>NC_138225.1:13331287-13972319 GCF_964197995.2 Scardinius erythrophthalmus | reverse complement strand
AAGTAAATATTTTAGTTTAACAAAAAAGTTTGGAAATACCCGAGTTAGACTACTATATGAATTCGACAGAAGTTCGTTCGTTCGTTCGTTCGATCGAGAGAGAGAGAGAGAGAGAGAGAGAGAGAGAGAGAGAGAGAGAGAGAGAGAGAGAGAGAGAGAGAGAGAGAGAGAGAGAGAGAGAGAGAGAGAGAGAGAGAGAGAGAGAGAGAGAGAGAGAGAGAGAGAGAGAGAGAACAGAATGATTTAAAAATGAAAATTGACTAAAATCAAATTTTCGAGGTAACATCATTGTTTCCTACATAAGGCTCATCATATGAGAGCAGATTACCCAGCTTTTCCGTTTTTGACGTTAGGGAGATTTCTGTTTTTTATCATTTAGTTTTATAGACTAGCCTCAATTTAATAAAGCAAAAACACAGAGTGTACAATAATAAAGGTGCTAAGTAGTTTTCTTGTTTACAGAGACTTGCACTTTAGGAAAGCCTATTTATACATGAAGGAGGAGGCTGAAGAAACAGCGGCTTTTAGTCGCAACACCAAACGTGCCTAATCGGATGCCTTTCGAGCTGTCCAAACATGTTATAATCGTGCATTTATTTGCTTCAGGGTGCCGGGCCACAGTTAATGCAGTTTCTCTCACATATACATCAAGACTTTATTACCTTCTTCAGGAAAAAAGTGGAATTGTGAAAGTTTGATAGGTGTTTTTCCAGCCTGGAGGGCTGTCTGAGCTTCACCGAAGCTTTAATGATTAAAAACAGAAGATTGAGTTGAACCTTCAGCGAGTGTGTTTGCAGCACTGCACCTCTTCAGCCCAATAATTGAACACATGTGGTTTCTAGCGGCCCGTCCTCTCTGTTTTAATGATATCTTTCCTAATGACGCCGCCTTTAATCATCCGGCACCCGTAATGATCTTTCTGAGTGTGCTTGCCGCTCAAACTTTTACGCCGAGCGTATTTGCTGTGGAGACGAGCGCTATTATTATAGAGGAGATATGCAGCTGTGAACTATTTTAGAAATAGGGTTTTGGTACCTGTGTAATTTGGGTGATGTTTACACGGCCGACGCTTCTGCTTGAAGTCTCATTTAGTGTCAGTTTTAATGAGGTTTTCACAGTTTTAATCTCGAGTACAGTCTCTGAAACAATCCCTTTTGAACTGCTCTCTTCCACATGCGTGTGGGTGTCTGTGTGCTGAAGGGTGGCACGATGAGACATTTTAAAATTACTCCTGTCATTTCAGGAGGAGTAAATGTAATAAATCGAGAGGAGAAAAGGGATGAGATTTTCTCTGTCTTTTTTTTTCTTCTCTCTCCCTCTGTCACACATATGTGTGTGTTTTAAGACACCGGTTTTAAAAATGGTCTCTTTATTCGCTCACACAATCAGTTTATCTGTTTCTCTCCGCATCGTCCCTCTGCTCTGCATTCTGTCCATTTCCATTTAGACGCCGCTTAGTTATCTCTCCCTCTCTTTCTCTTTCTCTTTTTCTATCCTTTCCCCCTCAGCATCTGCCACTGGTACAGTTTGTACTTTTTACATTAGCATTTTTTACTCTCCCTGCGGCTCCTTTTCTCTGTCTTTCTGCTTTCTCTCTCTGCCTTTCTTTCAGTATTATGATGTGTTTTATTGGTATGACAAATAATGGCTTGTTTGTTTGCCAAAGCTACAATAGTTACAATAAAGTACAATGCAAGGCATTATTATGGGAAATGAAAACTGTAGTAAATAAATGTGATGCAATGTGTGAAAATGAATAAATACAAAAATATACATAATATTAATCTAACAAACAATAATGACAAGAATAAATGTGAGTTATACATATGAATCTGAATCAAGAATCTGAATCAAGATAAAGAGGCAGATTATTCACCGTAGATGCTGGCAGGCAGAAGGCAGAACTCTGGTAGGTGGGAGTCTTTCATTAGGCAAGTTGTCAGCTCTTGAGACCCCTCTCAGCTCTTTCTGTCTCTTCCTTTACTGTGTGCCTGCTCTATATGCATGCCATTGTCCATTCATATGTGCAAGGAGGGCTCGCTGATATATCGTATATATATCAAAATACTGTAACAAGTATACATTTATTAACAGCCCAACAAGCAAATATTATGATATAAAGTTCTTTGGCATAGGCCCCGTCCATAGCTCGTAATCTGAGGGTACGGAATCTGCATTTCCTGCATGAAGATGAAGGCAGGGGCGCAGCCGACCCCCTGGGAGGTATGGGAAGGGACCATCCTGGTGGTGGTGGGGAGGATGGAGGTGAATGAAAGCGTCAGCATCTGCGAACTCAGACATGTGTAAGTACCGATCTTTTATACTACAAGTATTAGAACACGATTGGATAGATGAGAAGAAGGTAATAAGTGACGTAACAATTGGGTCTTCCCGGCAGAACTGTGCAAAAGTCTTAGGCACGTTAGTATTTTAATCAAAAATATATATTTTTATATTGTATTAATACCATATATTTTTTGGTGGTGTGTCTGTAAGAAATATCAGTTTACATCTCCAAACATTCCTTTTGCCATTAATTGTAATAATCCATTGAGATTTACATATGCACAAGGAGTCTGACAACAGCCGGTGCTCCACATATATACACACACAAGTTCGGTCTGGACTCGATCCATTGAGGAGCTATTATGCCCGAACAAAAATTGTTCGGACCAATCAAATTGTCAGGGCGGGCTTTATACGATGATGGACAGATGAGCAACGTAACATAATCATCCACGTCACCAACGAGCGCTTGGGTTGAATTTACAACAAAGATGACTGCCGCTGGAGAATTGTTATTTCACGAGTTCACACTTACAAATAAGTCAGATAGAATAAATGCATATTTGGCGTGCTGTCCGAGGAGAGGGCTCCGGGCTCGGTATTCGGCCCGAACCCAAAGTACTCCCCCCGTATTCAAGGCTGTAGAAGAACAAGCTGAGAGTGAGTGGAGGGATGCTGAAAACTGTCAAGGAATGTTAGGTGAGTTGACAATAAGTGAATAAATATATGCTTCCTCTCATGCTGATAGTGTAGACCGTAGACGGTCATTGTTTGATGACAAGTTGATTGGATTGATTAGGCTATTTGAACGTACTCCTCTCGAACTTTGTTTATAAAACATTATGTGTAGAGTCTGCCATCGCGTCTGTTTTAGAACATATTGACAGCGCATTAATTTTAAAAGAGTAACAGAGAACCGCGATCAAGGCATTTGTCAATCGGAAACATGAATGAAAAACATACGTCACTTACTCCGTTGCTCTGATTGGTTGTAGGTGTATCCAATTGAGTGCAGAGGCATTTTCCTTCCTGGTTGAAACACGCCCCATAATCAAAGGCCAATGGAGCAGTATCAGACTCACATTCTGACTAGAATCTGAGTATGACGACATCAGGCTATTAAAATACTTATATACCAGTAAAACAAGATTGCACTTGAAGAGTCAACCTTACATCACACTAGTTAGCAGCATGATCACTCAGAATTGCAGTATAACACATACAAGACTTCACTATGAGTGAGTGAAAACACAGAGCTTATAAAGGCAAACACAAATGAGTTAATCACACACAGGTGGAATTAATCAGATCATAATGAGTCCAGGCAATGGGTTATGGGAAATGTAGTTCATTATTGGAAAGCAAATGAGATGGGAGGAGTGCCATTTACTTAACAAGTAAGTATGAAGATACAGATTCATGAAGATACATTAAACTCACCGTAATTCGCACCTTGATAGGAAGCAAATATTTCTACCCGTTATCGCTTGTGTAATTGTCAGCCTCTGCTTTTTCTCTACAGACTGAAAGCCACCTCGTGAGTGTATAATGCGCTGTTGCTTTTAGCCAATACTTTGTCTGTTTGTTTTTTTATTTGTTGAGGCATTCTACATCTCTTCCGTCAAACTTCTCAGCACACAGCGGGCAGATTGCTTTTAAAGAAGATTAACACTATCTTTGCCTAAATTCTGATTGGGTGGGCAAGACAGATGTTTGGGTGGGCTCAGCCCACCTCTGCCCAAACACAACTTTTCAGCCCAGACGTATGCGTGCGATGCAACAACATTGTCAGCTTTCATGGCCACTAGTTCTTTGATGTCAGTTTGGTGTGTCACAGGCTTTAGAGTAATTTAAGCACCTCTGATTCACTGCTGCTTTCAAGAGCACAACAGACATGTCTATAATTAGTTGCAATGCTTAACTGCAAAAAATCACATAAATGAAACATTTTGACACAACAGGAGTAGACTTAAATGGAATTCTGCAATTTACACTTTTCATGAAAGTCTTAATGGCAGCCCTAATTGCAGTCTCAGTTATATTTTTGGATTAATTGTGAAGCTCTTTGATTTAAAGGAAGAAAAGTTCTGCCATCATTAAAGTTGTGAATTCTGCAGGTTGCAGGGGTTCTAAAGAGAAGCTCCCTATATTATACTTATTTCTCGGATTTTGGCTGTGTCATCCCACTTCTGCTGCCTGTCCAAACATGTGGGGGTTGGATTTTATAAATAGCACCATACAGTGCAGGTCTAGTTAATCAATTCAGTACAATGATAAAATAAATCCAATCAAATCCCTGCTACTAAGTGAATTGGAAAGTAATGCATTAAAATCTGGGATTTAAACTCTGGTCCCTATGATTTAATTGATCAAATCTTACCTTTTGACAAACTAAACATTTCAGACTGTTGATTTTCAGTGTAAGGAAAGTACATTGAAATATACAGTGTATAATTAGATAATAAAGCAGGCTATAGTCTGCATTATATTGAATGTAAGGATGATGTACAATACAGTAGTGAGAAATAATATGCTCCAATTTGTGTTAGGCCAACATGGAGCTGTTTTTAGTCCCAGTTCATTCCTGCACTTGTGTATGTGTGTGTGTGTGTGTGTGTGAGAGAGAGTGTATACATTTGTTTTCTAAAGCGTAATGCATCTCTCCTGTGTAATGGTCTGTGTCATATTCCCTCACAAAACTGAAAGACAGAAGCTTATCCTCATTCCCTTTCTCTCTTCATCTCTCTTCAAACATACTTTCATTTCCTAACTTTCCATACTTTCATATTCATTACACAGCACAGTTTTAGTTTCTTTTCTTTCTTTTTTATACTCTTAAAATAATACAAACAAAAATAAAGACTAATCTTAACTTTATAAAGACGTCATTATTTACTCGCCCTCATGTTGTTCCAAACTTATAAGTTTCTTTCAAAGGAACACAAATGAAGTATAGTACAGTGGTTCTCAGCCTTTTTGACTCCAGTTTCCAGATTATTAAACAAGTTTGATTAATTAATTAATATTTTTGGCCAAGTGCATCCTGAATTTTCGATTTCAGCTCAGAATTTATTTCGGTGCATGTTTTTCATTTGCTTGACGGACATGGTGACCATTCACTTTTATAGTATGGAAAATAGAAGCTTGGACATTCTGCTTTAAGTGTTATATTTTGTGTTATGCAAAAGAGATTTCAATTTTGAATGCATTATCCCTTTAAAAACACATGACTGGCAAGTTTTGAAATTCAGAAGTTGTCACTTTTGTTATTCAAGGTTTTCGTTTTTCTCCCTCCTTATCAGTCAGAACATCTTTCTTCTCTCCTTTAGCCTTTCCTTTCTTGATCCGTCTGTCACCGTACTTGGAAGGGACATTTGATGGAGAAAATCGTTCCTTTCACAGAGAGAGAGACAGAACACGTGTCCCCATTGTTTTGATCACAGAAAACACGCTCGGTGTCTGCTCCGTACAGCTGACACTTGAAGGAGGGAGGGAGAGAGATGCACCATGGCCCAGATTTTACTCTGGCTTCCTTCCATAGCAGATGCTTGGCAAGGTGGTCCATTCTGGAACACACACAGGCACACCCACCCATGTGTGTGTGTGTCAGACTAACTCCAGCAACACTTTCCTAAAGGCTTTTTTTATCTCATGAAATGTGTTAATATCATTGCGCCGTGGTCTGGAGGATAATCAGCATGAAACATTAGCACATGTGGCCAGAGGGTGTCATGTGGCATGTAACGAAGCATCCCCTAATGGAGCTATTATTCTAAATATCAGCATCATCACTGCTGCTTCTTCCCTCTTTTTGTCTTTCTCACCATTTTTAATGATGCAACAGGAGATATCAGAGATTCTGCTAATGGTATTCTAGCGTTCCCAGCTCAAGTAAAAGAACCAGCGAGCATGATCACACTTCCTTGGTTTTAAATCACACTTGATTTAAATTTGCTTCTAGGTTTTGTGAGAGTTCAACTTCTGACCCAAAGTGCCTTATAAATAAACATGACTCAACGTGGCTTCAGGTCATTATTGGCAGTGTGTGTGTGTGTGTGCATGCATGAGGAAGCTTAGTTATGTTAGACATTGCTATGGTAGGGATATGCCAATACTTCCAGGTTCTGAAGGTTAAGTGTGTAACAAGCTGCTAATGTGGTAGACGATCCTAACATGTACACACCTGGCACATCAGAAGGAACAGTCTGTGTTTTAAAAAAATCACGTAACTCAGTCTGAAGGCTAACTGACACTGCACCGACAGTCACCAGATTACAAGACGTCTTCTCAAACATTCCAAGACCTAACATTCAACATATTGAATCACCGAAAACAAACCCCAACCAACGGCAACATATGCCGATATAGGAGAATGCTTAAATATTTCATCCATCCATCCATCCATTTGTTCATTTGTCCGAGAACACCAAATACTAGGCTTGTACTACAAATGGTGGTGGTTCACTTGTTGAGCCTTGATGATGATTAAATTCCACGATACGAATAGTGACAATTACTAAATTTTTGTTAAATGTCCCGTCTTTATTTGATTTTTAAATAAATTAACCATAAAAAGGGTCTCCATCATTTACTGGTAAACGACTGCTCCACTAGAGACTTTAGTCTGTGTGCGCACTCACATCAGTTCCAATCAGCCCTGCAGGATTGATTGTGATCAGGCTTTTAGAAATCACGTAGAATATAATAAAAGTTATAATGTCAAATTGAATAAATGCTTTAATGACATTAAAAAGAATTAAGAGCTTTCAACATATTTAATTAATCACATGCATTAGTGCGTTACATTAAAAGTCTGGATAAATATAGAATCATTCTCCAAAAAGAAACCATCAAAGGTGCTCCATTTTCACAGAATTATTTTGACTGCTCTTTCTTTCCAAAATCATACTGCTCTCACTACAGCTTGCTTCCCAATGAGAAGTTGCTGTGTTGGATATTGTGATAGGCACATTGTGTGGACTAATCAGTGATTCATTTTTTAAAAATGTGATTTTTTTTCTTTCTTAATTGATGCCAAATTCATGTTCTGATAACAGACAGCTGAGGGCACGTCCTCCTGTGGAACTTGCCTGCAGCACAAACGTGAACTTGTTACTAGGAGGGAGAGGTGCCCCCCCACAGGGACAGATGCCACGCATAAAACCTCTGAGGCACATAACAGGGCACAGCGTGCCACTCAACTGAAAAAAAAAAAAAAAATGAAAGTATATGAATATTTAGCATCTGATGAGTAGAAGGCAGAAGAAATAAGAAAAATCGTGCAGTAGCATGAAAGGGGACTCAGAAAGCCCAGCATACAGCTCTCCCACACATGCCAGACTTGAACACACCCACTCCAAGCATGCAACAGAAATACAGCAATAGGGAGAGAGAGTCATTATATATTCATGTGTAAATCCCTTCCCAAGGCTTGTTAATCCTATTGTGTTAATTGATTGATGGTTTGATTAATGAATGTCAGGGGTAAGTATTTGGCTGTCACGTTGTGCCAGAGAGAAACAACCTCACACAGTGTGTCAGGTTTTTTTATGTATATGAGTGGTATTTATTTATTTATGGGAATATATATATATATATATATATATATATATATATATATATATATATATATATATATATATGAACAATATTTTTTATGTATATACAGTGTGTGTGTGTGTGTGTGTAAAAAAACAACAATGTGTATATATATGTGTGTGTGTGTGTGTGTGTGTGTGTACGTACGTATGTATTTGTCTATGCACATACGTTCTGTATATATGTGTCTTTGTGATAATGGGACTTATTGTTTGCCTTTATTTTGCATGTTAATGTATATACTCGAAATGGACTGTGAAGCCCGCAAAAACTATTTCCTAAAAAACAAAGTGAAACAATTCAAAATTTCATATTTCATTTAATTTAATATTTCACTTATTCAGTTTCTTTTTGTCAGTTGCACTTCACATCATACATTTTATTAATTTTGTATTACTTTATGTTTTATTGTTATAATAATAATATCAAAAGTCACCAATCAATTAGTAGTAAATAAAATTTCATTACATACAATTTATTTGTGTAGGTTATTAGTATGTGCCAAAATAAATCATTATTTATTATCAATCATTTAGGATTATTTTTTAAATGTTCCATGTAAAATTTTAAATGTAAAGTATGTGTGTGTGTGCGCACGCATGTGTGTAAAAACTGGAATATGGCAGGTAGGGGGTTGCACTTCACATCATAAATTAACTCTGACTGTGAAAGGCCAAGTGCATTATTTAGCTCACACTACACAGCTATTAATAAGGTTTAACACTCTCAGACATGTCTGTGTGTGTGTTTCTTTACCTCTGTCTTTCTTGCCTGTTGGTTAATGAGTAAGGACTAAATGTCATAATTTCACAACAGTTGTGCAGTTGTGTATGTGTTTTGACAGTTTTGTCAGAGAGGGACTTTGAAGTTAATGTGAAAGGAAACGGTGTAGCTTGGGTTTTAAAGAGCCAATTTGAAGGATGGTGGTTGGATGGATTAGCTCAAAATACTACCTACGTACTTTCCTGTTAAACAACACACTATTAGAACCTTTCCCGGCGCTCAACAAGCTTAAGTGACTCATCCTTAGAGCTTATGAACTTAGTTGCATCGTAATATTTTAAATATGCAAGGCGCCCTCATACATAAACACGCAATATTATTCGCTTTAATTTTTGCTTTTATAACTCGCCCAAAAGAAAGTAATCTTTGCAGGCACTGGTTTCCATCAAAACCATTTTAGTTAGTCACCGAAGATGCAGATGTGTTTTCCTGAGTAATTGCAAAGTGATTTCATGTTATTTATTTTTTAAGTGCATTTTTTGCCATTTAACATGATGCATTCCTTTTAAACCATTAAAGGTCATTATTGTCACAAGGAAATCACACAAAATAACCAGACCTACTCTTTCATGTATCTCACACTGTATCTTCTGTCAATTTTTGTAAAAAGGTTATTTGACAAATCTTGATTGTCTTGTTCTCTCCTGAGGTTCAGAAAAACCATGCACATTTGTGTGCGTGTGTTGGTGCGTGTACGTCAGCGCCCGTCCTGTCTCAGTTAGAGCAGAGTCTTTATAATACATGTCATTTTCCTATCACCTCATTAAATGTCCTGTCATCAAAGTGTGTCACTTTACGTGCCGTTACCCCACACACACATACGCACATATTTCTCTCCAATACTCCTCTGGGTCATCCTGTTGGATGTCATTGTGATAAGGTTTTTTGACACTGCAGTAGACCTGATGCATATGTATGTCGCACAACTGACAGCTCAGAGTCGGTTACCGCCGTCGGCTTCATTTCCTGGCGCTAACGGTGCTCACTACTTATAGAGAATCAGTCGCATTGAGATTTCCTTGAGGTCACGTTTGCGAGTTGCCACCAAGCAGCTGTTTTATAATCACCATGAAATACACAACATTTAGGATAAGCTACAGTAACCCAGAAAAAATATGTTACCTCGGTAACGAGATGTAGGTCACCGAGGTAACCACGCATATGTTATGGATCGGTGGGCAATCGCGTACAACAAGTGAAGGTATCCTTACAATGTACGTTCGCATCTGTTTGTCTCTCTCAAAGGGTGTGACGAGAACGAGAATAGAAATTAATCACCTCATCCATTCTTCCCCCTTTATCCATCCTCTCTCTCACACACACAATCAACATTCTGTCCTTCAGCAGGGGGGGGGGGGGGCATCACCTGCCCTGGAGCATTATGGGAAACACGGGAGTGGGGGTGTGTGTGTGTGTGTGTGTGTGTGTGGAAGTGGAGGAGGTTGAAATGGTTTGTTTGGAATACTTAATATGACTGCGGGACAATGCGCAAACACACACACACACACACACACTCTCTCTTTCAAGCAGATGTGTAAATAGCTTGTGAATTGATCTGCGTGTTTCCACATACATTTTTCACCTCTCATTTTTCATCCCTCTGGGTGTTTGTGTCTGTCCACGTGTGCTTGTGTGTTTGTGTTTGATTGATGCCTTAATGGATTAGCTTGTGGACTGAAGGCCGGTCTGGTGTATATACACACACACGCACGCATATACAAAGATGAGAGAAATGCTGTTAGAGAATGCTGAATTTAATGAGAAAGGAAGGGACGGAGAAGGAAGACATGGGGCAGCGAGTATATGATCTTGTACTGTCAAGATTTCTTTTTCGTAGACGTTTAAAGTTATACATATGGCAGGGAAGCAAATAACTGGCAGAAGATTTACTGTACGGCCGTTTGCGCATGTGTGCGCGCATGTGATAAAGTCTGTTGTAAATAGACTGTGTCGTATCCGATAAGCTCAATGAATAGAGGGCTATAAAACAGAGCAATGAATCTAGCCAGAAATTTATAGACAGACACACACGCACACACACATTGTCCCTTTTTCAATGTGTTCTTATTTACTTATTTAGCTTATTTACTCTCTTGCGCTTTGGATTGTTTTTCAATGAGGGATCTGTCTATAATTGGAGCACACGTGCTTTTTGGATAAGGCAAGGACAAACAACTGCAACAGTAAAGAAAGTAAATAGAGAAAAGAATGGAGGGGCAAACAGATACGAGGTGAGGGAATAAAAGAGGGCTGATGTAAATAAAATAGTAGGGATGTCCAGTTGTAAAGTTTTATTGTGGGAGAGTTTGGACAGCAAAGGGCCCTCCAGGGGTCTCCTGCTCCAGGGGCCGGTTGTTAGACTGCAGAGGAGCATAAAAGCAGATGCAACTTAGCACCAAAAGAAGAGCAGAGAGTATGATGCAACAGGCAGGTGGGTAGGTGACACATCAGCAAGTATAAAACTGAGGCAGACCTTATCTCTGAGGTACCGTGGCGGCAGTGGGGAAACATCCGTAAGGTTTCACGGCATGAGTCACGGCAGCGAAGGTAGAGTCAAAGACTATCGCGGAGGCATCAGCGCATGAGTCACAGCAGCAGCAGCAGCAGATGTGGCACCGAAACCCATCGCGGAGGCTCTGCGCTGGAATTCACAGCAGATGTTTCTTTGTTTAGCAGTTTTCTTTAAGTTGTTAATATGCTGGAGCCACAAGTGTGAAAATTGTGTGGCGCACGCAGATCGGCTGTGTCAATCAATCTGAAAATAATTAAACAAAAAAAGTCATTGCAAGTAAATTTGCACTTTATTAAAAAAATAAAATAATCCCCACAAAGTGCTATATTTGGAGGGTGTGGCATGTGTTTGTTTGTATGTGTGTGTGTGTGTGTGTGTGTGTTTTATGATGTGTGAACAAGACCAGCTGGTAAGGGTAAGCAAAGATGAAAGCTCAGTTAAAGCCAGCGGTGCGCCCTTGAAATGCGTCCCTGTTGAGCCTTACTGAGAGGAAGAGTGAATTGAATGTTACACATCATGAAACTTTGTGCTCAGAATGCTAAATAATTTATCTTCTTGTCTTCTTTTTTTCAATTTACAATTCTTTTTTGGCAATTTCAAACACTAGTAATGATCGATAACAGTTATAGTTAATTAAAGGGATAAATCACCCAAAAATGAAATTTGTCAACACTTACTTACCCTCATGTCATTCCAAATCCATATTTATTTGTTCTGTTAAACACAAAAAGAGAATTTTTAAAGAACTGTACTAGTTTCACTTCTCTATTTGATGACATGAGGTTGAGTAAATGATGACTGAATTTTCAATTTGGGGTGAACTGTTCTTTTAAAGGGATAGTTCACTTCGAAATTAAATTTTGGTATGTTTTAGCTTACCTCAAGGGCATCCAAGATGTAGGTGTCTTTTTTTCCGCAGTAGTTTCAATTTTGATATGTTTAGGTCAAACCGTTCTTGTCTCTCAGTCATTTGATGCAGGTCTATGGACACTGTCTCAAAGAGCATGCACAGAGTCCAAATTAAAACAATTCCCCATCGTCCAAATTAAACAATTCCCCATCGTAAGTACACATTGAATGGCCTAAGACACGAAATGAGCGGTTTGTGTGAGAAAACGAACAGTATTTATATCGTTTTGACCTCTTATACACAGCCACGTCCAAGTGATCTGATCTGAGGGCACATTATAGATATATATATACACTAGATGTCGCCTTAAAGACATTCGTTCCAATGAACTGCCGAGATATATATCTAGTGTATATATCTATGCACCAGTCTGCGCACACGTCACACACCAGGATGCGCCCGCACCCTCAGATCACTTGGACGTGGCTGTGTTACAAGAGGTAAATACGATATAAATACTGCTCGTTTTCTCACACAAACTGCTCGTTTCGTGTCTTAGGCCATCAATGTGTACTTACGATGGGGAATTGTTTAATTTGGACGATGGGGAATTGTTTTAATTTGGACTCTGTGCATGCTCTTTGAGACAGTGACTATCGACCTGCATCAAATGACTGAGAGACAAGAACGGTTTGACCTAAAAATATAAAAATTGAAACTACTGTGGAAAAAAAGACAACTACATTTTGGATGCCCTTGAGGTAAGCTAAAACATACCAAAATTTAATTTCAATATCCCTTTAAGGCTTGAACCCTGAAAAGTTGGTAAAACTGAAAAAATAAAATAAATGAATTTATTTATATATATATATTTTTTTTTTTACTAGAATTTTAGCATAGCTTTTTCAAAACATTATGTTTTCAAAAGCTTCAGTAACCAGAACAATTATAATTTAGTATTAGAGTCTTGAGTATTAGACTGAGAATAGAGGCGAACATTTTCCATTATGATTAGTCTTGGATAATACATTGGCAAGTTCTGCAAATATTTATTGCTTCACTGCAGATTTTAATGTGAGTATATCACTAAAATAGTTGCCATTTGGCTTACTTTGCTAGTTCCCCAAAATGCAATTTGAATTGTGTGAGACAAACCTCAATATTGGAAAGTTATATTTGAATTTATTTAAAAAGATTAACCCCACCGAAAGTCATTGTATGCATACTGCATTTCAAGGATGAGATATTTGTATTGTATTTTTATAGTACACAAACAAAATTAAAGCTCTGCTTTCAGAAGGTGATTGTGGCGTAGTTAAAATATTCTGAATTTCTATGTGAAAGTCTTGTAACATATTACTTAAAAATATTCAGCTGAGTCTTGGGAACAAGCCATCGATTCGAGTTTTAAATGGGGGTATAATTTCAAGCACACAATCTGTCTTGTGGCGTGTAAAGTGAAACGAGGAATGTTTGTCAGAATTTGCCTTAGGTCTATTGACCATGTGTCATAATAAGGTGTCTTCTCTGACAGATGAAGATTTGAGGATGTGAAGGTGGTGGTGGGGGTTTCATGTATCCGAGGAGACGGCTGTGGGTGAGATGGAACTGTAAATTTCCATAAGTGAAACAGATTGATTTTCTTAAAGTAATTTTGTGGTAAGAGGGATATTTAATAACGGGTTTATGGCTATAAGGTTTCCACCATCTCTCGCGTGTGCACACACATTACCACGCATTATTTTTTGATAAGTTGATCCTCTCTTGGTTTTTGTATCTGTACCGAGAGAGCAATGCATAATAAGAGCAAGAAGGAAAGGATTAGATAGTTCAAGAGAAAGGTACAGAGCGCTTATAGAGTGAGGATGAATTAGATAGCTATGTATTCTGCCGTCTTCAGTGCAATCAGTGTCATACACACATTTTGTGTGTGTGTTTCCATGCTTGCCTCTTTCAGTCAAAGGTTTCTGCACTGGATTATGAGGGCCAAGCTCTGTTGCCATGGAGACCAGCCAGGTTAATGGTCCTTTGCTGTGCGCGTTCATGAGCGTGTGTGTGTTTGATCTCATGTGTTAGTGCTTATGTGTGTTTGTTGGATGTGAATGCTGTGTATCTGTGTGTGTGTGTGTGTGTGTGTGTGTGTGTGTGTGTGTGTGTGTGTGTGTGTGTGTGTGTGTGTGTGTGTGTGTGTGTGTGTGTGTGTGTGTGTGTGTGCAGCAGTTTTACTGTTGCTGTGTACGTGACACTGCTTCTCAAAAGACTGATTTGAAGAAATAGCTAGAACACTGACACACACACACAAGCACACACACACACACACACACACACACACACACACACACACACACACACACACACACACACACACACACACACACACACACATTCACATCAGCATTGCACCTCTGCAAGACTGATTTTGTCTCAGTATTTCTCATTCTTGTAAAGTTAATTATATATGTATAAGACCTGTGTAATTTTTGGATTGTGGATGCATTATATATTGTTACCTTATCGCTTATTTATACATTTAATTTTTTTTTATTGATATCAGTTGGTTTTAAATCACGACAAACATTTAACCCTTTAAAAAACACTTTCCAAAGAAATTGGATATGCTTTAAGATCTCTTTCCATTCAGGAGTGCATGTCGGATTGACTAACATACAGCAACTGTGTAGATGCAACGTTAACAGAGCCAGCTGTATGCATTCATGCATAAAAATGAACAGTTTAAGTTAATTATTTGGGAGGAAGAGAGTTTACTTAATCTTTACCAACGATAATGTGAAATGCATAATCAATAAATAATTAGCCATAGGGGTTGATTTTTTCCTAAATAATGCCATTTAGTTTAGATCTACTTGTAAAATATTATCCCTGTTTTAATCTCAGGACTACAAATGTTCACTGTATGTGCATTAATATTCCTACAAAGTACTGTAGGCCTTATCAAAATCTGTTTCAGACCACACAGACAAATTCTTGTACTATGCTGTCTTGTATAGTAACCAATTTATCATTCCATTGGCTATATCTCTCAAAGCTCTAAGCATCGCAGCATTTTTTTTAGATAGATAGATAGATAGATAGATAGATAGATAGATAGATAGATAGATAGATAGATAGATAGATAGATAGATAGAAATAAATCTGCATTTTTCCTTTTGATCTTTCATTAAAAAAAAAAATCTTTCAAAAGTCTTTCAAATCTTTCAATAAATCTTTAATTAAAAAAAAACCTTTCATTGAAGTAAAAGAATTGAATGTTTTCTCCAAAACACGTTGGCCACAATTATTGGCACCCTTTTATTAAATACTTTTTGCAATCTCCTTTTGCCAAGATAACAGCTCTGAGTCTTCTTCTACACTGAACAAAATTATAAATGCAACACTTTTGACTAAATCTGTGTTAGTGAGCACTTCTCCTTTGCTGAGATAATCCATCCACTTCACAGGTGTGACATATCAAGATGCTGATTTGAGAGCATGATTATTGCACAGGTGTGCCTTAGGCTGGCCACAATAAAAGGCCACTCTAAAATGTGCAGTTTTATCACACAGCACAATGCCACAGATGTCGCAAGTTTTGAGGGAGCGTGCAATTGGCATGCTGACTGCAGGAATGTCCACTAGAGCTGTTGTCCGTGAAATGAATGTTAATTTCTCTACCATAAGCCGTCTCCAAAGGCGTTTCAGAGAATTTGGCAGTACATCCAACCATCCTCACAACCGCAGACCACGTGTAACCACACCAGCCCAGGACCTCCACATCCAGTGTCTTCGCCTCCAAGATCGTCTGAGACTAGCCACCCGGACAGCTGCTGCAACAATCGGTTTGCAAAACCAAAGAATTTCTGCACAAACTGTCAGAAACCGTCTCAGGGAAGCTCATCTGCATACTCGTCATCCTCATTGGAGTCTCGACCTGACTGCAGTTCGTTGTTATAACGGACTTGAGTGGGCAAATGCTCACATTCGATGGCATCTGCCACTTTGGAGAGGTGTTCTCTTCACAGATGAATCCCGATTTTCACTGTACAGGGCAGATGGCAGACAGCGTGTATGGCGTTATGTGGGTGAACGGTTTGCTGATGTCAACATTGTGGATCAAGTCACCCATGGTGGCGGTGGGGTTATGGTATGGGAAGGCGTATGTTATGGACAACAAACACAGGTGCATTTTATTGATGGCATTTTGAATGCACAGAGATACCGTGACGAGATCCTGAGGCCCATTGTTGTGCCATTCATCCACGACCATCACCTCATGTTGCAGCATGATAATGCACAGCCCCATGTTGCAAGGATCTGTACACAATTCCTGGAAGCTGAAAACATCCCAGTTCTTCCATGGCCAGCATACTCACCGGACATGTCACCCAATGAGCATGTTTGGGATGCTGTGGATCACGTATACGACAGCGTGTTCCAGGTCCTGCCAATATCCAGCAAATTCGCACAGCCTTTGAAGAGGAGTGGACCAACATTCCACAGGCCATAATCAACAACCTGATCAACTCTATGCGAAGGAGATGTGTTGCACTGTGTGAGGCAAATGGTGGTCACACCTGATACTGACTGGTTTTCGGACCTCCCCAGACCTCGCCAATACAGTAAAACTGCACATTTTAGAGTGGCCTTTTATTGTGGCCAGCCTAAGGCACATCTGTGCAATAATCATGCTGTCTAATCAGCATCTTGATATGCCACACCTGTGAGGTGGATGGATTATCTCGGCAAAGGAGAAGTGCTCACTAACACAGATTTAGGCAGATTTGTGAACAATATTTGAGAGAAATAGGCCTTTTGTGTACATAGAAAAAGTCTTAGATCTTTGTGTTCAGCTCATGAAAAATGGGGGCAAAAAAAAAGTGTTGCGTTTATAATTTTGTTCAGTGTATACTGCCTGATGAGTTTGGAGAACACCTGACAAGAGATCAGAGACCATTCCTTCATACAGAATCTCTCCAGATCCTTCAGATTCCCAGCTCCATGTTGGTGCTTCTTCTCTTCAGTTCACTCTACTCATCAGGTCAGGGAACTGAGACGGTCATGGCAGAAGCTTCATTTTGTGCTCTGTAACACATTTTTGTGTTGATTTTGATGTTTGTTTTGGATCGTTGTCCTGATTGAAGATCCAACCACGGCCCACTATAAGATTTCTAGCAGAAGCCGTCAAGTTTTGATTTTTTATCTGTTGATATTTGATAGAATCCATGATGCCATGTATCTGAACAAGATGTTCAGGACCTCCAGCAGAAAAATATGCCCATAACATTAAAGATCCAATGGTATATTACAGTTTTTCTCAGTCGCTTTGGTGCATTTCTCACATCACTATTTACATTTGCACAACAGTTAGTGCAGTTCTCAAAACAATTAGTACAAACTGCAAAACCTAGTTGATAACCTGCAAAAGCGTGTCACTTGCTCAAAATGGATAGCTCATTCCTCAAAAGCAAGTATTCGTGTCAATGAAAGTGTCAGTGTCATCAAAATAAAAAGTCCTGACACCATCGTTTATGGACAAGATAGTCAAATGGCTTAGTCATGTTTTCATTATGACAGTTTACTCTGTAAATGTTTTCCAGTGATAAAAGTCAGATCTTGGTGACACTACCTGAAAATGCTCAAGACAGCACTAAATACTATTTGCACAGCCATTTGAAAAAATACAGTAAAGTTACACATTACTGTATTTATGAGGTAACTGAGTAAAAGACACTGAATATATGTATGTTTCACATTTTTACTGCATATGCTCTTTGCAATTCTAATTTGTTCACAGCATTGTGCAAAAGAAAAAATACACCATTATTTACAACAAACATAAACTCCCTTTGGGTAGAGCTGTGCACAACTGTACACAATATTGCAGTATAGTGTATTGGAACTGAACATACAACATACATAGTACTGTAATCATTCATGCACATCCAGACGTTCCTCTCTGTCTGGTCACATAATTTAATCTACATCACAGCGAATATCATCTCTTGCTCAATTGCAAATTGTTCAATTTAGGAGACTTTTTCAGGATTTTTTTTTTTTTTTTTTTTTTTTTTTAATGACAGATTTTGACAACTAGTTCAACATTTTTGTATGTAATGACTCAAGCAATGAAATGAGGACTATTAGTTTTATGTGTAATGACTATTCAGCATTCACAAGTATAGTTAATTTTGACTGACATGACATAAGCAAATGATAATGTTATAAAACAGCAGAGAGTTGTATGAAAGCAATTGATGCATGTCCAAAAGCATTTGCAATTTGTTGGAAGGAATGAGAAACTGCTACTATGATGTCCACAAATGACTAAATGTTGTGGAAATGTAAATAGTGATGTGAGAAATGCACCAAAGCGACTGAGAAAAACTGTAAACTGTACACACGGGGTACTTTTTATCCTTGTGTGCACTAAATCCATCTAGCATGTTTGGTGCCAAAAAGCTTGTTTTTTAATTTCATCTGACCACAGAACCCTGTGCCGTTTGAAGTTCCAGTCGTGTCTGACAACTGAAATTGCTGGAGTTTGTTTTTGGATGAGCTAGGAGGATTTTTATTGAACACACAACCCGGTTTTATAAAAACTTTTATTTCATAATGGGATCCTCCCCAACTTTCAATTATTTTACGTCAATGAAAGGTTAGATTTTTGCAAATTTTGTGAATGAAAGATCAAAAGGATAAACAATGCAGATTTATTTTTTACAGCCATTTTTGATCATATTTACCATGGGTGCCATTGATTCTGACCACAACTGTAGATAGATAGATAGATAGATAGATAGATAGATAGATAGATAGATAGATAGATAGATAGATAGATAGATAGATAGATAGATAGATAGATAGATAGATAGATAGATAGATAGATAGATAGATAGATAGATAGATAGATAGATGCTGGTGTATCAGAGCAGTAAATGTCTCTGTGTTTTATTAGCCGCTGGATCGATGAAGGATGGTGGTTTGATTACATTATATTCAGAGGTTGATTTCCATTCAAACCTTACACTGTCTAAAACATCATACATTCTCATAGATCAGAGACAGTCTAATTTAATCAGCAAATCCAATCTAAATCAATGCTGTTCACTCTCAAGTCCACAGCCAAGTGAAATACAATGTATTTCTAAGTGCATTAGATAATGGGGAAGAGAGAGGTGTTTGCAGGGTGAACCTAAATCCAGTGCAAACGTTTGGTGTGTGTGTGTCCTAATTTTCAACCAATATGCTTCTTGTGGCTTTTATTACCAATGTGGCTTTGCATTAAAAAGTGCTAAATAGATTTTAAAGAGTGTTAATTTGAGTGGATTTTATCTAGTTTCTGAGGTGATGGAGAGAGTAAAATAGCTCTTATGTAATGAAATCCCAGAGCTTTAAGAGTGAGGTTTCCTAATTGAATTTGTCCGGCTGCTCTCTTTGTGTCTGGGTCCATTCATGGAGATTGAAATTTAGAGCTTTGTGTGCACGTGTGTGCTTTTGTGTGTGCGTCTTTGTCAAATCTCCAAATAGAAAGTGTTCTTCTCAGATTAGGAAGTAATTTTAGCTCTCGGAAGAGATTAGGTGAAAGGCATGAAGTGAAGGGACAGAGAAATAAAAAGGACAAAAATAATAAAGAGAATCTCTAGCTACCTAAAACAGATAGATAACCCCGATCTGAGCCTAATAGAATTAGTAGGGAAGGATCAGGCTTTTGTGTGTGCGTTTGTGTATCATCCTTTTTTCCAGCAGGGTGAGTTTAGCAGTAGGTGTAAGACCCTAAGCTTTATTTTAAATGAGAGAAAAGAGAAACTGATGGAAAAAACACAGCATGTGTGCAGGTGCTGCAACATCACATAGAGTTTCTGTGATCTTGCACTGTCTCAGAGAAGACTGATGCAGACACTTGTGGATGCTTATTGTGATGCTTTTACAGACCTTTCAGATAGCTGTAATTCAAGTAGAAGCTTTAAGCCTAAGTATCTTAAAGTAGAATGTGTTGTTTTACAAAGATGAAGGTACCACTGAACAAGCCTGAATGAGAAAAGAGGTTTAGTTACACTTCGCTTGAAGCCTTTGTGTACAATGCATTCTAAAGATATTCTTTTTATAAAGGTAAGTTATATAATTAATTATATATTGTATATGTCTTAACTGTAACCACGTCTATAGTGCTATAATGTAGTATTGCCACTTTCAACAAATACCTCTTGCCACAGTTGCCTGTAACAAGTTCTACATTCAATAGCAAATTTTTGAGTTGCTACAAAGTATCCGGAGCTTAAAAAAAAGCGTATGTACTTTTTGTTTGTTTTACAATATTTATTTTTGCAGTTTTGTTTCCAAAGCTTGATTTATGTGATTTAGTTTTTTTATTTCTAGAAATAAACCTAAAATAAATATAATAAAACTTATATAAGTTTGTAATAAAAGAAAAGAAAAAAAGGCCAAGATGAGTAATAGGGTTTCAAGTAACAAAGTAGCAGATTTAGGCTAAATTAAGTTATGAATCATTAGAGAATCATACTGAATGCTAGATTCGAACTAAATATTGTTTTTTAGTTATTGATGAGCTTATATTTCCCTTGAATAAAAGAAAAGTATTTGCTTTTAATCATATTTAGTTACAGGATTCAGTGGTTGAGCTCAGCTAATGTGCTGAATGCGCTAATATTTGTGCAAAAATTAACAAAATGAAATGATTATTTATTTATTTTTCCTGTTATGTTTTAGAAAGGGTCCAAGTTATATAACTTCCTGGGTGTGACAATTTTATGGAATAAATTGAACAATGAATTTAATATCGTTTTAACAGATTATGTCATATCTATGATGCATCAGTAAAGCAGTATAATGCATATGATAACGCACACTGTAACTCAGGAAATTGGATGCTGATGATGTTTTATGTTCTTATATATCATACACAAGGCCATACAAATGATTACAAGCTTTAGGACGTTAAAATGCATAAAGAATAGCCTTTTAATTCATTATACATACATGCTACAAGTGAAGTGTTACCAAATAGAGGCTGTACAACAAAACGGGGATGGGGGGATTTTTAAAAGGATCCATTTCTCTCTCAGGAAATGGACACTTTGGAAGACTATCATTAAATATTATAATTACTTCTCTCTTTTTTTGCTCTCTCTCTCTCTCTCTCTCTCTCTCTCTCTCTCTCTCTCTCTCTCTCTCTCTCTCTCTCTCTCTCTCTCTCTCTCTCTCTCTCTCTCTCTCTCTCTCTCTCTCTCTATTTCTTATCTTTCACTTTCAAGATCTCCCTTCCAGCCCTGTGGCTCAGTTCACCTTTCGACCTCTGCCCCCTCCTCCTCCGCCGCCCCACGCGTGCACCTGTGCCCGTCCAGCACCGGCTCCCCTTCCAGAGGTGGTGCAGAGGAGCACGCTGCCCGCCCGATGCCAACCGCTGGAATCTGGGAATAAAGCTGGACAGGATGACAACGGGCAGACGCACAATACCTGGGCACTGAACAGCAACATACCACTAGAGACCAGGTGAAATATGAACACACACACACTTTTGTTGTTCTATTGTGTCTGGGGACTTTCCATTAAATTCTATTGTTTGATACTGAGGTATATATAATGATGTTTTCTGTCCATTAACCCTACGCCTAAACAGCAACTTTCGGCATTCTTACATTCTCATTAAGACATGATGGCCCCGATTTTAATGATCTAAGCGCATGGTCTAAAGTGCAGGGCGCAAGTTCACTTAGGGCGTGTCCGAATCCACTTTTGCTGGTTTAACGACGGGAAAAATGGTCGGCGCGCCAGGCGCATGGTCTAAAAGGGTTGTCCCTATTCTCTTAATGAGTAATGGGTGTGTTTTAGGATTTACGTGCGTTAAACCAATCAGAGTCTCGTCTCCCATTCCCTTTAAATGCCAGTTGCGCTCACACCATGGCAGATTCAATATTTACAATGACGGAATTTGATAGTGGAAAGACCGAAGCCGTCTCCAGAGCGCAAACGGAACTGATCGTGCACGAGGTAAAAGTGCGCAAGCAGATCATCTACGGGACAAGCCGGATTCCACCATATCTTTAAGTGCATAATAATAATCTTTTACATTGTAATCCTTTAATTTTAAATATTTGACATGTTTGTGTGCTGCTGTGCGTCCCCGTGTGTTTAATAAGCGTAGTGTACGCGCGTTGTGGACACGCCTATAGGCGCACATTACTAACGCGCTCTTTAAATAACAAAAAAATATATATATTGTGGCATTGACTTTAGACCAGATTTCAGTTGGTCAGTGATGCAGGCTATTTCTGTTGCCTCAAAATAGCAATGTGCCAACAATTCGCCAGAACACACCTCGTTTTCAGATCAGCACGTAAATGCATTTGCTATTTAAACAACGTGGCGCAGGATGTGAAAATGATAATTGCGTCGGACTGAAACTAGCAAAAAACACTTGCATCGCGCGGGTGTGTAAGATAGGGCCCTTAGTGTTTTATAAAGCTATTTTCTTTAGTTCTTCATCGGCACCCACATTATAATCAAAATGTGTTAAATTACAAAAACCAAGTTAAACTTTAATTTAATTTTTAATGTAAAAGCTGGGTAGTAGAAAAGAGATAGAAATTACTAAATCATCTTGTCTTCAAACGAAAGAGAATATGCATGAGTGTTTGTCTGTGAACGACAGATGGAGAGAGATATGATGATGATGTTGATGATGATGATGATGAAGATGAAGATTGAGGGTTGACCTACTCCTCTGAAAGAGAGAAATGGGAGAGTAAATAAATGATGAAGGATAGACATGTCTGCTTTGAGGGAGGAAATGAAGCTGTCTTCCTGGACTGATTGTCTTACACGCACACAAACCCCATAGATATTGATGAAAATGAAAGCTGCGTGCGCGTGAATACATATGAGCGCATGTATGCCGGCTTTTCTAGATTTCCAGCAAGGTGAATTTGGCAGTAGCGGTCAAACTTATTTTGACTGAATTGCTGATAGCTGTTATGTGCCTGCAGAGATGTTAATTTGTTTATGAAGATTTGCCATATTGGTCAAGCATGTAGGGTTCTTTGTCATGTGATTAAATAAAGACACCATTATACAAATCCAGCTATCTCCAAACAATAGCTAATGACAGATTTCAAGTATTTTGAACTATGCTAAGCACTGCAGCACCTTTTCTAAACCCACCACAAGCAGCAGACAGCAATGGAATGTTTATGCTAGCGGCTGTTAGAGGAATGCTGGGTAATTTAGCCATTTACATATTTTTCCAGCAGCATCAGTCCTGTTTTTTTAAATATCACTTTATTCTCTTTAAAGGAGATTGAAATGTCTGAAAGAAGCCAACAGTAAAAGTGTAGAAATGTTACCTCGCTTGCTTATGGAGTTTAAATGGCCATACACTTTGGCTTGTAACATGACACAGAGTGAATGCCACCCATTCAGATGTTTTCTTTGAGATTTGGGGGTTAAAGAAAAGCAGATTTATCAATTTTCTAGAGTGGTTTGAAAAATCTTGCCAACTGCTGCAAGAAAAATCCTCAGGTTAAAGGGTTGCTTGAAATATTCTGGCCAAACCGAGCCGAACAGCCGATGACATTGGCGTTGTATCGAGAACGTGTCATCGTCATGGTGATGTCTATACCTGCTGACATGTTGCTCTCTCCCAAATGAACTTTCTCAATTAAATCTGGATCAATAGACCAACATTAATGCACAGAGGAGAATCTCTCCCATCAGCATATTATTCTGAACACTCGCTGATTCAGTCGCCATTCACTGCATATGTACTGTATATACAGCATGGAATACAGTAAATAATATCATATGAGATTTGAATACAAAGAAGCACCATTCTCATGCAAACGTCTCCCATCATATTTTTAATGTAACTTCCCTAAACATAGTTGCCCAATTATATATATCAACTAGGTTTTTGATGTGCAGACATATTTTATATTTTCCCAACAAAAATATACAGATTTTTTTTTATTATTTATTATCTCAATAGGTTTCATATGATATATAATTAAATATTGAATAATTAAATATTTTAATATATAATCTAAAATATTTATTCAAATATCTCGATTTGATCAGTCAAGTTGAAGCTGCTCTTTTCCATAAATTGGTAATGCACAGTGATCACTTACTGGCTTACAATTTTGTTTTTATGTCTTTTCTTGCATTTGGCCACCTAGTGACAAAGTAAAAAAGTAAAAAAATCTGTGTTCTTTCAGTCTGAGATTGTTTTCTGCATGCATGCAGTTTCACAGTTTTTCAAAAGTGTTTGGTTTAAAAACAATACCCACCTTGACTGTGAATTGAAGGCTCTGAGATTTCAGTGTGGGGGAAAAAGCAGTCAGTGGAATAGAATATTTATTTTCAGACTGTAGGAATCTGATTTGTAAAACTGTGATCTCATGTGTTCACACCTGCTCTTTTCTTTCTCTCTTTTTGTCTTTTTCCTTTGTGTCAATCTATCTCTTTGTTTTTCTAAGTGTTAATTGTTATTTATTTATTCTACAGTAAATAAAGACAGGATTAGTTCTGCGTGTCTAAGTGTGAAATTAACTTTCTCTTTTTTAATGGCTGAGGTAAACTGTAATTTTTCTCTCAGTCTCAAGCCTCATTTTACCATTGCATGCTCATTTAAACGCTTCTTTCAGGGCTTTGTTCGGCATCCCTGTAAGACACTGTAAACAAATAACCAAAACTTGCTTGTGTGTATCTGCTGGGTGCTTTCTCATTGACTCAACTCGCCTTTAGTACTTGCCTCGTATTTGACCCTGAAACAGTATATGCACTGAGTTTTTCTTGACATTTCGACATTGCATCCTGCTGCTTTTGTCATAAAGTCACTATGGTAGGAAAGCATTTTAATTAGGGCTGTCAATTAAATTAATTTTTTTTAGTACAATTACTTGTATAAAAGATTTGCTTCAAAATGTAGTGGACAGATGGACAAACTGTATTTTTCTAAATAATTTGATATGGGGAAAAAACAATATATTGACATCTAATGTCGCTTTTTGCAATGTTCATTCAGTGATTTACTTGTCAGCCATAATAATATATTTTGTATTATAATATATCAAACTAATTGTGATTAATGTAATTTGCATATCATGCAATCAATTTAATTAAAATTGTTTATATGTGTCAACCTTAATATTTTTATGTGCTTTTGCAAGTCTCCTTGTGTACATTTTTTGGGCCCATATGTCCCTGGAAATATAGTGAAATCTGAAACGACCTATTTTGTGGGGACCTTTGGGAAGTCACAACAATGAAAGCAACATCATAAATGGACTAAACAGTGCTTCAATAAAAATCTAAAATTACCAAAAGCTGTGTGTAGGGGGTAGGGTTTTGTTTTGGGTGTAGTAATTAGCTTAATTTAAACAACAGATGGGAAGTCTCTACTATAATATAAACTATGTGTGTGTGTGTGTGTGTGTGTGTGTGTGTGTGTGTGTGTGTGTGTGTGTGTGTGTGTGTGTTCAGTTTTTCCCTATCATCTTCAATCCATATTGATGTCATCATGCGTTTTTGCCTCATCAGCATATTAACTTGTAAATGTGTTTAGACTGATCTACCTTTCAATGATTTTGGTCCATTTTATTGATTGACCCTTTGTGCCTTTGGAAGAGTTGCACACGTTTACCCTGTTCCATCACTAGCTGGTGTTGCAAAGGGATCAATTGCTGTTGAGAATCCATGTGTATCTTGGGAATTTGAAGATCTTTCTTCTGTTGCCTTTGGGCTTTTAACCTAAAAGCTGTTACCAATTTCCCCATGGCTATCTGTCAATCTGTCTGTCATCGTGATGACACGGTTAAACAGCCGTGTATCTGCTCCTGTGTTGCACAACTAGCCGCATGTCATGATAAAAAAAAGGGAACTTTGATTTAAAATGAAAGAATAACTACATAGGGCTTTAAGAAGTCGGGTTGACTTGACACGTCCTGCATTGTGACTGGATATACTTAATCTACTTTTATTACGTTATGCTACATTGTTTTTCTAATTAAAAGAATTGTTATGCGTGCTATTTTTTGACTACATATTAATTGAAAACAACTGCCTAGATTACTTCTTACATTTTCTAAAATGCCTTGTTTTTTACACCAAAAGTGTGAATTTAAAAAAGGTGTGAGTTTTCGTGAATTTTTAAAAAAGCTAAAAAATTATTAAAATGGTGGAAAGAAATTTCAGTGTACACCTAAAATATACAAATATTGCTCTTATACATTCGTATAAACGTAAACCTTTAATCTCAGTACTAAAAAAGTTAATGATTTTTTTTTATTATTATAATTTTTATTTATTTGGTAACTGCCCACCATTGTAACATAGTGCAAGGCAACACAAGGACTGAATTGTTTTTAAGTAGGCACCTTTAAATTACTGTAAGAATGGACTCCTCTGTGTAATTAATATCATAATTAATCTAAGGGATGTTATCTATTAATTAAGGCTCATTAATCTCTGGTGCTAAATATCTGTAATTAAATGCACGTGAGAGAAAATGACTCCAATTAGTAACCAAAGCAAGTGAGAGTAATCACACACTCCGACTGCACCTCTCTCTTTTTCTCACACCATCTCTCTGTTGCTCTCTCTGTCTCTCTTTGACTCTGTCTCTCAGGTATAATTTATTTATTGATGTATTTTCATGATCAAATTGATTGACAAATCAAATCAAACATAACACAGTGATTCCTTTCCTTTACAGGCACTTCTTGTTCAAGCACGGTTCGGGTTCGTCTGCCATTTTCAACGCAGCCAATCAGAATTACCCTCTGACATCCAGCACGGTGTATTCGCCGCCTCCGAGGCCTCTACCCAGAACCACCCTCTCCAGACCACTCTTCTCATTCAGTAAACCCTATCGCTGCTGTAACTGGAAATGTACGGCTTTGAGCGCCAGCGCAATTACGCTGACTCTCGCTCTACTGCTGACGTACATCATCGGTGAGTGTCTTATCTCTCCACCTCTGCTGTATGTCTCTCTCTCTCTCTCTCTCTCTCTCTCTGTCCATGGCTGCTGTCATGCTGGTTGGGGTCATATGGAATTAGCAGAACTCACACTGTGAAAAACTCTATTAGAGAGATGAATATTTATGAACAAGGGATGAGGGAGAACGAGAGATGAAAGAGTAAATATCCCACAAGGCCGTTCAGAGGTTAATGGTGTTAAAGTTTTGTTTAGCCAAGTCACCGTGTGTTTGTGTGTGTGTGTGTGTGTGTGTGTGAGAGAGAGAGAGAGAGAAAGAGAGAGATGTGCTTATGCACCTCAGTGTACTGACTTAATTTTCTCTGCTTTCACCCTTTTACAGGCATTTCTCTGGAAAATCTCACTAAAAAAATGATGTGTGTTTTAGAGAAAAACATTAGGGTAAAAGGTTTCATCCATTAACGCTTGAAAGGCTGCAGTTAATAAAGTTTCTGGTCAGAAGTTCACACGGCAGCCTCTTAAACACTAATCATGTGTCTGGGAGTGTTTCTCCCTAATGAAATGAGGACCTGTGCAATTCCCAAACACGTTATAATGATTTCTTGAGAATCTGACATTCATGATGTTCATTTTTACAATTATGTGCAGTGTTTATCTGTTGTGAACACATTCAATTTGGAATTACGGTTTTCCACAGTAGAACTCGTTTCTTTATGCAAGAACAGAGATCTTACAGGAGCTTATAGAATTTCAGAAATTAAAACTATTATGATCATTCATTTACATTTACATTTAATCATTTAGCAGATGCTTTTATTCAAAGCGACTTACAAATGAGGAGAACAATAGAAGCAATCAGACCAACAAGAGGGCAAAGTATACAAGTGTTGTAATAAGTCTCAGTTTGTCTAGCATAGTACACATAGCAAGTTTTTTTTTTTTGTTTTTTTTTTTAAATCAGAAAAAAAAAAAATAGAATAGAATAGAAAAGGTAAGTGCTAGTATTAATTGGTCAGGTTCTGATGAAAAAGATGTGTAAAGACTCATCTGGTCGGGTTGAGATAGGCAGGTCATTCCACCAGCAGGGATCAGTCCAGGTAAAGGTCTGTGAGAGTGATGTTGTCTCTCTTTAGGATGATGGCACCACGAGGAGCCGTTCACTTGCAGAACTCAAGCTTCTGGAGGGCGCTTAAGTCTGAACTAGCGAGTTTAGGTATATTGGTGCAGAGCCAGTGGTTAACTTGTAGGCAAACCTCAGTGCCTTGAATTTGATGCGAGCGGCTTTTGGCAGCCAGTGCAAACTGATGAAGAGGGGTGTGTGACGTGGGCTTTCTTCGGCTCGTTGAAGACCACCCTCGCTGCTGCATTCTGGATCAGTTGGAAAGGCTTGATAGTATATGCCGGAAGGCCCGCTAAGAGAGTGGTACAATAGTCCAGTCTGGAGAGAACAAGACCTTGGACAAGGAGTTGTGTGGCCTGCTCTGATAGGAAGGGTCTAATCTTCCTAATGTTGTATAAAGCAAATCTGCAGGACCGGGCAGTTGTAGTAATATGGTCTGTGAAGCTTTCATAAAGTAAATGTTAACTGAATAATAATTTGTGCGAATTCATTAAGGGGTTGGTAAGAATTGTTCTATTATGAAAATCTCTATGTATTTGATCAAAAATACAAAACAATAATATTGTCAAATATTATTACAATTTAAAATAACTGTTTTCTATTTTTAATATATTTAAAAATGCAATTTATTCCTGTGATGGCAAAGCTGAGTTTTCAGTAGCCATTTACTATCACTTTTGATCAATTTAATTAAAAAATCGTACTCATCAACATTTACTGTAATCGGCAATGTGTGTGTGTGTGTGTGTGTGTGTATATATATATATATATATTTATTTTTAAAGAATGCTGAACACAATTTGCTCTGCAGGTCAAAGGATGTAGCAGAATTCTGCATTTTTTTTTTTTTTCTATTTTTTGGTTGAATAATAGCAAACGAGTAATTTTACTCACAGATTTTTTTTCCTCATGAAATATTTGTGTGTATAGGAATAATAACTATTCCTTTAATTATGCCAGAGAAACGGTTTGCTATGTGTGTGTGCGTGTGCGCGCGCGCGCGCGTGTGTGTGTGTGTGTGTGTGTGTGTGTGTGTGCATGTGCATGCTCTGGAGATGTGCCGTTAATGATCGTATGGTCGTCTATCACCCCATCGTTAGTGGCACCCTGTCTAAACAGATGCAATCCGTCTGCTTTGTCTTTTAACGTTCACTCTTATCCAACAATCGAAATGTGTTCTCAGTTCATTTTCTGTGCAAATGAAGGGAAGCAAAGGGATAAAAGGAATAAAGATAAAGAGGAACATAAAGAACAAATGAATCTGCATTATCTTCACACGCTGAACAAAAACTTTTGTCCTGTTGAGTAAAAGCATCACAGATGAGAAGAAAAGGACCCATAAAACATGGTAACTGGAAATGTGACTGTTGTGTGCCGGTGCTGAAGTGTAATTTAATTTGCCAATAGGCATATCGTAAATATTCTATTTAAAACATCTCATTGTCTTTTAGGGTAGTGTTAGGGTTGGGTTAATGTTAGAATCAGCCCAATGTAATTCTTCAGGAAAACTGTGGATTATCAGTTGGCACACAAATAATTTTCTTCACTGATTGTTTTGTAAAATCTGTGAAATGGAAATGGGGGAAAAAAGAATGGAAAAAAGATACCATATCATTCTTCAATTTTGTTTTAAAAAGTGTTGTTATTATTATTATTATTTTCAAAGAAAATATACATTTTTTAAATCTGTTCTCTATGGTAGTGCTTGTATTTAATCTGGAATATTACTTTAAAAATGGTAGAAATTGTTAATTGGAGCTGAGACTAATGTACTGGTAACTGAAATCATGATCATATTAGCCCAAAAATAATAACAAAATAATATAATATAAAAAAAACACACACACTCACACAGGGTGAGATTTGTGTAATTTTATGGATGATGGACTTTAAAGGAAATGTAATGAAGTTAATCTTAAGAGCTTTCTGTGGAATTCTGTTCAGGTATGAGTATATAATTATCATTAGGGAAAGAATAAGGGACAGTATTGGGTTCACAGTTTAGATTAAGGTCAGATGTTTTAATAGAGTGTTTATCCTAAAAGAAGGGTTTTAATTGGTCTGTGTGTTTATTGAATTGAATGAATTTAATGAGGCTGTATCGTCTGGCCTCACCACAATTTTTACTTTAACAAGCACAGGTTAGCTACCAGACTTGCACACACGATGAAGACATTAAGTGTGTGTGTGTGTGTGTGTGTGTGTGTGTGTGTGTGTGTGTGTGTGTGTGTGTGTGTGTGTGTGTGTTATGTCCTAATTGAGTCAAGGATCCTGCAGGGACAGAGAGAGAGAGGCAATCAATAATTGTTGATGAAAATGTATCAAAGGCACTGAGTGAATCTGTGTGTGTGTGTGTGTTAGAGTGAGAGGGTTTTAGACATTAGACATTATTATACTTATTTAATTTTTTATTTTTATTTTTTACATTATGATACGCTGCCCCATAATAACAGTGCAGAGTATCAAACATTTTAATATATACGTGAGGGTTTTTTTGTTGGGTGTGTGTCAAAGGCAGGTTTCTGTAGGTTTGTGTTAAATGGGAGGTGTTTTTGTATGAGTGCAATGACCCAGATAGCAGCTGATAGTATCCAGGGGACTAAGTAAGATGGTTTCAGTGAGATGAACCTTCATCTATCTAAACTAAAAATGTCAGCACAAAAGCTAAAATGTCCAGGCACATCAGCCAGGTTTTAATTATCTTGATTTATGGAGCTACAGTGGCTTCAAAATCTGCCAGAAGATATCAGAAATCAAAGATAATGTTAAAGGAAACTAAATGACCTATTAGACTTTTTTAAATTTGATTTCATTATATGTGTTAAAACGTTAAACATTTTTTTTTTTTTTAGCAAAGTCTACATTATACTGTGACAGGACAAACTGAAATGATCAGATCTTGTTGTAATGATTGTTTGGCCTAATACACTCTAAAAAATGCTGGGTTGTTTCAACCCATGTTTGGGTCAAATATTGGCAAACCCAACCTTATATTTTTGTAAATATGGGTTTGTCCATATTTGACCCAAATATGGGTTGAAACAACCCAGCATTTTTTAGGGTGTATACTGTACACTGAATGGGCATTTTTGACTAACGTTGGGCAGTCATAAGTTAATGAATTTGAGTTTCTGCCATCACATTCAAGCATTTCCTGATGAGCTGAACTGCAATATATGATATTTTTGGACTGGGTCGGAAGATTTTTGTGTTCTAAAAGTTTCTTTATTATTTTATCATAGTACATTGAACTCTTATTTCAAAAGATCAAGGAAAATTTGATCTCTCAAAATATGATTCCTTTAACTTACTTCACCAAATAAACAATGAAGAAAATAAAGTGAGCTCTCTCTACTGATTCTAGTAAATGGCTCTGTTGAGCTGTGATTGGCTAGAATATACAGGATCCGTGACATCAAAAACTTTGAAAACCACCAGGCTTATGTGACTAAATGATTGGCTTTAGAGATGAACTGGTCAATCTTATTCATTCCAGAAAATCTTTTTATTGAATGTGGATTTACTGAATCTGAATCCACTGGTAAATGATGGAGTGATGCAGGGATGAAGTAGATGAAGCGGTGTAGGACATCAGGACAGCTGAAATAGGTGAGGCATTGTGAGGGTGTGGCAAGCTGAGATTGGGTGAAGACCCATTCAACATTAAACGTGCAAAAGGCCATGGAGCAGGAAGCAGTAGACATATGGTTATGAGTGTGGGCGTAGTTTTCTCTCCGGTGAATCTGGCATCCGCTGCTGTATTATTCATTTTCACTTTATACACACATGCTGTTCGTGATGTTTCTTTCTACCTAACACATGCATAATACAGCAGCCATATATGAGATCTATATGCATATGCATATACACATACACATTTTTACTAGGGTTGTCAGTCTCGATTGAAAGATTTAATGAAATCCATTGCTTTCATCTTTCACAATAATGTAATGTCTTTTAATCACCTTCCTGTGGCGGATTTTCACAGCAAATATATATGTAAACAAATAATTAGATTAAGTGACAGCCATAGTTTTTTCACACACATACACTCCCTTTTTTTTTTTTTTTTACTAATTTAAAGTTGTGAAAAAAACTTCATTGCTTCAACAGCAGTTGAAAATGGATGCACATTTATGAATCATAATTTGTCTTTTTATGATCAAAACACTAGATCAATTAAAAAAAAAACACTAGACCCCAGAAGACCCCACTCAGCAGAGTGGCTTTCTGCCATTTCCCTTGAAAGGGAAGAAATCAAACAGTTGAATTTTGTGTATCTGTGTGTTTGCATGTTTGTTTTCAGAGGATAAAGACACACCCTAAGGCTAAGCAATAGGGGGTTTCGGCTGATGGATAGGAAGGCGTGTTGTTCAGAGAACCATAAACCTTATGCGCCAGAGAAACCCGTGCACAGCCAATTGTAGAATTTTGTCTTTGAACTTCTGTTTATGTGGTAGCTCTGTATATTTTTATGGCCTCGGTGAAGTGGACTTATTTTAGAGTTCAGAAAAGTTATCATGGGCATTGTAATGTGTTAACGGATGTCATAACAAAAGTGAGTAGATTGGGAAGAATTTAAAATGAGCGGTTTATTCATAAATCCATAAGATCTTACCTTCATGCTATGGAAATACAAACCGGAAGACAGAACACAACGAGCGCAGTGCTGAAAAGCGATGAAGCTACATACAGTAAGGTCTATACCCTTGCTTTTGTATATTTGGTTGCCTTTGTGAGTGAAATGCCATGATCACATATCTATTTAAATAAACTGCCATTTATAAAGCCTGTACTTAAGACAATTAAACAGGCTGATAGATGAAGCTATTCAGAGTGATGGGATGACTTTATTAACATGTTAGTCTGCCCCATGAGAGGGGTTTCATCAGATAAAGCTTTATCCCAGCTTCAGTGTTTTTTCTGCTTTGGAATGTTTCTGCATCTTAAATGTTAGATATTGTCTGCCATTTACTTAGGATGCATACTATGCAGGATATGCATAATATTTAATTGTTCAAAAAGCATGCACAAACAATATTTATATATTAATACTCTCTGTGGTCTTTAAAAAAAATCCCAGGATGGCCTTCGAAAAAGAGTTGGGGTGAAACCCCGGCATCCTGGCCAAATTTGCCCCTTGGCTTGGCCTCTGTCCATCATGGCCTCCTAATCATCCCCATATACTGATTGGCTTCATCACTCTGTCTCCTCTCCACCAATAAGCTGGTGTGTGGTGGGCGTTCTGGCGCAATATGGCTGCCGTCGCATCATCCAGGTGGATGCTGCACATTGGTGGTGGTTGAGGAGATTCCCCCTTACATGTAAAGTGCTTTGAGTACCCAGAAAAGCGCTATATAAATGTAACAAATTATTATTATTATTATTATTATTTAATTGTGCATGCCCATTTACCCTATTTTTTACATGTAGATGATCATCTAACGTAGGGCTGGGCGATATAGAGCAAAAAATATATTTCGATATATTTTGCTATATCTCGATATACGATATATATCTCGATATCTTTACAGGAAAAATAACCCCCCAAAAACTACTGCAAAAACAAATAGGCTATGCCAAATACCACAAAGTCTTTTTTTATTGAAGTGCAAATAGGTAGGCTGTTCATGTAGGAACAAAGTGCTTCTGCAACATAAAAAAAAAAAATCCCTGTATACAAAAATAATAATTTAACTGTAAAATAAAGGAAGAAATAATACATATTGCACTATTTTTAATAAACCTGTATAGAAACATCATTACTAATTTTGGCAAAAAAAAAAAAAAAAATGCCATATATCCCCCAAAAACTGCACAACTGTAGAGTAAAACATTAATTAAAAAAAAAGTGATAAAAATGCATCTAAAAATTGACATGATTGTTACAAAATCACACTGTCTGGGGCCTCTGGGGAACTCAGAACAACTGCTAGCATAAAGTTTAAGGTAAAAATAACTGCCATTAAATTACAGTATATTACTACTATGTGTTAACCTTTCCTGCTCGTCTCCGAACCGTGGTTGGGTGACGCAGGGGAGATCTGTCTTCTCCAGGGCCGGTAGTTCTCCTCCCGGGGTTAACTCCTTAAAACTTCACGCTGTTAGTTGTGGTGGCATATATATAAACAGGAGACTTTCGTGCCGAAGAGTTATTTGCTTTATTTTCAGCCGTACTTAATACACTCACTGCAATATCGAATCAACTACCCGCACCGATCACCGTCTCACACACACACCGTTGCTTAGCAGCGATCATAACACAGAGCGGGCGGGGGAAGGGCGCGCCACGGGCACGCGCACTCACTCACTCTCATTCACACACACTCTGAGCTGTCCTAAACTAAACACATGGGAGACACATCTCACAACATATGCAATTAGATAAACTGTTCATTCATTACATCACTTTACCTCTGTCTTTATCCACCTTTATCCTCTTCTCTTCTTTTTGGCACTGTATATAGCAGAATAGGTAACTTAGGCTAATGCTAATTTATAATGTGTCATGTAAATTCGGCCATCCGTCACAATCAGGAAACTTTCAACGTGTCTAGACCTTGCGCGAGCTGCCAGGCCCGATTCTACAGGGGAGCATGTTAATTGTGAGTGCGCCCTCAAACAAAAGCAATGCGGCGAGAGGCGACGCTACACAAAAAAATACCAACAACAACTGATCGCGCGCGCGCTGTTTCTGACGCACTTCAAGCACTCGCTGGGCGGGGAAAGATTGATGTGCCTGACCGGACTCGGGGGACTTGAATGAGACAACACGCGAGGGGAGGGGGAACAAAAGCAAGGAGGCGGAGGAGGGCGGGGGCGAGCACAGCACAGAGAAGGCAAACAAGCAAATTGGCGAAATCAGAATTAAATATAAACAATATATCGATATATACGATATGTCAAAATCCATATGGAGTTTAAAAAATATCTCGATATATCGTAAATATCGAGATATCGCCCACCCATAATCTAACGCTCACTTCTTCAGGTTCATCTTTAAAATCGCTAATAATTTAATAACATTGTTAAATTTAATCTTTAGAAACTGCACATTACAATGTTGTGATGCCTAAATTCACTTGGAACATAATTGATATTTGTTTTTAGTGTTTTTTATTTATTTAATTAAATGATTATAGAATTTTACGCTTGGCCTTTCATATAAAGTTATCAGACGTAACATGAAAATAATTATTGGCTTCCTTTTTTTGCTTTTCATCTATCATCTATCATCAAAACCTAAAAATATTGAATTGCATAGCTCAGAATATTTGCTCTGGATAAATTAGATGAGAAATGCTTTTCATTGAGATCTTGACAAATCTGAAGCCCAAGCGAGACGTTGTGGAAATCTCTAGAGGAGACACGTATGAGATTACTTGGGTACTTTTTTACTTTCTCTCAGAAGAAAGATCTCTCTCTCTCTTTCATTTTGCTTTTCATTTAATCTAATTGATGTCTAGGAGAAACAGTTGAGATTTGCATTTATTCATTTAGCAGACACTTTTATCCAAAGCAATTCGCAAATGAGGAATACTTAAACCTTCTTAAACCGTTCTAGTGGTACAGTAATTGAAAAGTGCCACAATAAAAAGTTCCAAAATTGCTCGGTATAGTACAAAGTACAAGCTATTATAAATATAGGTTAGAGGGAAGAGAATGGAGAGATTTTTCCATTAGCAGTTGTGAGTTGTCTTTACTAGAGAGGGATTCACCTTTTCTGATGCAGTCAGATAGAGAAGATCATTCCACCATCAAGGGACAATGAATGTGAAGGTTTGAGAGAGTTATTTTGCTCCTCTTTGTGCTGGTACCATGACTGCAGGTTTCTGAAGGGAACATTGATTTACAGTAGTGAGTGGAGGTAAGGGTGCAGATCCGCCGAGTGTTCTGTACGCAAGCATCAGTGCCTTGAACTTGATGCGGGCAGCAACTGACAGCTAGTGGAGTGAGACAAAGAGAGACATAACATGCGCTCTCTTGGGTTCGGTAAAAACCACCGCCGCATTCTTGCTCATTTGCAGAGGTTTGATTGTAGCTGAAAAGCGCATTACAGGAGTCCAGTCCAGAGCTTTGGCAAGGAGTTCGGCTGATTGCTTGAATAGGAGGAGATAGAGATTTTATTTCAAATTTTTTTATTTATTTTAGGGTGTATTCACACCATGGAAAGTCCGCTAGTTCACTTGCTTTGGTCCAGACCAAATACAATGTTGATTTTTTTTTGTTTGGTGTGGTTCGCTTTAAGACTGCCCTTTTTGCAAGTGAACCAAATTTGTAAACCAAACCACACGTGTGTTAAGGTCATCCATTCATTGAACAGAAATTCTCATGCAGGGAAAGCAGGAAGTGCAAAAACAGGCAATTTATGGAGATCTTTCGTAGTGCAATTTTTATTAATTTACTGATTTGGTGTTATCAGCTAATGCAATATGAAGAAACTTATGAGCATCATATGATACAATGTCATCTATATGATGTAATTAGGATTTTGCGAAGACAAAGATGTGCTGCAAGACGGTTCTGGTGGAGAGAGCATGCTCTTAACTGATAAAGTTCAAACATTATTATAAACAAGTGAACAGTCAGTAATAAAATAAGAACAAATACACAAATTTCAAGCAGAGATTAATACTAAATAACAAAGTTACAAAGTCTAACAGTAGTATTCAGGTAGGCTACAGAAATGATTAAGCCTAAATGTAAAATAACACTATTTGCTCACTGAAAAAAATAAAAATAGTTTAATCTTTCTTAAAGTTGTATTTTGTTATTTTATTCATATTAATAATGACACAGACAACAGTAGGAATATTGGGTGTCTGCTGTCACTTTAAGACCGAATGCATGGACAGAAAAAAATTACAAACATCAACTATGACATAACCGAGAAAATAGCCGAGACGGGTAGACAAGTTTTTAACATAATTTTGTGTGCATGTGTGTCTGTTCAAGGACAAGGAAACGCAAAAGAGGAATCAATTCGGTGTTCGAGCCTCCCTCTCTCTCTCTCTCTCTCTCTCTCTTTTACACTCTATGATGGTTAAATTTAGTAGTTAATCCGCGAATCACATGCGTGCCGAACCATGTGGCAGCTGGTCCGGACGGATCACAGATTAATGTACCCTATAGGCATTTCATCACCCCAAATTACATTGTAAAAATCTGACCCTGTCAAAAAAGGCAGTGCTTTTTTTCAATCGGGTCGGTTCATGTTCACACCTTAAACAAACCGTACCAGAGTTCGTTTGAAACTGGACTGAGACCACCTCTTCAGCTGGGTCTCGGTACGGTTGTTTGGTCCGCACCCGAGTGCGATTGCTGTATTCACACCTGCCCAAAAGATCCGCACCAAGGGGGGAAGTCAGATGTGAATACACCATTAGTTTTTAGTTTTACTTAAGGGTGAAGTGTGTATATTCTGCATTACTAAACGAAATGGCAAAAAAATCTTTTATTAGTCATTTATTGATTGTGTACATCAAGCTGAGATTGTGAGAATGTTTTACCATACAAAAATGACATCATCTTTTGATGCACCTTTTGACAAGCATCTCATCACCATTTCACATATTTTTTCTCCTTTTATCTGCCAGCTCCTGTACGTTGTGTGTAGACATAAATGTGTCTCTGCATTCTTAGATTAATTGTACTTCATTTGCATTCGTCAGTTTGCAGTCAGCTTTTATCAGGAGCAGTCACTTGTCATTTAGCAGGCTCCTTTGAACCAGGGTGATGTACAGTGTTTTAAGTGCACAAACAATCCTGCTGAAGAATCACACAGTTTAGGATCTCTCGTGTGCTTTGGTTTACCCAGCCTGGGTTTAGACGTTTGTGTTTCCGGCTAAGATAAAAAACAAAAAGTTGTATATGTGTGCCTGCGCGATCACTTGAAAATGTTCCTTATAACAGCGGAAACAACTTAAAATATTCTTTCATACAACAGAATCATAAGACGTCATAAGACGTCATGTAAAGGTTTACTTTTAGTAAACAATTTGTATATTTGGGTACACTCACAATAAAAAACAAAACATTGTGATTTAGAAAAAAAGAAGAAGAAAACAAACAGGGTGCACTTTCTGTTGTCTCGGTTTCCTTCCTGTGAACTTGTTTGTGGAGCGCATCGTTTTGTTATTCTGTTAATTAGCGTAAATGCTTATTTATTCCACATATACAGTACAGGCCAAAAGTTTGGACACATTACTATTTTTAATGTTTTTGAAAGAAGTTTCTTCTGCTCATCAAGCCTGCATTTATTTGATCAAAAATACAGAAAAAAATTTAATATTGTGATATATTATTACAATTTAAAATAATTGGTTTTCAATTTATTATACTTTAAATTATCATTTATTTCGGTGATGCAAAGCTGAATTTTCAGGATCATTACTCCAGTCTTCAGTGTCACATGTGACATCCAGTCAATCACATGATCCTTTAGAAATCATTCTAATATTCTGATTTATTATGAGTGTTGGAAACAGTTCTGCTGCCTAATATATGTGATGAATAAAAGGTTAAAAAGAACTGCATTTATTCAAAATAAAAAATTTTTTTTTTAATATAAATCTTCTTTATTATCACTTTTTATCAATTTAACACATCCTTGCTGAATAAAATTATTGATTTATTTAAAAAAAAATAAAGAAAAAAATTACTGACCCCAAATTACTGACCAGTAGTGTATATTGTTGTTATAAAAGATTTCTATCTTGAAAACATTTGCTTCTTTTTTTTTCTTTTCTTTTTTCTTTTTCTTTTTTTTATTCATCAAAGTATCCTAAAAAAGTATCTCAGGTTATGAAAAAATATTAAGCAGCAGACCTGTTTCCAACTTTGATAATGAATTATCATATTAGAATGATTTCTAAAGGATCATTTGATAGACTGGAGTAATGATCCTGAAAATTCAACTTTGCATCATCGAAATAAATGATCATTTAAAGTATAATAAATTGAAAACCAATTATTTTAAATTGTAATAATATATCACAATATTACATTTTTTTCTATATTTTTGATCAAATAAATGCAGGCTTGATGAGCAGAAGAAACTTCTTTCAAAAACATTAAAAAAAGTAATGTGTCCAAACTTTTGGCCTGTACTGTATATATATATATATATATATATATATATATATATATATATATATATATATATATATATATATTAGGGTTATGCTGATAGACGATAGTATCGTGTATAGAGGTTGACCGATAGTGTATTTTACAGATACTAATTTGGTTTAGGTTTGACCGTACATGCCGATAACCGCTTATTAAACCGATATATTTTAAAATGGATACTGGATTAAAAACAAACATAACACTCCAAGAAAAACAGTGCTGAACTGAAATGTGCTAAATGAAATAAATATATAAATGTTAATTTATATTAATATATTAAAATGAGAAGTTCTACAGAATGAACTCAGAAAATATACTGTATATAGTCTCTCACTTTTTTTCTTCTATTTTAGAACACTTGATGATTATCTAATCAAAATAACATAACAAAAATAACAAAATATGTAGTGATAAAAAAAAAGAACTGAAATCGAATGCATTTCTGATTTGTTTGTTTCTGTCGGCTGCATGAACATATCAATGTTGAGAAAGCAATCACGTCACTAGCTTTAAATATGCAACTTCGCCAGCTAATGAATGCATAAAAGTGACTAGCTGGATATAAACTAATGCAAATAGATGGTAACAATTGCAAGTTGCAACATAAAACATTTGGGTCAGGTTTGCGTGTGAGGTATCCGCTACTAATGTTAGTCCTCTCAGCCTCAACGGCAAACATACTGCTGTTCTTTCTATGCTAATGCAGCATCTAGTCAACAAATGAATTACTTTATAATGATATGGCAATATGTACTTTAGTGTTATGTATTCGTATACATATGCGTATCTGAAGTGTCTGTGCTCTGCGTGTTCTCTCTGTGCTGTGCGCAGTCTCACGTGTTAACGTAAGCAACTCGTTCAGTGATAGTTTGTTTATTTGGCCTCTAGAGGCCGCTCTCGCTCTGTAGAATGCCAGCCGTCTCTTCTCAGCGCTCTCGTACTGTGCACTTTCTAGCCGCTCCAGCAAACGGACGCAACCCGTAAAAACTAACGATAGTTATATATAACGATAGTTCCACCAATCAACCATCGATACCGATATATCGGCAAAACCGATGAATCGGTCGACCTCTAATTGTCTATCGTCGATAGTCGGAGATGTCGGCGATGGCTGCTGCCTTTGACGATATCAATACGATAACTGGCTTGTTTTCCCATTAATGTATTCAATTATTATTATTATTATTATTATTATAGGGCTAGTATTGTTATTAAATTAATATTAGGAACTACAATTAATTTGCCTTGCCTAAATTCATAACGACATCACCACATAACCACACTTGCAACATCAACAACACGCGCATATTAGGATTGAGCACTCCTCAAAGAAAATGTGTTTAAAACCGACTACAAAACTACATCCCACATCAATATTGAGTTGCAAGGTGACAAATCGTCAAGAGTGCTTGTTATAACAGACACATCAATTTTATAGAGTTGTTGTTGTCTTTTCTAATTTCATTTAATTCTAATTTACCATAATCTTGTCGGTTAAAGGAAAATGTTCGATTAACGAGTGTCAGTTGTTATAATCATCCCCTTACCAGTCAATAAAAAAGTAAAAGTTGAAGTTTATTTGAAATGTAAAGTTGCAGTATTATCCTTTTTATCCTAATTGTTATAGGAAGATGTTCAGCCTCACATAGTAGTCACAGACATTCTTAATTTCTCTATCCAAATGCTCTCCGCTACAGTGAAACCACAAAATAAGATACGCCACAGTTGCTTATATACTGTACATAAATTGACTCAGATGTAGTTTTAATGTATTTATTTTTAAAAAGTTGTCAGGTGAGAAAGGTTCAGACTCGTGACATCTCACAGTTAAAAGAGATGTTTTGTTCTGAGCCAGATCAGCTCATTATCAGGTAGGGGGCTCAGCCCCTCCTAAAACTGAAATCCTAGAATGGGCTTACACGGGAAAAGGGTTTTGTGGTTTGCCCATTTGCCCTCTTCCCAGCATGCACTGGGGCATACATAATTAATATAATTGCATTTGTTTGCTAGTTTTGTTTACATTGTTGTTATTGATTGTGTTCGGATCATGTTTGGTAACTTGTTGTTTTGTGATTTCCGGATTTGAGTTTCAGTTACTCTACTCAAAATTAGGATTTAATTGAGCGTTATCTTTCCAGAGTTTCAAGTGTTGAGATCTGTGTGTGGCTTTTTTAGGTATTTTATGAGTCTTCATGTGATGTTGTCTGTAGTTTAATATTACAAGTACTTTGCTCTCCAGGTATATTACCTATAAAAAACAATGAAGTTCTTAATATTGAATAATTTTAAACCACATCAAGAAAGGGAGCAATTTGCTTATGACTCCTTAAATTGATGAACTGTAAATGTTACAATGATGGCAGATAGCAGTCATGCCAACATGATTCTGTTAGTTCAGTCAAGACATTTCTTTAAAATAACTGATTCATTTAAAAAGAAATGTTTTTTTTTTAATATACATTTTTTTTTTGCATGTGTATATATTTCATTGATAAGTGAGGTTTTCTTACACAGAAGAGTGCTAAAATCTGATTGTCTGACAGCAGTGAACATTTGATTGACAGCATTTCCATGAAAATCTGTCTTTTTTTTTTTTTTTTTTTTTTTTTTTTGCATTCAGTCACCTCAAGTTTTCTATAAACAAGAAGAAAATGACAGATTTATGCTGCCAATCATCTCAGTCCTCTAAGATAGGATGGGTTTTTTTCTGTAAGGAAGAGGTGTCTTTGTTCTCTCCTCACTAAAAGGTAGGGTTTATCTACTCCTCTTGAAGAGAAAGGCCTAATCTCTCCTTAAAACATTTGTCTTCTGTCTTCATTTTAAAGTCATGGAGTTATCTCAGTTGGGCAAAGTGGCGAGGTCAGACGACGGTGGCGTCCTCTGGAAATATGACCTCGCGAACATTCATGCGAAGCATTTTTACATCTCAACAAACGATGATCAATTCACACAAACTCTCCTCTCCTGTCATTGGCTGTAAGACCCTCCCTCAGAAGCTGTCCGCCCAGCCTCATAACTGCTCTATTAATTTAACCTGAACCGCCCGTCTACAGCATTCCTCATCTAAACAGCATTTCCATCATTTCAAAACAGCAGCTGGATGTGAAAACGTCCGCCTCCTGTCCGTTACATCCCTTAATTCAATATCTTCCTGACCATTCTCTCTAGACATCCTGAGGGGGATCGGGTTTTTGCCCGGATGCGAAGCTTGTGCCTTTTTCAACATCGACTCGCCTCCACAATGGCCAGCCCACAAAAGCTCATTGTTCTCATTGACCGATAGCCAGGACACACAATAAACGAATCCATTTCTTTTAGCCCAGCTTCCTAGCCGAGGATATTAACAAACTGTAGTGTGACATTAAACTCAGAGAGCTTAACCATTTCTCAGTCTCAGGGTAGTCTGCTATTCAGCATCAAGGTTAAAGGCGGCTTTGATGTATGTGTATGCTCTCAGTTCTCTCCTGTGAAACACGTCTCTTTATCTCTCTCTCTTTTTTCTTGTGTATAAGCACACGTATGTGACAGATCCCGTACTCAATGTTGTATGTTTCTAGCTCTACCGGGCGCTCTACAAATCATGTTAAAATCTGTTGATTTAACAAAAGCCTTGATGAATGGCGTCCTTCTCACTTTCTATTTCTCCCTCCCTTTCAAGAGTGCTGAATCCTTCCCAGTAGTCCATCTTGTCGAAAAAGAGAGAGCGGAAAAGTGGGGGAGAAGGGTCAGAGAGAAAAATGGCAGAGAGAAAGAAGGGGAGAGAGAGATTTTTCTCTTCATTAGCGGTTGTAAAGAGAGAACTAGCGGAGAGGTTAGAGGTTTTAAGGGATCGATGTTTGCTGTTCAAGGCTCGGAGTCCGGCAGGGGAGAGAAATGTGGCCTCTGTGGAATTTATGAGACCTTCCAGATGCGCACCTTTACAGCGCTTTGTGATCCTGTACACACATGCACACAGGACAGCTCTCGCCTACGCACACACACCTATAGAGAGCTTTGTGATGTCATCGATCTACCCATCTATCAATTTCTCTTCTGTCAATCTCACCCACCTTCTTTCTGTTGTCCTGTCTAAAGCTCTGTTCATATTTTTTTTCTAAACAGACAGGTAAACTCTAATAAATTGGGTAACTAATACATTTTTATGAAACTGAACTTTTTGGTTTCTTTAACTTTGGGTACTTTTTATTTTTACATAATTTAATGAAGATCACATAAAACTGTCTTGGAAACTTCTACCGTGTTTTATTGTTATGTTTGTCCAAGACTTAGATTCTTAAATTATGAAAATCCTTAATAGAAATATTATTCCATGTTGAAAAATATGATCTAAATAGTTTTTTTTTTTGGCGGGGTGAAATTTCCACAACAATGAACGGAAATATAAACTTAACGAATTGGGTAAATCAATTTGTATGATGCTGATGTTTCTTGTACGTTAGACTTTTTTATTTTATTATTATTTTTTAACTGTATTGGAAACTTTTTACCACGGTTTATTGTTTTACCCTTGTGCAATACCCAGATGTTCACGATTAAAATATAAAGATGGCGAAAAACTTTTTTAAGTGCCTCTGCAACCAGTAGAGAGATATGAGGGTTTGGGGAGAGAACAAGTGATTCTGGGTGTAGCTCAGAGAAATAATTCATGGAATATTGTTTATTAAATTGGGTGAGCAGGTCACAAGAGTGCTATATCTGTTGTCTTAGAATAAAAGTATAAAAGGAAAAAGTTGATACAGCTCTTGGTAAGACTAAAATAGCTATTCTATCAATGTCAATGGATGGGAAACACTAGACAGAAAATTTAAATCCCAGGCCACCAAAGTGACAGATAATGATTATTTGTTGTGCAACATCTGTATTAGTTTAGATGTGTCAGAATTTGCCATTGACCGCCTCTAAAGGTGGTATCAATCACAGTCTGACTAAGTGCTATCCGATCACCAAAAACACGTTTATTTCAGGTGTGAATGGGACAACAGAAAAGTATCTTATGTCCGTTCTTGAACTGAACTCTAGACCCTGTTAATTTCTGTGTTAAAGCAGATCCGCAGTGCTTGGGGTGATCTGTCATTTAGCCAATGGCAGCTACTTTGTGTGTGTGTGTGAGGGAGAGAGAGATGAGGGCGAATAGGGGGAGATAAAAGAGAGGATCATGTAGATCCAGCTCCCTGCTGAGACACCAATCCCTCTTTATGGCTCGTAAAGACGCCTCCTCACGGCAGAGCCCGATGTGCGCACACGCGCGCAAACCCACACGCGACTCCTGTGTGCCTGAGGAACGGGAGGGAATGAGAGGGAGAAACTAGCTGGGTGAATAACCTGATTTTCACTCGCCGTTCCAGACCTCGTCGTCAGTATATCTTCTCACCTCATTTCCCTGATCGACTGAAATCCCACACACACACGCACAAGAGAAAGAGAGAGAGGGAAACTGCATGATGAGATAGCTGGTATCGGGGGCCCTGAGGTGAGCAGAATGAGAGTTTGTCCTTTTTATTGGCTGTAATTAGGATGAGGTCATTACCATGCGCCAAAGGCCTTTCACTGCTGGGAGATCATAAAATGCCACCTGAGCGATTTATATTCCACTCCCAGAATCCTCTGCAGCCTTCCTCACACATTCAAGAGATGATGGGATAAGAGAAGACCTTAAATGTATGTGTGCGCAAAAAACATAGCTGGAGACGAGTGTTATTGGATGTATTGAAGAATGGTTTAATACAATATTCTAATCTCATTTTCAGTGTACAATTAACATGCAGATTTGTCTGTGAACATTGTGATTTGTCTGTCTGTCTACCTGCTGTATCTATCAATCTATCTATATCTTAATTATTTATTTATATAATAAAAATAATGACTGTTAACTATTGTCTATTTAGAGCTGCTTTACATCAGAATTGAATTCTGTTTGCATCATTGAATCGTTATTTTCTGTTTATCACTGTAAAGCTGCTTTGAAACAATATGTAGTGCATAAAGCGTCATATAAAAAAGATGACTTGACTTGACTCTATCGTTCTATTGTTGTATCTTCCATTCTATCTATCTGCAGTCGTTCATTTGCTGGGGTTGCCGTGGCATCTGAAGCGAGTGGAAGGAGAGCTCTATGAGAACGGTATGAGTAAAGATGATCAGCCTCTGCCGGGAGCCGATTTCACCTTCACTCCTGTCCACCTGCCAGGACTCAACACCACACTGCCAGGTATGTGTGTGTGCCAGGTATGTGTGTGTGTCTTCTTACATGATTTCTATACAATTCTGATATTAATGATATTATGTCATTTAACACAATGGGCCTAAATGTCAAGTCTTTGCCTACAGCTAAAGATAAGGGTGTGTGTGTGTGTGTTCATTCAGAGTTTATTTATTTGCCATTTAATTAATGTCAGTAAACAACAGTGAATTATATTCTCTCTGATAACCCCTGAGAATATGATGTTTTTTTTTAAAGCGTGAGGTGTGTTTCTATCTGTGTAGGACTGTAGAGTTTGATAAAGTGCAAATGAAAGAAAATGCCCTTGTTTAGTAGAGTTTGTATTGCAATGTTAATTGAATAAAATAGAATTTTTATCTAATCCATTGGTAGGGTAAATGGGAAATGTGCCTATGCTTACATTGTAACTCCAAGATGTACATCACATATTTAAGAAGTTTAAGAAGTGCCAAAAGTAATCACATGAACAGATAATTGTCCTGAAATATCCTGAAGTGGTTATTTTTAGTACGTACTGAATGTACACGTCTATCATTCAAATGTTTGGTGTCAGTAAGATTTTTTAATTAGTTGATTAATAATAATAATTTTTTAGTCTATGCTTACCAATACTGCACTTATTTGTCCACAAATATGGTAAAAACAGTAATATCTAAAATAACTATTTTCTATTTTAATATATTTTATAATGTAATTTATTCCTGTGATAGCAAAGCTGATTTTTCAGCATCATTACTCCAGTCTCCAGTGTCACATGATCCTTCAGAAATCATTCTGAACACTGGTTTGTTACTCAATAAACATTTATCATTATTATCAATGTTTTAAACAATTGTGCTGTTTAAGATTTTTGTGGAAACTGTAATTATTTTTTAAGGATAAATAGAAAGTATATATATATATTAGGGGTGGAACGGTACACAGAAGTCACGGTTCGGTTCATACCTCGGTTCAGACATCACGGTTCGGTACGAGTTTGGTACAATGTAGGGAAAAGCAGAACAAAGATGTAGAAGGCTTGTGCATGTCTCAGACTGTATACCACCAAAGGAAAATAAATTACTTAAGCCCTGTAATTTTTAAATAAGTTTTATTAATAAAGTAAAGGCATAGAACCAGTTTAATTGTTATTGTAATTAAATTAATAAAAAGACAAAAAGACCTTGAGATATGTTTGGTAATTGTACCTGAATGAATTGAAAATTAATTTGCTACATTTCAGATTAATATATTTGTTTTCCTTAAAATTTTAATTAACAGTAGCCTAACTTAAACACTTTGCATTTTGAATGATGTCCTGTATAAACAAAATGACGGAGTATGTTTTTATGTTTCCACTGTTCGATCGCGCCCGCGCCTCACACACACACACACGCACACAAATATGTAAACACTTTGCGACTTTTCGATCGCGCCCGCGCCTCTCTCTCTCTCTCTCTCTCTCTCTCTCTCTCTCTCTCTCTCTCTCTCTCTCTCTCTCTCTCTCTCTCTCTCTCTCTCTCTCTCTCTCACACACACACACACACACACACACACACACACACACACACACACACACACACACACACACACACACACACACACACACACACACACACACACACACACACACACACACACACAACATATTCCAGCATTGCAATCATAGACAGTATAAGAGATTGCAATCTTAACATCGCGCTTCAGAACTAAGGCGGGGCTACAGATTAGGTGTCCCTAACGAACCCGCGTATCTAACAGTAGTTCCGCATTACATTAATTAATTTGCACGCAAGTTTTATTTATTTTTATACCGTGTATTCTCCGTGTAAATTTATGCACCGAACCGTGACGCCCGTACCGTTTCGGTTCAATACGAATACATAACCATATATATATATATATATATATATATATATATATATATATATATATATATATATATATATATATATATTTGGTATAGTTTATATAGTATAATAGTATATATATATATATATATATATATATATATATAGAGAGAGAGAGAGAGAGAGAGAGAGAGAGAGAGAGAGAGAGAGAGAGAGAGAGAGAGAGAATACCATTTTTGTGATGGGGCCCTTTATATATTTTTTTCAGCAACTTCCAATAGCCTTTATGTTATGATGCAAGGATGTTCTCCCTGTAGCAACCTACCTCAGGTGTTAAGTGTCTTGCTCAAGGGCACAGACTGATCATAGTTCAAGAATTGCAATTTTTTTTTTTGGTTCTCTAACCCAAATCTTTGACCACTAGGCTGCACTACCCCACTCTGTATGAACTTATTAATGCACAGGTGTGCTTGTTCTATCAAAGGTAATGTAAATAACCTCACACCTGAGAGTCCATAAGGGTTTCGGTCCCGCTACCAAAGCTCTGTCTAGATACAGCAGGTGCCGTTTCATCTTTGCCGTCACCTGAATTTGACTCTAGACGGCAGAGCTTTTCAAAGAGTTCTGCAGATGATCACTTTTGATTCACATCAACCAAACCTCTGAAAAATACATAATTCTTTTTGACGTTTAGATGTGGAGATAGTGGCGATAGATGTGTTGATAGCATCAGAGGCAGGATTCATTTAAAAGCCCTCGGGCACTTTTTTTTTCTCTCCACATTTTTTATGGAGATCTACAGCCTTTATGTGACCATCAGAGAACATGAGCTCAGTTGCATCATTTTTTATCTTTAACAACTATCATCCTCAAGCTTAAATTAAGTGTATGCTTTTGGTATCTACCTGATTTAGGAGGAAATGTTTTTTTGTTTTTGTTTTTACTTAAAAGAAATAGTTCAATCAAAATATTTCTGCCATTATTTATTCTCCTTCATATTGTTCCAAACCTACAGTATATGGCTTTCTGTAAATGTATGAAGAGTATCCTGACCACTCTTTTATTTTAATATACTGAAAGTGAACGAGGACTGGTCCTGTCAAGCTTTAAAATGACAAAAAAAGCACCAAAAAAGTCATCTGCACAATATTTCAGTCTATTTCTCGCACAAAGCTATCATATGGAATATGAGACTGAGACTATTTTGCATGAGCCATATAGAATACTTTGATGAGATTTTTATGGTGCTTTTGTGTCCTTTTTGAAGCCTGAAAGCTCCAATTCACAATCATTGTAATTGCATTAAAAAGAGCGACCAGAATATCATTGAAAATGTCTCCTTTTGTGTTCCATGGAAGAAAGAAAGTCATACAGGTTTGGAACGACTTGAATAAATGACATGAACTAATACTTTAAAGCTTATGTTGCAGGCACACTTGGCAAACACTTGGTCCAATCATTTTATTCAACTTTTTTGTCTCTGGATAAATCATGGAAATTGGAGGTATGTTAGTTTCATCTTTCCATTTGGCTTGACAGATAAAGAGGTGATTCAGCGAGGCAGGGTGATAGAGAGGGGAGAGGTGGCTGTCGGGACACAGCTGGTCCAAGCAATTCCTCCTGGACTCTTCTGGAGGTTTCACATTATGGTTCACCACCCTGAGTATGTCAAGTTCAACATCTCACTCACGCGAGATGCTCTGCTAGGTATCTACGGCAGGAGGAATATACCACCTACTCACACGCAGGTAATCACATGCAAACACCAATATAGAAAATATTAAGTGAGTTGTGCACATTATTTCATGTTATATTGTATAAATATGTAAAATATATCTGTAAATATATTAAAAATGTAAAATTATTTACAGTACAGTAAATTACAGTTTTTTTATACAATCACACAAAATGTGGGCTAAACTGTGGATTGTGGAATGCATTCAATTCAATATTGAAATATATTCTGAATCCATATAAAAAATGTAAAAAAAAATTAGACATGAATGATGTTTTGGTAGTTTTAGTGCATTTTGAATGTGAAATTAACTGCTGTGCCGAGCTGAAAGTTGGTTAGGAGAACAGTGTGAAGAGTTTTGAAAAAGTGACCCAAGTATTGAGAAATGTGAAACTATTAAACTATAATCGGAATTAATCACATGCTGATATTTGCAAAGAAAAACACCTGAATGAAAATGATTCAAAGACAAATTGTGGCAAATGAGTAAAGCTTTACAGTTTTTTTGGATTGCTTAAGCACAATTTTCAAAACAGGGCCCGTGTTTTCAAAACACTACACACAATTAGCACAACCACACACCCAATTAGCAAAACACTACAGATCCTTTGCATAATTAAACACTCTTGTAAAAACTATACACTTCTGTTTAAAAACCACACTTTGTTACCATATGAAACACACACGTTTCACATTACTATACTCTGTTTGCACGAGTTACACTCTGCTGTGATAAACCTAAAACACTTTTAGCACTTCTACTTCCCTATGATTAGAGTAGGCTACCATCAACAAAGTACAAATATAATGTAAATTCACCAAACACTACACAAGACCAATGTTGCAGACTGAAGAAACTCATTTATTTCTCAACACGCCCAAAATGTTGACATGGAGATTCATAATACTGTAACAAAATGTCACTTTACGTATTGTACTGTAAGTTTACTGTAAAAAAAATAAATAAAACTAGACATTGTCTCTTCGCCTAGCTGGATCTGGCCAGAGAATTTCATCAACATCGCAGGCAATGTTGTCATTAGCAAGACACCTTGGAAAGAAACGTCTTGAATGACGAATCCATCCTTGCATTGCTACTACCTCCATCTGGTCACAGGCCTCCTCCATGGCTTGGATGAGGGGTACCTCAGCCTGGAGACGGAGATCATATACCTTCCACCGCCATGCCGAGAAAAACTCTTCTATAGGGTTGAGGAATGGAGAGTATGGTGGAAGATATAGGACGGTGAAATGTGGATGTTGCTGAAACCAGTTCTGAACCAGAGCAGAGCGGTGGAAAGACACATTGTCCCAGACAACAATGTATTGCATATGATTGATTTGATTTGCTGCTGTTATGTTGTGCAATTGGTCCAAGAATGTAAGTATGAGTGCTGTGTTGTAAGGGCCCATATGGGCATGGCGGTGGAGGACCCCATTCTGTGTAATGGCTGCACAGAGTGTTATATTACCCCCACGTTGCCCTGGGACATTGACTATAGCCCTGTGGCCAATGATGTTTCTTCCCCTCCTTCGTGTTCTCGTCAGGTTGAACCCAGCCTCATCTACGTAAATGAACTCATGCTGGATCTCTTCTCCATCCATTCGTAAAACTCTCTGAAGAACAGTGTCAGGCAAAATTGTGTAGTTCAGTGTAGATCTAGTATACATATTACAGTACAGTAAAAGATTATGAGACAGTATGCAAGATCACACTGCTAAAGTGAATACATACCTCTGCATAATCATGCCGCAGTCGTTTCACCCTTTCAGAATTGCGCTCGAAAGGCACTCGATAAATTTGCTTCATTTGAATATGGTTTTTTTTTAGGATGCGTGCCAGTGTTGATGTTGAGACCTGATGGATATCGTTGAAAGTGGCGTGGTTATTGACAATGTTAGCTTGGAGCTGATTGAGTGTTATAGCATTGTTGGCCAAAACCATGTTTACTATCTCCCTCTCTTGCTGTTCTGTGAACATAGGAGGCCTTCCCCCTTGTCGTTCCTGACCCTCAATCCTATGTAGAAAAAAAAAAACAGCATACAATAGTACAGTAATTTCACAGGAAAAGGTAACAGAATTGCTGAGTGCATAGAATACAGTACAAATACCTATTTTCCAGTCGAAATGTTCTTATCACACTTGCCACTGTGTATCGGCTTAGATTTGGCTGTACTCGCAGTCCAGCCTCCCTCAGCGTCAGGCCGTGGTTGACAACGTGGTCAACCAGTGTTGCGCGGATCTCATTTGTCAGATTCGGTCCTCTTTGAGCACCTTCTTGTCTTCCTCTTCCTCTTCCTCTTCCTCTACCTCCAGCATGGCCTCCATCTCTTCCTCTTCCTCTGTTGATTCCTCCTCTGTTGATTCCTCTTCCTCCTCTTCCTCCTCCTCCTCCTCCTCCTCCTCCTCCTCCTCCTCCTCCTCCTCCTCTTCCTCCTCTTCCTCCTCTTCCTCCTCCTCCTCCTCCTCCTCCTCCTCCTCCTCCTCCTCCTCCTCCTCCTCCTCGTTGTCCTCGTTGTCCTCCTCGTTCTCCTCCTCGTTCTCCTCCTCGTCTTACTCTTTCTCTGACTCTTTCCATTGTGCTTGAAGACTGATGAACTCACCTGCTGCTTTTTATAGTGCTTATACACCTGATTGGTGTGTCTACAATTAAGCAAACAAGTGTTTGCACACCTGATGACTGTGTTGAACCAATTGGTTGGACGGTGCGGTAATTTGACAGTCAGTGCTTTGGTATTGCAAGGAAGTGACTTCATGATAGATTTTTGTGTGTAATGTATGTTAAGTGTGTTTAGTGTTTTGCAAATCACTGTGTGTAGAGTTTTGCAACAAGTGTGAGGTTGACAATGTGCTTATAGTTGTGCAAATATGGGCTGATGTTTTGCTTCTTGAGTGTAAGGTTTTGCTAATAGTGTACTACTTTTAATTTTAGTGTGTAAGCAATCCAAAAAAACTGTAAGTGGAAGTTATGAAAGGTGTCTTTAAATATATTGATTGTTTTATTTCCGGATCATTGAACATATATCAATTGCGTCCTACTCCATGAGCCGTGTCAAAAATTGTTCAATTTTTGTAAAACATGTTTTGAGACCTGTGTTCTGATCTATTCTTTGGTGCTATAATATAAAAATGTGCACAAACACTTAAATTCATACAGGGGCAAATACTTTTTCACAGCAGTTGCTTTTGAATTGCATTAGTTTTATATCACCTGTATAATCATCCTAAATTAACATTTAAATTGACAATTTCTTTTATAAATAATTATAAAATATTTATTATTTATAAGTTTTGTGTGTGTTTGTGTAAGACGATGTGTGTGTGTGTGTGTGTGTGTGTGTGTGTGTGTGTGTGTGTGTGTGTGTGTGTGTGTGTGTGTGTGTGTGTGTGTGTGTGTGTGTGTGTGTGTGTGTGTGTGTGTGTGTGTGTGTGTGTGTGTGTGAAAGGGAGTGTGTTATCAAATTTTTGTATCTGTGCCCAGGTTTTGTCATGATAACTCATGTTGGTAAACGTTGTCTAAGTGCATATTGTTATGACTGGCAGATAACAAGGAGGATCAGGAGCGTATCTAACGAGGTGCTTCAGACGACCCCAACATGCTAATTACATCTCATTATTCAGGATATCATCCGAGATTAACTGTTCACTTTGCTCAAGAAATTAGAGCCCGGTGTAATTCAATTTAAGGCTTCTCGTTTGTACTTCATTTGCATACGGGCTTGCATATGTAGGCGGAGGCAAAGCAAGAAGGCTGGTTAATTGTTCCTGCTTAATGAAAAGGCTTCTTTTGTGTGTGTGTGTCAGAATAGAGATGTTTACACTGCCACAGCTTCCACAAGTCTACTTCGGTGTGCGCGAGTGCGAGTTTGCGTGTGTGTGTGTTCACTGAGGCCTGACAGATCGCTACTGCACTGAGACTGTCAACTCCATTGCAGCTCCCACGATCGTTCAGTTTCTCTGGCTGTCATTAAAAGCAGTGGGGCTCTGGTGCGACTGCTGCCCTGCTGGCTCCTGCCTGTCAGCGTGAGAGTCATTACAGTCGATAGGGCTTCAGTGCCTCCACTGCTTCCAGAGTGACTCCGGAGGAGGAGAGGGACTCATTATAGCCAGAGGGTTCTGTAGTGCCTCGGAGAACGCCGCTCATTGATGTTTCTGATGTTTGTAACAGCTCTGTCTAAACACTGGCAACCCCCCCCCCCCCCAAATAAAGACAGACAGACACACACGCCACGTATCTTTTCCAGTTTCCTTGGAGATAGATTCATACAACTTACAGGATGGAAGTGACACTGTAATGCAGGGTGATGAGACAGACGCTGAACACAGATACACGGATCGCAGGCTGAGTCAAACGAGCACAGATGGTGAGCTGTATTTGCAGCGACTTGATCTGGACTGGGTACATGTCGGCGTGTCTGGCCGTGTTTGCTCAGAATGCAGGCGTGTTTCTCTGATGTTTTATGGATGTTGAAGCATGGGAACAGATCAGTCCTAGTTTATACCCCAAAAATTCAATGGGGAGCAAATGAGAGTGTGGAAGAAAATCATGATTAATATCCCTGGAAATGCTACCGGCACATCGTGCCCACACGTTCTGATTTTGCAGAGTTAGACAGGTTCCTGGTCAACATATTTTGTTGATCCTGGAACAACATTCCTGTCCGAAAATTTAATCCTAACCATATCCCTACCCCTAAACCTAACCCTACTCATAAGTTGTCCTTAAAATCAGAGGGAAATGATAGGTGAATAATAACATATGTGCCTCGTGCTGGCAAAATGTTGGCATACTGTTTTTCCCATACTATATAGTAGGGAAGTATTCGATTTCAGCCACAGTGTCAGTCATCTCTCTTTCTACAGTCTATCTTTAAATCTCCCTCTTGCTCAGTCTCTCTCCTCCTCCATCATGAGTGTATACGCCCCCTACTGCTGATTGGCTTCATGTGTTTTGGTGCTCGGTCAGATCCACTTTCAACAGCGCTTCCCAGAAATCGTTCCTTTAACTTTCTTAATTACTTATTTAATGAATATTACTTATTTACTGCTATCTTTGTTTATTATTTGTTACACTCTTAGTTTTTTTTTTTTTTGTATTTGATAAAAATGTTGCACTATTACATTGCACTACTGATGTTTCATTTTCTTTCTTAACATTACTTGTTTACTTTTTTTATATCATATGTTCCTTTTGTTTAACTTTTATAAAGCTGATTGCTACTTTCTTTCTACTATATTTCAGTTTACTTTACCTGCTTTATTTTGCACTACAGATATTTTTGTTTTATTTTTTAGAGAACTTTTCCACACTGTTGTTTTACCTAATTTTTTCCAAATTTTTACATCTATCACTTTTTGCTTACATTCATTGACTGTTGCTTTCTTGGTTTATTGTATCTTATTTTATTTGTCTATACAATTTTTTATTTTTTTTGCCCTATTGATGTTTCGTTTTATTTCTTAATTCTTAATTTTACATGGTTCAATTCATTCCTTTTGTTTAAATTTAATTAAGTTAATTGCTTTATAAGTTTACTTTGCACTGTTACGGCATTTCTTTTTACTTTATTTTGCACTGTATTTAATTTTATTTGTTCACCCTGTTGTTTTAGTTAATTTTACATTGTACAGTATTTTACTTTACATTTATTAATTGATACTTCCTTAGTTTATTTTTATTTTGTTTTGCACTACTGATATTTTTTTTTTTATTTGTTCATATTTTTTTTCATTAAATGAACAGGAAGGTAGATACCATGCCATGCGAGACTTCCTACAGGTGCAGATAATGAATATGTTTGGCATCATGGGTTCATATTAATGCATCTGAAACTAGATTCCCAGGCATCAAGGCATTCAGAGAGTTTGTCAGACACACTCAGTTTCTCTGGTAACACTTTACAATAAGGTATCATTTGTTAACATTATTTAATGCATTAACTAACATGAACTAACAATGAGCAATATATTTGTTACAGTATTTATTCATCTTTGTTAATGTTAGTTAATACAAATCCAGCTGTTCATGTTAATTCACAGTGCATTGACTAATGTTAACAAATACAACCTTTGATTTTAATAACGTATTAGTAAATGTTGAAATTAGCAGTAACTAAGATTAATAAATGCTTTAGAAATATTGTTAATTCTTATTTCATGTTAACTGAAGTAGTTAACAAATGCTAACTAATGAAACCTTATTGTAAAGTGTTACCGTTTTTCTAGATGAATGTAATGTAGGCTGAGTTGTTGTCAGTGTTGGGTGGATATACTTGATATATTTTTTACAGTTCTGTGGGATGCATGTTTTGGCAAGTATTGGACTTATAAATAGGAGCTTGTTTTTTTTTTTTCGGGGAGTATGCCAAGGCTGTCAGCATCTAGAAGACATAGGGTAGATTACAGGGGGCTGCTGAGACTCAGAGCACCAAGTTATATCTCCACGTTATGGATGGTCAGTGCCAAGGGCATGAATTCAACTTTAGATCTGTGCTATGTTCTTTTAGCACAATTTAGATCAGATACACATATGATATAACTAACTAAATGTCCTTTTTCTCCAGTTTGACTTTGTGAAGTTGCTGGATGGGAGACAGCTGATAAAGCAGGATTCCCGGAATGTCAAAACTCCGAACGCTCCTCCACGGAGTCTGCTGATGTCTGCGCTGCAGGAGACAGGTTTTGTGGAATATCTTGATGTAGGCACCTGGTACCTGGCTTTCTATAATGATGGTCGCAAGATGGAACAGGTGGTAGTGTACAGCACACCCATTGGTGAGAGATCACACTGGAAATGCAACTATTGTTTTTGTCTATTTCCTTATTTTCTTTAATCATTTTCTTTTTAATATACGCTAAATTATTATTGCATCATGATTGTGTTTTTGGATGTAAAAATGCTTGCTTAAGATACAAAATAGGTAAATTGATACAAAACTTCAGAATCATTTAATTGTATAGTGAATTTTATACTGTTTGTGTGTTCAGAAACCATAGATGGTTGCTCCACTAACTGTAACGGTAACGGCGAGTGTGTCGCCGGACATTGTCACTGTTTTACTGGCTTCCTGGGGCCAGATTGTTCAAAAGGTATAACTCAACACAATAACACATCATCACACAATAATACATAATATAATCATGATCACCCAATGATACACGATATAATTATGCAAAAAAAAATACATTTTTAATTAACATGATATACATTTTATCTGTACAATAATGCCATCAAACATCATTGCAGTTATAAACAAACTAAATAAGCTTTATTTTCAAACAATATTACAATCTGACAGTTACACAATGTTACAAAGATCTGATTCATTTAATTATTTATGCTTTTGTGTATATTTCAGACTCTTGCCCAGTGCTGTGTAGTGGTAATGGCGATTATGAGAAAGGTGTGTGTGTGTGTCACACTGGATGGAAGGGGGCGGAGTGTGAGGTGGAGGAAGGCCAGTGTATCGATCCCACCTGTTCCAACAATGGAGAATGTGTCAACGGAATCTGTGTTTGTGCTCCTGCATTCAAGGGCGATAACTGTGAGCAAGGTACAGCTCACACACACACACACTCAAATCTTTCATTAAAACATTTTCAGCTTTTGATGGACTAGATTCATTTTTAGAAAGAAAGATTAAGTTTGAAGCACAAATAAGCCTCATCTGCTTCATGACCATCATGCTCAGTGTGATTGCATGTGTGCGTATAGAGCTACAAGTCTGTCTTCGCGGCTTGTTTATGATGAATGTCCTGTAATTGGATTTTAAACACACTTTCTCCCATAACCATTAAGCTGAAAATTCATTGCTGCCATTTCAGTGATAGAGTGAGAGACAGAGAGAGCTAAAGAGAGAGACTCAATTTAATCCCATGTAGATCCATCCACCAAATTAGCTTTTCCATCAGACACCTTCCGCATCTACACACACACACGGAAGTGAACATATTGTTGCTGTTGTAATTGGAATTTCTATGTATTTGTATCTTGTTCTTTTTTGTTTTGCACTCTCTTTAACTGTGGAGTTTTTATGTTTTTCTGTCTCTGACTCTGTTTTAAACACTATTCAGACATAATTCATTTTCTTAACGACGTTTGAGTTATAATTATTAACAGAGGATGGATGCCCATAATTTCATATTCTGATTCAGACCGAATAGAGATTATATGATATAATTATAATGTATATTATTAAGGAAAAGATTGAATCTTTCTACTACATTTACATTTATTCATTTTGCGGACGCAACTTACAGCACAAATGAGAAACGCACACAAAATTTTTAAATTTATATTATCTTGGTCATTATCTTACGCTCAAGTAAAAAGCATTAATAATTAAAATTTTAATGTTAAGCTTAAAACAAAAAAAATGTTCATACTGTACATAATAATGTTGTGATCCCTAAATACACTGTAGCATTTAAAATGATTGATTTTTAGTGTTGTATTTTTTATTTATTTGGAATATAAATATGGAACAAAATATGATGGAATTTTTACTATTATTGGCCATAATAATTACAACATTTATCAGTTTAGCTCTCTCACTTACCAGTACAACTGGTATGCTAAACTCAAATCTTGTTTTACCTACAATTAATTTTCCAAATCTATAATGAAAATGCACTAGACAGCACATGAATTTCAGCTGTAATTATGGTGTTTGACACAGGTCAAAATATATGAGGAGATGTGTTGTGAAAACAGTAATATACTGCAATCACATGCTTTCCTATCTGGATGGGATTAGATGTCTCAGAGGTAATTTGCACCTCAATTTCAACCCGAATTGTGTGAAGAAAAACTTTATTCGCACATACATCCTACATGCACCTGTAATTAAATGTCCATGGGTACTAAATCTCCTATTTCTGTGTGTTTGGTTGTGTGTCTACAGTCGATTGCGTGGATCCCTTGTGCTCAGGTCGGGGTGTGTGTGTGCGCGGTGAGTGTGTGTGTTCCGCAGGCTGGGGAGGTGAGAGCTGTGAGACGGCACTTCCTGCCTGTAAAGAGCAATGTTCAGGTCATGGAACGTACCAAGCCCAGACAGGGGTGTGTGTGTGTGAGCCGGGCTGGAGTGGCGACGACTGCACCATGGGTGAGTTACAATCAATGCACTCATATAAATGTGTACAAAGGCTTTCTCCATCTTATCATTTGTATTTCCAGCCTTGAAAGTGCTTTTTCATCATTTGGTCACGCGTCTCTCACTCAGAAGTTTTTGATTTTAGTTTGATTCAGTTACTATTGAACTCTCAGTTCCGCTCTTGTCTAACAGAGTAAAGCAGGGCACTATGTGCAGGAGTATGGATCGGCTCTTAATTGTAATGTGATATATATTGTAAAAGGGGAATGTACTTTCTTTAATAGAGAGAAAACAGTCATTCTTATTGTCTGATTGATTTTGCATCTCGTAAAATAACCTGCTGGACTGTAGAATTTCGTTGTGTTTTACAGATGGAGGGAAAGGATTGCAGTTAAATGCATGATACTGTATATACCAGGCACTGTCCACGAATATGGTACACTTTGGTATCCCATTACTATTTTAAAAGCTTTAGCGGCCCAAATTCCATATTTTTCGGTAGTGAGAACTATTGGATATTTAAGGTGAAGTAGAGTATTATCTTATATAAAATGAACCTAGCATGAAGAGTAACCAGTTGTAAACGCATATAATGTGAAGAATTCTGCCCATCTCACCTCCAAGGTTTGTTTTTTTGCAATAGTACCCTATAACTGAAATCATACAATGTCAGAATTGTGACATAATTTGTCAAAATGTATCTCTTTCTACAGGTGGGACAAGAGGACAACTAAATAATGTCCTCACTTTCTCAGTCAATGTTAAAAAAAATGTTAAAATAAATATTTTCCTTTAATTTATGGTACATATAACTTTTTTAATAACTACAAACTAACATTTAATCCTAAACTATCTAGCCATAACTGAGTGATAACATAATTTTGGCTAAATCTGCAACCTTATTTTTCCAAGCTGCTACTCATTCTGGCATTTTTATTTATTTATATGTTTATTTGTACTTTTGTATTTAAGTTGGATGTATTAAACATCAAAAATGATCATTACAAGGTTGCACAAATTGGAAACCTCATAACATTTATAGAAAAAAAAAATATTTTGTAATATTTAGTCTGACCTCTCCTGAGGCTGTCTATCAATATGTTTTGAAGGTTAAACGCCTCCTGTCACTGTACCATTTGTTAATAGTGAGGAACTTTCTGTTATAAGAGTTTCAGGTCATATTTTGTACCCTATTCATGGACATGCCACCAGTTTCATCATTTCCTGGTTAACAATCATGATATTTAAATAAGAACACTGTTTTATTGCAGAGAGATTGCTTTTCTGGAAGATCGGCAGGATTTTGTAACTCAGTGCCTTTTGGCCACTGGCTAGAAAATGAAAGCATTTATTAAATATTATATTATCAAAATGCAATATTTATCAAAATGCATGAATATTACAGCATGAAACTGCCCGTTTTCACGGCAGAGCAGTAAAATTGATAATGTGTGTATTAATAAACATTCCGGTTTAATGCCCTTCCTGTCATTGCCAGACATTTATATCTTGCGCGTGATTGAGAGCAAGAACTCTCGTCCGATGTGCTTTATAGAACAGCAAGGATAATTTGTTTTGAATGGTAGAGGGTGATATAAGTGAGAAAGACAGAGGAGAGGCTGTCCAAACTGAACACTCAGTGCTGCAGTTACAGAGGAGGGATTTGGCAGCTGATTTTAAGTGACTTTTAAGATATGAAAAACTGTCATCTCCGTTTGACCCGTCACGAATCCTGTAAGTACACGTCAAGACAAAGCTATTCTGTCTGAGGGCCAGAGAGCAGATATATATTACTGTTTCAGGAAAATTGTTTTTGTCATAAAACTGTGGTCTTGAATTCAGGACCACAGTAACTATTGGACAGTTTAGGCTGGTGTTATAAACCAGACTGTAGAAGAAGAGGAGAGGATGTGTGTGAATTTCTCCTCTCTTTACGCTCGTTCTTCACTACTGAAGGTGCACTGAATAATTGTTTTTACTAATTAAAAAAGTTATACAAAATATTAAAAAAAAAAATGTTTACACTCACATCAGATGATGAAACCTGTTTACTCTACACAGTTTAGCTCCAACCCTGATAAAAACTCACCTGTCTATAGCTTATGAGCACTGCCATGCTGACATAACACAACAATAATAAAGAATAATACGTTTAGTGTATATAGTACTTTCAGCCAGTGTTCAAGGCGTGCTCAGCTTGTTTGAAATGCACCGGACAGTCCAAACAGAATGAGTGGAAAAAATGTCCAAACAAGCAGTCCCTACTGGAGCGATGAAACAAACCGTGACGACCGGCAGCAGCCATGCCACTGATCAAAACACTGGGACGTCAAGTGCAAAGTGTGAACACATGACCACACAAGACACAAGCACAGCAGGAAGAGAGCTCTCAGCTTTCCAGTCATGGTACAGTGCAGCAGTCAGCTGAGCTGTGTACCAGCATGAACCTCCAACAACACAGAAAATCATTAGGATTGAATTCAAGAATGTCCATATACTGTGTGTTTAGGATGAAATGGAGGAAAGACAAAAAGACACGAAACAAAAGAGAAACAGCTTTGAAGTGAAGCGGCAAGAGATGGTAAACATGGTAATTCACGCATCCAATAGGTGACCCCTGTGTTGAAGAAGATGCAGCGTGAACAAAAATGTAGTCGATGATAATAAATGGTAACAAATGTATTTTCTCTCTGTCGCTTTGTGACTCATTTCAGAGGTTTGCCCCGTTCCCTGCAGCACCCATAGTGTGTGTGTTGCTGGACGTTGCCAGTGTGAGGAGGGGTGGGAAGGGGTCGCTTGTGACAAACAGGCATGCCATCCAACCTGTGAAGAGCATGGAGAGTGCAGGGATGGACAGTGTGTCTGTCAGCCTGGTTGGGAGGGAGAGCACTGCACTATTGGTATGTCTAAAAGACTGTTTGTATTATATTATATCACACTATTAGATAATATTATATACTGTATAATACTGTTCAAAAGTTTGGAATCAGTAAGATCCTTTTTTTCTTTTTTTATAAGAAATGAATACTTATATACAGCAAGGATGCAATAAACTGATAAAAAGTGACAGTAAAGATATTTAACTTTCTATACTGTACATTTTAAAATATAATATAAAACAGTTATTTGAAATTTGTCACAATATTTCACAAAATTTGTCACAGGTGGTTTTTGTTTTACCTGGGTTAGTTCTTGTGTCCTTTGTCTCTGTTCATTTATTGTTAAAGTTTTGAGGTATGTTTTCATTTGTTTCCATGGTTACTCATTTTTTAATTGATTAACCCCATCTGTTCCTTGTTTTCTCCCTTTACGAAGGGGCTGTTTACATAACACTGTTTTCAACTAAAAATGGAAAAATGTTTTTGCGCTTTGGCCAAATGGCCATTACATGACCACAGCGCTTTGGGGGAGAACGTTAAGAACCTTTATGTGTAAACTACAAAAATATGCAAATTTGTGAAAGCGAATTTGTCTTTTTTGTCTTTTCTTGTCTATGTTATGTTGGCTGTGTAATTCTTGCATTTATCCCATTCTCCTGCGTGTTTGTCATTTTGTTTGTGTTAAATAAAGTAACTGCTACGATTAGATTTTAACTGTACTTTGATCATAAATGCAGCTTTGTTGAGCATAAGATTTCTTTCTAAAACTTTCAAACCTCTTTCTGATCCCTTGTTTTATATATATATATATATTTATATATGTTTAACGTTTGTAGATTTTTTGCTATTCACTTTAATAATCCTGCAATACATAATAAATACGTTTATATATATAATGTATTTATATATTTTTTAATAAAATAATAGTATATAAAAAATAATAATAAAAAAATAATAAAATGTCCCATGTAGGCTCTCAAATAAAATGAGGTCATAGAAACTGCATGTATAATCAGTATACAAGAATTAGAAGTGGTAAGGTTTGTATGTGAAATCAGTTGCTTTGCACTATGTGAAAATAATTTTAGTGTGTAAAATAGTTTCACAGTGCTTTCCCCCCCCTTTTTTTGCCGTTCTTGGGCCTTAACACCCTTTTTTAACTTCTATTTTCAGCCTTGATATTTCCCTGACATTTCGCCAACCCTTTGACAGCTGGGTGTCATATCTGATTAACACGTTAGCATAAAAACAATCTTCATTCTGACTGGCAATCTTTTGGAATCATGCTCCAGAAATTTTGTAAATATCATATCTTCATGATTATTTGGCATTTTAACAGATTATTTGACAAGCGTCATTCATTTTTTATAAAACATGTAAATCAACTGATGCTGAACCAACATGGAGCCGTGTTTTTGCCTTGTAGATGATGTATAAACTAAACAGTCTCTCTCTTTCTACCTTTCTACCTGTCTCTCTATCTCTCTCTCTCTCTCTCTCTCTCTCTCTCTCTCTCTCTCTCTCTCTCTCTCTCTCTCTCTCTCTCTTTCATTCTTTTTTCCTCCTCCAACCCACAGTTCCTTTAATTGTGGTGCTCATGATGAGTACAGTCTGTGAAACTCAGGGGACAAATATACGCTTAAGGCAGCAAACGACAGGGACACTTAAAAAAAAAAGCACATATACGCACACACAGAGCTTCTCTGAAGAATGTCTCAAATGTAATTTCTCCTCTTTGTTCTCTCCGTCTTTCATTCTGTAACTATTTCAGCAGCACATTACCTGGATCTGTTTGATAAAGGTGAGTATGACTCACCTTAGTATGAGAGTATGTGTGATGACTGAATGAAGAAATGAATAGATGACTTTGTGATGTATTTTATATGAACAATCTTTGAAGAAAGAATATCATTGTTATAGGTGTTCTGTCTCTCTCTTAGATGCATGTCCTGGGTTGTGTAACGGTAATGGACGCTGTACACTGGAGCAGAGCGGTTGGCATTGTGTGTGCCAGTCGGGATGGAGTGGCCCGGGCTGTAACGTCGTCATGGAAACCGAGTGCAATGACAGTAAAGATAATGACAGCGGTAAAGACCCCTATAGGACATGAGCTTTGTGGATTACATATAGAGAGGATGAATTATGCTTTAGGTTAACAGATACATTCTCACAAAGATATTGTTCTAAGCGTGATTAGTTACACTACTGTTGAAAAGAAAAAAAAAGGAATACTTTGATTCAACAAGTATACATTATATTGATCAAAAATTGATGACATTTTTACACATATATAAGGAAACAAAATATTTTTATTTCAGATAAATGCTGTTTCTTTTATTTCTCAGATTGTGTGTAAAGGGGTTTAAAGGTGCTCTAAGCGATGTTGGGTGATGTCACTTCTTGTTGACGTTCGAAGTATTGTCAAACAAAACAGAGGCTAGCTCGACCCTCCCTCCTCCTCATCCCGTCCCCTCCCTCCTCCGAAAATCTCGCCACCTTTAGAAGGCTTTTCCCTCTTCTTTGCTATTTGTTCATCGGAAAGTCGTCTCTTTGGTCGTGTGTCGGCCATATCAAAATTCAAGAGAATATAATTCTAACGTTTGTCGTTGTCTAGGACATCTCTCCTCTGGCTAACATCCCTCTTCATGCTTCTCTCTCCTCCACTCCCCACACCCCCCTTCATGTGCACACGCACTAACCACCCAACCCCATCTCATTCTTGTCGGTCATTGGCTGGAACACTGTTTGTTAGTTTCGCGGTGCAGGCTGGCCCAGTTTGTTTTTGTTGCCGTTTGTGGAGCCTGGGCTGTCTACAGAGACCGTGTTTTTTTTTACAGTGTGTTTTTTGGGTAAAAAACAAAATTGTCCGTAGAAATCTAAATCTGACAAAACATTTTAAAAAGACAAAAAATTGAGAGATATTCTCATTGGGAAAAAATTATTTATAATAACCAAAAAAGTTTTTAGTGGTTGCGTTAGTTTGAGCCTGTAGTCGTTAACCATTAGCTTTATATAAAAACAACAGTCTATAATATGTCCTCTTTAATGTATCTATACAGTGTGTGTGTTTGTGTGAGAAAGAGAGAGAGGTTTCTGGGTTATTCTCTCTGAGACTTTCTCCTGTGGGAGGTTAAAAACACAGATCCCCTTTAATGGAGCTGACAAATGAGATCACGCGCACGCAGACACACGCAGAGCAAGGGCAAGCTGCATCAAGGCTACATGTCTCCGCATGTAAAGTGTGTATGTGTGTTTCAGATGGTCTCGTGGACTGTGTCGACCCAGACTGTTGTAGTCAGCAGATGTGTGTGAGTGCCCCGCTGTGCCAAGGCTCGCCTGACCCACGTGACATCATTCAGCAGAGCCATGCCCCTTTCGAGACACGCCCTTCACGTCAGTTCTTCGACCGTGTGCGATTTCTCATTGGACGGGACAGCACACACATACTGCCAGGAGACCTGCCATTTGACAGCAGGTGATAAACACACACTGCCAAATATTAGCTTAAATACACTTAGCCAACACACAAGCACACATAATCTTATCACAGGTAAAACAGAACTTGATCATGACCTCTCCCAGATACTCAAAGATTTGATGGTATGATTGTGACCGTATTTACATGGACATCATTTTCCTATCCGTTTTTTTTATGATTGTTGTGCGATCCCACTGTGGTTTTGGGTAAAAGCAAAGGCAGGATGTGTGACATCAACTGTAATTTTTTTTTCAGTGTGCTATAAACATCTTAGCTCAGACTTTGGTCACGACTGACAGCTTTGACTGTCCGTTTAAGCCACCAGCCTGCATCCGCTCTGACATCCTCATTCACATGCGAAATTGAAATGAGACCGCTCAAACCCAAGCATGCCGTTGCGTGCTAATGTTGGCAATGTTTTGGCTGGAAAAGCGGGGGGAAAAACAAGGTCGGAGTATCTGGAGTCACTTGGGAGAAAGAGGTCATGGACTGTTCATTCTTCAAAGTAATTTTGGTAGTACGATCATAACTTGAAAGTAATGCTAAATGAGAGATGCATTTTTCATATAAAATTTGTATCCTCTTTCACACATACAGAAATATATTGTTCAACATTTGTTTACAAGTCAAAAATCTGTCTTCACATTAATGTTAATTTTGTCGGCTATTTTTTGTTTTTTTGTTTGTCTTAGTCCTGTGTTAAATGTCCTTTTTAGTTTATCATATTTAGTCAACCTGTCCTGTTTTTTGTTTAGTCAAGTATTAGTCAATAAAAACTTAGTTTAAAATTATAGAATTATCATACTATTTAAGTATTATATTATACTAATTAAAAAATTATAATACTATTTAAAATTATAGGGGGTGAGGTGAGACGATCACCACAAGAGTTGTTTGATTCTTCAATTTTAAACCATGCCAAGAAAATTGTTGGAGACGATACTCATATCCTGAATGCCAACTTTAAATTATTACCATCAGGAAGGAGGTATAGGGTCTTGATGTGCAGGTCTAATCGACTGAAAAACTCGTTTGTTCTTACTGCAATCAAAGTGTTAAACAGAGATAAAATATTATGAATTGCCATTGTGTCTTCTATGTATCTAATTTCACTTACTTTCTATTTATTTTAATGTATGTTGTATTGTACGTATTGATTGCCATTATGTGTTATGTATTTAATTTTACTTATTTCTTACTTATTTATATATTTTAACTTAAAAAATCTTACATACTTCACATATGAGCAGTGTGACTCACCCCAAAAATAATCTCCCAAAAATGATTTTTGCTGTCATCATCTAGTTTGAGGAAGTTTAGAATCGATTGAAGCATCTATTGTATTTTTCTCTGATTACTGAAAAGAGAGTGCTCTTCTCTCAGTTTCGATCTCTTCTGACAGATCCTTTGGTTTCTCTTGCAATGACTGCTCTCTCTCTCTCTCTCTCTCTCTCTCTCTCTCTCTCTCTCTCTCTCTCTCTCTCTCTCTCTCTCTCTCTCTGTGCAGTCGAGTGTGTGTAATTCGAGGACAGGTTTTGGCCTCTGATGGAACTCCTCTCGTTGGCGTGAATGTCACGTTTCAGCATAACCCTGAATATGGATACACACTCAGCCGACAGGACGGCAGGTAAAACACACTCTTATACCCTTTGTAAAGAAAGACATATAATACATAATAGACCTTATGTGCTAGAGAAACAAGCGCACAGCCATATTGTCAACATTGGAAATAAATCAGCTTTTACATTCAAAAATATACCAAAATAGCAAACAGCTATTTTATTTTGTAATATTTCACAATATTACGCTTTTTACTGTATTTTTATTCACATAAATACAGCATGAACAGCATAAGAGATTTTCATTAACATCATTAACAATTTTAATAACCCCAACATTCAAAATATGAATTTTATATATACAGTATATATATATATATATATATATATATATATATATATATATATATATATATATATATATATATATATATATATATAGCATACAGTATACGTCCTGGATACATACACACACTATCTTGCATATTTACTGTATGGAATATATTTAAACCTTTTTTTATGTATGTTTGTATTTTTGTTTTTCCCGCTAGCTTTGATCTTCTGGCAGTGGGCGGAATCTCTGTTACTCTATTGTTCCAGCGAGCTCCATTCTTGTCCCAGATTCGTTCTGTCTGGCTTCCTTGGAACCAGTTCATGGTCCTGGACCGAGTTTTTATGGAAAGAGCTGAATCTAAACCACCTGTCTGTGACCTGAAAAACCTGATCAGTCCACACGCCGTTGTTCTCTCCGCCCCCCTCCCACGATTCGCCGCTGACTGTGAGGACAGAGGAACTGTCGTACCTGAGCTACAGGTATAAGACAAGCTTGCTCTGACAAAACACTGAATGCATTATATTATGTCATTTTATTAGTTAAAAATTAATAATGTTAACATCAGACTATCCTGGAATCAACTTGAATGTCGCTCAGGTCTCTTGTATGCCTATTTATATGACACATGAAACGTCTCGGTTACGGATGTAACCCTCGTTCCCTGAGTAGGGAACGGAGACGTTACGTCGGATGACGACGAATGGGGTTTCGCTTAGAAATCCTATCATCTTCGAGTATATAAAACGAGCCAATGGCAATGAAATGCCATGGGTCTGCGGAATTTGCATAGCGTAACTCCGCCCCACCCTGGGGGTATATAAGGAAGTGCGCTGGCAACATGCAGATATGTCTTCGCTGAGGAGCCGAGACTGAACTCAGGCGTTCCAGCGGTACAGCGGAAGTGGCAGGGAGACGTAACGTCTCCGTTCCCTACTCAGGGAACGAGGGTTACATCCGTAACCGAGACGTTCCCTTTCGTTGTCACTCCGAGTTACGTCGGATGACGACGAATGGGGTTCCCAGTGTAATCACGCCACCTCTCGACTGTCTTCCAGTGCCCTGCGTAAGTCTGAGCTCCCTGTCGTGAGACTAGCATGGACGAAGGAGTCCTACTTAACACAGGAATACCAAGGTACACTGGGAAGCATATCCAGTGGAAATATGCAATCATGCCCAACCTGAAGGGGGGGACTTGGAATACACATATGACCCCGAAGGGCTGCATACGGAATAACACTGGGGTGTCCAGCCGCAGGTGGAATATTTCAACCCCAGGGGTGGCAAGGTGGCTTGCCAAGGGAAAGACACATGCTCAAAAGAGGCTTACAGTGGAATACACATGTGGGGGTCACCCAGAGGGGGAACCATGCACATGGAGGCACCCAGCCAAGCGCGAAAGCTGCCGGTGGCATAACTCTGGCGTTGACGTCGTCAGTGCTGGAGGAGACTCAGGGCTTATCAGGCTCACCTGAGGAAATATATCGCACGTATCCCATCCGTGGAGAGGAATGGCGAACAAGCGAAGACACCTGAGCAGAATCTCTTACCGGCTAGTTGAAGCGAGTACATGAGAAGAAACTGGCTCCACTCGGAGATTTATAGAATCTCGCGAATGTGTTAGGTGTCGCCCAGCCTGCAGCTCTGCAGATGTCTGTTAGCGAGGCGCCATGCGCTAGAGCCCAAGAGGATGCCACACTCCGGGTGGAGTGGGCCGTCACACCAAGGGGGCACGGTCGGCCTTGCTGCTGGTATGCCAAAGCAATGGCGTCCACTATCCAGTGAGACAGCCTTTGCTTGGAGAGAGCCTTTCCCTTCAGCTTCCCACCATGACAGACAAAGAGCTGGTCTGAGGTCCTGAAACACTGCGTTCTGTCTACGTAAGCACGGAGTGCGCGTACTGGACAGAGCAGTGCCAAGGCTGGGTCTGCCTCCTCCAAAGGCAGTGCTTGCAGGTTCACCACCTGCGAAAGGGTGTGGTGGGAACCTTGGGCATATATCCAGGCCGGGGTCTCAGGATCACGTGAGAGTTAGCCGGTCCGAATTCCAGGCACGCTTCGTCAACCGAAAATGCCTGCAGGTCCCCTACCCTCTTGATGGAGGCCAATGCAACCAGGAGCGCTGTCTTCATTGACAGGAACTTAAGCTCCACTGATTGCAGAGGCTCAAAGGGAGCACTCTGCAGGGCAGTTAAAACCACTGAGAGGTCCCAAGAGGGTACGAGGGGAGGCCGAGGAGGATTCAGTCTCCTGGCTCCCCTCAGGAACCTGACGATCAGGTCGTGCTTTCCTAAGGACTTACCATCAACTGCGTCGTGATGTGCGGCAATGGCGGCAACATACACTTTCAGGGTGGAGGGAGACAGCCTTCGCTCCAACCCTTCTTTTAGGAAGGAAGCACGACACTGATCGGCATATCGTGGGTTCTAGATTTTAGAAGAACACCAGTCGACGAAGAGGTTCCACTTCGACGCATAGGCATGTCTCGTGGACAATGCTCTAGCGGAAGTGATGGTAGCCACCACCGCTGGTGGTAGGGTACTCATACCTGCCTCATCCCGTCCAGGAGACACACGTGGAGGTTCCACAGATCGGGACGAGGGTGCCATAGGGTGCCCTCGTCCCTGAGAAAGCAGGTCCTTCCTCAGGGGAATAGGCCAGGGAGGTGCTGTCGCGAGGAGTACTAGTTCTGAGAACCAGGTGCGGTTGGGCCAATACGGGGCAACCAAAATTACCTGCTCCTCGTCCTCCCTGATCTTGCGCAAGGTCTGCGCAAGAAGGCTCACTGGGGGAAACGCATACTTGCGGAGGCCCCGCGGCCAGCTGTGCGCCAGTGCATCCGTGCCGAGCGTGCCCTCGGTCAGGAAATAATACAGGTCGCAGTGGGACGAGTCGTGGGAGGCAAACAGGTCTACCTGTGCGTCCCCGAACTGATCCCAAATCAGCTGAACCGTCTGGGGATGGAGTCACCAATCTCCAGCGAGAGGCCGAAGCCGAGACAGCTGGTCGGCCGCCTGGTTCAGGTCTCCCGGGATATAAATGGCACGAAGCGACCTCAGATGCTTCTGACTCCATATGAGGAGGTGGCGGGCGAGTTGTGACATACGGCGGGAGCGCAGACCACCCTGACGGTTGATGTACGCTACAGTCGCGGTATTGTCTGATCGGACCAGTACGTGTTGACCCCTGAGCAACGCCTGGAAGCGGTGCAGGGCAAGACGTACAGCCAACAACTCGAGGCAATTGACATGCCAAAGGCGCTGGGGTCCTGTCCAGGAGCCCGCGGCCGCATGTCCATTGCACATGGCGCCCCAGCCCGTGGTGGAGGCATCTGTTGTCACAACAACATGCCTGGACACTCGTTCCAAGGGCACTCCGGCCCGAAGAAAACTGAGGTTCGACCACGGGGTGAAGGTCTGACGGCAGGTCGGAGTTACTGGAACTCGGAGCGTGCCGTGGTGCCATGCCCACCTCGGGACTCGATCGCGAAGCCAAAGCTGAAGTGGTCTCATATGAAGCAACCCGAGTGGCGTGACAGCCGCTGCGGATGCCATATGCCCCAGGAGCCTCTGAAATAGTTTCAGTGGGACCACACTCTTGCCCTCGAACTGACGAAGGCAAGTCAGCAGTGATTGCGCACGCTCGCTCGTAAGCTGCGCGCACATGGCGACCGAGTCGATCTCCATACCGAGAAAAGAGATCCTCTGCACGGGGCAGAGTTTGCTCTTCTCCCAGTTGACCCGAAGGCCCAGACGAGCTAGGTGCCGGAGCACAAGGTCCCTGTGTTCGCAAACCTGGTCTCGAGAGTGAGCTAGGATCAGCCAGTCGTCGAGATAGTTCAGGATGCGAACCTCGTGTTCCCGAAGGGGAACAAGGGCTGCCTCGACGACCTTCGTAAAGACGCAAGGAGACAGGGCTAGCCCGAAAGGGAGAACCGCGTACTGGTATGCCTGCCCCTCGAAAGCAAACCGTAGAAACGGTCTGTGTCGAGGAAGAATGGAGACATGAAAGTAGGCGTCCTTCAGGTCGATCGCTGCAAACCAATCCTGCGGCCGTATGCACTCGAAAATGCGCTTGGCCGTGAGCATCTTGAACGGCATCCTGTGAAGGGAGCGGTTCAAGACGCACAAGTCGAGGATTGGCCGTAACCCACCGGATTTCTTCGGTACAATGAAGTAAGGGCTGTAAAAGCCGGACCTCATTTCGGCTGGAGGGACAGTCTCGATCGCACCCTTCGCCAGTAAGGTAGCGACCTCCGCTCTCATAACCGGGGCATTGCCACCGACCATAGTGAAGCGGACTCCCCTGAAGCGGGGAGGAGACCGCGCGAACTGAATCGCGTAGCCGAGCCTGATGGTCCTCGCGACCCAGCGGGACAGCCTGGGAAGCTCTAACCAGGCTTCCAGGAACTGTACCAGCGGGGTCATACGGACCACAGACGTACCCTCGGTGGTGCAGCGAGGCGGAATGACCGGCCCAGGCGTGGGTGGCATAGCGGCCCGGTGCGGGGGCACGGTCATTAGCCGCGTCCTGCCAGAGGAGGCCAGGGGAGGACTAGCGTCCCACTGGGGCGTGCTCTGGCAGGGAACTGGCGACAGAGGGGGACGAGAGTGGCGAGGCTCGTGAGCGACGTGCACTGTCATCCGCACGCTCTGTTTGCTCAGAGATGGGGAAGTGAGTTCTTTAACTTAGGGTGCTGCTCGTCGTGGGACGAGCAGCGGGTTAAAAACCAAGGATTCTCCCCCGGCCCTCCACCGGGGGAAGGAGCGGCCCTGCTACCGTCTCCAGGGAAGAACTCAACGCCATCTCTGAGCAGCCCGTCTCTGGAGCGCCGCTTGGCCTGGCGTTAGCGGGGCACAGGGCGGAGACAGGCGGTGCTACCCTCCTGCGAGCTCCTCGTGCTCTGAGCCAGTGAAGGCTCGAGGGGAGGAATTGCAGAGGGGCGGTGTCGGCGGGAAGCAGGCTAAGGAGCCCGCACGGACAGATGACCGTCGGTGCAGAAGGTCCTCAGCCTGCTTATAGAGTGATCGAAGACTGTTGGGCGCAATCCTCAATCACACCACCGACCAGGCTGCCCGTCTCAAGAGTGCTGCTTAGGCTGGCGTGGCAGTCTAAGGGGCGGAGACGGGCAGCGCCGCCCTCCTGCGACTTGCTCCTGCTCAGGGCCGGTGAAGACCCGAGGGGAGCAGCCGCACGGAGGGGGCCTTGGCGGGAAGCAGACTAAGGAGACCGCACGGATGGATGACCATCGGTGCAGGACCCGAGTCTACTTCAGGTGGTCGAAGCCACACCGCCAAAGAGCCCAGCCCGGGACATGGGGGAGCTTAGAATATGAATTCTCAGACACCCCCACATCAACCTGGCTAAGCCCATGTCTGGACCACACTAGTGGACATCACCTGACCCAGGATCACGCAGGTACTGATGTCGCCTGAGCGAGGTCAGCAGTGTGCGTGGCGGAACAACCAGGCCGGCATGGGAAGCATAGCGTCCCAGCATAGGGGCGTTGGCCAGGGAAGGACTAGCGTTCCACTGTGGCCGGTTCGGACAGAACTCCCGGGACAGCACTGCATCGAAGGCGCAGGCGACACACAGCACTGCATGACCGTGCCACAATAGTGACAGGGAACATACAGCCCATGATCGCCGTGCGATCGAAAGCAGCGAAGGCGGAGGACACCCGCGGGCCGCGAAAGTCACGTGGACTCTCGCGGAGCGCAGGCGGCCTGATGCACGTCCGGGAGAAGCTCTTACATCGCTCGGGGGGAGGGCGGGGCCACTCCAGCCGATGCTTTCAGCTGCCCGGGAAAGCATGGCTGACAGCTCTGGATCGGTCCCGGCAACGATGGCACTCCCGTGGGAGGCAACGCAGTCGAAACTTCATTTCCAGAGGAATCAAGCCCGTCTTGTGATGCTGTGAGTGCATGACACCAACCGCCAGAGCCCCGAATGAAACACTGGGTCCCCGAAAGAAACCAGGCACATACAGAAGCTCCACGGCTCGTGATGTGGAGGGGGGTGTGGCCCGAGGAATTGACTCGTCGGTTGTTGTGCCACACCGAACCCTCAGATCACCCTGGCCACCAGCCAAAGTATCCCTTCTCGAGGAAGAGATAAATTGGGGTGTGGCAGAGGGGACTCTACTCACATGGAGATCATTGAGTCTCGATCTATAAACATCGCGGTGGTCATGTTCCCGCAATGAAAACATGACTCATCAACGAGCGCTGCCGAGCGTGATTAAGCCCAACACGCAAAACAGCGCTCGCAACCGTTAGGCAGATGAACACGCACACACATCCAGGAAATAGAAAATACACGGGCGAACCGTCTTGAAAAAGACGTGCCGCGTGCAGCTCTTTTAGAGAGTGGAAAAGCTCAGCAGAGTGCTGAAGCGCCCAGGGAGAAACACACTCACTGTCGGCAGATTACTGCACAAATCAGCAGCAGGAATGCGATCTCGCTGGAAACGCCGTCACACCAACACACTGAAGAGCCGCTCGTCTCGAAGAGATTTGAGATGACACTCAGAAGGCTTGTGGAGTGAAGTACTGCGAAAACATAGCGAAAACATATCTGCATGTTGCCAGCGCACTTCCTTATATATACCCCCAGGGTGGGGCGGAGTTACGCTATGCAAATTCCGCAGACCCATGGCATTTCATTGCCATTGGCTCGTTTTATATACTCGAAGATGATAGGATTTCTAAGCGAAACCCCATTCGTCGTCATCCAACGTAACTCGGAGTGACAACGAAAGGGAACTGCTCGCTTGCAGTATAGAGGGTGTAATACCTGATATTCACTGCAACCTAGTGGTGCTAGAAAAAGAAGAATGTTCCCATTATAATCAACAAGGCATATACACAGTGTAAAAAAAGAGATTTCTGCAGTGTAGACATTTTTTAAATTATAAAGTAAGCATTTGCAAGAGTCCAAATCTCAGTTGCGTGAAACTGTGTAAACTTGACACCTTTGTTGATTATAATGTAATGAGAACGTTCTAATATTGATGCATTACTCACTTTGAGTATATAATTTACTCAACATTGGAAGTAAACACATTCTCTGAAGTTGACTGATGAATAAAACAGCAAAAAAGTAATTCAGGAACACATTTCTCAGCTAAATTGATATGTAGCCCTCAGAAATAACATAACATTCAGTCTGCCACACAAAACAAGTATTTTTATTCTCTTATTATTAATAATCGTGATTGCAATATCAAGGGAAATCAAGGGATTTTTGTCATGTTCTTTCAGCCCTTCTGCTTATGTGGAGTGTTTCAAATCAGTCCCTTATGAGATTTCATATTGGTTAAGATGCTGTTTTGGAGGGCAGTAGCCTGTGTAGGCAGTAGACAGCGAGACAGCTCACTCAGTTTTGGAACAGAGCTTGTGTGTGTCTGTAGGCTGTAAGAACTGCAACCTGTGTTTATGGGACATTTATTTGGCAGCATTACGGTCATTGGCACGGTTTTTGTTCTGTATGGAAAGTGCACACAGTAAATAGAAATACAATTAATTTCTCTCACTGTCGCTCTGCCTAATAAATCCTTGTTCTTTGCGTCGGCACGTCTCCTTCTGTCTCTCTCTCTTTGTAGGCGGTCCAAGAGGAGGTGGTTATCCCCGCTACAGTTCTGAAGTTAAGCTACCTCTCGTCCAGAACTCCAGGCTATCGGTCTCTCCTGAGGGTGGTTCTGACCCACTCCACCTTCCCGCCGGGCTTGGCCAAAGTCCATCTGTCTGTGGCCGTCCAGGGTCGGCAGCTTCTGAAATCATTTCCTGCCGCTCCAAACCTCATATATGTTTTCTCTTGGAATAAAACCGACATCTATGGACAGCAGGTCACGGGGCTGGTGCAGGCACACGGTGAGGGTCTCTGTGTCTGTGAGAGCTAACTTTCTGTTGTTGTTGTTGTTTTAAAGATAAGCTTTCATTCCGTTTTACACTACCATTCATATGTTCAGGTCAAAAAGTCAGTTTTTAAATTAATACTTTTTCAGCAAGGATGCATTAATTTGATCAAAATGGACAGTAAAGACAAATTTTACAAAAGATTTCTATTTCAAATAAATGGTGTTCTTTTGAACTTTCTATTTATCAAAGAATCCTGAATATTTTTTTTTTATAGTTTTACTCCAAAATATTAAGCAGCACAACTGTTTTCAACATTGATAATAATAAGAAATATATTTTGAGCACCAAATCAGCATATTATAATTATTTTATGTGACACTGAAGCCTGAAGTAATGATGCTGAAAATGCAACTTTGCAATCACATGATTACATTTTAAAATATATTAAAATAGAAAAGTTATTTTAAATCATAATAATATTTCACAATATTACTGTTGATGAGCATAAAAGTCTTAAAAAACATTAAAATCTTACTGACCCTAAACTTTTGAATGCTATTGTAAGATAAAATGATCACACATGAAATAAAATGTCTAAATAGAGTTGTGTAAAGATTAAGAAACTTGATTGTATGTACTTAATAAGATGCAAGAGGCGTAACTGATTAGTCTCTTTCATAATTGAACTGTTTATGAACAACTGAATCTAGGACTCCAAACAGAACTGACTGACAACTGTCTTTTATCTCACAATACCCCTTTTTTCTGCCATTTTTCATAAGCTGAGATTGACAGATAGCTAATAGTAGTGATTGACAGCAAGAAAATAACCAACAAAGCACACATACTTATGTCCTGGCTATATCAATGATGTGACAGACAACTAGTTGTTGAGTGCGGATCCATTCAAACAGCACTTACTGTATCAATCGAACTTGCTCTCAAAATTGTGTTGTGGCCCCTTGAAAATGTAAGGAACTTACTTGAATACAGTTGTCACTGTCTTTCATAACTAAATAGTGTATGAACAGGACCATATTGAGCAGGACTGTATCCTGCTGTTGTATGATCATAGCCCTTCTTTCTCGCTCTCTCCCTGTCCATTATTTTGAGATGCATCACAATGACAGCAATCAGACACTGCAAAGGATCTGAATTCATCATCTTTTGCTCATTGACAAGAGTGTTCAGTTTTACGCCACACTAATGCACCTACTGAATAATGGCTAAAAATTAGTAATTACTGGCTATTATGGAGGAAATTAACTTCTGTTTTCAAGTAGTAATTAGAAAGAATTATGCGAAAACATTTCATGGTCATAATAAACAAATGTGTAAACAGCTGGGGGTTTTTTTCTATCACCAATAGAGATTATTTAAACACAAATTACAGGATGCTACATTAATATATCTTTGAATTTGTGTAGTGCTTGTAACGTTTTGCCAGTAACATATTATTAAAAGGTAGAAAGATATAAAAATCCTCATGACTCAGGATCTCTGCCCTGCAAACGGGCAAATATAATTATTGGTTAATAATTATTATTTATCCTCTCAACTGTGTTTATTTTGTCTACAGCTCAAGCGTTGCTACTTTGAAGAGCCCGTCTAATTAAGTTCAATGTAACACCATGGCAACACAACTGTAACTGAACCAAATATAACATGTTCCACTTGTTTAACTCTGAGGATGGGTTCAGCTCTTTAAACATTTTAATTCTATATTATGATACATTTATGTAGAGTAAGGTATATGTAAATGTTATTCCGTTAATACTCTCTAAATGATAAATAATTTTATCATTTAGATTTTATATATTAACACATATTAGTCTAATTAATCTTGTAAAATGGTATTAATTATTGGTTATACTGGGTAATTTATGCATTAAAATTCTGAAGTTTCACTTTAAAATGAAGAATTACCAATGAAAGTGTGTGAGTAGGTAAATTTTTTTCTTCTGATGATGGTGATCGATTGGTGATATTTAATGGACTAAGTCTGGCACTTACGTGTGTGTGTGTGTGTGTGTGTGTGTGTGTGTGTGTGTGTGTGTGTGTGTGTGTGTGTGTGTGTGTGTGTTTGTGTGAATTAATGACAGTCTCTGTTGGATACGAGTATGAATCGTGTCTGGACGTTGTGCTCTGGGAGAAGAGAGTTGCTCAGCTGCAGGGCTTTGAGTTGATGCCATCCAACCTGGGTGGATGGACACTGAACCAGCACCACATCCTCAACCTGGAGAGTGGTGAGTGATTATCACATGCACACACTCATGCACATGGGTGTTTTCTTCAACTATGGATGCTTTTGGCCCTTTAGACTTTTAGAAATGTCTTTTTTTTTTTTCAAAATTATTAGTTTATTTACTTTGCCTGCTAAAATGTGCAACAGTGGATATATTGTATCACAGGAGAATTGTAGCATATTTATGTTTTTGCCCCTAAACCTGTCACAAATTTCAAATCACCATTCATTTTGTGGTGGAAATGAAAAAAATTAAATATTAATTCTTTTTAGAATAAAATGGCTTTTCTGGCTAGATTGTTATGTATCCTAAATACATATATTTCCTCAGTTTTGGTATAACAAAATTACATCTTAATTCGAAATGATACGCAATAAAAATATTTTATTGTTCACATCTTATATTTCATCTCAGTTATGCTTTTCACCTGCACAGTTGTCTCATTTGTAACCAAATACACAAATTTTTGATAAAATGTTATGTGCAAGATTGTTAGCCGTGTCATGTGTGGAAATGACAATGCAACTGTGGAATAGTCGTAATTTGTGTAAAAGCAATTTCCCCCCAATAAATGTTTAGTTCCCTTTCAGTCGAGAACGTCAGACGTAGTCGACGTCGACTGAATGGGATCATGCTAGGGAGCCAACCGTCTTTGAGCATGCGAGCGCGAGCAAATGAAATTTGGCGTGCGTGATTTGCATCACACACTCCGCCCCGCGGATCGGGTATAAATATGGAAGTGGATGCACGCACTAGTTGCTTTTTGCTTCTGAGCCGTTCGATGGTGTCTGAAGAGTGTATTGAGTGTCTGGAAAAGACTCTCCCAATGCTGGTGGCTTCTACAGCGCGGTGCAGCGGTGGTCACGAGCTTTGAGCTCTCAACTGCTGTTCTAACAGCAACAAAGTTATTGTTTGTTTGTGTTGTCGGTTGGTTGAGGGCGAAAAAGTGAGTGGTTCACTGTTTCAGTTCACTGAAACTGTGTTGCCGCGGTCATTCCCTGTGTGCTCCGGCACTGATGACAGGTCCCATTTTCTAAAAGAGCAACACAGGTGTGAGGGCGTCTTTTTCAAGATGCCATTACATCTGTGCGTTTCTGGGTGCGGTAAGGCTCTGTCCACCTCTGACGGTCATGAAAGCTGCATCACGTGTCTGGGCTTACAGCACGCTGAGGCAGCTTTTGTGGATGATTTATGTTCCCATTGCGGGAATATGACCATCTCGGCGTTGAGGTCGAGACTCGCCTTCGTTCACAAAGGTGCAGTCCCCATCCCCAGACCCCGCTCCAGTGTTGCTTCTGGGTTACCTTCTCAGAGGAAGCCTCGAGTGCCGTCTGGAATGGGTGACCTGAGGATTGCGGTGAGGGGTAATCCGCCCGGCAAAGCCCCATGGATCCCTCCCTCCTCTATCACGCCGCAGCCGGTGGAGGCCTCCGATGAGCGTGCTGGTCCCTCTGTAGTGGACCACAGCCGTCTCTTTCGGTGCTCCTCCAGAGGACAGGATGTCTGTCGCAGCATTGGAAGGGGAGTTGGGCTCTGGAGATGACGACTCGGCTGCGCTGCCTCCCTCTGGGAGACCAACGTTGCCCGAGCCGGATTCTTTCCTGAAGTGCGTGAGGAGTTGACGAAGGCATGGATGGCACCTTTCTCTGCCAGAAACCGCCTGAGTCGCTCCTCCCCCTCACTACCCTTGATGGAGGAGCGGCTAAAGGTTATGAGGTGATCCCTCTGGTGGAACGGTCAGTCGCGATGCAGCTGTGTCTGGCGACCGCTGCCTCTTGGAGGAGGAATCCTCATCTCCCCTCTAAGGCCTGTAAGTTCTCGTCCGCTCTGACGGGCAAGGCTTACAAAGCCTGTGGGCAATCTGCTTCTTCTCTGCATGCCATGGCGCTTCTGCAGGTCCATCAGGCCCAGGCGCTCATGAACATGCACGAGGGTAGTCCAGACCGTGAGCTCATGGGTGAGCTCCGCACTGCTACCGAACTTGCCCTCCGGGGTACAAAGGTTGCAGCTCGCGCTGTCGGTCTGGCGATGTCCACCCTTGTGGTCCAGGAGCACCATCTCTGGCTCAATCTGGCGGACATGAGAAGCGGACAAGGTTCGGTTCCTGGACTCTCCCATATTGCAGGTTGGGTTGTTCGGCGACGCGGTAGAGAGCTTTGCCCAGCAGTTCTCTTCCGCCCAGAAGCAGACGGAGGCCATCCGGCACATCCTGCCCCGACGGCCTGCTGCTGCCTCCACCCGGTCATCGGAGGCAGATCCTCCGCCTGCTCGTCGCCGAGGGCGTCCATCTGCAGCCGCCTCCGCTCCCGCTGGACCACCGCAGCAGCCTCCACCCAGGTCTCAGCGTGGAGCCAGCTGCAGAAGGGGCGCCCCGTCCGCTTCAGGCACTTCCAAGCCAGGTGGCAAGCGACAGCGGAAACGCTGACCGGAGCGGACCACCCAGGGATGGAGGATTGCTCTGGGAGATGGTCACCGATCCACTCCCTTCATCCGGTGGAGGGCCGGGTGAAGCTTTTTTGTTTTGTGTGTGTCTGTTCCGCCGCTGGCTCCCAAAAAAGTGGAGCCAGCGGTACCCACATATTCAAAGAAAGAGCCATTTCTCTATTCCTGGGCCCCAAGAGGGCCAGTCTGACTGTGTGTGACCCTGTAAAGCCTTACACCCTTCAGCCCCCTCTTGTTCGCCAGCTGGCAGCTTGGTGCGTTTGAGGACCCGGTCATCCGCCTTCTCACGCATCCCCTGCCACCCAGTGGAGTCAGGTAAGTGTTGCACCGCACACTCGGATCCCGCTTCGGGCCGCCTTCGGGCCTCTTGAGCTGGATCCTGTCCTCCACCTCGCTCCCCCTCCTCGGGTATGTCTGTGGTTCCCTGGCCCCTGGTCCGGTTTTGTCGAAGTCTAAAAAGCTTCCAAGCTTGGTCTGCAGCGTTCGACCTGAAAGACGTGTACTTCAGATCTCTATCCTTCCGCTCAACAGGCTTACTGTGTTCTTGCGTTCGAAGATACGAAGTATCAGTACAGGGTACTACCCTTCGAGTGCTCCATAACCAGTTGGGTCTTCAGGTCAACTGGGAAAGAGTAATCTCGCCCAAATGCCGAGTATCTCTTTTCTAGTACGGAGGTGGTCTCGGTCTGAATAGCTCAGTGCTATTCAGAAGTGAGAAAGGGTTCAACTGAAACTTTCAGAGGCTCCTGGGGCATATGGCAGACGCAGCCACACGGCTTCCTCCATATGGAGACCGCTTCAGCACTGGCTTGATAACCGAGAGGTGGCCGTGGCAGAGCGACACGCTCCATGTAAGAAAACAAACACCCTAGCCTGTCGCCAAACTCTCAGCCCATAAGCAGACCTTTGTTTCCCTGGGCTAGTGGCTCCTGGAACAAGTGTCTTCCAAATGTTGGCTGAGGGGCCACGTATAAAGGACATGCAGTAACAGAGCTCTGGGCGCCCTCTGACTGCATTGGCATTCGTTGCCTCGAGTTGCTTACAGTCCCTCACTTCGAGACACTGCTGCTTAGCAAGCTTATACTGTTCTGACAACATTGCGACCGTCGAGCTGCGCTCCCCTTGCATGTTGCAACTCGCCCGCCACCTCCTCCTTGGAGTCAGAAGCTTCTAAGGTCACTTCATTCCACCTATTTTTTCTGGCCTGCTCAATCGTGCCGCTCACAAGCCTCACGATAGCCTCCAGTCCAGATACAGTGGAGACTCCATCCCCAGCTGGCCAGCTGTTTCGGACCACTTCGGGGCCGCACAGCCACGTCTGTTGCCCCTCCGGACTCGTCCTACGCCAGTTGTTTCTTCTCTTGTCTGAGTATCCCTCGACAAAGACTCTGACCACAGCTGGCCCTGGGCCCGCAGAAATGCGTTCCCCAGTGAGCCTTCTTGCACTATGGTGCTAAAATCAGGAAGAGATGGAACAGGTTTTGTTAGTTGCCTCTCATTGGCCAACCAACCTCCTCTCGACAGCCTTCCTGACACCTTCTTCTAAGCACATTCTCAGGGATGGGGCACGATGGCACCTTGGAAAGTTCCAGGTCTGGTTCTAGTAAGAACGGGACGCGGAGGTTCTGGTCTACCGCAAGAATTGTTATGCAGTAGAGACCATCACTTCTGTGAGCACCCTCTAGAAAGACGCTTGCTCCTCTAATAGAAGTCGAATCTGTTCGTTGAACCGAGTCTTCTCTCCGTGAGGAGATCCCGAAGGTGTTCGATCACTTAAGTGCTCCCTTTAAAAACTGCTTGTGGTTGGAGTGAGGGTTGTCCCCTCCACCTCAAAATGTTGTGGCTTCTATATTGGCGCACATCATGAGGCAGTGGATTCAAATCCAAGCGGAGTGCGATTTGATTGTCAGGTTCCTGAGGCGGGCTAGGAGATATATCCGCCTTGCGTCCCCTCCTTACCCTCTTGGGTCTTCTTCTCTGGTGCTACTGCACTGCAGAGACCACCCCTGAGCCATCGCAGGCAGTGAGTTAAAAAAATTCAGTTTTTTAAGAAACAGTTCTCCTGCTCGCATGGTCTCCTCTAGATGGTAGGGACTTGCTAGCTTTCGGTCGACGGGTTGTGCCTGGAATTCGGGTCGGCTAATGCTCACAAGTTGAGACCCCGGTCTGAATGTGTGCCCAAGGTTCCTACCTCTCCCACGGGACCAGGTGGTGAGCCTGCAAGCGCTGCCCCGGAGGAGGCAGACCCAGCCCTGGCTTTTCTCTGTCCGTCCGCCTCAGTGCAGTTATACGTGATCAGAATGCAAAGCCTAGACCTTAGACCAGCTCTATCTGTTATGGGACAGCAAAAGGGAAGGCTGTTTCCAAGCAGAGGTTGGCCCACTTCAAAGTGGTTGCCTTTGTGCCCACCTGGTGAGCTCCTCCTAAGTGAGAGTACTGCTCCCTCCTAGGCGTTGGCATACAGTGCCTCGCTGAACAGATGTTGAATAGAGTTGGGGGCTGGGCGACACCTATACACATTCGCTAGAGAACTAGCATGTGTCGAACTGTTGCTTCCCGTGGGCTCCATTCACATGAAGCCAGTTTTCACTGTAAGCACAGTTCGAAGTGTCGGCTTGCTGCGGCATTCCCCTCCTATGGACTGGATACGTGTGCAATTTTGCTCCAGTTGAATTCCCTCTTAAACTGAACCCTGTTAAGTTCCTCCATACCCTTCAGCCTCGGACGTGGCGGAGCGTCCGAAGCCAGGCCTATCACTCGTATGCACTGGTGGAACCTGTGTTAGGCTGGGTCCATATGTTGTGATCCCTACGGCGATCCCATATGTGTATTATTCCACGGTACGACTCCCTACCGTGAACCTGTGTCTTCCCTCTCTGCCGTCACTGTTGGTTGATCAAACTCCCCCCTGTTATAGGCTGGAGTCATCCCAGTGACATTCCATATGTTGTACTGCCCGGTCATCCGCCCAGTCCATATGTGTATTCCCCACATGCTACCTCCCTTCGGCAGGATGTGGTTTCCACAGCGTCCCTTCCTTCCTTGTCAGGGTACGCTTTCCCAGTGGTCCTGTGGAACAGCAGTCGAGTTCCCTGGCCTAAGCCTCGCCCTTCTCCGCCTCAGAGTTGCGGGGGGACTTGAAGCTTTTACCCAGGCACTGGAAGGTGGCAGCTCTAGTGGCATTTTTGCAGGGTTAAAGATCTCATTCAGTCGACGTCGACTATGTCTGATGTTCTCGACTGTTCTCTTGGTTGCGTATGTAACCCACCGTTTCCTGAAGGAGGGAACGGAGGACGTAGTCCCTTTGCCTCTATAGCTGGACCACCGCTGACCGAGTTCTCACGGCTCCTCAGCGTAAAGCAACTAGTGTGTGCATCCACTTCCGTATTTATACCCGCTCCGCGGGGCGGAGTGTGTGATGCAAATCACGCACGGCAAATTTCATCTGCTCGTGCTTGCATGCTCGAAGACGGTTGGTTCCCTAGCGTGATCCCATTCTGTCAACTACGTCCTCCGTTCCCTCCTTCAGATGGGTTGCATACGCAACCAGGACGTTCACTGTATTTTGGATTATCATAGTTTTATAAAGTATTTGAAGAATTGTTTTATGATAGATCTTCATGTTTTAAGTCTGGGACAGGGGTAATTTCCAACACATTTTTAAAATGATTTTAAAAAATTAAGTTGAAGTCAATCCCTGAAAAAATAGCTTAACCCATGAATTCAGATTGCAACATGGCAGTGTTTACCAAAAAAGATGCCCAACATAGAGCATGTTTACATCTAACATCCTCCTGATTCATATTTTTTGCTAGTTTCTGAGAGCTCCCTAGATGGCAGTTTGTATCATTCCTTTCTTTAGCTTGTTTCTACAGGGTCTTTTATCACCAATACATTTCATCCTTCAATCTAATAATCTCTGTTTCTTTTCTCAGGTATCCTTCATAAAGGAAATGGAGAGAATGTCTTTATTTCTCAGCAGCCTCTGGTCATCTCCACAGTGATGGGGACAGGGGCGGTCCGTGCCATCCCATGCCCAAACTGCAATGGCCCAGCTGTGGAGCAGAAACTGTTTGCCCCCATCGCTCTGGCCTGTGGCTCAGATGGAAGTGTGTATGTAGGTGATTTTAACTACATCCGCAGGATTCTGCCCAATGGATTCTCCATCAGCATCTTGGAGCTCAGGTCTGCCATCTTAGATCAGTAAATTAATATTTTCTCAAAAGTGTTTAAATGTTTTTCTTCTTCTTTTTTATTGCATAAGTAACTGTTTTATTTAGTAATGTATGAATGTAAAGGGTTTAATAACTGATTACTTTACTAATAGGGATTCTGTTTTTTATTTATTTAATTTCGTATTTATTTATTTATTAGATTTTTATTTTGTAAGGTTTTATTTAAGCCGTTTTTTTATTGTTGTTTATTAATAAAAAGATTCCTGCTATTGAAATATTTAATTACATCAAATCAAACACTAATAAATGTTTTGTCAAATAACCTATAAAATGAGCTTTGCATAGTGACATCTAAATTGAACTGTTTTATAAAAGTTATGTAATGATTAGATTATGTAAAAAAAAAATTGTATCTGCTTTTTATAGCTTATACAAGTTTTCATAATTGTAAAAACCAAAATTATCTGAGGAATGTCTTTTCTCAATGTTGACTTCAGTTTTAATTATTGACATTTCTTTCCATGTTATGCGCCCAGAAATCGTGACATTAGACACAGGTATGTTTTCTCTTCAGAACAGTTATCACTATATAGTCTTTCAGTCATTAATACACTGTACTTGTGCTTGAATTCATTATTTTTATTTTGAATCTCCATTCATCCATGCATCAACCTTGGAGGAGCTAGAGGTTAAGTGACTCAAGTCTCAAATGCAGAACAACAGATTTAGAGGCAGCAGCCCCTATAGTAAGTCAGCAGAACCAAATGCTCAGAATTGGGTCTTGTCCCATGAAAAGTCATTAAATAAAGTTGTAAATATATTTAGTAAATTGCTGTTTCTCATCAAGGTCATAGCACCCCACCGCTCTGAACATAAATATTCCTAATGATAAAAATACTATTAACACCAAAACTTCAGGTCTTTGAGGGCCACTGCCCTGAAGAATTTTGATCTAACCCTAATAATACACACCTATACAAGTGAATAAATGTTTTTAGGATTACTAGAAAAGAGTTTTTGTAAGGGTTGGAGCTAAACTCTGCAGGACAGTGGCCCTCCAGGTCCGAAGTTGTCCGTCCCTCCCAGAAAACTTCATTCAATACATCACATTAATCCTGAGCTTTAATGACTAGAGCCTTTTCCTTGTTTTCCCCTTTTTTCACCCTTTTTTTCATTTTTCATCCTTTTTTCTTTTTTCACCTTTTCTTAATTTTTCCCCTTTTTTAATTTTTTTTAATTTAAAGTTTACCTTTCAATTACTTTGGAGCGTATCATCTTTTATTTTCTTATAATGAAGGCCATCTTTTATTATTACATTTTTGCATGTTTGTAATTGTATTCAGTATATTTTTGTGTGTGTATTTGTGTGACTGCGGACATGTTTTTGTGTGAGCGTGTGTGTTATGAAGCCACACAGTGGCTACTGTTGCTTGTAATCTTCAGTGTGTGGTAAGGAATCCATCTGGGGCGTTTTTCTGGTCGATGGATTGAACACTAACAGCTTTTCACAGCAAACTGCTGCCAGCATCACACCACAGTCTCCTGCTTATCGTCTAGATCCTCCTCGTTTCATGTGAATTTAGAAACGGCGCCCCCCACAGAGAGGGAGTTAGAGTGTGGGATAGACCTCTGCCCCACAGACTAACACAGACAAGCGAACTGTAATCCTTTATCTTTGCGTGCGCGCGTGTGTTTGCTCACAGTATTACATACCACAGCAAGGGGGAAATCCTACCTTCAGACGACTTTTGGAGATAGCGCTTCTGATCAAAACAGAGTCTGATTCTACCTCGCGAAGACTCAAAAGAACCTTATAGTATTAACATTTTCAATTTCATCAATCTGTCAGTAAACAGACAGTTTGAGGGGGTGGCTTTTGCCCTTTATCATAACAAAAACAGCTTGGAGAAAAATATTAATCTCTTTTACCATTTCAGTATTGATGTAAATTTTGTTAATTGCTTTGTGAAGTAACTATTTACATTTGTGACATCATTATCAAAAGCGACTCTCACTGCATTAAAAGTGTTCACTTTAAAAGTCTGTCTATTCCCAGAGAATTGAACCTACGGCATTTGAGCTACAGAATTTTTTTACCCTTTATTATAACAAAAGCAGCTTTGAAAGACATATTAGTGTCTTTTACCATTTCAGTATTGATGTTAATTTGGTTAATGGCTTTGTGAAGTAACTATTAACATTACCTAAAAAATTACCTTTACCTAAGGTATACCTAAACTATTAACATAACTAAAAAACATCACTCTGAAACGTCCTATGAAATCCATGCTTGTTCATTAGAGGGTGACACGGGAGTGGATTTTAAAACCTCTCCCGTCCCACTCCCACAAAAAAAAATCCTGTCCCGTCCCAATCCCACGAAAAAACATCCAATCCCGTCCCAATCCCAGAAGAATGACTCCTATTCCCTCCCACTCCCGTGTTGTGTTTTTTTGACCGGAATCTGTCAGTCACAAAAAAAATGCATCACGATAAGTGTATTGTGATTGTCACTAACATTTTAGTAACTAAACTGAATTTTATTAGGTTTAGTGACAACATGTTACAATGTTTACATGGTACAATTTCTGGTAAGCTACGCTTTTTTATTATTTCAATTCAATTATTGTGATTTGATTTAATATTGACTCATTTGGATAAATATTAGGTAGGCTACACAGATAGGCATTATTTTTTCTCAAGAAAAAAACAACAACTCACCTAATGCTGTAAACATACAGAGAGCCCTATCAGCTGGTAGTAGGCTATTATTTAAGGTTAAAAATAACTCAAATTAAATATAATGCGTTTTTTTATTATTATAATAACTTTATTTAATGATATAAGTATAAATTTAATAAATATGTAATATAGAACACATATTTAGCAAAATACTATAGCTATTTTTTTTCTTGCCAACTATGTGCTATAGCCTATATAATGTTCATTAAATGGCTTTCCTGAGGTAAATGTGACATAATTGTTCTCCAGCTATGTTATTGACCTCTTTACGCTGATGAAAAACACTGATTGATCGATATTATGTATGAGGAATATACATTTCGGTAAGTTGTACTGTATCTTTCAACAGTGTTAATTCTTCTTTATTAACTATTAGCTAGTAGAGATGATCGGTTCACGTGCGCTAGGGATCTGTCACGTAACATTTACAAGCGCCAAAACGGTATTTATTGTTTGAATTTCGTAATAAAATTGACAGAATCTGAGAGCTGAGATTTTCTTCATATCATAACTAACCTGCTCTGTCTAGTCTGTCGGTCTCCGTGTCCTCTTTGCTTCGCGATTTTTCTGTGCGTGAGAAAATGGATGTGTGGCGTGAGAGCGTGTGAAAAGTGTCAATTGCGTGTGTCTCACGGTGAATGCGTGAGAGTTGGCAGCTCTGAAATTATTGGTGGTTGGCATTGTATACCAACTTGGTGCATGTATTACAGCCACCAACTGGTACGGGTGTGTGGAGCACGTCATTCACTTTACCAGCCACACCAAAGAAAACAGGAGAGCATAAAGAGACAGGGCAAATAGAATTTAGTTCAAAATTTAAATATAGAGTTTATTTATAGAAACTGTATATTTGTGTATAAAGTTGGGTATCTTTTATTACGATTCCCGGTCCCGCCCACTCCCGCTGACATTTTTTCCTGTCCCGTCCCAATCCCGTGATTAATAGTGATTTTGTTTCCCATCGCGCGGGATTCCCGAAAAAATGTCAGCCTCTATTGTTCATGCATGAAATCCGTTCTGCATGATCCTCTTTGTTTGTTAACATTCTTAAGTCTGAATCAGGCTTGAATTGGTTTGAAATTGACGCCATCCTTAATATTTACCTCTCAGTAGAGCACAGATATGGCACATTTCGTATTTCGGAAGAATTTTGAACAATCAAGCTGAAAGCATATTCTAGTACTCCCTAAAAACTAAATCAAGACTCCGTAAAAGGGCATTATAGGACTCCTTTAAGTGTAAAAATTTTCGGTATGTGCAAGCCAAGAAACTGAACCCATGACCTTTTAGTTGTTAGCGGCTTGGCAACAGGAACTGTTCCCCTTTACCCTGACCTCATAGGCCCTACACAGTTCTAAGCACTCTGCTGTCCTTAAACCCAAAAGAGTGACTCCCCTTAAATGTCAGAGCAGCAGAGTGCCTCATAATCTACAAGTACCAAACTCACCACAACTCAGACGCCACATGTGATTTGCCAGAGGAAGTGTTGTGCTTTGTCATGGGGAGCACAATCCAAATAACATGTTTCTGTTATCAAAAGACAAAAAAGACCTCATCAATTTTTGTGGGGGACAATGTTTCGCTCCTTTAGGAAAATCTTCTTCCTTTTTTTTTTTCATTTCCTCCCTTTCATTCTGCCCAAGGAACAGATGATAAAGAGGCAGCAGGTAGATTTGCTCTTAGGGCAGAACCGGATGGAGGGAAAGGAAAGGAAGATTATAGGCTGGCAGGGGTCCGACGCACTGTGGGGGCTGAGAGTTTTGATCAGGGCTTGTGTTCAGTATGATTGAAATTTCTGCAAGGCACTGAGACCTGGAGGGGTTTTTTACTCTAACCTTGTGTGAGCATGACTCTGTATGTGGTTGTTTCGGTATGGATTTCGACTTTTGAAATAGTTGCAGCATAAGTACATTGCCAATATGTGTGTAGCCCTGCTTTGTCATAAAGCCTTGTTTAAATTCTCTTCCTTCAGCTCCAGTCCGGCTCATAAGTACTACTTGTCTATGGACCCTGTGCACGAGTTGCTCTACCTGTCGGACACAAGCAGCGGGAAGCTGTACCGCCTGAAGACTCTGACTGAACCGAAAGATATCAGCAGGAACGTGGAGGTGGTGGCTGGCAGCGGGGAGCAGTGCACACCCTTCCACCCAAACCAGTGCGGCGATGGAGGCAAGGCCACTGAAGCAGCGCTCAGTAACCCCAGGGGTGAGAGTCCAGCGCACACACATGCTGTGCTTCTGAATTCAAAAAGAAAGAGCGAGTGAGCAAGGCAGAGTGGTAATTGAAGGAAGGGAGAGAAAAATATAGGCATATTTCAGTGAGAGAAATGGGAAAACTGAAAAAGTAAGATACATGAAAGATGCCTTCCTTCTTTGTTAAATCAGGTGGAGCGACTATTAGTCCCGCCTATCCATCACTGCCACTGTCTCTTTAAACCCGTCAGTCAGGCTGATGGACAGACAGGGGCGTGGCTAACGGGCACGTATGTTCTCTTATCCTTCAAGCCTCATTGTGCACTCTCTCTCACACAGTAACTCACTCACTCAACTGTCGCAGTTAAAAGCCTCCACTTACTTGTAAGCCCCTGAGGATAGAATTCATAAAGAATCCCAGAGCAGGAATGTTATGTATGTGTGCGCGTGCACTTTGGTTTCGGACTGTTCTGAAAAGAACTGTGTTTCACACCAAACTGTAAATCACATTTAAAACTGATTTAAGCCTTTTTACACTCACTTTAAAAGCCTTCCATTGTGTGTCTCAGAGTAGAATACCCATTTTCCCCTTTGTTAAAGTGTTTTTTACTGAAGTCTATTATCTGTAACAGGCGCTGACCAAAATGCTGAGAGCTTCAATAACTGCAATCCGACCTTCTATGTTCTCAGGCCATGAGGGGGTCCGCACAAATAGACTGCAACCAAAGCGTTAGCAATTCAGTGTCACGATTTTTTTTCTCTGTTTAATTCTGCTAAACTGACCCGTATCGCTGATATGTGTCACTATACATACCAGTCTTGACAGTTCTGTACGGTGGTGTGTGGCTTGACTTTGGCTTGCTGTTGATTCAATTAATCTCAATATACAGAATGTTTTTATAATCAATATCTCTTTATACACATAGAAACTCAGAGTGATGCAGTATTGATCTCTGCACCATGGCAGCATCTTCCGTGACTATGATCTCTTTAGTGCTGTAAAAACGGATAGTCTTCGGCTGGTTTCAACAACCGAAGGCCCAGAGCTTCATGCTGGGAGCCAGTAAACAAGTCAAAATAAAATCTAAATTATGCTTATAAAATACCCTGTTTGTTTTGAAAATATTGTTTTATTTTTAAGAGATTTGACAGACAATTGCAGGAAAATGTACTGGCAGGATTGACATTTTCAGCATCTGTAAATAATGATTTTTGAGCATTTTTGGACTGCAAAAAAACTAGACAGATTTTACCCCAGATTTTGTATTTGTTGCTCTAAGATCAAGGTATGGTTCGGGCATCACACTAAAGCAGTGGTTCTCAACCTTTTTGAATCCAACACCCCCCATTGCTTACAACAATATCTGAAGACTTTTCCTTTTTGTGTGTGATTTACTGGATTTAAGGATTTAGGATAATACTTTTTATAAAGATTTACTCACAATTTCAACCTGATCAAATATTTTAGAGCTTGGCATAACTAAAAAATAATACAAAAAAAATGTAAATGCATTATAAAACTGAAATCTTTATAAAACTGTCCAAGGAGTTATATAAGATTTTATTCATTTATATGGCTTTTCCAGAAATCAATCTAATAAAAATTAAGCTACCTCATATAAACAGTTTTTCTCGAGGGTGTGAATTAAAATTAGAAATATCTTGATTTTTAATTGTTTAGGTTTATTTCAATGTGTTATTTTAAATAAATGTATTTAGTCTTATTTTAAATAATTTTAAGCCATCTTGAGACCCCTTGGAAGAGGCCACCTAGTGTGCCCCGGCCCCCTGTTTCAGAACCACTGCCCTAAGGTGTCATATTCAGATTTTTCTACTCTGCTTTTCTGTTTTTAGGTAAAAAGAATGGCTCATAACAGCAGTATGGCATACTTTTTAACAGCTCACATTAAGGACATTAACGGACAAAGGATTTTGAATCAAGCGTGAATCCAATTGAGCAGCACAGCTGTTTTCAACACTGATAATCATAAGAAATGTTTCTTGAGCACCAAATCAGAATTTTAGAATTATTTCAAGAGGATCAAGACTGGAGTAATGATGCTGAAAATTCAGCTTTGCCATCAAGGGAATAACTTACATTTTAAAATATATTAAAATAGAAAAAAGTGTTTTCACAACATTTCTGTTTTTACTATACTTTTATCAAATAAATGCAGACTTAGTGAGCATAAGAGACTTCTTTCAGAAACATAAAATAGACTCATAACTTTTTAACGTTTACATGTATTATATTGCTTTGTTTCAAAATAGAAATATTTAACATAATGTATTTAATTTTCCTTTAACCCTTTTTATGGAAGCCCTGAACCGCAAAGTAAAAAAAAAAAAAAAAAAACCCGTAAAAAACCCCCCTGAAATTATGAGAATAAAGTCTAAATATTTCAAGAATGAAGTCGAAATATTTCAAGATTAAAGTCGAAATATTTTGAGAATACATTTTTTTTTTTACAATATTTATTTTTTTATTTTTTTATTTTTTTACGTTGCGGTTCAGGGCTTCAGTACCTTTTGGCTTAATTAGTCATCCAATTGTAAAAAAACATTAGATAAGAAGACATTGTACTACTTTAAGTATGATTCCTAATAGAGCAACCGCTGAGCAATTCCTCTGAGATTCTGCTGTACATAAAGGAGCTGTTTACACTTGGCCACTTCATGCGTTTTCTGTGATTGGATAGCTAACCGATCGTGAAAAGACCAGGTGTAAATGCCCTCCGAAGCGCATTCGAGACGGATTTAATTCCGATCGCTCAAACCACTTCAGGAGGTGGTCTGGGCCGCATTCCAGACGAAACTGGACAAGTGTAAATGCATCTGGTTGTTGAAACCACATATGTAAATTTTACTTGTCCCAAAAATGCTAAAAAATAAACGTGTGAAAGCATGTTATAGGCTATATGTCATGTTATAGCCAGATATGACAGCGCTATTGCAGCACACATCACCGCAGATGAGCAGCTGAGCGATCTATTCATCAAGCCAACGTGCAAACTACCGCAAATCAAAGTCGCAGATGCTTAATATGCAGTCATCTTCATTAAAAGTAAAGAAACGAAATGATCTTACCAGTGCTGTTGCCGCTCTCTCTTATTGCACTCTTTGATTTTGAAATTAGCTGATGATCATTAATATCCAGCTCATATCTGTTGTTTTCGGTGACATGAACTTCATGAAATCTGCATTTAACGCGGGAATTGAAGATCGGATTTATATCCGTTTTGCGAAAACATTTATGTGACCAGGTGTAAATGGGATCATTTTGATAAGTTAGACAACTATCCGATCTGAGAAAACGCATTAAGTGGCCAGGTGTAAACAGCCCCTAAATGTCTGCATTATATGTTTGTGTGTCAGCGTGTTCTGTGTATATATGCTCTACAAGCTCTGTGTGGGTGTGTGTGTGTCTGTGTGTGGTACGTTTGCAGTACTCTGATTCACTGAAGTCTTGGATTTAGGGTGAAAGAGATAGAAGGAGAAAAGGGCACATTAATTCATAGCTCCCTGTGGGATAGGGCGCTCGCTGTCTGGTCTGATGCCAGCCAAAAGTTTAAGAGAAATAGAGAGAGAGAAAGACGAGAAGCGAACAGATAGATATGCTCCATTCAGTCTGAGTCCAGCAGGTTTAGAGAGAAGCACTCCTGAAGTCTAAATTATTGTGATCTGCTTTTGAATTTTAATATACTGTATGTGTGTGACGATTAGTTTCTCCTCTGATCATTTTCAATCTAACCAGCATTTGGTGTTTTAGAAGATGAGTAAGAAAGTGAGCTTCTGGTCCTGTGGGTCTCTGTGTGTCTTCAGGACCCTTTGAAGGGCAGAGGGAGGTATACCCCTCTGAAGGCAGAATAAATAATTAAGCTCGTTATGCTCGTTAAGTGGGTAATATGCCTCGTAATTGGCACCCATAACAAGATGCATTTGTAAACAGGCTTATTGAGGCAGATGGAATTTCAGCAACAAGGGTAGTGCATGTGAGTGTGTGTGAATTTGCATCTGGTTTACAGCACAACATGATCTGTATTGTTTGTTGCACACAAGAAAAGAGAGAGAGTCTGAACGGATACTCAGCATTTAAAGCCGCTCATCATAACCAAATAGTAGATTAAAAAGTTAGGCTGAATAACTGTGCACCATTTTTGTATAGTCAACAAAAAAAAGGTGAAACTGGGGATAAAGCGTATTTAATCAAGTGAATATATCTCAGAACTGATTTTGAAAGTCAGTTTCTCTTTAGGGATATACGTCAAAGTCTTGGCCACAAAAAAAAAAAAAAGTACTTGAACATTTCCACTGTTATTGTCCAGGAAAAATGATACAAATCAGTTTTCATAGTGGCAGTCTGCCATTACATACTTTTTAATGGCTTATCATCTAAATTTAAACATTTAAAACAATAATGCAGCACATAATTCATAAAGAAATATCATAGTGTTATTTTGGCCAACAAAAACTATAATTAGTAATTAATAAATTAAATATACAACAGAGCAAACACTTGACAACTATAGTACACGCTCTTACAAATGTGGTAAATATTAATTATAACATAAAAATGTGAAATTATGATATACTAAGGCATATTTATGAAATAAAAAGATAAATATATGATAGTCCAAATTGAGATGTCATAATGATGAAGGTTAAAAATATGAGATAAAAATTCATAATTATTACTTTACTTTTGATGTAATAGTTAGCACTTGTGTTGTGACAACTAGCCGGTTCTGTCTTATATAGCAGTGAAACTGTTAAAATAGATTGGTTTACATCACGTACAGATAAGGAATTACTTATATTTGCCCTGAAATATAAGTCAAAATATTATTTAATATGATTGAGTCAGCCCGACTACATTAGTTTAAGTTTAAGTCAAGTTTAAGGCTCATGGCATGTAGAAATAAACTCCTCAAGGGAGCAACTGCACATATTCAGTTTTTACAGTGTGGGCTAGGAAAGAAAGAAACAGGCAATGCAACTAGTGAAGTACTGCTCTGTGTCAGCTATTATAGGCAGTTTATTCATATGGAGAAGGCGCTGTTACCGCTATCCATACTGATATGTGTGAGCTGTCATTTTACTGGAGCTCTGTTGAAATGCACCATGTGGGCAGATTTTATTGCTGTAAAATTACTCCAGAAATATGTGGATCCTGTTAGAATTATCTGATTAAATTGTGAATCCAAATAAAGCACTTAATTGTCTGCATGTATGACTGCATGCGTGTGTGTGTGTGTGTGTGTGTGTGTGTGTGTGTGTGTGTGTGTGTGTGTGTGTGTGTGTGTGTGTGTGTGTGTGTGTGTGTGTGTGTGTGTGTGTGTGTGTGAGAGAGAGAGAGAGAGAGACTCGATCTCTCCCAGAGTAAATCAACGTGGTGAGAACAGACCAATATGTCTGCTTATCTCTGTGATTCTCATTAGAGGGAGAGACCGAGAATAAAGAGAGTAAATTAGAGAGGGGAAAGGAAAGCCGCAAACACACACATACACACAGTGCTATTTGCCATAACAAACTCTGATGTGTGTGAGAGAGATGGTTATATAAGCCTTTTCCCACTTCAGAGTCAAATCCCCTGGAGGACAAAAAATATCGGTAAGCGACATACAGCAAAAAAAAATCATAACCCCTGTGCTTATTTGTGTGGAGGTGTTCCAAATAGCAAACAGTACCACCTTACATCTTTTACTACTTCATGGTGACCAAACTGAGCAGTATACAACCAGAGGACACTGCACAGAATACTGTATCCCACAGTGCAATGCACTAGACTTGACCTTCAGTTTCAGTGTGGTAAATTAGCTAGATTATCAGCAGTGATTCTTACAACATGTTTCTTCATCATGATCAAGATGTTTCATTTCGATCCTTATACACAATTCCATAATAATTACACATAATATTTTTACATATTAATTGAAAAAGATGTAGTTTAGTTTAGTTTTACCGACTCTTTTTTCAAAAAGGGTCACTTCCTTTACAGAATGTAATCTATACAAAAGATACATTTTCTTTAGACCTCTGTACAAAACTGAAAATGCCACCTTTTATAAATGGTTGTTTCATAAATTGAATATACAAATTAATAATTTTGAGTTATATATTTGTCTATCACTATGTTGCTGTTTTTTTATTTGAAATACACATTCATAATTCCCTTTACAATTTTGCCATTTGACAGATATACAGTACATCTATTACTTATGTTGGTCCTTGCCTTATTTTTTAAAATCCTGTTTCTCATGTGCAATTTTGAAATAAACCAAATCACCAAATTTTAGAGTATATAATTTGTTGATTGGTTTGTAATAGTCAAGTCGATTTACAATCCCTATAGCTCTCTTCTTGACTCATTATTTGATAAGGCTGCCAAATGTTAAGACACAAAATTGGATTACAATTGAAAAATAATCACTTTTATTTTCAGTACATATATTCAGAGCATAGTTTGCTCCTTACAAACCATATGCTATGAAAGATCCATGGAACAGACTTCTCTAAAGATACAATAATAAAGTCTTTGACAGCAATGAGGGTGGCGATTGTTTCATGATGTTAGTGGCCTGGAGGTGTATTTGTGCTAAAGATCAGTTTTAATTAAACTGTAACAATGCATGTTTGTGCACAGCACGATTTAAATGTAAAACCAAGTTACCTTGCACAGCTCAAGGTGATTTGCAAGCATGTGAATAGAACAAGACAAATAAAAAAGAGAAATTGGATGAACAATGAAAAGAAATACCAGATTTTTTGCATATCTGATGTCATTTCGCATAAATCTGCATATATAAGATAATTTGCATATTTTTAAGATTCTGTGAACAGAATGATCAGACACAGAGGAATATACTGCCTGAGACAGAGAAACTCGTCTTTCTTCAGTGCACCATTCCTCATCATCTGCCGTTAAGCTGTAACTGCATTGGCAATGCAAATGTAACGTTATTTGTTACGCCAATTAAGCACATTAAAACTGAAAGAGACTGAGAGAAATGACTGTGTGTGTATCCTGTTGTCATGCAGGTATCGCAGTGGACAAACACGGGTTCATTTACTTTGTTGATGGATCAACGATCCGTAAGATTGATGACAAAGGAGTGATATCAACCGTCATTGGGTCAAATGGACTCACCTCCTCCCAGCCAATCAGCTGCGACTCTCGAATGGACATCAGCCAGGTAAACAAAACACACACACTTGCACACTTACAAATTTACATACGGTGGATCTAAAGAAATATTTAGAATAAATCACACATTTTGTATGAATGTCACTGCATTAGAAACAAAATATCAAGCCTAGTGGTTTCTGCAAACAAGTGATGCTTGACCTTTTCTCAGAGCTAACTTCATTTCTCTTTGATATTTTTGCAATTACTTTTAATCAACTGGTCCCAAGGTGATTTTATAGTGAGTGTATGAAGCAAAATAGCAGATTTCAAATACATACTTCTCCAGGGAGAATAAATAAAGAAGGTAATAAATAGGGTTAATTTTTTCATGTTGACTATACATTTTAGGGCCTAGTATCAATGCAGATTCCCCGATTTGTTTTTGATTCACAAGCTGTCGACTAGAATCATACTGTATATATTTTGGTATATATATTTTTTAGTTACAATGTCCATTTTACCATCATGTGAAATTCCAGGTATCATCATCTTTTAAAAACGGATATTTTTTTACGACCATAACTGAGTAAAAGAACCAACTCAAAAGAGTCAGGCTACGCTGGTCACGCTGTCTGTTTTGATTCACTAAAAAGAACCGTCTCATAAGAGTCATTTGTTCATTTTCAGAGTAACGCTGGTTGTGCTGTATGTTTTTAATTGACAAAAAAAGACCCCATTCTTTAGAGACATTTGTTAAACAGACTAACACTGGTGATGCTGTATATTGTTGATTCACTGAAAAGAACCGTCATTTGTTTGTTAATCGGGCTAAAGTGATCGTCTTGACTAGGGTTGGGTACCGAGACCCGGTTCCAATAGGGAACCGGTTCCGACGTAAACGGTAGTAACCAGACCGAATAAGAACGAAACTTTCGGTGCCTGATTTCGGTGCCTGACGTTTTTTACCGCCCCCTATAAAACATCTCGCGGCACGAATGATCCAATAACATCTCCAGTTAACCAGCAGAGCGAGCATTAATTTAGTTCGTTTGTTAAATAAGAGGCGATTTTGCGCTGAAATGCGTTTTTTAAATCAAGTGATCAAAGTGCTCGTTGCCGCTGCGATCAGTGGCGCGGATACAGTGTTTTCTCTTGTGGCTCGCGCACTGTCACTCGGACGCGCGCTTCGTTGCGGAGATCGATCTATTTATGAGGCGCCGTCTATATGATTATGTGCGCGGAGAGTTTGTGTGTGTGTGTGTGTGTGTGTGTGTGCTCGCGTCTCAGATGAGTATGCGCGGATATTTCCGCGCGTCTCGTGTGTGTAGAGTTTGCGTGTTTGTGCGTGAGCGACTTTAGATGTGATGTTGAGCATTTCATATTAGTTTGAGCATTCAGCAGTATACATGTATGACTACTTAGTAGGCCTATGTGTATGCAAGGGTTTCATATGTGCGTGAATGAAGTTTGATTTAAAGGGATACTCCACTTTAAAATGAAAATTCTGTCATCATATACTCACCCTCATGTTGTTTCAATTCTTTATGAATTTCTTTCTTCTGCTGAACAGAAAGGAAGATATTTAGAATAATATCAGTAACCAGACAGTTTCTGGTCTCATTTACTTACATAGTATTTTTTTTCCTACTAGCCTATGGAAGTCAATGAGACCAGAAACTGTCTGGTTACTGATATTATTCTAAATATATTCCTTTCTGTTCAGCAGAAGAAAGAAATTCATACAGGTTTGAAACAACATGAGGGTGAGTATATGATGACAGAATTTTCATTTTAAAGTGGAGTATCCCTTTAAGCCCTAGACGACGCCTATCTATTCATTCTGGTGAAATCACAAATTATAATGGACACAAAGTGTCCCTGCTTGATATACAACCACTGATGAGCATAATCGTAAAAAAAAAAAAAAAACTACGAATGCGGATTAGAACCCAAAACCTCTGACACGCCTGACTAAAGTTCAAGTTCAGCTGCCAGTGTTCCTCTTCGGATAAGTCTAATATTTTAATGCCAACTGCAAATCTTGCATATCAAGTATGAAGTATATCAATATCAAGTATATTTATATGAGGCTATACTGTGTGTGTTAAATATTTCTGCTCAGTGTCAGATATTTCTCTGTTTTGTAAAAGTCATAATATGAGAAGACAAAATTTTGATGTTAACTCAAGTGTTATCGGCTACATCAGTAGCCTTTTAAACAGCACAATTTTTCATTTAATCAGAAATCAGAAAATCTTTTTCAGAAAATCACACACACACACACACACACACACACACACACACACACACACACACACACACACACACACACACACACACAGGTATTATTTTTTTGATAAAGTGTGTGCGGTTTAGTTTTGTTAAGTACCGTTTCAAGAACCGTTTAAGCACCGGAACCGTTTGAAAAATACCGAGTAGGTACTGGTATCGGATAAAACCCAACCGATACCCAACCCTAGTCTTGACTGTCTTGTCTTTGCATGAAACACACAAGGAAAACTCAATAGAAAGATACTTCTTTCTGTTATTTATATACAGTGTTTTTGTTGCATCACATTCAAAAACAGACTGCATTCATGTTCATTAGTCAGGTAAGACATGATTTCTTTTGCCGTGCTGCAAAGATTCGACACTGCTGCTGAGAAGTGGTGCGTAAACACACCGTTGCAAGAAAAATATTCATTTTGAAACGTAACAATGGCCTAAATTATGCATTTGAGTGCATTAGTTCAGCAGAACGCAATACACATATGTTTTAGGTCGCTGCTGTACAATTAAAACATACACTGAAAAAAGGTAGAACTTGTTGAATTTAAGAATCAATATTGGGATCGTTCAAATTAAGTTAACGGTTAATTGGAAAATCTGTACTTTTACCCAGCCCTATACATTTTATAAACTCATAAATGTACACATTTTTTGATAATATATTTCAAGATATCTCAAAATATTTCTTAGATAGGACCTAACTCTTGTCAGTTTATTTTACCGCTGTTAACTTCTTATAGGCAGACAATCTATTAACTTTCTGTTTGTGTGCAGACGTCAGAAAAATGATCTGTCTCCGACTTCTCACATGCTCACATAAATGAAGTGAATAACAGCACACAGACGCTGAAGAACTGAAAGATGAAGGAAACCCATCATACACACCCCACACAGCGAGAGTCTGGACCAACCTCTCTTTCTCTCCTTCTCTGTCTCTTTCTTTCAACCTTTTTCTTCAGCTCCACAGGATTCACTCAAACACACTTTTCGCTGTTCACCTTTAGAGTGAGAAAGTGCTGATACCGAAGGTCTCTCTGGTGCTACAGAGTTACATTATACAGCTTGCAGCAACATCCTTACTTTTCTTTTATCTCTCTTCCTCTCTCTCTCGTTCTCTCTCCCTCCTTTGAGGTTTCAGCCTTTCTCCATCCATTTCGAACACTAAAATCGTAAAGCTTTTCTCAAACATAAGGCAATTCCACATCTTTCTCTTAAAGTGCTCTTAAAAATCTATTTTACACTCTCGTTCTGTCTCTCTCTCCCCCTGCAGTTTAACTCAGTGTGTCCTCATTAAATCTGCAGGCCCGCTCTCCCTTCAAAGTCAGACACAATTCTTCCCGCTCCTGAATAGCATCAATTTTTGGCAGACTGTCCCTTGATTTCTCTTTCATTCTCTCTCTCTCTTTCTCGATCCGATCTACACACACACACACACACACACACTGCACTTCTTCACAGTTCATCCGGTGGGGTGTGTTGTGTGTGAATAAGAATCAGACAGTGAGGAGAGATAGGGAGAGAGAGAGAGAAGGGAAAATGAGGTGCCGCAGGCCACTGGGTAAAAGAAGCACTGAAATCTGCATAATTCCTAGCATGCCTGGGATATGACACACTTCACACTCAATACTGTCCGACTGTCGGGCAGCCGTGGACACACACACAACCAGGACGTGTTTTTTTTTTTTCTTTACCTAGCTGCACATTAGGACTGGGTGGCATGACTAAAATAGTATCACGGTAATGGTATATATCATAGTATAGTTATTTTTACAGGTAATTTAACAGGTAAATGGTTTATATCAGAGGTGCAGATAGCCCAGGGGGTATTTTTTTATTGTTTTTATATATATATATATATATATATATATATATATATACAGTATATACATATACAGGGGGTTACTGATTGATCCCTGAGCAACCAGTCACAATAAAGATGACCCCTAACTTAATCTGATTGAGCTTCAAGCATCACAAAAGACTATGGGCCCTATCTTGCACCCAGCGCAATTGACTTTGTACAACGACGCATGTATCATTCCTATTTTGCACCCGCGCAAAGTGCGTTTTTCCCTCCACAGAAGCACGTCGCTAAACTAGGGAATGAACTTGCGCTCCCTGGGCGGTTCAGCGCAAAAAAGGAGGAGTGTTCCGGCGCAAACGTTCCTTCATGCTATTTTGCAGGTTTAGAAAACAATTGCGCCACTAACCAGGAAAAAATAGTTTAAAGTCAGTGGCGCGTTGCGCATGTTATTCATATGCTATTTTTAGGGCGTATATCAATGAAGCGTGTGCACAACGCGCATACACTTTGATTCTCTCATCTACACAGAGGCAGCAGTTTTCATTTTTGCAAATCATACATTATTAAGATAGATAGATAGATAGATAGATAGATAGATAGATAGATAGATAGATAGATAGATAGATAGATAGATAGATAGATAGATAGATAGATAGATAGATAGATAGATAGATAGATAGATAGATAGATAGACAATTTATTATAAAAGCATACATCTAGCTTACAGATTTACCCAAATTATCATACGCCTTTTTAACCAAAGTTAATTTGGGTGGGTTTCTCCATCTCCAACCTCCCTGACGAGAGCGTTGCTCTCCTTGGCTGTGAACCGCTCCTGGCGCGCGCCTGGCAAAACCGCCGTTATAATAGGAATCCGCTTTAGAACAAAGCGCGCCTGCTCTTAAAGGGAATGTGAGATGACGCTCTGATTGGTTTATTTCACGTTACGCCCAAACCACACCTATGAATAATGAAGCTGCTTCAGAACAACCCATTTTAGATTTGCGCCTGGCGCAAGAGTCATTTATCCCGCCGGGAAAATAGCAACAGCGCCAAGACCCGCCCACAAAGTTACTTGCGCTTTGCGCTTTGACACTTGCATTTCAGATCGTTAAAATAGGGCCCTATATGTCTATATGTCTATGTGGTGTTTTTAATATGCTTTATGACAAACCATGTGCAAATTCATAAGTCACAACACCATTGCTGATTATTTTCTCCCTATAACTGCAGTGATTTAAAGACCGTCTCAAAAACAGGGTTTGAAATCTCTGGTGTTTCTTACGCCTCAAACTACCTTGTAACCAGTCGAGCAGGGCAGCTTTAGCATATCATTAACTATTCTTTGAAGCAGTGGAGTCTCAAGAGAAGCCAGGTTATCCCAGTATATTTTTCTGTTGATATGATAAAATCATGTATATGTATCAGAATAGCGGCTTAATTATGTATGTGATGTTTATTACAATGTTATGATTAACAATATGCCTTTCTCCACTGACGTTCTAATTTGTTTAAAGCCTTTCTAAGGATGTTGATTTTTGGAAGGCAGCTGTCTGACTCTGAGATGGTGAATGGGAACATGGTTTGTGTTACATTAGCAACACATTATTAGCTGTTTGATGTAGTCAAGCAAAAGGGTAATCATATTAATTACCATTATGTGTCCGACATTGTAATGAGCGATACCATTGCGCAGCATTACTACAGTAACTTGACTAAAGTTGACCGAGTGGATCTCTGAGCTGGTGTGAGTGAGTGGAGGTGGGGCCAATTTGCATATTCACTGATCCACGTATATTAAATGAAGCAAGGGTGTAGAGTTACATTCAATCAATCATTCAATCACAGGAAAAAAAAACGTTTAAATATGTAATTTTGGTGATCAAAGATGAGTTTTAAGGGATTAAATGATTGACTACAGGGGAACTTTAAATGCTAATTTATGTTCATGCCAGCCTCATCAACTTAAACCTATTATAATATTAATAGTATCAAGTGATAATATTCAAAGTTAATTAGAAGATCTTTCAGAGTTTTAGAACACATGCATTTTTTTTAAAGTTTAATGTCCATCGCAATGGACATCAGGTGTTGTATATCAGCAGGAACACACAACTTAGTTGTGTGCCATGTTGGGAAATTTGTACAAACATTTCAATGTTAAAATACAGAGCCAGAAATTCTAATTTTAACGTTCAATTAACATTCATGTTTACTATTATTAACAATATGATTTTATTTGTCCTCAAAGTGGCTATAAGCTGTCATTCACTTTTTTCATTGGTTTTAGTGAGACAGAAACAGTGAATGTGATATGAGAGAGAATACACAGCAGCAACACACACTCCACACACTCTGATGCCTTAATTCGACAATGCACAGTTTTATAATTATCAAATTAATCGGCAAGTGCTCACAAACACACAGACATATACACACATACTTAGATACATCCATTGCAAGCATCAAACAAGACTTCATCTTATCATCTTACCTTTTTTCTACATTCTTATTGGATTGCTCATTATTACAGTATGTGTATTCTTTTCAAAATCTTCCAAACTAATTCACATACTGTATACATTTAAACGTATATGTTATGCCCAATATACTGGACATAAAAATAAAAAAATAATGAGTTTGCACAAATCTTGTTTTTATACTCACTTCTACATTGGAGAAGAGCAAATATCAAGTAGATAATTTTTTTTTATATTTTTGCTCGGTATAAAAGAATCAGGTCTGAAAGGCATATATATTTTAATAAATAAACAAAAGCAACTTTGCATTATGTATCACGTGAGTTCAAAACAAAAGACTGAAAGCAGCAAAACTAACGTTGTTAAATGGATCAGTGGATGCAAGCGACATCTTTTGGCTCTCATAGTTTAGCGGACTTCTTTTTTTTTGGTATAAGAGGTTTTTCCACCTCCAGTGGCGAAAAGTAGTTTTGGCGTTTCCACCTCCAGATGACCGGCGTGCGACAGTTTGCAGAGAATAGTTTTCTGCTCGCTCTCTTATGTAAATCCAAACCATGTCCACACAATACAAGTCACAGTGTGATATCAAGCTATTCCTCATCTTAACTTGTTTGGGACCCATCACGCGCTGTATTTTTTACATTCTCCCATGATTCATGTCTTCCCTGTGTATATAATGTAAAACAGTGCTGTCCACTGATATTACTGTATGTAAATCAGTATAATAACAGTCAAAATGAGATTGTCTGTTTTTCTGTCAGCTGCTGAGAGTACATCTGATTGGCCATAAGCAGATGAGAGTGGCTGTGAAATCTGTTATGATGAAAATCACACTTTGCAGCTTCATAGCAGTTAATAATATACATTTGTGTATCCACAGGTGCGTTTAGAGTGGCCCACAGACCTGGCAGTGAGTCCGCTGGATAACTCTCTCTACGTTCTTGATAATAACCTTGTGCTCCAGGTGAGCGAGTCCCAGCAGGTGCGAGTGGTTGCTGGACGACCCATCCATTGCCCCATGGCCAGTATTGAACCGGTGATTCTGGGGAAAACAGCGGTGCGGTCTGTGCTGGAAGGAGCAAAAGCTATTGCCGTCAGCCACCAAGGGGCTTTGTACATCGCCGAAACCGACGACCGGAAGCATAGCCGCGTACAAGAAGTGTCTACAAATGGAGAAATGGTTGTAATCGCGGGTGCGACCAGTGAATGCGATTGTAAGATTGATCCCAACTGCGAGTGTTTCTCAGGTGAGACAAACATACATTTCAGTGCTAAACACAGTGATTTACTATAACCCTCAGAGAGGTTGTTCATACTGATGATGTATTATTTTTCCATGTTGAACCTTTTTTTTTTGTAAGCAACTGGTTATAAAAATCACAAGTTTTTAATGCATATTTTGTCTTAAATGTGACTTGAAAAATAGCAAAATTTCACCACTGTTCTAATATAGTATACAAATTTAGCTTTAGAGAATTCCTTTATATATACATTCCTCTAAAATGTCATAATGCTGGAAGAATTACTTCAAAATGTATACAGGCAGGCAGTGCAGTTGCATTGACTTCTATAAAAGCCTTTCCAGTAAGCTAGATGCCTGAAACTTGAGTACGTTCATCTGAGAACGGCCCTCTTACCCATGCTAATGTTTTATTTGCCTATGTTGAAAATCATCAAGAATAGTTTATCCATGATTTACTCAATATGAAATGTTTTTGTATTATAATATTGTTATATATTATTTATTGCTATAAATTTATATGACAATGTTTAGTGTACGTGTACTGCAAGACAAATTTCCCTTTTGGGACAATATACACTACCGTTCAAAATATTTTTTAGGGAAATTAATATTTTTACTCAGTAAGGATGCATTGAATTGATCAAAAAATGACAACAAAGACATTTATAATGTTTTCTATAAAACTTTCTATTCATAAAAGAATCATGAAAAACAATGTATCATGGTTTCCACAAAAAAATGAAGCAGCACTGATGTGTAATACTCTCATAATAAGAAATGTTTCTTGAGCATCAAATCAGCATATTATGATTACTGAAGGATCATGTGACACTAAAGACTGGACTAATGAAGCTGAAAATTCAGTTTTGACACCACAGGAATAAATTACATAATTAAAATAGAAAATAGTTATTTTAAAATTGAATAATATTTCACAATATTACTGTTTTAACTGTATTTTTGATCTAATAAATGCAGCATTGGTGCGCATTAGAGGCTTCTGTCAAAAAAACATTAAAAAAAAACTTGCTGACCCCAAACTTCTGAAGAATATTTCTATCTTTTTCTTTCATTCATTCAATTTTGAAGTAAAAACACAGCATATTGCATATTATTACATAATACAGGTCAATGTTTTTTTTTTTAAATTGTCAGCAGTGTGAAAGTGGGCAGTTATGTAGTTTGACTTTGGCATGCTGGGAGATTCAATTTGTAAATATTTTCCTGCCAAACTTGTTGGTGTGACACATTTAATAGCCCTGGATGCCTCTGTTGAATGCAGATTTAATTTGTACAAAAAAAAACTTTATTATTTAACTGATGTAGAAGAGTGTTGCACTTTTACTGCAGTGGGTCTCTGAGGTTTAATCGTTAAGCCCAACACTGAATGCCTAATGAACTAGACTTCCTCTTTTTTTATCCCTTCTCTTTCTCATTCTCTCCATGAAATTGTCCCTAGGTGATGGAGGTTACGCTCGCGACGCCAAGCTGAAGTCTCCCTCATCTCTGGCAGTTTCTCCTAATGGCTCCCTCTACATCGCTGACCTCGGGAATGTGCGTATACGTCGGCTCACCGCTAACCATCCACAGCTCACTCCCGAGGGGCTGTTCGAGCTCACCTCGGTGGCAGATCAAGAGCTCTACCTGTTCAGTCCAAATGGTACTCACCTGTTCACCCTCAGCTTGGTAACCGGGGACTACTTGCTCAACTTCACATATACCCTCGAGGGCCACCTGAGCAGCATAGCAAGCAGGGAGGGCACGATAGCGCAGTTGCGGCGGGATGCTAATGGCGTGCCCCTGTGGCTCGTAGCCCCGGGCGGCCAGGTTTACTGGCTGACCATCAGCAATGCCGGGATGCTGAAGCGCATCTCGGCTCTCGCGCACGACCTCGCACAGCTCAGTTACTACGGCAACACTGGGCTGCTCGCTACCATCAGCAATGAGAACGGCTGGACTACTGTCTACGAGTAAGTGATGCCCTTCTTTTACCCTCCTTTTGTCTATCTCTCTCTCATCAGGAGAGTGCGCTGCATTGCTTGATTTATAGGTGCGCACGATAGCGCGATCTGTCTTTGTTTTCATGTGTCATATCCTGTCGTAGCTTCCCTTAGAGTCTATTTCGGCTGCTGTCATGCCACACAGCCTCACTTGCACACTCTGATAGTCTAAGGCCATTTCATCAGCAGGAAGAGTGGCACGTTTCTACTGTATATAAAAAAAAAATTCTTCCAGCATAGATTAATCTTTACCTGCGCCTAGTTTAATCACGCTTTATTAGAATTTATCAGAAGGAAAATAATCTAATAGAGTCTGATCGGCAGTGTTACCCGAGATCGTTTGAAAGAGTGCAGTAGTTCGATTTCTCAAGCTGCGTGTTTTTCTGCTGCAATGAAAATCACTCAGCCTTAATCTATCCAATAAAGAAAAGAACTCTGTATCCTCTTTTGATTTCACTATGAAAGAGCCTGGGTACCTGTGAGTGTGTGTGCATGTGTGTAAACTGTTTGCATGGGCATTTTCAGGGATTTGTGAGACTGAGCTGCAAGTTCTAATTTAGTGTGAAAATGTCAGGGGCTTCTTTTCCTCTCTCTCTTTCTCTCCTTTTTGTTTGATCAACTCGGTGACCTTTCACACACTGTGTTTACACACACACACACACACACACACACACACACACACACACATACACGTTCTCATGCAGCTCATGGTGTAGTGTTGAGGCGGATCACATGCCTGTGTTCGGTCTGTTGTGAGACACTGCCCCCTGCTGGCACTTACTAAACCATATTCAAACACTAAACTGACACCATATGGTTCAGGCTAGAGGTGCCAAAATCATAGTTTAGTTTATGTCCTGTAATGCACAATAACCAAAAGCCGATTTCTAAACAATAGAAACAGAAAGCAGCCTCTTTTTTTCTTTTTTTTGTGAGTGGTAACACTTTATGCTTGCTTTGCGTTAACATTTATTGAATAGGTATCATAAACTAACAATAAACAGCAAGAATTTTAACAGCATTTATCAATCCTAATAATTGTTAATTTATTTAAATATTATTATATAAAAAAATACTGCCCATTAAAATGAATGCATTAACTTATGTTTTATGAATTGAATTTTGTTATGAAATAATTGTAAATGATAATATCAGAAAGCAATATTTCTTGGGTTGTAACACTTTACAATTGCTATCCCTTAACATTAGTTAATGCATAGGTATCGTGAGCAAACAATAAACAAATTTTAGCAGCATTTATTATATTCTGTTTATTTTTAATTTATTTAAATACATTTCAAGTTATATTATAACTTTTCTTGTATAATGTCTTTAAAAAAGTGGAATGAAACAAAACACAGATACACAAAATAAATAAATTAAATAAAGAAATATGTAATATTATAATTCAAAAGTGAAAATTATTAGTATTTGTAGAAATTAACATTAACCTAGAATAATTAATAGAGTAAAAAGAACTGTCTGTTGTTAGTTTGTGATAACGTTAACTAAGTGAAACTAATGTTGATTAATTAAATTTTATTCTAGAGTGTTACCATTTTAGTTCATATGTTTATCAATTTTAAATGGGTTCATATGCAACTTTTTATCCTGGCTAGATGCCTGTAGCTTATTCTGCAACACTGTGGAAGCTCATTTAAATTATATTGCTACGTTCTGTTGTGCACACAGCACTGAAGGATGGTGTGTTGACTTTGATCAGTTCCCTTCATCCAGAAGTAGTAAGTACTGAATATTTCAGAAACATACCTCAAAGCAGAATATGCGCCAACGTAGGTGTTCCAAACTCGTCAACAAGCGCCTCCGGTTCAGAGAATTTCTCAGATCTGATCTGCATGCAGTAATGACTTGCGTTAGAAAGTGCTCAGAAAAAGCTCAAAACCTAGTAAACTGCCTTTCTAAACTTAATTTTGGGGAATTATAGGCATTTTACCTTATGCAGTTGTTAATTTAGCCTCTATTCAAAGTGACTTAGAAATGTTTAAGTTACAATACAGCTGTAAGGGAGACAGTAATGAGTAGTTTAAGATTTATTTAGTTATTTATTAATTATTCTTGTTTTGATTTTTTAGAAAGAATAAGTGCATTAAGAGTATTGAATCAATTGTTACATCAAAGCCAGCTTGTGATGTTTCTGGTTTATTAATTTGCCGGCTACCTGGCCGATCTGCAGAAAGAAAATTGCAGGAATACAATCTCGGGCGTCATTAGTCAACTAAACGTGCAGTTATGCAAGGTATGAGGAACAGATGAGCCGGTCAACTCAAAATACATGGCTGTAAAAACACTTCAACTGGCCCTCCACTTAGCTGGTGGTCCCCAAGTCATTTCAAGTTTGAGACCCTCACTTTATAATTGTTATTATTATTTCTTTCTTTCTTTTTTTTTTCTTTTTTTTTTTGAAGGTGCCAAGAGGTTCGGGTCGAGACGATCATTTAGAGGAATAGTGAAATTTTGGGAAATTGATTTTGTGCTGCCTTGTGATTTGATTTGCAAAAGTGAGAGGCTGCTCAATATGCAAGCATTTGTGTCTTGATGCGAGTGTCTGGCAACCAGTGAAGCACGACGAAGGCATTCAAATGATCGATTCTAACGTTCAAATGTGCCTGTGATGCCCAAAAATGCTGTCAGGTAGGCAGCTCATTAAGTTTTGACACATAGCCGTATTAGTTGTGCTTGCTAAGGTGAGCATCACTATTACTGTTGGCTCCCACTGCTCAAAACACCTTAGCAACCGCATAGCAACGACCTGTACATGTAGAAATCTGAAAATGTTGAAATAAAAGTTTTAGAATAAGATTTCAGAAGAGTTGTAATGAGAATACAGTATCATAAACCGTGTGGATTAGGTGCTTATGCCTGCACAGTCAATCCATTTAGTCCCTTTTCAATTCAGGTTTATTTGTATAGCGCTTTTTGCAATACACAATGTTCCAGAGCAGCTTTACAGAAAATAGAAAAATAAAGGAGATAAAAGGAAAGGAAAAATAGTGGCTTACAACCCCCCAGTGAGCGAGGAAAGGAAATCTCCCTAAGATGTTGAAGTAGATGAGGAAGAAACCTGCATTTCAAGCAGACACAACATTTTGAGTATACAGGAGAACAACGATGTCTCTTGATCTAAACCGCAGGCCTTTGAAAGCTCAAATGAAAGCTTTTATTCTTTTACATCAAGTGTGGGTGGCAAGACACAAGTATATGGTTTAATTTGGCATTGACATTGATTAGACATAAATAAAACAGGGACAGAGAAGATGAAGAAGCTCGAGTTGTTTAGTTCTAAATACGGATTTAGAAATGGAGAAAGAGAAATGAAACATGTCACATGTGCTTCACCCCCTCATAATATCACACGACCGTCCATGAGCCGCCACACAGAATCAAATGTCAAGTCGTCTGTTCCTCTATGGTGCTCAGCAGATTTTAACTTTCATCTTTATAATGTATCTACACCCACACTTTGTTTTTCTGTCTTTTCAGGGACTTCACATTGACTTTTATCTTGAGATAATGATGTTTTCTATCCTATAACCTTTTGGTAATTGTCATTTAGACATTTAGTTTATTTAATTAGCTGTTTAAGCTGCCGTGTATATAGATGAGTTACATTTTTTATTTCTTAAAATGTAGACAGACTGAAAAAAGTCCATCAAGGGAAACTACGGTTGAATAAAACTGTGTCCTTGTGCTTGGCACAGTGTTCATGAGTTCCCTAATCCCTGCGTATAATGAAGGTAAACAGATTTGGCTTGCTGTCAAAGACAGGACTCGACTAAAGCTCTTAATAACCCCTGGACTACTTAATAATGAGGTTAGTAATGAATGAATAGAAGCATAGGTGGAGTTCAGGGGTGGTGGGATGCTGAAGAATTGTCACAGCAGTGAGATAATCAAAAATGTAATGTTTTTTTACATTATCTATAATGATTTTAAAAATACTAACTCTAAAAATAAAGAAAAAGTCACCAGACAAAATAAAAGGACAAATACACATTTTTAAAAGGTACCATTTATGCATACATGTCAGAACATTGGTGCATTAATATCAGAACTTGTGAAGAGTGTTAAGCCAGGTCACACAGCCAAAACAACCATTTATTGGAATTATGAGATTAATTAAGACGACCACCACATTTACATGTCAGTGGCACATGTTTGTTTTTTGTTTTTGTGGTAACACTTTAGGGTCCAATTGTCACTATTAACTAGTTGCTTATTAGCATGCATATTATTAGGATATTCGCTGTTCATTATTCTGCAAGACCATATTCTACATCCCTAATTCTACCCAATATCTAAACGTGGCAACTACCTTACTAACTATCAATAAGCAGTAATTAGGAGTTTATTGAGGCAAAGGTCATAGTTAATAATGAGAATTGGACCCTAATCTGAAGTGTGACCATTTTTGTTTTTTTTTAAACAGTCACAGCAAGGTAACGAGGAACAAGCTGAATTGACACTTTATCCTTTAAAAAACAGATACTGATATTCCAAGTTTTGTTTAACTAACAATGAAAACATCCTTCTGGATGTCACACTTTAGGAAAGTGTGACTGAAGTTTATTTTTAACAAGGTCCCTGATCATTGAAGGTCCACCTTCACAGTCCAGCACATTTCAGTGGATTGTTTTATGATCCTGTCACAATGTAATTCAGTCTTTGCAAAGAGGCCGTTATTGAAGAATGCAGCAGCATGAACTAGGCTATATTGGACCCAGCAGCAAACCCAGGCCGTATGTAAGTGAAGCAAAGCATTTCTCATTTCGCATGCGAAGAGGGCGTTTATACTGTACAGAGGTCTTAAAGGCACGGCAGCAAAAAACAGCCTGTTTACTGCTGTTGTAAAGGTCAGAGAGTGGATGGAAAATTGTCATGAACAACTAAATTATGGCACACGAAGCCTTGACAACTGTTTCAAATGTCGTCGGGGAAAAATAAAATGAAAAAATGCATGATATGACCCCTTTAAACTCTCTTACATACACATGCATTTACACTCACTAATTTAAACTTTAATACAGTCTTTCTCTCACACACACACACACACACTCAGACTAACAGAAAGTGTGTTCATGAGCAGGTATAACTCTGACGGACACCTCATCAACATGACCTTGCCGACTGGAGAGGTCAGCAGTTTCCATGGAAACATGGAGAAAGCTGTCAGAGTGGAAGCCACTGCCTCGAACAGAGAAAACTTTATTATAATTACAAACCACTCTGCGGATAACACCATCTACACACTTCGACAAGGTGAGAGAGTGTATATGTATGTGTGTGTGTGAATCTGCAAATAATGTTTTGTCAAATACAGTGGCCCCAAAACGTATTTGAACACTTCAGACACATTTAAAGGGATAGTTCACCCAAAATATGTAATAAATGTAATGCTTCTAATCTTATATTGCTCTTTCTCTCTGTCCAGCACACTCTGTTAGTGTGTACGGTGTTCGAGATGACGGCTCTCTATGGGTGACATATGCCAGCGGGATGGATGTTACTCTCAGCACTGAACCAACCGTGTCATCGGGGTTGTTGCCAGGGGCATCGGCAGGCCTCGTCCATCCCACAGTCGGAAGGTGCAACATCACGTTGCCAGGGGAACCAGCTCACAGCCTGATAGAATGGAGACAAAGACGTGAACAGGCCAAAGGGAATTACACAGCATATGAACGGAGGCTGAGGGTAATAATGTGTTTTCTGTCTAGGGTGACCAGTGTATAACATGTTATGTGCATGGGGTACAATGGGTTTTTCAAAGATGTGTGCCACACATTGACCTTATTCACAGCACACTGTAAAAAAAAAAAAATGATGATCAATAAGTTATGACAATATATGTTTTTACTTTGTTTTATTTGTTTTAAGTTATACAAGATTCAACTCATTTTTTAAGTCGGTTTAATGTGATTTGAGTTGAAATTACTTAAATATCCAAGTTTATTGTACTTACAAATTTAAGGCATTTATTTATTTTTACAGTGCAGCGCTATCATTGATTTTTAACGGGAATGAAAGTGAGGCTGTGAGGTTTAGACAAGCATCTCTTCAGTGAGTTGAACTGTTATTTAATGCGTTTTTGGATTGTTCTGCTGAAGAAACACTGCAAAAATATCTTTCTGAGGAATTTCAGTAGACAAAAAAACCCAGACAACGTAAGCTGTGGAAATTTATAAGTGATCTAGGAGCTTTCTACTGCTTTTTACGGCAGATGCCATTGATAAAACGGTAAGTCTATCTCTCACAGCCTCGCTTTCATACCTGTAATGGTGCTGCTCTGAATAAGTCTATTGTGAGGTGTTTACAGACTGAGATAGTAAAGTTATGAATCTTTGTTAATTTATGATTGCTCAAACACTTACATAAAATGCAATAATTATCTTGTGTTCACGTTTGTGCTGAACAGTTGAGTTTATAACATACTAGCAGGTATTTTTAGCTAATGTTGACAATAGGAGCCAACTTATTGCACGATTAGTTTCAAGTGAAGCTGTCACAGCAAATGCAGCATTCATCATTGAGGTCAAGTCAGTGAAATTGCTTACTAAATGGAACCAAAAAAGATCCTGCTTCTGTTATTCATCCACTTCCACAGAGTTGCATTTTTTTGGAATAAATTTAATTTCAATTAATTTATTCCAGCTTTGGAATTGAACCTGGGTCGTTCTAAATCAAAAGTACTAATCTTGCCTCTCACAATGCGTATTTCTAATAATAGTGCAACAGTTAGCTTTAATTAACACCATTGTGCGTTAAGCGTAAATTGCATGATTTTAAAAGCTTTATTTATTTATTTCACATGTTCATTGTCTTCCTAAAAGGTGGGAGGAAACTCTGACAGAAGTAAAACACTGGGTACTGATTTTGTTAGTGATTTGATATGTGTTATTGAAATGTAAGCTTGGAAAACAGTTTTGTCTTTCGGGCTTTCCTTATTCCAGTAACCTACATAGAATCTGTACTTACCTGACTACTAATAGCTGCCCAGGGCTGCGTTTCCCGAAACCTTCTTAGTTAAGTAGGCCTATACCCTTCTGTAAGTCATACGTTCGGAAGGTTGGTCTGGACCACGCTTAGCTTTACCTTATCACTGTTGCAGGTCTATATGAATGTAATTCTGAAGTTTTAATACACACAGACAGTGTTCAATTAGGCTAATTCAAGTGTTTTCATGCAAAGAATAAAATTGTCATTACACTGATTGTTGTTAGAATTTTAATTATATTATTATATATATTATATTATTAATTTAATAAAAGAGCGCATTTAAAGGCCAGTGAAAGCATAGGCTACTGTCAGTTAAGTCCTATTCGGACGCTAATTGTTTCTCATGGGCTCGTATTTTAAACATTTACAGGGGTAAGTCGGTGATTTTAGTGCCGTCCGAATCCATAATATCAGTGTTTTTTGTCACCCAACCTGCGTAAAAATCCCTGGCCAAATTAGTACCTACTGTTTTTCGACAAACAGGCCGTGTGGTAATTTAATTGCCGTCTGAATCCAAATCTCTGAGTTTACAAGAAGAGATTCAAAATTCACTGTTTAAATCCTTTTTGATCACTGCCGAGCACCGTACGTAAGATGTACACTTTTATTACTGAAATGCTGGAAAGTATTTATAAGAACAATATTTCATCGCAGCTCCACCTCAGCGAACAAAAATGGGAAAGAGAAGAAAGCACGTAAAATATTTCAATGGTTATCATGGCAGCAATATATGATATAATTTTAAAATATGTAGGCTAGGCTATTATAGTTTGGATTTTTTTTATAATATCCCATGAGTCCTAATAAATGCAATTTCAACTATTTCTAAAGTGCTTCTTTTATAAAGAACACCGCTTTCTCACATAATGCAGTGAAACAGCCCCTGCACAAGAGAATAATTGATTCTCGAGCTATCGATATCAACCAATTCAGCAGCATCGCCACGGACAGCACCGGGTAACGTCGCACGTTAGAGGTATATCTTAAGCAGCTTCCTAAGGTATGGTTCGGGGAACACGCCTAGCAATGGTATAGCTTTAGTTAAGTTATACCTTAAGAGTCTTCGTAGCGCTAAGAGACAATGTTATCGGGAAACTCAGCCCTGGACATTACAAAGATGGCCGCAGGGGACCTTAAAGAAATTTCACTGTGGTAAAAATTGAAGAAACAGACTACATTACACACCTGCTCTCTCTAATATACTCTCTATATACCATATAACAGGCACTGCACAGTTTTTTTTTTTTACCCTGCATTTCACACACTGTTCCAACTTCCTCTTAGAATAAACTCCTTAAATCTTTCTCTTCTCTATTTTATGCTCTCTAATATTCACTCTTTCACTGTTCAGTTTCACTTCTTGGTTGCAGTTTTAGTGTGCTTTACAGTCACTACAAATTACAATTGCAAATGAATTTTAATAGAAGTTAACAGAAAATGTCATACAGAAAATCTCATTTTTAGTAGGATTTACTATAAGATTTCAGCAGCGCTAAGTTGATTCTGTGCTAATTTGATCTAATATTTTATATATATATATTTTTTAAATGTTGTAGATTTAAGTAGCAAATGAGAATTGCTAAAATTATTGGATATATTTTGAGACAAAGGTCTTGATTTTCTTTCTTCATGATTTTCTACTTAAAGCAGCAGTTTTTCAATAACGGAAGAATATGTTATTAGGGTAAAAGGGCACCCCTGCTGTTGGGGTGAAAGGCACAATAATTAACATGATAATAAATAGCTGGTTGACTTTTCCATTTGTTGACATGACATGGTTAGATTGAGATGGTAAATAATATATTAAGTTGGGTGTCCACCTTAGAGATAATAACCATATTTATAATGAAACAATCATATTTAAGAATATGATATTAATCATGTCATATAATTTGTTGTTACCACTGTAAATATCAAATAATTATGGGATCTCCTTCAATGTTTTCAGAATCTTTACTTTTTAACATCATTTTGTTTCTGTATTTTTAAAATATATTTTTATATTAACATATTTTAATGACAGTATATTTATTGAACACAAATTAATTATTTTATTGATCAAAATTAACAGAAAATCGTACAAACTTTTTTTGATTGTTTTGAACAAGTATAACTTAGACATTATTAAAAACATATTAGTTTAGCTAAAGTATTTGTATCAATGCTTTGTGCCTTTTGCCCCATGCTGGTTTTACCCTGTGTGTGGTGTAAAAGGCCCACCTTGTCACCTTGTATATTTATAAGAATTTTAAACAAAATAACTCACTTTTATGATTTATTTTCACACAAAAGCTGTTGCTCCATCAATGTCCAATACAAAACATTAATTTTAAAATGTAATTTATTCCTGTGATGGAAAAATTTATTTTTTCAGCAGCCATTACTCCAGTCTTCACTTGACACATGATCCTTCAGAAAAATGCAGATGAAAATTCGGGCCGTGCACAGGCCTTTTGAGGGGCATGTGTTGAAACTGAAAAAGGGCAAACCCCCCCCCCTTTTTAATTTTTTTAGTAAGCCTACATGGTCACATCTTCATGACAAATTCAATAAAACAAAATAATAGGCTCAAAAGCTTTAGTTTTATTCACTATTAATAACAACCATAATAATAATAGATAATATAGATATACAGGGTTTCAGGGCTTCTAAAATAAAACATGATTTACTACATTTATACATGTGAAGACGAGCGGAGAGTAACCTACAGAATAAGCCTACTATAGATTAAAAAATTAGCTAGATAGCGAATACGTGCATATTAACAGCCTTGAATTTACCATAATTTAATATTATTACCTTAACATGATTACATTTTTATAAATTAAGTGTATCAGCAATCATAAATCAAAGAAGAAATTTCTTAGAAATATATGTTACCCAGGTGACGAGGATCACTCAGTTGCTTTGTGTAAGTTCCAGAATGAAACAGCGCAGTGGGCGCACATGTGCTAATGATTTTCCGATGGTAAAACAAATTATATGTTGTTGTATTACTTATCAATATGTTGTTAACATTTTACAAAATTCAAACTCAAATGCAGTTTGCGGGGTTTTTGACCAGCAAATGTGCATTTTGTCCGTCATTAAAACGGCGCCGGCGGCATCACATTACATTTTCATCAACAGGTTACAAACTAGTTTGTTGTAGCTGTATGGGCGCTCAGTTTTTCCTGTTGTAAAATACATTTGGCAAAAATCTCATTTTATAAAAGATGAAATGCTACTACAGGCTATTTATGTGTAGGCTGTGTTGGCTATGACTAGATGGCAAATGCTAGACCTCTCTCTCAGGTCCCACATGTCTCAGTCAGACATCAAATAAATAAAATATGAGCCTTTATAGACATAGTGTTTAGTACTTATTCAAACAACAAGATCTTTGTTTACCCTTGCAAAACTTCGTTCAGCAGCTGGCTGCTGTGCGGCTGCTGCGGAACTTCAGTTCATTCAGTCAAGATGGAGGAGGCGGAGTTACTGACAGTTTGAGGATCGAACAAGATTTACACAAGATCTTTTTAAGAACTTTCATTTGCTAAATATTTGTAAAACAGACAGACAGACGTAAAGGTTGACCAATAGCATTGATTTATTGAAGAAGAAAAAAAAAAAAACACCAAGAAAAAAGGGCACTTCGCAGTGTAAGGCAAAAAGGGCATGTGCTCTGCACAGGTTGAGCCCTACCCTTATTAATAATAAATTTGAAAAGTAGGTTTATTTTTGAGAAAGGCACAAGAAGACAATGCCACTTTCTCACTGTCACTCATTCAGTGACAGGCAAAGAGACAATGAGCTGCCAGTGCAGAGTGCATTTTGAACCTGACCCGAGATTTTTTCAATCTGACACAGTGGACAGTGCTTCATTCCATTCAAAGTCATATGTGGATGATTCGAAGTTGGAAAATCTGACTATACAGTACTTGATGAATGGAAGGCAGCATAAGTAGTCTGCCACTGTGCAGTATTATTAGGTCCAAACTGAATTGCATTTTACTTTGGGTTTCCAAATATGATATAACCATATTTTGCATGTGTTTGTAAATTGGTTTATTCTAATTATGCTCACAGAATTACTCTGGTCACAAGGGGCATGTATGTTAGTACAATTAATTGTAAAACTCAGGACCAGCTCAGCGAGCAATCTGTTTTCTTTACTCAACTCTTCTCATTGCAAGGTTTTATAATGATACAGGGATCACTGAATTAATGTTATTGGCCTAATTCCACCCTGCATGCGTTATTTGCGGTGTTCCCATTTACTTTTAAGATATTTTTTACTGAATATTGCATGCAAGGTCTCAGTTGGATGTTTTCCCCATTTGCCTAATTTCTAATTTGTTAGTGGACGCCACACCTCGATGCTGTAAAGGGCAGCCGGCTCAATTACTGATTCTAATATATTTAGCCAAATTCTAACAGGCATCTCTACAGGACATTATCTTTTTATGGGAGCAAAATCTTCTTGAAGGTCCAGACTCTCACAGTGGTAGACGGCCAAACCATATCATCTGCAAAGAGCTGGAAATTGATCTAGGAATGATCACAGAGTGAAATCAGGAGCTTCAATTCAATTGTCAATTCATTGATGTATATGCTGAATAATGTTGGCCATAACTGCAACCCTGTCTCCCTCTGTGCCCCTGAGAAAGAAATGTTCTTCTTTTATTGCCAGTTTTATTGCACACGTTTCTGTGTACTTTGATGTAATAAGATCATAAGTTTTACCTTCTTTCTTCTTGCTTCTCTCGCTCAGGCTCACAACAGGAATGTGTTGTCTATAGACTATAGTCAAGAGAGTCGGGTTGGGAAGATCTATGATGACCATCGCAAGTTCACTCTGCGCGTTCAGTACGATGACAAGGGCAGGCCTGTGCTCTGGACCCCCAGTAAATACAATCAAGTGCAAGTATCGTACTCGAGCGAAGGTCTGGTCACCAGCATACAGAGAGGCAACTGGACCGAGCGTAGGGACTACGATAACGGACGCATCATCACACGGACCTGGGCCAATGGGAAAATCTGGAGCTACACTTTTCTGGAAAAGGTATGTACTGTATGTGTGTCAGAGATGGGGCTATGCCTGTGTGAATCAAAAAAAAAAAAAACTGCCCCAGGTTGTATTTGACCCCAAAATGAGAAGAAAGAACTTGTTTTATTTTGTTTTTAATTACTACTTTTTTTATTATTATTAATTGTTATTGATAACTTATAACTTGTAAATTGTTATTGATAACTTATTGATATACTATAATGCAAAATATCTCACTCTCTTTACTATAATAATAAAAAATATATAAATTTATTTAACTGTGTAAAATGTATTTGTAAAAAGTATTTAACAAGTATTTATTTTTAATTCTTTTTTTTCAGATTTGTTTTTCAATTTATACAATTTTGAATGCACAGAAAAATACTAACTTTTGAGAATAATGGGAATGAAAAAAAATTATATCATTTCTGGATATAAGAATTTGGTTTTTTTTAAAGCAAAATAAAATTTGATTTTGTTTATTTCTTTTTTTAATTGGGGGGTGAAATGCAACATGTTCATGAGATTCTGGTACTGTACATGTTTAAGTCTCTCTCTGTCCTCTATTTTTTTCTGGTTCTTCTCCTTCTCAGTCTGTTCAGCTGTTGTTACACAGTCAGCGGCGCTATACATTTGAGTACGATCAGACAGACTGTCTGCTGTCAGTCACCCTCCCCAGCATGGTGAGACACAGCCTGCAGACCTCTCTATCTGTGGGCTACTACCGAAACACCTACACCCCACCCGACTCACCCACCTCCTGCTTCACGCAAGACTACGCCCACGATGGGCGCCTGCTCCAGAGCCTGTACCTGGGCACAGGCAGGCATGTAATCTATAAATACAGCCGAGTGGCCCGGCTGGCTGAGATCCTCTATGATTCAACACTTATTACCTTCACCTACGACGAGGCAACAGGTGCTGTTAAAACCATCCACCTGATGCATGAAGGATTCGTTTGCACCATCCGCTACAGACAGACAGGTAAGAGCAGCACAAAAACAATGTTATCTGACAGACACATTGACAGTAGGGCTGATTGGTGTGACCAAAATGGTATATCACAGTATGAGTAATTTTACATTATGGTATATATATATATTTTATTTTGTGTGTGTGTGTGTGTGTGTGTGTGTGTTTGTGTGTGTGTGTGTGTGTGTGTGTGTGTGTGTGTGTGTGTGTGTGTGTGTGTGTGTGTGTGTGTGTGTGTGTGTGTGTGTGTGTGTGTGTGTGTGTGTGTGTGTGTGTGTGTGTGTGTGTGTGTGTATCAAAAACAAACACGAGTGTAGCCCAATTCCCAAACAAATGACTCCTTTGAGTCAATTATTTTTAGTGACTCAACAACACAGTCCTTTCAGTGTAGTTTGATTCCCAAACAAATGATTCTTATGAGTTGATTCTATTTTAGTGAATCAAACTGTCTGGTTGTTTAGTTGTGATTAAAATGATCTGATCATATGGTTAATGGAATTACAATTACATTTCAAAATATTTATTTCTTAAACTAAACATTAAAGGGTTAAATTCTTTACGATTCCAATTCTTATTCATGCTTTAATTATGTTTGCTGTAAATTCACCATAAAGTGGTTTCTTTTTTAATAACCATGTGGTGCCCTTTTTGATTACTCCTAATTAATTATATTAAAAATGACACATACTGTACTCTATTAGCTATGCAAATATGTCTACCATAGTATAAGCGGCATTTCTGCCATCACATTTTATGTACTGTCATACCATACCAATCAGCTGTAATTTAAAGAAAGCCAGGTAATACGATTTTCCATACATTTATCAAGTTTTGCTGTAGCCAGTAACCAGGTGAAATGCTTACTTAAATTAGCAAAGAGACAGGTATCACCATGGCATCTTTGCACAAATAAACAGGTGAGGTGATAATCCCGTGAGACAGAGAGACAAGTAAGATGTGTGAGCAGTTAGACAGGTAAACAGGTTGTACTCTTGCACCAATAAACATACAGGCTGACATTTAATCTTCCTCTTGTCACTTCGCTTTCAATCCCCTACTGCTTGGCTGATCTAAAAGCGCTTTGAATCAGAATCAGTCGTCTGACAGTGGGGGAGTTCATCCAATCTCACACTATGGCGAAGCTGACTCTTGTTTTACCTAACCTCTGTGTGGCTCTCTGCTAACTTCTCATCTTATTTTTTTTTATTTTCTCTTTTTCTCTCTATTTCTTGGATTCAGGTCCTCTGGTGAGTAGACAAATATATCGTTTCAGCGAAGAAGGATTGGTTAATGCTCGCTTCGACTACAGCTACAACAACTTCAGAGTCACCAGCATGCAAGCTATGATCAACGAAACACCACTTCCGATTGACCTCTACCGCTACGTGGACGTGTCGGGACGAATCGAGCAGTTCGGGAAGTTCAGCGTTATCAACTACGACCTGAACCAGGTCATCACCACACATGCCATGAAGCACACTAAAATCTTCAACCCAACCGGGCAAGTAATCGAGGTTCAGTATGAGATTCTGAAATCCATCGCCTACTGGATGACACTGCAGTACGACAGCATGGGACGTGTCATAAACTGTGATATTCGCATCGGTGTTGACAGCAACATCACGCGCTATGCGTACGAGTATGATGCAGATGGGCAGTTGCAGACAGTCGCCATAAATGACCGCCCACAGTGGCGTTACAGCTACGACCTAAACGGAAACATTAACTTACTGAGTCACGGTAACAGTGCACGTTTGACACCGCTACGCTATGATCTCCGTGACCGCATCACACGCCTTGGAGAGATCCAGTACCGCACCGATGAGGACGGGTTCTTGCGTCTCCGTGGCAATCTTCTCTTTGATTACGGTTCAAATGGACTACTTTTGGGCGCCTACGACCGGGACAGTGGACAGAGGATGTGGTACCGTTACGATGGGCTCGGGAGGAGAGTGGCCAGCCGTAGTAGTGATGGAGCACAGCTGCAGTTCTTCTACGCTGATCTGATGGAACCGACACGGGTGACGCACCTGTACAACCACAGTAGTGCGGAGATCACTTCCCTCTATTATGACCTTCAAGGACACCTCATCGCCATGGAGATGAGCAGCGGCGAGGAATTCTATATAGCATGTGACAATGCTGGAACTCCTCTTGCAGTTTTCAGTAGTCGCGGCCACGTGGTGAAGGAAATTCGGTACACACCGTATGGAGACGTTTACCGAGATTCCAACCCCACCTTTCCTCTTGTCTTTGGCTTTCAGGGTGGTCTCTATGATTCTTTCACACGGTTGGTGCATCTCGGTCGACGCGACTATGACGTGGTAGCTGGAAGATGGACGACTCCCAATCACGAATTGTGGGCAGAGCTGAGTGTGAATCCCAAGCCATTTAATTTGTATTCATTTAGGAACAATTATCCTCTGGGAAACTTACAGGATGTAACCAAGTTCACAACAGGTAAGAAAAAAGTTCTGTGACTAATTAAGTTTTTTGAATGTACAGTACTTGCTAAAGTTAGATAAAACAGAAATATAATTATCAGAGAATCGTTTCCCTAACTGGCTAGGCACTTCAACTTGGAAAGTCCTATATGATCAGATTCACTTGTACTTTATGTAGAAATTAGAAGCAGGGGGGCGATAGCCAGTCAAGTGAAATAAATGTCATGCTTTTGGTATGGCTTTGTGAGCTGTGATTGTGCTTTTATTCCAGTGACATTTCCCTAAGGGGAGATGAACAGCTGAGAAATAGCACATGGCAGAGCTGAGATTCATTAGTTATAGCTAAAGCAACGTGCTGTAGACTAATTACTAGGACAGTCTCCCTCAAGCTAACTAGGGTCAAGTGTCTTGCTCGAGGCTAGTTTGGCATTAGAACAAGGTCTTCATAAACCCAGGGTCAACACCATTTTAGAGAGGCTCTACTGTTTCAGTGATTGCAAAAGGGATGTGCAAAACAAAAAGGTTTGTTCAGTATGTACAGTAAATGTGTTCAATACATCAATCCCATATGTCTCACTGAATCCAGGGGAATTCTGACTCATGCTAAATGTTTTTGTCACACTTTTGCCATACGTGGGGTTTTAGAAATAGAACTCTCACTTTAAATTTTGAGCACTGACCAGCCATGGGCATATATACTGTGCATTAACACAGCGTCAAAATTTGCTCTGGCTGCCCTGTCACTAACGCCATAGAAAGATTCGTGGACGCTCTGACGCTATGACGTAGATGGAATGCTTGGTCTTTTTTTTAACTTTATTTAAAGGGGCCACAAAGCAAACAAGCATGTTGATTATTATATGTGCAGACTGACCACAAGTAGGGTGCAAGTTAACCTCATGGAATATTTTAAATGTCAAAGTAAGAAATTGATCCAATAAACGAAATAAACCAATCAAAAGCCATTTGTGTGGTGTGGCTTTTGTGTTTATGGTTAAGTGTTAGTCTAATTTGCATTCCCGCTGAAAAACAAGCGTTTTAGCGCAAAAATGTTGCCTATAAATAGTGTTGCGCACCTTCTTATCAAATTTACATGATCAACCTCTCCTCCATTTTGCTTGGGAACTAATGTGGTCGGAACCAAAGTTTACAGGACTGCGTTCTCTGGAATCCTCTCAAGCGGAGGACTTCTACATTCCGATTGGATGCCGCCGAACCACGTCATAGCTCATTACCATAAAGTTGACCTGACTTCAACCCTCCTCGACACCCACATCACCCAAGACGCGCCGCGCCGCTTCTCGCCGGAGATCACCACCGGCTCACATTGAAAATGAATGACTTCCGGTCACTTTGACGCTATCGCCGGTGGCGGTGTGAATGCACAGTAATACAAAGGATGCAAATACTTGCAGGTTTCTTGCCAAAAAGAGAAAATTAAAGGAAGAAGGTGATGAATAAAGATAAAATTGCTAATTATTTTTTCATTACAATAGGCTAAATGACTGTCCTATCCACAACCTATGCATTTGTCAAAGCCACACATTTTACCATGGTTACCCTGTCTAAATTTTTATGTAGTTTTGAGAATAAGTGGATTTACTGAAAGACTAAACTGAAAGTTTAAGAAAAGTTAAAATGCTAGAAAAAATTATTCACAATTTACACACATTCATTCTTAATCTTATGCCTAATATGCTGAAAATTGTTCCGGTTGAGTTGTTTACAGTCCTGGATAGTACTGTCGGTCGTTTAACATTTCTATCGCTTCACAGTTTAGCTACCTACTTACATCTTAAATCTCACTTTTGACCATTAAAAGTTAAGCGTTCTGCTGGAATTCCCATGCCCGCTTTTTTATTGGATTGTACGTCTCAGTTTCACTGTTAGAGCACTTGAGAAAGTTGGTTATCTTGGCGTTGTACAGTATATTTGCTGCACCAAAGAACAGTTATTGCCAGAGGAGAACTGGCCCCCGACTGAGCCTGGGTTCTCCCAAGGTTTTTTTTTCTCCATTAGGTCACCTGATGGAGTTTTAGGACACCATTAGGTCACTTGATGGAGTTTTTCGGTTCCTTGCCACTGTTGCCTTTGGCTTGCTCACTGTTGCCTTTGGCTTGCTATTTTGGGGATATTTAATTTTATTTTATCAATCAATAAATTCCACTAGAAACAAACCTTGTTGTATTATTTTAATTTAATACTGTGAAGCTGCTTTGATACAATCTGTATTGTGAAAAGCGCTATACAAATATACTTGACTTGAGTTGACTTATTATTAGTAAATTATGTAGCGACTTTTATTATATACCTCAGGTGAAAAAAACAGAGGTTCAGACCTTGGGGGCCTCAATGATTGGTACGGCTAGGGACGCATTCACACTGCATTCAATTTTTTGTAGCTGACTTGTCTTTTATGTAGCTCAGTATTTTCTGTAATATTGCATTCACATGAGCAGAACAGTTCCTTATGTAGTCTACTACACTAAGGTTTCTGAGAATTTCTGTTGCAAGTTCTAAAACTGTAAGGCATTCTTTATAAAAGCTAAACAAAAATCTTAAATGGCTTTACAGTATTTTGCATCTGTTTCTGTACAGATATCAGTAGCTGGCTGCAGCTCTTTGGGTTCCAGCTTCATAATGTGGTTCCAGGGTTCCCCAAACCAAAGGTGGAGAACACAGAGCAAACATATGAGATGATGGCCACACAGATCCGCACACAAACCTGGGACACCAGCAAGGTAAGTTGAAGTTTCCCATAGCACAGCATTCATCGCCAACATAATTAGTCTATTTAGTCTAGTCTTAAATGAATAGTTTACCTAAAAAAATTATAATTTTCTTTTATTTTTATTAACTTTTTCTTGTCATCATCATTTGTCAAGTTTTGGAACAATAATGATAATAATGTTGGTCCAAACTCTGACCTTTTTTTCTCTTTTGAACTCAAAAGTGAAAATGAAAATGAATCAGGATTGGGGCTAAATTCCAATCTGACCAAAAAGCACCATAAAAGAATCTTAAAAGTATTATGCAAGTCATATGATAGATATCTCCTTGACACATTCATGAAAGTGGCAGCAATGTCCAATCCAACTCACCAACTCAATCCGGTCATGTGGGTTAATTTTTTGGTAAACTATTCCTTTAAGAGTTAATTTTGTGCACCAATCAAACAAGTGACTTATGATAACTATTTCATAACATCTCATCTCAGATTGTACTCGGCATCCAGTGTGACCTTCAGAAGCACTTGAAAAACTTTATTTCATTGGATCGCCTCCCCATGACGCCAGCCAATGGGAAAATTGGAGGTCGGCAGGGTCGCATGCCAATTTTCTCTGCCATTTCTTCAATTTTCGGCAAAGGTGTGAAATTTGCCGTCCGTGATGGAGTGGTGGCAACTGAGATAATCGGCGTGGCAAGCGAGGACAGCCGTCGTGTGGCGGCTGTGCTGAACGGTGCTTTATACCTGCGTGGCCTCCATTTCACAGTGGAAGGGCGTGACACACACTATTTTACCAAGGCCGGCCCACTTGAGGCAGATCTGGGAGTGGCCGGGGGCGGTGCCGGAGGCGGAGTCAGAGTGTTGGAGAACGGCGTAAACGTCTCTGTTTCCCAGATAAGTGCTATGGTTGGAGGGGAAATGCGGCGATTCGCTGACATTGTGCTCCAGCAGGGGGCGCTTAGCTTTAACATTCGCTACGGAGCATCGCCGGAGGAAGAACGCACACGTGTGCTGGAGGCGGCACGAATACGAGCTGTGCAAGGGGCATGGCTACGGGAGCAGAAAAGGGTCCTGGAGGGGGAGGGCGGAAGTTTGTCATGGACTGATAAAGAAAAGGATGAGCTTATTGCAGAGGGCCATGTCTCAGGGTATGATGGGTTCTACGCTCTGCCTGTTGAACAACACCCTGAGCTCGCAGACAGCCCCTTCAACATTCACCTGATCAGACATGTGGAAACTGGTCGCAGGTAACAGCGGCACTTCAGCACACCTCTACACGCCTACACACCCCTTTATACACTCCAAGCTACCACATATCTCTTCAGCTTTTTTTTTAGAACCCCCAACCAAACAAAGTGAGAAAGACTCTATTGCCTTTAAAATGTGACAAATGATGGTATTGATTTTGCATTTGTTGATGCACTCTTGGCAAGTTCAGATTCCTGTTTTTCGGTTTTGTTTGTTTCTTGTCCTTCTGTTCTACAGTGGCTTAACCGTTCTTACTAAAGAACAAGCCTTGCTTGCCAATCTGAAGGCACAGAGAATGATTCACCTGTGACTGTTCTAGACATACATTAAGGAGTCTTCATCTCTACACATGCTGATTCTCTCATTCGAGCGTGTACAGTAATCATTCGACTTGTCGAGTCAAACTGGTTATGGCATTAAACCGTGCAAACCTGAGGGGTTTCCTTGTGATTTCATTGAGCTTTGTTAAAGGTTTCCGAATTTTCAGTCGATTTGCATTCCAGGATTTGCGTAGAAGGCTTTCAGGGCCCTCGCAGTTCAGAATGACCTTCCAGAAACCCGACGTTTAAACAGAGATCTGGAACTGTCAAATTCACAACAGCATTCTGGATTCTCGGAGAATTATCTGACTCAAAAGTGTCACAAAACTTAACCCCTTAGCAGCAAGAGATTCACAGTGTTTGGAGTCTTGGCAAGAGCTCACCGCCATCTTGTGTTGTTTCTGCTTAATCAGTGTTGACGAAGCTGAGAGAATTACACCGCTGCTGTGGAAGACAAATTTGTTCTTTTTTTTGTTGTTGTTGCCAAAACTGTACAGTTTACTTTTCTTTTTTTTTTCCCAAAGTAGAAATAAAAAATAAAAAAATATGTATGTGGAAATTGTGCCTTCCTGGTCTGCTAGAAACGATCACATGAAACGGGCTTAGACATATTGTACATAATCAACTTCAGTATTTGTCACATGCCTTAGTTATATGCAATTATTTATTATTTTATTTTTGTTTTTTATTTATTTACGTTTGGGATTTGGCTTGCAGGAGCCAAAAACATGAATGCTAATGCCTGTGAGGTGAATTCTTGTAAACATACCCCAGGATTTATGGATTTATGCCACACAGTGGTCCCAGTTTACAGTTACAGTAATATGCTGCTCTTTTTTATTTATTGTCATGTGATTTCACTGTTTTTCTGTTGCTTTTGTTGCACTCTCAATGTGAAACTCACTTCACGTGTCTGTCATTTTGGTTTCTAAATGAGTGTCAAAGCTCCAATGTTTTGGATTTTTCCATTACTTTGACTGGTCATTTTCCTTTTTTCTGATCCCTCTCGAAACTAGAAGGAGGCTTGAGGAGGAAGATGTGTAAGGAAATGAAAGAATCACCTGCTAAAGAACGGTATTTTTGTCTTTTCCAAACTATTAAAGTCTGCAGCACTGTGGGTAGACGTTCTGTGTGTAGGACTCTTGATATGGACTTGTATATCATTAATGGACTATTGTAGACTGTTTATAGATACTGGACTATTTATACATGACACTCAAAAGAATTAGGAGTAAATGTATTTTCTTGTGAATTCTGTGGATATGCTGTACCATCAAGCTTTGTAATCTTAATCTGAGATATATATTTGCACTGAGTATAAGGTGAAGATAAATGCATTAGACTGAATTTTTAGAGTGTGCAAATATTTAACAGATTTGTGCGAGAGGTGCTCTAAAGGCACGTTATGTTTTCGATATTTTGCAGATGTTCATTTCAATTGAAGTATGATTACTTTGCACGAGGAAAAAAATTGTGGCAGAAATATTTTTCTTTTTATCTTAGTTTGCATCTTTGTCATAATCACAGTCATTGCTGAAGTGAAAAAGGAATATGTAATTTTTTTTATGATCAAATCATCTTCCTCTCTCAGAAGTCAAGTACTAAAAAAAACTTCAGTTTCCTCTCCTTGGCCAAACAAGTTCCTGTGGTGTATATTTGGCTGAAATAGGCCTTTATGTACACAGATTAATGCAGTTTGTTAAACATGCCTATTTAAAAACAAAGTACTTTGGGCAGTGGCCTTTTTATAAATAAAAATGCTAATTTAACCCTTTCTTCTGTGTTGCGAGTATTTGCACAGAACAGGTGAAGCACTTGTTCACTCCAGAGTGATTTATGATTCATTTGTAACCTTTATATCTTGCATTCGTTTCTCAAGAGGAATGATCATTCAAACACTGAGGCATCAATGTTTCAAATCAGTTCAAAGAATCATAAAGATTCAAATAGCACATTATCTCTTCTGCAAATATTTTTTTGTGACTGGAAAAAAAGTACATAATGCATATTATATATATTTTCTATAACATCAAAAAGGCTCTGAATTTCATTACAATAAATTCTTTGAAGTCAAAACAATTTTGTTTTTAACGTTAGTGATACTGTAGCATTGTTGCAAGAAGTGTTGGACAGAAACACTTGTTATCAAATATGACAAACTCTCATTACTAGACTGAAAATAAGATCTGGCTTTGTTCAAGGCCTATTTATCTCATGGGTTTCTCTGTAGTGATCTATAGATGGCTATCTGTATTTGCTGATGCTGTCTGAAGTGAGTATTGTTGAAACTAGTTCATTTAAGGTGGTTCTTTATTTAAAAAATCCTCTGAAAACAGTTGGCAGACTGACAATACACAGTCTTGTACAGAGATGTACAATATAACATACAGTAGGGAATAGATTTCATATATATTATAGCTGAGCATTTGTTGTTTATGCAAGTACTTTTATATTTGATATTGATATCGACTTGAAAGGTAACAACCATTATTTTATTTAAATTGAAATCATTAAATGCATTTCAATGGTTCCTCCTTCCTGATATACAGTATCTAATACACTTAAATAGTTTTTTTTTTTTTTTTACAATTTACAGCATTTTTACAAATTTTCTACAATTAACCCCACCTCTGTGTGCAAGGATATTTTCGCAGACATAGAAATACCCATGCATGCATTTACAGCAGGTAGAAACAGTGAGGTGTTTGTTTCAACTTGTGTGTTATTTTTTAGGTTTGTTCACAGGATACAGAAGAGGAACAGAGATGCCTTGGCCTGGGATCTTAAACGCAGCAATGAGGTTACTGGCGTTTCGAAAGAGTCGTTCCTTCATCCCAGGAGCCATCTGAAAATATAATTAAATAAAAATAAATAGTACTATACCTTATACATAATTTTTTATTGTACAATTTAATAGAAATGGTAATTCTAAGAAATAATATATGCAAACTTGTGGTACTACCATATGACCCATGCATGGAGAAAGATTTCTCTGAGTAAGAGTAAAATATAAATAAACTAAAAGAGCTGTGTGGGATTTTGCTTGTGTGCCTGGTGGTTAATGCTGATCAGTTACAGTAAGCACAAAGATATGAGATAAAACATCACTTTATGTTGCTCATTTTAAAGTGCCTGTTTTAATGTTATTTATATAAGGAACTGTTTTTGGTTTCATAGTGAACCAAAATGCAAATGTTTAGCAGCATCTCAAAGTGTGTTTGAGGTTTTTGCACATCGTGCCCTTCCTTAATGCATATGAAATGGGCTGTGTGGGTGATACTGAAAGAACAGATACACATTGGAAATTCTCTGCCTGTTAATTTGTGTGGTGAGCTATGAATACATGCAACACACTGACCACAAATAGAAAAGAAAAGAAAAACCACTGTGTACTCTGCAGTCAACAGTATATAGTGTAGTTCTCTTGTTTATAAAATACTGCAACAGTGGCATTAAATTTTGCTAGAAATGGTCACACATCATCACACACAACATAAGTTAAGACAGAAGTATCTGTTTTTACAAAATTAGATCTAGGCCTATATCCAGGTTTCACTTGAGGAAAGATACAAAGCTCTATTAAATCTCTTCGTACCTCTATTGTCCAGAGTCCATCCTTTTGTTTGAAAACTCTGTAGGTGTAAATCCATCCATCACACCTGGAGATTTACACACAGTTATTATTATGATATTATTCGCAGCATAATAGATAGTATAGAATAGTATTGTAGCTATTACACGCCTGTCTAGAATGCTTAAGACTGTAGCTGGTTGCATAAACTACTAAGACTAGTCTTGCAAGTCCATCCATCTTCCCTTATTCAACTCATTTGCAGGGTCCACTTCACACACATTTGATTTGGCACAGGTTTTTACACCCGATGCCCTTCCTGAAACATTCACACTCACACACACCCCTACATGCATCCAATCCACCTAACCCGCATGTCTTTGAGTTTGAACTGTGGGGGAAACCGGAGCACCCGGAGGAAACCCACGCTGACAGGGAAAACACGCAAACTCCACAGTCCATACAGAAAGGACTCCTGGCTCAGCCAGGGCGCGGACTCTTGCCGTGAGGCGACAGTGGTCAAGTGGTCATTTTTTCCTTCAAGACTGATCATCATTTTTTTAAGTAAAAATATTAAAGATGGATTGGTCTCATTAGAATCCAAAAGGTAAGACTGATTAGCCTTCCTAATTGCAAAGTTGGTCAGACTAGTCTAAGAGGCAATGGCTGCGTCCAAAATAGCATCCTCTCTTGAGTAGTTACTTATTTTGAACAAATAAAAAAAGTCTGTTCTCTGGGCTGCATCCGAAATCACATACTTCCCTATATAGTAGGTGAAAAACAGTATGTGACAAAAGAAGTATGAACGAATTCACAGTGATCATGAAAGATTGGACAAGTACCCAGATGACACTACTTCCAGCAAGATTCTGAAGTGTGCATTTGATGGACACTTTACTATCCCACGAGGCCACAGGAGACGATATACGAATGGCAGTGAAAGGACGCAACTGATGCTGGTGTGTCATGGCGAATGACATACCTGGTACATGATAATGACAACATGGCGAATGTCCCTAGTGAAAAAAAAATCTACACCAAAATGTAATTAAAAACACATTTATTTCATCCTAAGTATACTACAAATCTATTAACATATTTACTGACGTATCACTTGAGACTTACTGATATGAATATTATAATTAAACTTTATTTATAGTAGGCTACTTCTTTTTTGCACAATGCACATTTCTTAATATTAAGCCTAGAATGTGTTTTAATATCACTATTAGTAAGGATAGTATGATCTCTGTATAATCAGTCTTTAAATGCAAGATATAGAAAGTGTACCTAAAGTATATTTGCAGTAGATCCACTTCCACTTAGCACAATCAGAAAACAAACAAAAAAACACTATAGTTGATAACCACGCCACTGTTATGGTTTCTGCACACAACGCTACACACACGACATAGATGCAGTAATGTTACTCACAGCACACACACGCAGTAATGTTACTCACAGCACACACACGCAGTAAGACCCCGCGGAGCTCATGCTGTCTCTGATCAGATAGCTGCCATCTCTGCCCGCTTTATTCAGGATCTTTTCTGCTTGGCTCTTACTGATGGCTCCATGATACTCCGCCAAATCCTCCATTCTATCTCACTGTCTTTAGCAATTACACACTGACACCACAAGAGCTGACCTCGCTAAAGGAAGTCAAGAGAAGCTCTGAGTTAATGGAACTGATCCAGGATCAGATGTCAATGTGACACATTCGGACTGTTCTTAGAAACACTTACTATTCACCTTTATGCAGCAATTGCTATCGGTTTGAAATAGATTTCCTTTCAAAGAGCCATTTTATTATTCTAACTTCTGATAATTTATACATATATAGACGAATCAGTTTACCTGTTTCCCATGGTTTAAGAGCTTTATAACCTAACCACGTTAGTGCTGTTATGTAAATACATATTACTTATGCATGAAAACACGACCATTCGCAGCAACTTTAATAACTTGGTTTTCTCACATTTTAAAATTATGTTCCAAAATATCACCCCGTGAAACTGAGCATTTCAAACTCTTCACGTGAGTAATCTTTTGATATAATGTGGCCGAAAAAAAGTTAACTGACTAAAGTTTAAACTATGAAGTGTGGGATACTGCATTACACTACTGTGTCCACGCGGGGGCACTGCCGGTCCGTAGCAATGTTGTAACGACACTTTGAATTTTTTTTTTTTTTTCTCGAGTTAAAGGAGCTATGTGGAGGTTTTTACTTAAAAAAATCTTTAAGATAGAGTTTTAATTTGTACATGTATGGGCCAACCATGATGTAATAAAAAGAATGACACCTTGACTGTCCACCACGGTTGCCTCTAACAGCCTGCTGTAGGCTCAACTGTGTGGAGGAGTCGGGCCCGAATCGGCGCGAAAATTCACAAAATGTGACGTCATGCGCGTTCTTGTCTACTTGGGCTTACATCCGTACGGCACGGCAGCCATTATTAGTAAGCAGCGGCAATCGGTAGTGTTTTCAAATGGTGTTTTCTTACCTCAAACATTATGCTGGTGAATCTCGATGAGCCGTCAGTGGTTGCTACGGCAACCCTGGTTGATTTGGTCGTGCTCTATGAGCGACGCGTGTGCGCACCGAGAACGAGCATGAGACTGGCTGCAGTTCCTCTAACGGCCACTGGTGTCAGTAACCGTTAGAAATTTTAGAACCTACGCAATGCTCCTTTAAAAAGCCTGAATCTCCCATTTTTAGGTCTTTAAAGTGAAGAACACAATAACTATCTAATAACACATAGTAGACTATACATAATACACAGGGACTATAAGCAGCAGCTGCAACAATAAAGAGGTTGGTGTAATGGATCATTTAATCATTTAACAAAATACAAATAATGTCATTTAAAAAAGCAAGAGAAGGTATGCTTTTGGTATTGTTTATATATAGATACAATTAATTGATTACACTGTGCTCATGAACATTAGGCTAATTGTTACATGACATTCAACAAGTAGCCTATTGCTAATTTTGCTAAAAAGAATGTCACTAATCAGCTGGCAAATAAAGACGTGCTAATATAAGGAAATCCTTCTATACATTGTTCATTAATGAATAGGAATGAACATTTATTAAGTGCTGCTTTATTTTATTGGTAACACTTTACAATAAGGTTCATTATTTAACATTAGTTAACTACCTTAGTTTTACATGAACTAAGAATGAACAATACTTCTACAGCATTATTAATCTTAGTTAAAATGAATTTAAACATTTACTAATATATTATTAAAATCAATGTATTTGTTAACATTAGTTCATGCACTGTGAACTAACATGAACAAACAATGAACAGCTGTATTTTTATTAACTAGCTTTAACAAATATTAATAAATACTGTAACAAATGTTTTACTCATTGTTAGGTCATGTTAGTTAATACATTAATAACTAATGAACCTTATTGCAAAGTGTTACCATTTTATTATACGGAATACATAAGCATTAGGCTAAGTTGGCTATTCATTTTAATTTCACATTTCTGAAGAAGAAAAAAAACATCTGAAATATTGTAATATGTTTCATATAATTAAGAAAAATCGATAAACATCAACCTGGCATTTCTTAGGCTATTGAAAAGGATTTGGGTTGTCTCTATCCAAAACCTGATGAGGGTTTAGTCTTAAGACTCTGTCCAACTTTCGTCTGGTCTCTCTCAAGGCCTGTTCAGTTGTTTCCAGTTGTCTGTCTCTTTCTGTGTAAGCCCTAATCAACATTTGGTGAAGCTCCTGCACATTGTTCGCTTTCATCTCTGAAAATGGAAATAACATAATGTCATGTTAATAGTATTGTATTAAAGTCCCCCTGTGCTGAAAATTGGTGTTTTTAATAAGTTTTAAGACAAATCATGTGTAAATTCATAAGTCAACACCAATGCTGAGTTTTTTCTTCTTAAACCTGCAGTGAACCAAAGACAGTTGACCAAAACACGGTTTGAAATCGCTGGTGTTTCTGACGTCACAAACTGTGATCATCAACGAGTGGATCTCTGAGCTGGTGTGAGTGAGTGGAGGCGGGGCTAATTTGCATATTCATAGAACCGCGTATACTAAATTAAGAAAGGGTGTAGAGTTACATTCAAGCTATTTTAAGGCATGAAGATTTTTTTTCAAGGAAAAACTTTAAATATTTAATTTTGGTGATCAAAGGAGAGTTTTAAAGGTGTTCTAAGCAATGTTGGGTGACGTCACTTCTTGTTGACGTTCAAAGCATTGTCAAACAAAACTCCCTCCTCCTCATTCCGTCCCCTCCCCCTCCCCCTCCCCCCTGTGCTTTTCAGATGTAAATTCAGGACTTTGCGCGTTCCTTCTCCTTTTCCCCTCTTGCTATTTGTTCATCGGAACATCGTCTCTTTAGTCGTGTGTCAGCCATATCAAAATTCAAGAGAATATAATTCTAACGTTAGTCGTTGTCTAGGACATCTCTCCTTTGGCTAACATCCCTCTTCATGCTTCTCTCTCCTCCACTCCCCACACCCCCCTTCATGTGCACGCGCACTAACCCCACAGCCCCATCTCATTCTTGTCGGTTATTGGCTGGAACACTGTTAGTTATGTTTCGTGGTCCAGGCTGGGCCAGTTTGTTTTTGTTGCCGTTTGTGGAGCCTGGGCTGTCTACAGAGACCGCGTTTACAGTGTGTTCAGGGGACAGGCAGCTATCGCGGATAGTGAGGAGATGTTTGCTGTATGTGACAAATGTTTCAGCCTAAAAAATGCGTGACATCGCTTAGAGCACCTTTAAGGGATAAAATTATAGACTACATGGGAGACTATAATAGTGTCCCTGTATTAGATAGAGTAGTCTGTTTGTTGAGTCTGACCTCTTACTATGTACTCTCACCTGACATTAGAGCAGATTCATCCATTTTGTTCGTCTCCTCTTCGGTCCACATTTTGTGTATCTGTAAAATGTCTGACATTAGTTATACAAACCCGGACCACCAACACTACATCACTCTCCAAAGAGGGCCAATCAGCGACTAACTTCACGTCCTGTGCCCTTTGAAAATATCAAGTCTCCTTCCACTCGACCCCACTGAGAGTGAGCTGACCAGCTGCATCACTGTCTGGTATGGGAACTGCAGCGTTGCTGAACGCAAGACCTTACAGCAAAAAGTGAATACGCTGTAATAATCATGTTTCCCTCTCCCCTCCATCTTGGATATTTTCTTTGCATGACACTCCAGCAAAGCCAGCAGCATCGTGAAGGACCCACCCATCCTTCCCACAGTCTCTTCCAGCTCCGGCCATCCAGAAGGCCGTATCGCAGCATCTGAGCCCGCTCTGCCAGACTGCTCAACAGCTTCTCCCCCAGGCTATGTGTGCCCTCCACTCCTGAACCAGAAACATTTCAACACACCCCCATTCTCACACTATTGTACACTTGACCTCTTGCTCCTGTTCTTCTCTAAGGACTGTTTTAATTAAAGTACTTTTTATGGTTCTTATGTGCAATACTGTGTGTATGTTCCTCTCTCTCTCTCTCTCAGTATATGTGCACTGGACTCTTTAACATCCCCACTGCTACCTATGTTCACCTGGGAAACACACGTTAATGTGTACATAAAGGTGTCTGTTACATCCTTGTGCCCTTAATGTCACCTTGCACTGTTTTCATTTTTGCAGTTTTTTTTTTCTGTACCATGTTGTTACATGTGTAAACCATAGTATATGTAAAGTACTTAAAATATGTATAGTTGGATACTTCTGTAGATTAGGTATATGTACATTTATATCTATATGTAGCACAGTGGTGCTGTGAGGCACAACATTTTGTTCCTTTCTATGTCTCCACATACAGCAGAATGACAATAACATCCTGAGACCCAGAAAAAAAAGTTACAGTATTTTAATTAATTATTTTATTCATGTCATCACATAGTTTAGAGAGCATAAGAAGCAAATGGTAAAATGGTAAAATTGTAAAAATAAAAATAAAAATTCTATTTTATTCATATGTTATGCTACAGTATGTTCTCTGTAGTGGACACCAGGACTCAGTTGAAATAAAATTATATAAAAAATAAAAAAATAAAATTACATGAAATTACATGTATAGCCAAAAATAATGGGATTTTTTTTTTTTTTTTTCACCAATCAATTTTTGGGTTTCAGGATTTTTTTAACCAAAATTTGTATAAAGATGATTCTCAACTAAGATATAATGGAATGTATTGATACACCATTTTACTTTATGCAACATGTGGGTAAAATGGCAAAAAATGTATATTCCCATTCAATACAATGCATCTATACACTATCTAATTTGCATATTAATGTGTTCTTGGGGCAACATGTAATGAAAAAAGAAGTGTAATAATGGGAGTAATAACTGGCAACATTTTCATAATAATATCTAATATTTCATAGGAATATTGTTGTATAATTTCTTTCCCTATTCACTTCTGTCTCCCAAAATACTTGATAAACATGATTTAAGTCCTGGTGTCCTCTACAGTGGACATATATGAAATCAATGCCCTGTTCTGTAACAGAAAGTCATATTTTTATTTGAAACATCATAATGTTTTCCTGAGATTTATGAAATACAAATTGAAAAGTAGTCCGATTTAAATGATAATTACAATATATGATCATATAAATTTCCATAAGAGTGCTACATTTGATCACTAAATTAATGTCAGTCATTTTTAAAGGCCAAGGAGAAGTTGTTTTCATGGTTAAACCTCCAAACATTTTGTATCTGAAAAGCCCGGAATGTGCTTTTTACAGGACTTTACCAGACTTAAAACTGTGACATGTATGGTGTCAGAGAAATTCACTAAAATATAATGTCCACTACAAAGGACAAAAGTCTATTCATGGGTCACAGGAGGATAAAGTTGACTTGACTGGACATTATAGTATTAACATAAATAATAAACTGAAAACATTTATTTGTAATAAAATTCATTTCAACTGTTTTTGGAATATGCCAGTGAGAAACTTTCTTAAACTCACAAGAATTATAATAGCCAACTTTGTGCTGAATATAGTGTAATAAGACATGGAAATGTCAAAAATGAGCCCAAAAAACACCCCAGATCCTATAGGGTTAAACTCAAATGACACGGGGTAATATGCAGTCGTTTCAAATCAATGAACCTGTAGGTTTTCTTACCTCAAACAGCATTAGCTGAATACTTCGATCTTGAGAAGTTGGTGACTGGCTCACAGGTTGGACTTCAGGTTTCATCCTCACTAAGAACACGATAACTCAAATGTGAATACGTTTGTAAGAGATTTGTGTTATTTGATATTACCTAACTAATACATTTCCTTACAAACTAATTAATTTATGATTGGGCTTCCATAAGAAGCATTAATACAGCTTACGTTGATGCTGGTTACATTTTACTTTATTCTGACAAAAGATTGTTAATTAGAGCACTAGGTTGATGTAGTATGGACTTGCAAAATACTCACCTCCTACTGTAATCTCCTTTGCTCTGTCTCTGCTAATGATCTGACAATGATAATCTCCAACATCTGACACACTGAAGTCACTTAGATGTAAGGACACATTTCCTCTCTCCAGCTCGTGAGTGATGAGACTCACTCGGTCTTTGTAAGCCCTCCCCTCAGTCACGTGTCTGTTCTTGTAGACGCAAACACAGTCTGTCTCCTTAAACCATTTGATCTGCATGCCAGTGGCACAGATTTCAGGAGACAAGTAACAAGGAACAATGAATTCAGACCCCAGAGAAACTGTTGATTCTTGAGTTGTTTGTGGAATGACAAGTTGAAAATTATCTGTGAGGAAAAGAGTGAAAAAGATGGACTTGCACAAACAAACCATAAATATTCTTTGAATGAGTAAAAATTATGATGTATTAATGACTTAAAGATAATTTACCATTGCTTGAGACGCCCATGCTGTAATTCTAATTTGGATGAGATTTAAAAAATATAAATATAAAATTATTAAAGATTTTAATCCAACATTCAGACATTAATATTACAGTAATTCTTTAAGAGAGGCTAGTTTAAAATGCAGTATGAGAACAAAGTGGGATTAATTCTGATGCATAATGAATTAATTTATGCTTCATTTATTGATCAATGAATGGTGTGATGTAGACTGTAAAACAATAGTGTGAATATATTTATGGACAGTTTTAATCTGCACACATACCCCATGTTGTTTCTTATCTGATCGACTGTGATGTGAAGTGTGCCTTGATAATTCTGTAATGAATTAAAAATAAATAAAAACAACAACACAGGCTCTTCACAACTAAGATAGATAGATAGATAGATAGATAGATAGATAGATAGATAGATAGATAGATAGATAGATAGATAGATAGATAGATAGATAGATAGATAGATAGATAGATAGATAGATAGATAGATAGATAGATAGATAGATAGATAGATAGATAGATAGATAGATAGATAGATAGATAGATAGATAGATAGATAGATAGATAGATAGATAGATAGATAGATAGATAGATAGATAGATAGATAGATAGATAGATAGATAGATAGATAGATAGATAGATAGATAGATAGATAGATAGATAGATAGATAGATAGATAGATAGATAGATAGATAGATAGATAGATAGATAGATAGATAGATAGATAGATAGATAGATAGATAGATAGATAGATAGATAGATAGATAGATAGATAGATAGATAGATAGATAGATAGATAGATAGATAGATAGATAGATAGATAGATAGATAGATAGATAGATAGATAGATAGATAGATAGATAGATAGATAGATAGATAGATAGATAGATAGATAGATAGATAGATAGATAGATAGATAGATAGATAGATAGATAGATAGATAGATAGATAGATAGATAGATAGATAGATAGATAGATAGATAGATAGATAGATAGATAGATAGATAGATAGATAGATAGATAGATAGATAGATAGATAGATAGATAGATAGATAGATAGATAGATAGATAGATAGATAGATAGATAGATAGATAGCATATTTCAAGACAACTTACTGTTGGATGGCTCTCTTGTCGTTTTTTCCTAAATGAGATGCAGTAACAATGGTTTTACAATGTATTTACAGCTGTATTTACAGTTAAAGGGATAGTTCACCCAAAATTGAAAATTGGCCCATGATTTACTCACCCTGAAGCCATCCTAGCCATATGACATTCTTCTTTCAGGCGAATACAGGGTTACTCTTTTGGCGCAAGTCGAGATAAACTTCATGAACGCATAGCTTCACTTCAGAAGGTCTTTATTATATAACTCCGATTGTATTCGTCTGAAAGAAGAATGTCATATACACCTAGGATGGCTTCAGGGTGAGTAAATCATGGGCTAATTTTCAGATATAGCGCTGAAATGTGAAGCTGAGTGCTGGTTGCCGCTGCTATCACTTGTGGCTTGCCTCGCGCACAGTCTTCACACGGACGACGCGCAACGCTGTTGCGGAGACTCTCTATTCGTTTCGGTGAAATCACAAAACAAACTTCGGTTTTGATGAAAAAAATTATTATTTTTTTTTTATTATATCATATGTTTTCTCATCAAATATATATATATATATATATATATATATATATATATATATATATATATATATATATATATATATATATATATATATATATATATATGCATGCAGATTAGAACCCAGAATCTCTGACACGCTTCGCAAAACATCTACCACTAGACCATTTAACTACACATGAATCGTTTTCGATCCATGCATTTATTCAGGTGAAAATTCTTGGTACTAACAATATTAGTAGATCTCATTAAACAACAAATTAAACACAATGTACGATTGAAACATTGTACCACCACCCACCCACCCGACCCCCATCCACACACCCACACACACACCTGTCCCACCCACTTTTTAAAACAAAGTTACTGACCTCATGTAGCAATAATTGAGCATTTCCATCTTGAATTGGTGATCGACTCACAGGTTGGACAGCAGGATTAATCCTTACTAAGAAAAATATTTAAAAAATAAAGCATTACTCATGTGTGAATATGTTTATGGAAATTGTGTTCTGAAAAAAAATAGACATCTAACTGGCACAAACACAACACTAAATGATTGCATTTCCCATTCAGTTTCCTATAGCATACTGGAAAACATTATGCTGTAGCTATCAGCTAGATTTTCATAATGTATTTAAAAAGGTCTATACTGTACATTCCTATTTAATCATCTAAAATGTTCTACTATTGAAATTTCAACTTCCAAAGAGTTTTTTAAAAAGTTGTTAACCTTGAACAATTCATAGCTACATGATTACATGTGGTTGTGTTTTCATATCAGTGTCAGTGTTTTTTATACATTTCCTCTGATGAATGGTTTATTCTTGTTTAAGTAGATCAGATAAGACTGAAACATGACCATATGCAGTACAGTACATTTGGTTCACACTAGTCTAACAGTTTACTGATCACATATTGCATGTAGATCTCTAGATTTCTGTTTAAGTTCAGATTCTGACAGGACATTATAAATGAACACATTGGGGACTGCTCACCTCTTACTGTTATCTCCTCGCTTCTGTCATTACTGATGACCTGACAATGGTAATCTCCAATATCTGACATCATGAAGTTTTTCAGAAGTAATGACACATTTCCTTTTCTTAGCTTGTGCGTCATGAACAGACTCACTCTGCCCTTGAAGAAAACCCCTTCTGTTAGACGCCTGTCCTTATACAGGCAAACACTGGCCGTATCCTTAGACCACCTAATCTCCATATCAAGAGCACTGATTCCAGGAGACAAGTGACAGGGAATAATGAAATCAGACCCCAAAGAAACCTCTGGATCGTGTACTGTACTGGGAGCAACAAGCTGAAAGTTTTCTGTGAAGAAAGAGAGAAAGATGGGCTTTTACTTTTACTTACACACTCAAAATGTTCTGTGGTGGAATAAGAATGATTCCTAAACTTACTGTTGCACAAGACTTCCATCTTAGAATCCCAATTGAGATGAAAACAAATACAGAGCAAAGTTGAATATTAAATGGAATAAATATTAAAAGTGGGGAATCTTTCAATTATTTATGCTTAATTTAATAACCACATAATGCATGGATGTGTGCACATACCCCATGTTGGCTCCTGTTTGATTCATGGTGAAATGAAGCTTGGGTTGATTGTACTATAAAGCAGGAAAAAACTGAGTGCTCTTCTCAAATAAGATTCACACATCACACAGATTATGAGAGATACATGTAAAATGAGAAAATAAATTAAAAACTCCCTATGTTAATATGCATATATAGAGCAATGTAATGTGTGAAGTAATAGAGATTATCAGTAGCTTTTAATGTGATTTCACATATTTACTATCTACTGTATAAAGAATCATTTGGTATCATTCAAAGTAAACTTGAAGCATCAAATCACAAAACTCATTTGACAATTATTAATAAACAATGCATATTCAAATGCTAATAAAAGTATATCATTTTAAGGCAGCTTACTTTTGCTTTTGGTTCCCATTCTGTTATCCTAATTGAGATTAGAACAATGTAGTTTAATGTAATGTATCTCATGTTGAATGAAAAAAAAAATATAATAATAATATGTTATTAAAATAATGAGCACATACCCCAGACTGCTTGTTGTCTGGATGGCTTAGATGTGATGTGATGTCCTGTGATGAAAAATCTAATGTTTTCTAACTTTATTTTTTACAAGTATTTTTAAAAAAAAGTTTTTTTCAGCCTGTTTGGCCAAACATAACATCCTCACACACTTCTTTTCACTAAGAGCAAGTGTATTGTATCTAGTGATACTGTAGATGCTATGCATCTAAACAGAAGTAACATGCTATTTGTACTAAGGGTGAAACATTATCTGAGCAATGGTGGGCGGATTTAGTGAAAATAGTCTTTGCAAACAAGGTTGTTCGCACAGGGTTCCCTGAAGCTCTGCGATATGCAGAGTGGATTGATAATCAATTTAATGCAGATTGATAATCCAGAGTGGATTGATAAAATAAAGATATTTAAAACCACAGTGTGTGTTAGTTCATATATTAAAGTGCACACAAACCTCAAGCTGATTGTCTGAATCACCGTGATATGCAGATTGGTTTGATAACTCTACAAAAAAAACAAAAAAAATTAACACCATCTTGTCAAATAAGAGCTATGAGAAACAGAAGTCTATTATTTTTACTTTATTATCTTTTTTGTTGTTGTTTTTGTTTGATTGATATTGATATTGATATTGATTGGATTGATAATCCAATATAATGCAGAACAAAAAACAAGCGTATTACAGGATCCACACAAAACATAGATGATGGGGGGGGGGGTGGATTTGGCTAAAACACTCAAAACAGCAGTGAAAGGGTTTGTTGTAGATATTTTTGTAGATAACAACTTACCGTAGCTTGCGTCTCGCATCTTGTAATCCTAATTGAGATGGGGGAAAAAATGGATGTTATGCCATAACATCACCACACACTTTATAGTGTGTGATCACTATAACACTTTATAGTGATCCTAAAGTGGTCAAAGATAAACTAAAGTCAATTGTTTCTGAAAAAGCTGGGAAATGTTGTAATACTATAAATTGTGTTACGTTATTTTGGTTTGGCAAAGTAATCTAAAATTCAAGAATAGAGAACAATATACGAACAATATACCGTAAGTTGATGCAAGCTGATTGACATAAAGAGTGTCGATCTAGCAATGAATTTTATGAATGATGTAAAATAAAGATATTTAAAACCAGTGTGTTGGTTCATATATTAATGTGCACACAAACCTCAAGTTGATTGTCTGAATCACCATGATACTCTATACAAAAAAGAAAAAATGTTTAATACCATCTTGTCAAATAAGAGCCATGAGAAACAGAAGTCAATTATATACTCACCAAAGCTGTATTTATTTGATTAAAAATAGAGTAAAAACAATAATGTTGTGAAATATTATTACAATTTAAAATAAATGTCATCTAATACCATCAAGCATCTTTTTAATATGTGTTAATTTATTAAATTGTACAGCTTGATTTGTTGGTTTTACAGTGCGTGAATATTTATTAGGCACATTGATTTTCTGATCATATATACATTTTTTTTCAGGCACATTTTACCAATTCCAAACCACATTAATCTTAATAACTACAATTAATTTTGTATTTAATAATTTATAAGTGATATATAATTGTTCATGAAGGCTGGAAATGAAAAATGCCTTATATACAGGTTTGCATAATTATTAGGCACGTTTTCTTTTACAGATAAAATAAGCCAAAAAAGAGATTTACCTCAGACTGAAAAGTCAAAAATAATTAAATCCCCATGAGAAGGATGCAATACTAATGCAATAATAGAGATTGCAGTTAAGGCATGACAATTGGAAAGTGAAATGCTCATCACAAAAACAGGTGGAGTCATTTTTTAGGATTCTTTACCTAACCTAAGTCTCTGAGACCCTGACACCTTGCTTTACTCTGACTTTAGGGTTCCTGATGGTTTCACACTTAATTCTTCACCTTAATTCTTAATTATTTTGCAGTTAATGTGTCTTTTCTCCTCCACCTGTTTTTGTCTGACCCTGCTGACCCAATGAGTAATTCACTTTCCAATGGTCATGCCTTAACTGCAATTTCTAGTATTGCATTAGTATTGCATCCTTCTCATGGGGATTTAATCATTTGTGACTTTTCAGTCTGAGTTAAATCTCTTTTTTGGCTTATTTTATCTGTAAAAGAAAACGTGCCTAATGCACACCTGAATATAAGGCGTTTTTCATTTCCAACCTTCATGAACAATTATATATCACTTATAAATGATTAAACACAAAATGAATAGTAGTTATTATGATTAATGTGGTTTGGAATTGGTCAAATGTGCCTGGAAAAAAATATGATCAGAAAATCAACGTGCCTAATAATTCTGCACGCACTGTATATGGAGAGCTTGGTTACACAGACCAAGAGACTTTTAACTACAACTCTTCCTTTTTTTATACAAATGTGTCATTAAATGTTTAATGTTATAAAATTGATCCGAGATCAGGTAAAAACCCGTTCAGACTCTGGTTAATGGGTTAACAGAGATCATCGCATCGAAATTTCAAAAAAGTTATGATGTTTGTAACTAAGCCTCATTTAAAAATCACTAAAATCATGTGACTTTGACAGTTTGATACATGCTCCGAACTGAAAAGGTTTTGAAGCTTCACAAAACAGTTTTCAAAAGTGCCCATCACTTCTGCTTTATGTAATGGGTGTTTATTTATAAGTAGCACACAAAGAAATCAGGAAACAGTCTTTAATAATAAATCCAAATGAGGAAAACACAACCACATGAAATCATAGATGAGACAAGACAACAGAGGAAAACACAAACTTAAATACGGTCAGGGACTAACGAGTTAATTATTAGAACAACGGGTGATAGGAATACAACAATCAGACACACTGGGAAACTGGGTCAAATGAACGGGCAAACATGACAGAACTAAAAACACAACATAGATGTTGTTCTACTCTTTGTCTTTCTGAAACATCATGCATTAAAGATGGTAAAGATTCTGAGGTTTTAAGAACTTACCGTTGCTTGATTCTCTTTTGTAATCCTAATTGAGAAAAAGGTTATATAATTTCAGCTTGTCTGGACAAACATAATATCATTATACAACAAGGTTTTATTCATGGTGATTCCTTACAATGAGTCACAACACAAGTGGTTAAAGCTTACTAAATTCCTTGCCGCACTGACATTTATGTATTTGACAGACAATGTATATGTTGCTAGACTTATTTTAAAAAGAAAAGGCTACAACAATGGTTGAAATTTAAACAGACAGGGGGGTACTTTTTGTGATTTTTTATAGTTTTCCATAAATCTATATAAGGCTATCTATATGCCTTATTTTTGTGTCATATTAAATAATTAAGCTTGCTAATATTTTTTTTTCTTGGCTTCTGAGTGCCAAACACTACAAACAGCAAATACAATTTTTTATATATATATATACATATATATATATATATATATATATATATATATATATATATATATATATATGTGTGTGTGTGTGTGTTCACCAGGTTTGCTTTTCCCAGTTTTAATATTGGTTCCAGTCTACTTACCATTTCAGTAAGCTTTTTATATATACATTTTCTTAGGGTACGTTTACACGACAACAATATGCTTAAAATGGAGAAGTTTTCCCTTTGAGTTTTCTGCGTACAGAGGACACCATTGTCAAAACGATCCCCATCCACACGGATCTGCGAAAACGACTAAAAACGCTGTATTCTGCTGCCACAATCCTGCTCCTGCCGATCAACTGTCCTGCACAGTTCATCTCCAACCCTAATCAAACACACCTGCCTTTAATTTTCAAGTGATCCCGAAGACCTTAATTGGTTGCTTCAAGTGTGTTTGATTAGGGTTGGAGATGAACTGTGCAGGATAGTCGATCGGCAGGAGCAGGATTGGGCACCCCTGGTTTCAGCCTTATTTCATTTTTCCAGTGGTTCTAGTTTTATGTGCTATTTATCTAGCTTTTTGTTCTTTAGTAATTTATCTAAATTTCTTATAAAATGCAATGTACATGCAATCCAATTTTATGACTGTTGAAGAATTTAACACAATGAATGGGCCAGGCAGATTTGCCCCCTTGAATACATGAACTGGAAAATGTTAATTATTCTTGGTTTTGGTATCACTGTTTATCGCCTCTATGTTGTTGGCCAGAGGAGAACTGGCCCACCGACTGATCCTGGTTTCAGTCACCTGACTGAGTTTTGGTTCCTTGCAAATGTTGCCTTTGGCTTTTGGCTTGCTTAGTTGGGGACACTTAATAATCAACAATATTACTGATCTGCCTGCATTGACACCATTAGGCTATATGAGAACTGAATGATGACACATCTGTTTTCTCCAGGGTGGCTACAGTAGGCTATATAGATAAATAACCAAATTAATAACTTTATTTTCCTATACATAGAGGCACCATGCAGGGTTGCCCCCTGTCACAACTTTTGTTTGCGATGGCCATAGAGCCTCTAGCTGAAGCAATCAGATCGGCAACATCTATTTCGGGTTTGCAGATAGGAAATAAACATCATAAGATTGCGCTTTATGCTGATTATGTATTACTTTTTTTATCAGAGCCCGCTCTGATCAAGTTGGTCAACAAGTATAGTACATTTTCTGGTTATAAAATTAATTTAGCTAAATCTGAAGCTATGACTTTAGGTACTCTCACTTCCATACCTAATATTACACCCTGTTTTCCTTTTAAGTGGTCACTTCTAGGTTTAATTTATCTAGGTATTCTATTTCTTCGTCCTTGAAGCAGATGTATGAATCTAATTTTGTTCTTTTATTTGAGAAAATACTTGCCGTATTTTCTCAAATAAAAGAACAAAATTAGATTCATACAACTTGGAAAGCTGGAATTCCTTGTCAGTATCTTGGCTAGGTCAGATAGCACTTGTAAAGATGATTGTTCTACCAAAATTATTATACCCTATTCGAATGGTTCCTATACTATTCAAAAATAGGACATTAAACAGCTGGCTGACTTCCTTTATATGGAGTAAACGTAAGCCTAGATTAAAAATGTCAGTACTTTATCTGCCAAGTTCTATGGGGGGGTTGAATTTTCCAAATATTAAGAAGTATCAGTTAAGTTCTCATCTGAAATACATTGCAGATTGGGTCAGGAATGATTTTTCCTCTACTTGGTTGGATATCGAATCTTCCTTTTCACAATTTCCTTTAAGAACTCTTCTTTTTGTTAAGAGTTTTCAAAAAATAAAAGAGATATATGATAATCCAATTATAGTAAATACTCTGAAAGCATGGAGATCAGCATGTAGGCTTGAAGGTAGATCTAAATTGACTTCTTTCTTTACCCCAATATTAAACAATCCTGATTTCACTCCAGGAATTTTGGATGATGGTTTTAAACTATGGTGTTGTTTGGGACTTAGTAAGCTTGGGGATATTTTTTCAGACAATAAATTAATGTCATTTGAGGAGTTAACTCAGAAGTATCCTTTGTCCAAATTAGATTTTTTAACTTTTTAGATTTTTTTACTAATAACACAACACTTGTTAGTAATTGTGAAATTTCTTCTATTGAAAGGTTATTATTTTTATCATCAGGGAAAATGCCTCTGGGTAGGATTTATCATTCAGTGTGCTCAATCTCTTCTGCTGATACACAGAGTATTAAAACTCAATGGGAAGAAGAGTTAGCTACTGACATTGACAACGAAACATGGGAAGCCATTTGGTCTAACGCTAAAAATATATCTGTTTGTACACGAATAAGAGAAATACAATTAAAAATCATTCATAGACTCCAAATTTCAGCTCCTCTTTAACGCCTATGTGTTTAAAATGTAAAACACATTGTCTGTGGTCATGTAACTGACTGCAAAGGTATTGGTTTCTGGTGCTAGGGGAGATGGAAAAGATCTTTAATATTCAGTTGACCCAGTCTTACTGGTGTTGGGTATACCTAATACAGTAGATGCATTACTTCGTCTGCTAATAAGAAATTGTATAATATTCTATCCTTTGCTGCCAGGAAAAATATTTTACTTAATTGGATCAGTGATAAATCTCCATCCCTTAAAGGATGGCACAAGATCATTTTTCAAAAGAAATGAACCACTGAACTTACTTAAGCTGGACTATGACACTATTTTCTTCTAGATCTGCTGTGCAGCCGAAACCAACTTTGTTGCATTATTTTCCTCTTATTACGGTAAAGCTACTTTGAAACAATCTGTATTGTAAAAAGTGCTAGGCCGATATAAATAAAGGTGACCTGACTTGACTATTGTCTTGGATATTGTGTTGTGCTATATGTTATTCACAAAAAGAATGGTGCTGTCTTACCACTGTAAAGATGTCCTTCAAACTGGCAGAGACTGCATATTTCAACAAACAAAAGTGTTAATTGGACAGGCATTGCTGTTCATTGAAATTTATTAATTACTATGTTTGGGAATGCACACTACTAGTATACCTGATCCTGAGTGGAGTTATGAAGTGCCTACCTTCTTCTGCTACATTTACTTTTATCTGATGGGTTTTATTTCCACTGGAGACCTGGCACATGTAAACTCCCAGATCCGACTCTCTAAAATCTTTCACTCTTAAGGACACATTCCCTTTCATCAGGTCATGAACAAACAGACTGGCTCTGTCCTCATAGTCAACACCCTGTGTCATCTTTCTGGTCTTATAGGTGCAAACACATGCCGTCCCACCATACCAAGTAACCTCCATGTCAACAGCACTGATTGCAGGAGACAAGTGACATGAGACAATGAGAGTAGATCCCAAACAAATCTTAACTCGTTCACCTCTTTCAGGGATAACAAGCTGAAAGTCATCTGTGTGAGAAGAGACATGGAGAGAGATTCAAATATCACATGTACTGTGATTTTGTTCAAACAGGTAATTCCTACAATTCAGTGTGTTTTAGTACTTTTAAGGTATAACATCTCGGTTACATATGGTAACCCTCATTCCCTGAAGGAGGGAACGGAGACGTACGTCGGATGGCCAATCTACTTCAACTGAAACTAAACGAGCCAATGCATATTGGCGTGGAATCATTTGCATTAGCTGCTTGGCCATGCAGCGCGGGTATATAATGAGCAGACGTTAAACCGAGGTCCTGACTCTCTGTGGTCATTAAAAATCGCTTTGCGCTTTTAAGCGATTTGAGGACCCAGAAAAGCGCTATATAAATGTAACAAATTATTATAACACTGGGAAAGAGTGCCCTTTCCATGGGAAGGGGAATGCTACGGAAGCCACATTATTCGAAGGAGTTATGTGCAAAAAAATACATATGGACTAGCCCGAAGGTTGTACTGCATATGAACATTGGGTGACTCAGCCCAAGGGAAAGACACGGGCTTAGATTAGGAGCAGCCGTGGGGTGCACACATATGGAACCCAGCCTAAACCAGGTTCTCAAGGATTCAATGGATAAAGGCCTGGCACCAGACACTCCGCCATGTCCGGGCCGAGGGGGTTGGAGTACTCACAGGTTTTTCACTCTGGAGAATAAGTAGCTCAAAGGGTGCAGCAAGCTGACAAAGCAGGGCCTTTCAGTGCTTCTACCCATTTAGGGTGAGAACACAGGAAGAGACCGGCTCTACTCTAGGCTATAAAATCTAGCGAGCGTGTTAGGTGTCGCCCAGCCCGCAGCTCTACAGATATTGCGAGGTGCCACGTGCCAGCAACCAGGAGGATGCAACGCTTTTCGTGGAGTGAGCATGCAATCTGAGCGGGCAGGGCACGCCTTGAGCTTGGTAAGCCAAGGCGATGGCATCCACTATCCAGTGGGTCATCCTCTGCTTGGAGACAGACTTTCCCTTCTGCTGGCCTCCGTAACAGACAAAGAGCTGGTCTGAGGTCCTGAGACTTTGAGTTCTGTCCACGTACAGATGCAGGGTTCCAAAGGGACAGAGCAAAGCCAGGGCTGGGTCTGCCTCCTCCAGGGGCAGTGCTTGCAGGTTCACTGGTCTCTGAAGGGAGTGGTAGGAACCTTGGGCACATAGCCAGGCTGGGGTCTCAGTACAATGTGGTTGTCACCCGGCCCAAACTCTAGGCACGATTCGTCGACCGAAAATGCTTGCAGGTCCCCTACCCTCTTGATAAAGGCCAGTGCAATCAGAAGCAAAGTCTTCAAGGAGAGAAGCTTTAAGTCTGCTGATTGCAAAGGCTCAAAGGGAGCATCCTGAAGTGCTCAAAGCACCAGGGAAAGGTCTCAAGAGGGTATGGAGGGGGGTCGAGGAGGGTTTAACAGTGCCTCCGTGCCGAGTGTTCCCTCAGTCAGGGAGTAAAACAGCTGGTAGTGGGAGGTCTCTGAGGAGGCAAACAGGTCTACCTGAACATCCCCGAACTCTCTCCAGATCAGAGCGGAGCGGAGTTACCGCTGCTGCTGCTGCCATATGCCCCAAGAGCCTCTGAAAGAATTTCAGTGGGACTGTCATCCTGCAATTGAACGTGTTCAAGCAGTTCAGCACCGACTGAGCGTGTTGCTCTGTGAGACGCGCTGTCTGTGCGACCGAGTCCAACTCCATACCGAGAAAAGATATCCTCTGCACGGGGGCGAGTTTGCTCTTTTTCCAGTTGACCTGAAGAACCAACTGGCTGAGGTGCCTGAGCACGAGGTCCCTGTGTTCGCATAACTGATCTCGAGAGTGTGCTAATATGAGCCAGTCGTCGAGATAGTTGAGGATGCGAACGCCCTGTTCTCTCATGGGAACAAGGGCCCCATCCGTGACTTTCGTGAAGACAAGAGGAGACAGGGACAGCCCAAAGGACAGGACGTTGTACTGGTATGCTCGACCCTCAAATGCAAAGCGCAGAAACAGCCTGTGTCGAGGAAGAATCGAGACATGAAAGTATGCGTCCCTCAGGTCAATCGCTGCAAACCAATTTTGGGGACAGATGCATTCCAAAATGCGTTTCTGCGTGAGCATTTTGAATGGTAGCTTGTGGAGGCTCCGATTCAAAACTCGCAAGGTCCAAGATCGGTCGTAACCCACCACCTTTCTTGGGTATAATGAAGTAGGGACTGTAGTGCCCTGACCTCAATCAGCTGGAGGGACGGGCTCTATCGCGTCCTTCGCCAGTAGGACTGCGGTCTCTGCCCACAAGACATGGGCATTGGCTGCTCTCACTGTAGTGGAGTGGATGGCCCGAAACTTGGGGGGGCGCCGGGCGAATTGAATCGCATAGCTGAGCCTGATGGTCCGAATGAGCCAGCGAGACGGTCTGGGGAGCGCTAACCAGGCTTGCAGAGACCGTACAAGCAGGACGAAAGGGACCGTAGGCGTACCCTGAGTGGGGCAGCGAGGTGGAACACAGGGACGGGCTCGGGAGACTCTCTCTGGGAGGCGGCCTGTAGAGGAGTCTGAGTGTGCTGTGCAACACTGGTTCCACGGGGCAGGAGGTGCAGGAGGCGGCTTGGTTGTGTTCTAAAAACCGCACACTGCTGCCCACTGGCGATAGAAGCAGCGGATGAGAGTGGTGAGGATTCTCTCCCCCACTGCTCTCAGGGCCCTCTTCGGACCCAGAGATGGAAGAAACTGCTCTTTTATCGAAAATTTAAGTACCGCTGGTTTTGAGGCCACGGCGCCGTTTTGATGGAGGCTGCTGCGGCGCGGGAGCGAGAGCAGATGCAGAAGGCCACCCCCGGCGACGAGCAGACTGAGGGGCAGGATGTGTTTAATGGCCTCAGTCTGCTTTTGTACAGCTGAGAACTGCTGGGTGAAGTTCTCGACCACGTCGCCGAAGAAGACGGTCTGGGACATGGGGGAGTTAAGGAATCGGAGCTTGTCGGTCTCCCTCATGTCGGCCAAACACAGCTAGAGATGGTGTTCCTGGACCACCAGAGTGGACATCACACGACCCACTTACCACACAGTGACCTTCATCGCATCCCGCGATCCCAGGTAACGACCGCATCCAGAAACACACAGATAGAATGTAATCTTTGTAAAGACGCGTTCTATCGGTGTAAGCTCTTTTAGGGACTGCTCTCACTGGTGCTGAAACACGCAGGGGAACAGTCACGTGAACACAGACAGGAATGTGCACCTGTCTGTGCGCTGTCTCTCTCTCGCTGGTCTTAACCAGCCATCAAAACGGCTTTTGAGCACTCTCACCTGCGGACCTTTCCAGCTGTAAAAACATCAGAGAAGGCAAGAAAGAAAAAGAGAGAGAAAAGACTGCTCACGCTGCTGAGTTGTCTCGCCCGCACCAGAGTGGAGAGGTCAAAAAAAGAATCTTGCTCGTAGATTTCACAATCTCTTTGTAGTTTGAAGAGAGCATCGAAGTGTTTGGCTCCGAAGCAAAAGACTGAAGTGCAGTCGCACCTGCTGCTCATTATATACCCGCGCTGCATGGCGGAGCAGCTGATGCAAATGATTGCACACCAATGTGCATTGGCTCATTTAGTTTCACTCGAAGTAGATTGGCCTCTCTAGCAAGATTCCTATTAGTCGGTCCGGCGTACGTAGAGAGTGATTGACTGATAGGGAACTACTTTTGTTTGTTTTAAGACTGTTAGTTTCTCCATCTAAGATAGTGCCCGTATCAAATGTATAACAATGTTAGTGCTCAAGTAACAAATATTTCAAAAAGTCAAATTCATGTAGTCAGACCCGTAAGAAACTCGCAACGCATAAAGAGCTATTATACTCACTGAATTCTTTTTCCACTCTACTAATTCCTAACTTTACAGTCTTACACAATAAAGGCTAAATCATATGATATAAATATAATATAAATGTGTATGTTTGAACTGTAGGAATGACCTAAATTAATACATTGTAATAACAACATAAAATGTTTTTAAAACAATCACAATCCGACTGTAAAGCCCCACTCCCCAGCACCCCATGCGTTGATTAATAGTTAAACCAGTTAACAAGAGTAGTTTAGAATAATTTGAAGAGAACTTACCACCTCCGAAGCTGTCACCTCCAGCTGCCATGTTTCCTTTCTAAAACAGGAAGAAAACAGTGTGAGAGAAAAATGATTTCAGTCTCACAACACACTGGCTATCTTATGCAAGCCAGCACAAGTCTGTTTTACTTTCGTTTTATGGATGATTAAGATCGGAATTTCACCTACTGTACCTTTCCTTTTTCTCACATAGCTATAGAGAGCTTAAGTATGTGTAAATCCTAGATGAGCTGAGAAGGTTGGGATTGGGTGAATACATAAGATGTAAAGACCTTCACAACAGCTAAAGATCTCCACTACAATATAGTGCACTGCACTACAATGTAATACCTTCAAAAACTTATGTAACTATTGTATTCACCCTATATATTATAAATGATTCTAAAATAAATTTGGTTAAGAAAAATCCCCTTGTTCACAAAAGCACTAAACACTTTGAATATCTTTCTCTCGCTCTCTTCATTGTGAGATCTGGGTGAGAATACTATATGAAGCAGCATTTCCAAACAGTTAAAACTAGTTCTCAAAACAGTGGCATGTATAGTTCTCTTACGAGAGATACTCTCGTACTGCGTAGAATACGCTAGGGGAAAATCCTTTTCCACGAGAATACTGAAGCCAAAAAAAATTATCCTTTAATTTTGTATTAATGCAAAACGCGTTGCGGCAGCATACAGACATAGGCGAGGCAGCTCCTGCGCCTATTGGCTGGTCTGCTGGCAACTGCTTAAGCCTATCGAGCGAGACCTAGAGTGACGTCAGACCCAATGAGGGCGCTTCGCGCCCTCTGCGTCACGTCCCGCCGAAAGGGGCATGGCTTAGGTCTATAAATACCGCTCGCAGGCATTATTTCTCTGATTTTTCATCCTTCAGCGAAGCAACTCACATCGCTGGATCCGAGAAGAAGCCGCGCTGTTGAAGGAGCACCTCAGCGGGACGAGTCGAAGAAGCTGCCGGCCGCGCCGCCTTCATCGCCTTCCTGCTGCGCTATCCAGCGCCTATATCCTTTTCATTGCACTGTGTGTGTGTGTTCGCCGGCGCGACTCACACTATCTAAAAGAGCTGCGTCTTTTTCAAGATGCCTGCTTGTGGCTCGTGTAGAGCCGCACTCAGCGACGGGGACCGCCATGTCATCTGCGCTTCCTGCCTGGGTCAAGAACATGCAGCTCTCGCGCTCGCTGATGGCGGCTGCCATCACTGCGAGCTGTTGCCTTTAGCGACTCTGAGGACTCGCTTGGCACTGTTCACCGAGACTGCGCCCACACCCGCTGTTGTGCCTGCTTCTCCGGTTTCATCAGCGTCGCTTACGGACGGACAGCGGCCGCGGTCTGCCGCCGCTTCTGTCGATGACGCTGATGAGATCGACGCGCTGCTTCGAGAGGGGGATTCCTGCTCTCTCATAGCATCAGGCAGTGAGGATTGGGCGGGCTCTGAGGATCCCACCCCCCCTGCCCGTGCTTCTACGGGAAAGAGAGCGAGCATTGAGGCGGAGCTCATGCGCGTGCTCACTCAGGCCACGGCGAGCCTCAGCCTCGAGTGGATTACGCCTGAGCAGCCTGCTTACAACCGGCTGAACGGCTACTTCCTGCCTGGGGAGCGCGTTTCACCTGCATCCAAGCCAGCGCCTTGTCTTCCTGAGCTTCATGAAGAAGTCGCTAAATCTTGGGACTCCCCTTTTTCGGCCAGGACACGGTCATCTGTCTCTTTGGCGTTCTCCGCTGTTGACGACGCAAAGAACAGAGGTTACCACTCCCTGCCGCCAGTCGAAGAGGCTATTGCAGCGCACTTATGCCCGCCCTCCGCTGGACGGCGTGCTAAGATGGCGCTGCCCTCAAAAGCCTGCCGCACGACGTCAACCCTGCTCCGCCGCGCTTTCTCCGCCGCCGGGCAGGCCGCGTCAGCGTTGCACACCATGGCCACGCTCCAGATATACCAGGCCGATCTCCTCCGCCAGCTGGACGAGAGAGGACCTGACGCAATCTGCGTGCCGGACTTGAGGAGCGCTACAGACCTCGCTCTTCGCGCCACCAAGTCAGCAGCACAGGCCATTGGACGGAGCATGGCCTCGCTCACCGTGTCTGAGAGACATCTGTGGCTTACGCTCTCTGACATGACTGAGTCGGAACGCACCGCGTTCCTCGACGCGCCGCTTTCCCCTGCCGGCCTCTTCGGAACCTCGGTCAAAGATTTCGCCGATAGGTTCGCTGAGGTGCAGAAAGCGACCCAGGCCATGAAGCACTTCCTCCCGAAGCGCTCCAGTTCTGCAGCAGGCCGTGCGAAACCGTCTGCTCAGAGCTCACAGCCTAAGCCTCCGCCCGCCGCCTCCTCTTCTCAACGCCGCCAAACCCAGAGCTCGAGACCGCGCTCTCGCTCATCCGGCCGCCGCCCCGCCCCGCGTGGCCCGCGGCAGAAGGTTGCGTTGAAGCCAGAGGCCCCGAAATCATCCTAGCACGCCTAGGAAAGCGACGGTGTCCAAGTCCCGCTGCGGCCGGACTTCCACCAAAGCTTGCCGCTCGTCCAGTTCCAGGAAATGTGACTGGTCCAGCGTATTTAGCAGCCAACAAGCCGGTTCCATTACCCGCTTGCCTGCACACAAAAGCCGTTTTTACGGCTACCCAGATAAATCCCTTAAAGAGTGTATTTTCTGGTGTCCCGGCCACGGCCGACGGTGTTTCATGTGTAGAAAAAATGCCCGCTACTCAGTGCCCATTCCTACACACAAGCACAGCCCTTCACACAGGGCGCGCGCACATAAAATCGACTCAGATCGATTGCGCTTCAAATGTAGCAAAAGTGCCCACTACCCAGTGCCCACTAACGCTACTTCCCACATGTCTCACGGTCCCTGTAAATACAGGACCCGTATGCATATGCTCTGCTCACGCGAGCAATGCTGTAAAGGTGGTGTATGTGCCCGCTGCTCCACGCCCACGCCCACACACAGACATGAAACTAGCCCAGCCCTCCTCCTCTCAGCTAAACACTGCAGAGGAGTCGAGCGCGGGCATTCTGCCCGCTGTTATCAGCGCGCCCCCTGCCTCAGATGTCATGAGCGCGACGCTTATGTCACAGCACACAAAAGCCGCTGTATCGCGAGCCGATCAGAGCGTGCTTCGCATCCGGCCCCTAGCTGCTCGCGCACCTGCGTGGGAAAAGCTTCCCGGGGTTTCGAGATGGGTGCTGAACATCATAAAAGGAGGCTATTCGCTGCAGTTTCGCCGACGCCCTCGCCGCTTCATGGCGCGCGTCGAGACCACGGTAGAATCGAAAGTAGCCCATCTACTTCGAGCCGAGATTTTGAAACTGTTGAGCAAAGGGGCTATAGAACCCCTATCTCAAGCTCAAAGCGAGGGGGGGCTTTACAGCAGATACTTCCTGGTGCCCAAAAAAGACGGGGGTCTCAGACCCATACTAAATCTGCGGCAGTTGAACAGAGCGCTTATGAAGCGCCAGTTCAGGATGCTCACAACCAGAAAAATCCTCGCGCACGTCCGCCAGGGGGACTGGTTTGTGTCAATAGATCTAAAAGACGCGTATTTTCAAATACAGATAGCGTCACGTCACAGGCGATTTTTGAGATTCGCCTTCGAGGGCCAGGCATATCAGTACACAGTCCTGCCTTTCGGCTTGTCCCTGGCACCCCGTACATTTACGAAGTGCATGGATGCAGCGCTCGCACCCCTCAGATTACGGGGCATACGAGTGCTGAACTATCTGGACGACTGGCTGATTCTAGCCCAATCTCACTCAGAGCTCGTGGAGCACAGGACCATTTTACTCGATCACCTCGAGAATCTCGGTCTCGCAGTGAACTGGGAAAAGAGCTCGCTTTTCCCCAGACAGATTATATCTTTTCTGGGAATAGAGCTGAACTCGCTGCTAATGACAGCACGCCTGTCATCTCAGCGCACACTGGACATTCGGCGCGCAGCCGTCTCGTTCCGCTGCGGCGCGATAGTCCCTCTCAAAGCTTTTCAAAGGATGCTCGGTCTGATGGCCTCAGCATCTTCAGTTCTCCAGTTGGGCCTTCTGCGCATGCGCCCACTGCAGTTCTGGCTCAGAAAGAGAGTACCACGCTCAGCGTGGGCCTCCGGTCAGCTTCGCGTCAAGGTCAATCAAGCATGCATTGCAGCTTTGAAACCTTGGGAGGCAAAAGACTGGTACCAATCAGGTGTAAGCCTGGGGACTTCCTCGAGAGTGATGGTGGTGTCCACGGACGCATCCACCTCGGGATGGGGAGCGCTGCTCGAGGGCAGACCGCTTTTTGGCCTATGGTCAAAGCGGGAGAAGCTCTTACATATCAACTGCCTCGAAATGTTGGCAGTAAGCAAAGCGCTCACGCGCTTTTGTCCCCTCATACAGGGACAACACGTGCTAATACGTTCAGACAACGTCTCAGTGGTGTCCTACATAAATCGCCAGGGCGGCCTCAGGTCCCTGACTCTGTACAGGCTAACCAGGCGCCTCCTGATATGGGCCCGCAGCAACCTGCTCTCGCTGAGAGCAGTGCACGTGCCAGGGCTCCTAAATATAGGACCAGACAGACTGTCCAGGAACCAGGTTCCGACAGGAGAATGGTCTTTGCACCCACAGACAGTCCAGCTGCTGTGGAAGAAATTCGGCAGAGCGGAAGTAGACCTGTTCGCGTCTCAGGAGAACGCTCACTGTCCAAAATTTTTCTCGAAGAGCAAGGACGCGCTGACCCACGAGTGGCCTCGCCATCCTCTCTACGCTTTTCCCCCCGTCTCCCTCCTGACTCAGGTGGTAGAACGGGTCAGGGAAGAAGGATGCTGAGTGCTGCTTGTAGCCCCACTTTGGATGAGCCAACCTTGGTTCCCAATTGTGATGCAGTTAGCGAGCACCGCCCCGTGGCCAGTGCCTCTGAGGAGGGATCTCCTCTCTCAAGCCAACGGCTCGATCTGGCATCCTCACCCAGAGCTGTGGTCCCTCCATGTGTGGGCCATCAACGGGTACCCGCTGACCTCCCGCAGGGAGTGTTAAACACTATCACACAGGCCAGAGCTCCGTCTACGCGACGTCTCTATGCCTCAAAATGGTCAGTGTTCTCTAGCTGGTGCACAGCTCGTGGTGTGTCACCCCTGCATTGCGGTGTGACGGAGGTTCTCTCCTTCCTACAGGAGCTGTTGGATAAGGGCAGGTCCCCTTCCACGCTCAAAGTCTATGTAGCGGCCATAGCAGTGTTCTCTTCGACCACGCTCGGCCAGTCTATTGGAAGGAACGATTTAGTCATTCGCTTCCTTCGAGGAGCTAAGAGACTGAATCCTCCCAGACCTCCCACAGTCCCTATATGGGACCTTTCTACGGTACTGGAAGCCATGAAAGGTCATCCATTTGAGCCCTTGCAGGAGATTGATCTTAAACACCTGTCTTTCAAGACGGCGTTTCTTCTGGCTCTCGCTTCAGTGAAGCGCATAGGGGACTTACACGCGCTCTCAGTAAGCGCGACGTGCATGGAATTTGGGCCGAATGACTCTAGAGTTATACTCAAACCTAAGCACGGTTATGTTCCTAAATCCCTCAATACACCGTTCAGAGCAGAGGTCATTTCCCTGTCTGCCCTGCCGGTCACTGAAGGAAATATGGACGAAAGCTCCCTTTGCCCAGTCAGGGCGTTAAGAGCTTATGTGTCTCGCTCGTCTGTTTTCAGACAGACGGAGCAGCTCTTTGTTTCGTTCAGCGGGCGTTCTAAGGGACTAGCCGCTTCGAAACAGACCCTATCCAGATGGGTAGTGGACGCAATAGCGCTAGCTTACACAACCAAGGGCATGCAGTGCCCGCTGGGTGTCAAAGCGCACTCCACGAGAAGCATGGCTTCATCGTGGGCATGGTCGAGTGGGATTGCCTTGCAAGATATTTGTATGGCGGCAGGCTGGGCCTCTCCGTCTACATTTATAAGGTTTTACAACCTAGAGGTTCCCGCACTACAGGCCAGACTACTGTCGGTCTAGTATGGCCAAAATCTCATAACTGGCGCTGTCAGTTATGCAGCTATTGAGTATTGCAATCCTTGCTCTATGCTGCTATAAGGAAGATAGTGGCTAACCCCCCTCTCTTCCAGGATTCCCTGTGAGTCCCCTGGGTGATTATGTACTGTATGAACTCCGGGCTGTCGCCCTTGAGTCTATGGTATCAGATCCCAGCACGCACGGCGTTTTACAGTAGGTTCCCCTAGCGTATTCTACGCAGTACGAGAGTATCTCTCGTAAGAGAACGTACTCGGTTACTAACGTAACCTCGGTTCTCTCTAGAGAGAGGAACGAGTACTGCGTATCCTGCCGTGCCTGCACGCGCTCTGGTTGCTTCGACTATGAAAAACCAGAGAAATAATGCCTGCGAGCGGTATTTATAGACCTAAGCCACGCCCGTTTCGGCGGGACGTGACGCAGAGGGCGCGAAGCGCCCTCATTGGGTCTGACGTCACTCTAGGTCTCGCTCGATAGGCTTAAGCAGTTGCCAGCAGACCAGCCAATAGGCGCAGGAGCTGCCTCGCCTATGTCTGTATGCTGCCGCAACGCGTTTTACATTAATACAAAATTAAAGGATAATTTTTTTTGGCTTCAGTATTCTCGTGGAAAAGGATTTTCCCCTAGCGTATTTTACGCAGTACTCGTTCCTCTCTCTAGAGAGAACCGAGGTTATGTTAGTAACCGAGTACGTTTTAATTTACTTTAGATATGGACTGTGTTTTTCATAGTATACAGTACTGAACTTAATGAAGAACCTACTTTTTACGACCATTGACAAGTTTTTTTTTTTTTGTTTTTTTTTGGTGGGGGTGGGGGGAAGATCCTCTTTTTTGTAATATTATAGTTTTTGGATATGTTTATCAAATATAGTGTTGTGTTTGTCAAACTTATTTGCTGAGCAGCTCATATTTTTCCCTAAAACAATTTAAAATGTAAATGAGAACATTTATGTTTAGAGCTAGCTAGTTCAAGTTATGATTGATGTAACAAAATGACAAATAATAGTTTGGCCACTTCTCACTTCTGAAAGTCCATAGCTGACTTTCATTATGTTTCCCTCCACAGCATAAATAGCCTAAGACCAAAAATTAAGGTTTTAAAGATTTTAAATTAAGAGGAGACATACTAAAATAAAATGGTATTTCAGAAACTGCTGATATACTGGGATTTTCACACACAACCCTCTCTAGGGTTTACAGAGAATGGCCCAAAAAAGAGAAAATATGCAGAGAGCGGCAGTTCTGTGATAGAAAATGCCTTGACACCAGAAGTCCATTGAGAATGGAGAATGGCCATTGGCCAGAGCTGATAGAAAGGCAACAGTAACTAAAATAACCACTAGTTAAACTGAGGTCTACAGAAGAGCACCTCTGAATGTGCAAAGGGTATAACCTTGTTTAATATTGGTCAACAACATTTAATTAAAATGTCCATTTAATCTTTAATATTTGGTCACTTCTGTATGATAGAAATCATTGCATCCCCCATTTGCATGATTTTAAAGGTTGTGTAAATCTGTGGGCTGTCGGTGGCCTGCCATCTGAGGCAGATCAAATAACCACTCCTGATATTGACAATTGTTACATGATGAAGTGTTCAGTGAGCAGAAACAGCAGAATGATTGAATGACATGAATACATAATTTGTGATCAATTTATTTAAACATGGGTTCACAGCTATAGATGTAAAGTTACTGAAAACCTAATCTTGAAAATGATTAGTATTAAAGTAGAAAAAGTAGATTATAAAGTATTATAATCAGAGCCTAAAAAAAATCTCCTCTAAATTTTTCATGAAATGTATCTATCTGTCTAAGCAATATTAAAAAATGTCAAAAGTTAATTTAAAAAATATTATAAGATATTAGTGTGCTCTATTTTGATTTGTGATATTCCTACTGTTTCATTCCTAGTGTGTGAAGGACCATTATAATTATCAATTCCCCCAACAATAACACATATAAAACTGTTTTGAAAACTCTGCATGGTGAAAATACAGACATATATGTTTGAAACAGTCTGATCTCCAATTGAGAGAGAAATAACCAGCTCCAGCTCCACAATGAAACACTACAACAGTTTCATTGTTCATGTACATCTGAAATTAGTACAGGTGCCTTGCCTTGCCTTAAAATCACAGTGACATCATGAGCGAGTCCCTGGAAATAAATAAATTTCACAGTAGATATATTATGGATTTTGTTACCTTTTTGTTTCCAGCAGAAAAAGAGAAAACAACTGTTAAATCAAGATCTTGAAGAAATGTATTATGACGTGATCACTTCTGATTAACTTTTGTGTTGCTTATCCCTGGAAATTGGGTTGTTTTGCATCTGAGACTTTAAATGACTTCTTTTTTTTTTTATTTGAACATAAATATAAACATATTTAACATAAAGACAAATCTCTGTTAAAGTACCAATAATTTATTTCTGTAAAGTAGTACAAAAACAAATATAGTTTAAAATGTATACAAAATGTTCCTTCACAGGATTCATTAAAAAAAAAAAAAATGTATTATCAGTTATATTTCTAAAAAATAAAAAAATGAAAATTGTATTTATGTGTTTGTAGAACAAACATAACAGTTCTACTTTAAGTGTTTGTTATATTAAAACTGTATTTCTGTCATTCCCACAGTTGTTTGCGTTCTGTCCAACAAGAGACGTCTCAATCTGACACAGAGACACTGAGGAGCCAGAATAAAGGCCAAACCCTGCGTAGAGAGGCTCTGGGAATGTGGAGTGGAATGTGTGTAAGTGTATGACTCTGTTTGTGTCAGAGATGCTGTAGAAGGAGAGAGTGCCAGCTGGCCAGTCCAAATACACCCCTACCCTTTTAGAACGAGATGAGGATGACGGTAGATGCATTTTAGTCCTCTCATTATTGTGCCAGGCTGAGAAACTGTTATCAGAGCAGATGAGTCTCCAGGACTTCTCATTGGATCCAAACTCACAGTCATTACTCTCTCCTTTCCTCCTGATACCTTTATATGACGCTGAAACATAGACTCCGTTCTTCCCATTCCACTCAACCTCCCAGTAACAACGTCCAGACAGACTCTCTCTGCACAGAACCTGAGGATAGCACTTGAATCTCTCAGGGTGATCTGAATATGACTGTGCCTCTTCTACATGTGTCACAGTTCTGCTCCCCTCAGACAGACACAGATGTGTGTGTGTAGTGTTTGGGTCCAGTGTGAGCTCACAGGCATCTGTACTCAGACAGGAATAGAGATCAGAGAAAAATCATAGACAACACAATAAATGTAGAAAAAAGTCTCACGTGTGTGTGTGTGTGTGTGTGTGTGTGTGTGTGTGTGTGTGTGTGTGTGTGTGTGTGTGTGTGTGTAAAAACCTACATCTTCGTAATCCAGCTGTAATCCTAAACTTGCCCTCATGGTTCAGACTGCGAAAAAAATAAATAAAAATTTCTGCCAATTTATAACACAAAACACAAACACAGTAAAGTTTTTATCTAAAATCTGTTAATGTTTTTCCTATAGTTTTAAACGTATCTGTTGCAGGAAGAAGTAAATTTACTTAACTAAAGATGTACATATATTTTATGTCAGCAGAAGATATATGTATATATACAAAGTTCTGTCATGAAACTCAAGACGGCACAGGCTAATAGGTCCTTAATTCAATCTGCTTGCAGTCACATCATTCTCTATAGGGCACAGCTGATTGGATCCTGTTGAATCAGTAGACTTTCATAAAATCTCTACCTTCCTATCTGTATAGATCTGCTAATTCATGTACGCTATATTGTACAGCAGCAGCATGTCTTACTTGCTCACAGCAGCGGGTGTATAGGGTGACCACCCGTCCCGCTTTGCACTGTACCGCACAGCATTTTCACCCCTTGCTCCGCACGTTGCATATTGAGAAAATGTCCCGAATTTTCATCAGTTATCATATTAAGAAAACGTGTGTGCGTTCTTTTGCCTTTTTAAGAAAGTGTTTTATTTATTCTTTTTGCGGCGTAGTTTTTTAGTTTTTTTTTATATATATAAATATATATTTAACAGCGTTTTGTCAGAAGTACAAATACAACAGCTGTTTTTTAAATCCTACCCAAAGGTTGAAAAGAAAGGAGTAAATACGGTCACTAGTAAGTTGTGACGGTTGTCAATCAAAATGTGGAGCGGTGATTCGTTCAATTATCTAATTTCATGTTGTTTTATATTTTATTTGTTCGTTATTTATTTTGTTGGATTTTAGTTGGACTTGGTCAGAACTGTTTCAAAAATTGTTATCTGCATGATGCCTGCTGCCTTTGGGCTCAGTGATGTTGAATTGAAATGACATGTAAAATAAAGATATTGTGATGTAATGGTGTTTTCTGGAAGGGACTAAAGAACAAAGTATTTTTATCAGCTGAAAGGCAGAACACAAATGTTTTTATTAAGTTAGATAAACATTATATAATAACATTATATTTGTCCCACACAAACTTGTAATCGTCCCACATTTGGTTTGTTAGATGGTGGTCACCCTATTTGTGATAGCAATAACCAACAGCAACAGCAGCAGCAGTAGCAGTAGCAGTAGCAGATCTATTCCGCCAAGGCCAAACACATCAACATTTTGTCAACCGTTTGGCCAAACGGTTGAAATAACGGTAAGGAATGGTTCCAATTATGTTTCCACTTGAGCTTGGTTCGGCATGGCACGATTACAAACTGTTCTCAGCCCGGAAATCTCAGCATGGTTAGCCAACCGTGCTGGGATAATGTATGTAGTGATGTCGCCATTTACATCTCATATCGTCTGTAAACTCTTGCATTACCAAAGCAACCATTGACACATTTGTATAACATTGCAAAGAGCAGCCGTTATCAGCCCCACAGTGGAAAATTAAACCATATCCATACAGGATGGGTCGGATCAGCACGGAATGGAACGGTTAGCAAGGAGAAAGTTTTGGCCTGATGGTGGACAAGCAGCTACAGTATTGTCATATCTATTACCATGCCAAACACTCAGAGAGTTGTCATGACAGAAATTTGTTATATGTTGTTTGTATTTGTACTGCATGCCATTTCTATAGGTGTTACTTCACTATCATTTTGAAGATTCCATGAAAAAAGATATTTTTGGATGTGCATGCTTGCTTTCTATGGTTGTTTGTTTGTTTGTTTTTAAATCCTTATTAATTATTTTTGTACTGTCTCCAAATTTCTGTCTAGTAAATTGGTTAACAATAACAAGTAGCAAATCCTTGTTCACGGCTGTGATGTCACTTAAATAAAGCCATATATTTCCCACAAAACATCTAGACATCCTTAAAATAAACAAATTTACTTCTCTAAATTTACAAAAAAATAGACTTCATTTGAGATGTATTATGTGAAACGTTATTTTTCTTACTAAATGTTTTTTTTTTCTAGTTCTAAGTAAAATCTTCAGCATTTTGTTAGATTTATGTAAAAATAGAAAACGTCTCGGTTACTGATGTAACCCTCGTTCCCTGAAGGAGGGAACGGGAGACGTAACGTCGACGTGACGACGTAATTGGGATCACTTCAGGGAGCCCTATCAACTTCGAGTGTCTACAGAACGAGCCAATGAACGTTGGCGTGCGTGAATCGCGCCACGCGCCCCGCCCCGCCGCGCGGGTATAAACAGGAAGCGGGCGCACGCACACATTGTTTTTCGCTGAGGAGCCGAGATTTGTGACGGCCATGCAGCGATGGTCAGCAACGGTGGCGACGGGACGTTACGTCTCCCGTTCCCTCCTTCAGGGAACGAGGGTTACATCAGTAACCGAGACGTTCCCTTTCAGTCGCTCACGTTCGACGTAACGTCGACGTGACGACGTAATTGGGATCCCATGGAAAACGCCACGGTTGCTGCCACATCCAGCGCCCTACGCAAGACTCTCAGACCCCCAACTGCTGGGGCGGAAGATCTGCGTAGAGGGAGTTCAACTGCTGTTCCATTATACCCCACACAGCGGAACTCTTGGATAACACTGGGAAAGCGTACCTCTCCAGGGGAAAGAACGCTGCGGAGCCACATCCTGCCCGAAGGGAGGTAACATGTGGAGAATACACATATGGACTGGCCGAAGGGGCAGTGCGACATATGGAATGTCACTGGGGTGGCTCCACCCGAAGGGGGAGACACACCGGACAGTGACGGCAGAGCAGACTCTGCCAAGGGAAGACACGGGCTCACCGCAGGGAAAGGGAAGACACGGGCTCACCGCAGGGAACTGGTCATGGAAGAATACACATATGGGATCGCCGCAGGGATCACCACATATGGAACCCAGCCTAGCACAAGTTACACAAGCATACGAGCACTAGGCCTGGCGTCGGACGCTCCGCAACGTCCGACTGCCGAAGGGGTGCGGAGGAACTCACAGGGTTCGCCAATGGGGAACTCGACTGGAGTAAAAAGCGCACGTATCCGTTCCTAGGAAGGGAGTGGCGCAGCAAGCCGACACTAGAGCGGGAACTTCGGTGTTACCGGCTAGTAGAAGCGAGCACACAGGAAGAAACCGGCTCAACACGTAAGCTATAAAACCTAGCGAACGTGTTAGGTGTCGCCCAGCCCGCAGCTCTACAGATGTCTGTCAGCGAGGCGCCGTGAGCCAGCGCCCAGGAAGAAGCGACACTCCTAGTGGAGTGGGCTTTCAACCCAGGTGGGCAGGGCACGCCTTGGGCTTCGTAAGCCAAGGCGATGGCATCCACTATCCAGTGGGCCATCCTCTGCTTGGAGACAGCCTTCCCTTTCTGCTGGCCTCCGTAACAGACGAAGAGCTGATCTGAGGTCCTGAGGCTTTGCGTTCTGTCCACGTACAGACGCAGAGCGCGAACGGGACAGAGAAAAGCCAGGGCTGGGTCTGCCTCCTCCGAAGGCAGCGCTTGCAGGTTCACTACCTGGTCCCGGAAGGGAGTGGTAGGAACCTTGGGCACGTATCCGGGCCGGGGTCTCAGGATGACGTGAGAGTTATCCGGGCCGAATTCTAGGCACGATTCGTCGACCGAAAATGCATGCAGGTCCCCTACCCTCTTGATAGAGGCCAATGCAACCAGGAGTACTGTCTTACAGGACAGAATTTTTAACTCAGCTGATTGCAGAGGCTCAAAGGGTGGTCTCTGAAGTGCCGAAAGGACCAGAGACAAGTCCCAAGAGGGTATAGAGAGTGGGCGAGGAGGATTCAGTCTCCTCGCTCCCCTCAGGAACCTGACGATCAGGTCATGCTTTCCCAAAGACTTACCATCAACAGCATCGTGATGTGCGGCAATAGCGGCAACATACACTTTAAGGGTGGAGGGAGACAGCCTTCGCTCCAGCCCTTCTTGCAGGAAGGAAAGCACGGCTCTGATCGAGCAAGATCGGGGGTTCTCCTCGTGAGAGGAGCACCAGTCAACGAACAGGTTCCACTTCAACGCATAGAGGCGCCTCGTAGAGGGGGCTCTAGCGGAAGTGATGGTGTCAACTACCGCAGGGGGTAGGTCACCTAGAACCTCCGCGTCCCGTCCAGGGACCAGACATGGAGTTTCCAGAGGTCTGGACGCGGGTGCCATAAGGTGCCCCGTCTCTGAGAGAGCAGGTCTTCTCTCAGAGGAATGGGCCAGGGAGGGGCTGTCGTTAGGAGCACTAGTTCCGGGAACCAGGTCCGGTTGGGCCAATACGGCGCAACTAACAAGACCTGCTCCTCGTCCTCCCTGACTTTGCACAAGGTCTGTGCAAGAAGGCTCACTGGGGGAAACGCATACTTGCGTAGGCCCCGGGGCCAGCTGTGTGCCAGAGCATCCGTGCCGAGGGTCCCCTCGGTCAGAGAATAGAACAACTGGCAATGAGACGTGTCCGGGGCGGCAAACAGATCTACCTGTGCGGTCCCGAAGCGCCCGAAAATCAGCTGGACCACCTGGGGATGGAGTCGCCATTCTCCCGGTAGCACCTGCTGCCGTGAGAGCTCGTCGGCTGCACGGTTGAGCAGGCCCGGAATGTAAACGGCACGAAGCGACCTCAGATGCTTCTGACTCCAGAGGAGGAGATGGCGGGCGAGTTGTGACATGCGGCGGGAACGTAGACCACCTTGGCGGTTGATGTACGCAACGGTCGCAGTGCTGTCCGTACGGACCAGTACGTGCTTGCCTAGAAGCAGCGTTTTGAAACGGCTCAGTGCAAGACGTACTGCTAACAACTCGAGGCAGTTGATGTGCCAATGCAGTTGAGGCCCCGTCCACAGGCCTGAAGCTGCATGCCCGTTGTACGTGGCCCCCCAGCCGGTGGTAGAGGCATCCGTGGAGACCACAGAGTGCCTGGACACTTGTTCCAGGGGAACACCTGCCCGCAGGAACGAAGGGTCCGACCACAAGCTGAGAGTTTGGCGACAGTGCGGGGTCACTTGGACCCGGCACGAGCCGCTCTGCCACGCCCATCTCGGGACTCGATCGTGGAGCCAGTGTTGGAGCGGCCTCATATGAAGCAATCCGAGCGGCGTAACCGCGGCTGCAGATGCCATATGCCCCAGGAGCCTCTGAAACAGTTTCAGTGGTGCCGCTGTTCTGCGTCTGAGCGTGCTCACGCAGTTCAACACTGACTGGACACGGGCCTCGGTGAGGCGCGCTGTCATGCTGATCGAGTCCAACTCCATACCGAGAAAAGAGATCCTCTGCCCGGGGGTGAGTTTGCTCTTTTCCCAGTTGACCCGAAGCCCTAGGTGGCTGAGGTGACTGAGCACCATGTCCCTGTGTTCGCACAACTGCCCTCTCGACTGGGCCAGAATAAGCCAGTCGTCGAGGTAGTTGAGGATGCGAACACCACGCTCGCACATGGGAGCAATGGCCGCCTCCGCGACTTTCGTGAAGACGCGGGGCGACAGGGCCAGCCCGAAGGGTAAGACCTTGTACTGATATGCCCGTCCCTCGAACGCAAAGCGGAGAAACGGTCTGTGTCGAGGGAGAATCGAGACATGAAAGTACGCGTCCTTCAGGTCGATCGCTGCAAACCAATCTTGGGGACGGATGCATTTGAAAATGCGTTTCTGCGTAAGCATCTTGAACGGTAGCCTGTGAAGGGACCGGTTCAGGACGCGCAGGTCCAAGATTGGTCGTAACCCACCACCTTTCTTGGGTACAATGAAGTACGGGCTGTAGAAGCCGGTCTTCATATCGGCTGGAGGGACCGGCTCGATCGCGTCCTTCGCCAGTAGGACTGCAATCTCTGCCCTGAGCACCGGGGCATTGTCCGCCAGAACACGGGTGAACAGAATGCCCCTGAAAGCAGGGGGGCGCCGGGCGAACTGAATCGCATAGCCGAGTCTGACGGTACGGATGAGCCAGCGAGACGGGCTGGGAAGCGTTAACCAGGCTCCCAGAGACCGAGCAAGCGGGACTAACGGCACCACAGACGTACCCGGGGTGGGGCAGCGCGGCGGAATGCAGGGACCCGACTCGGACGGCACAGCGGCCCGAAGTGGGGTCTGAGTGTGTGGTGCAACACATACCTGCTTCCGTCGAGGGGCAGAGCGGGTGTGCGGAGGCGTCAGTGCGTCCAGGACACAGCCACTGCTGCCTGCTGGAGATGAAAGAGGGGCTGGGGAGTGACAAGGCATGGCGGCGTCGTCGACTGCCAAGCGCGCCCTCTTGGGGCCCAGAGGTTTCAGAAATTGCTCTTTTTTTGAAAATGTGGGTACCACTGACCCGTGGGTCAGTGGCGGAACAAAAAGAAAAGGAAACAAAAGATTCTCCGCCCGGCCCTCCACCGGGCCGCCCGTCTCAGGGTCGTTTGCACCGTCGCTTGCCTCCTGGTTTGGCAGCGGCCTGGACGGGCGGGGTCGGCTTCCTACGGCTTGCTCCGCGCTGAGGCCTGGATGGTTGCTGCTGCTGCTGGGGCTTAGCGGGAGCGGAGGACGCCGCAGAAGGCCGACCTCGGCGACGAGCAGACGGAGGGTCTGCGGCCGGCGGACGGGTGGGAGCAGCAGCGGTCCGCCGGGGCAGGATGTGCCGGATGGCCTCCGTCTGCTTCTGTGCGGCCGAGAACTGTTGGGCAAAGCTCTCGACCGCGTCGCCGAACAACCCAACCTGGGAAAGAGGGGCATCCAGGAACCGATATTTATCGGTGTCCCTCATATCCGCCAGGTTGAGCCAAAGGTGGCGCTCCTGGACCACCAAGGTGGACATCGCCTGACCAACTGAACGTGCGGTTTCCTTCGTCGCCCGGAGGGCGAGGTCGGTTGCCACACGGAGCTCCCGGAGGAGCTCTGGGTCAGAACCACCCTCGTTCATGTCCATGAGCGCCTGGGCCTGGTGGACCTGCAAGAGCGCCATGGCATGGAGGGCGGAAGCAGCCTGTCCACAGGCCTTGTAAGCCCTCGCCGTTAGACCGGACGAAAACTTACAGGCCTTGGACGGGAGGCGTGGATTACCCCGCCAAGAGGAAGCGGACGCCGGACACAGCTGCATCGCGACGGCCCGCTCCACTGGGGGGATATCCACATACCCCTTAGCTGCCCCGCCGTCGAGGGTGGCGAGGGGTGAGGAGCCACTAGAACGGCTTCGGGCACTATACGGTGCCTTCCACGTCCTAGAAAGCTCCTCATGCACTTCCGGAAAGAAAGGTACCGGGGCGGCGCACTGAGAACCAGCACGGCCCGCCCCGAGAAACCAATCGTCCAACCGAGAAGGTTCGGGACGTGGTGGAGGATTCCACGCAAGCCCAACCTTCTCGGCGGCCCGGGAAAGCATAGCAGTCCATTCTGGATCTGGCTCGGACAACGCTACACACCCCGAGGGGGGCAACGCAGCCGAGTCGTCATTTCCAGAGGACAGCTCCCCCTCCGATGCTGCGATCGACATCTGATCGTCAGCTGGAGCCCCAAAGGAAACGGTTGGCCGTTCCGGAGAAGGACCAAGACGTTCACTAAGGGGCCCCAATGGCGACAGCGCTTGTGAGGCGTGAGGGGCCCGCGGAGGATGACTCGACGGGGAAGCCCTCACGGTAATCCTCAGATCACCCTGGTCATGCACTGAAGTAGGTCTATTCTGCGGGGCAGAATAGACACTAGATCGGGGCATAGGCGAGGGGACTGCACCTCCCTTGAGGTAAGCGAGTCTCGATCTAAGCGCTGCGATAGTCATATTCCCGCAATGGGAACATGAACTATCCACAAAAGCTGCCTCAGCGTGTTGAATGCCCAAACACGAGAGGCAACTGCTGTGGCCATCTGCTGGCGCCAGGGAACGACGGCATCCAGAAACGCACAAGCGGAATGACATCTTGAAAAAGACGCAGGGTCACGCTTGTGTTGCTCTTTTAGTAAAAATAAAAAAGGATTTAGAAAACTCTCTTTTGTGTTGAGGCACCCAGGGGTAGCCGCAGTGTGAATGCACACACAGAGGAAACGCCCACCGAACCGACACACACACACACACAAACACAAACACAGTGCTGTGAAACAGCAGTTGAGAGCTGCAATGCTCGCGGCCACCGCTGATCGCGCCGTCACACCAACACAGGAACAGAGAGATGATCCTCTTTTTGAAGTCTTCAAAGGCTGATTCTGATAGACAAAAAGTCTCATAGAAACTCGGCTCCGAAGTGAAAGACAATGTGTGCGTGCGCCCGCTTCCTGTTTATACCCGCGCGGCGGGGCGGGGCGCGTGACGCGATTCACGCACGCCAACGTTCATTGGCTCGTTCTGTAGACACTAGAAGTTGATAGGGCTCCCTGAAGTGATCCCAATTACGTCGTCACGTCGACGTTACGTCGAACGTGAGCGACTGAAAGGGAACTATTTGCCAATGCGGTAAGAAAAATACACTTGATTCACTGTGTTCTCAAGGGTGCCAAAATGGTCAGAATCTATGCTGATTTGATGCGTCTCAGTATCTGAAACAAAAACTTAGTATACACATATAACTAAATACACGCATATAAGTAAATACGCATGACAAAAAAAAGTCACAACATACTTGAGTAACTTCCATTGATAGTGAAATGTGAGCTTGTGAAACACCTCAGTATCTCCAGTTTACAGTGTGAACTCTTCAGTCCATCTGAGATCATCTCCACTCCTGAGTCCTGCATGTCATTTTTGCTCAGGTTCAGCTCTCTCAAGGGGCAGTTCGCTGATTGTAAAACTGAGGCCATATTTGCACAGGACCGATCAGTGAGATTACAAATGGACATTCTGTTCAAAACAATAATAATAATAATAATGACAATAATAAAACACTAAAATGCATAGCAGATGAAAAAAATATTAAAATGCATAGCAGGTGACCTGACTCATGTGTATACCCCAATATTGCAGCAATTTTCTTAAATATAACACAAACAGCTAATCAAACTATTTAGATTTTTGAGCATGAAAGTACAAAGCGAGCATACTCTTGTGCATAAACATACATTTCAAAATATATTAATAGACAGTCATAGTACTAGTATATCAATGAAACTGATCTGAAACACAAACCTCAGTATCTCCAGTTTACAGTGTGAACTTTTCAGCCCAGCTAAGAAAATCTCCACTCCTAAATCCTGCAGGTCATTGTTACTCAGGTCCAGCTCCTTCAGAAGACAGTTTACTGATTGTAGAGTTGCAGAAATCACTTTACAGGACTGACCAGTGAGGCTACAGCTGTCCAATCTAAAATAAACAGAGCAAATTAATTACATTCTATTATGTTTCATATGAGGTAATAATATGTAACATCCTGATGATATTAACAACAACACAATCCATTCCAAATATTTAAAAGCTTGTCAAAGATCAAAATCAAGCTTTAATGTATGTCTAATACTGTCAGGATTAGAAGGTACACATTCAGACACTGCTTCACAAACCTTAGTTTTTCCAGTTTACAGCTATTTAGTCCAGCAGAGAGGAACTCCAGCCCTGAATCCTGCAGGTTGTTATTACTGAGGTTCAACTCTCTCAAACAGGAGTCAGTTGACTGTAACACTGAGGCCAGAGTTTCACAGGACTGGTCGGTGAGTTTAGAGCCAGACAAACTACAAAATAAAAGGATTTTTTACACCAATACCAGCCTTGGGAAACGTGCTTATGTTTTTTGTGTTTTTTTGTGCTTCAAATAGTGTTTGCATAATTTTTTACATAGTCATTGTTTTAATCCGATGTCTATTCATGTTTCCATTTAATGTTTATACAATTTTCAGATTAAAGGCAAACAGGCATACATTTTTTTTTTATTTAAAGTCTTACCAAGTTTGTGTATGTTCACACTTTTTTTTTTACACTGCCTCAAAAATAATATAGAAACAAGAATACTTTGGAATACTTTGGAATACTTTGTGTAACTTTTATTCAATACTACTAATGTCTTTTGGGTGTTTATCATTTAATATTACCTAATTTTTTTTAGATGATTAGACATAAAATCTGCAATCTATTTTTTTTTTTTGAGTGTTCTGACTATATTCTTTTCTATCTTCAAAGACAACAGGGCTATTCTTTCCCAGTATCTAATCTTATGTATAAAATGATATGTAGCTGACCTCAATAACTCCAGTTTACAGTATGGACTTTTCAATCCAGCAGCCAGCCGCTCCACTCCCGAATCCTGGAGGTCATTGTTACTGAGGTTCAGCTCTCTCAGGCATGAATTTGCTGATAACAGAGCTGAAGCCAAAGATTCACAGGACTGTATGGTGAGTTTACAGCATTTCAATCTATAAAGAAAAAATATTACAAATATATTATTGTGCTGAATATTACAATAAAATGATCGATTGAAATTAAATGATCTCTAATATTTTTACATTTCATATAAACATACCACCACATAAAATTATACAATTTTAAGAATAATATTTAACGCACAGTAAGACAAAAAAGTATTTAGTGGGGAATAGCGCTTAATTAAGTCATGCATAAAACCAGTCATATTTATATTGGACAATCAATTGACTCGATTTCATTCCCAACATGATCAGTATACTTTCCAACTGCACTTTTGCTTCACAATCTTTACAAATGATGATTATATTACTTCAAAACATTTGAGTGATAACAACCTGTAACTGACCTCAGTATCTCCAGTTTACAGTGTGAACTCTTGAGTCCAACAGAAATGAGCTTCACACCTGAGTCCTGCAGGTCATTGTTACTCATGTCCAACTCTCTCACAGGGGAGTTTGCTGGCTGTAGAGCTGATGCCACAATTTCACACGATTGATCAGTGAGATTACAGCCTGCCAATCTGAAATGAAAGAATATAATGCAAGAACTATTACAGGTAACAACAGGTGGCTGTATAGTTCTTTGGAGATCAAAAAATATTGATATAGACTTTCTTCAAATCAATGTTGGTTTATGGGTTCTTTATCTTATTAACTTCATCAAAACTCACAGTGCTTTTTGACAGTTCCTCACAGCTGGTACCAGTCTCCTTTGAGCCTCTATGGATTTTGTGTTGTATTGCTTGAGGTTTAACTCTTCCAGCACATCCTCTGCCATCAGAAGCATGTTAGCCAAAGCTGAACAGTGGATAGAAGACAGATATATTTTTCTTTTTCCTTTTCCTTCAGCTTTAAGGAAAGCCTGAATGTATTCAAGAATAGAAGTATCTTTCATTTCAATCAAGCAATGTGAGAGATTAATCCATCTTTCTGGTCTAACATTCTGCTTTTGACTTTGTTTGAGGTTTTTTGTCACTTTCTTCATGGTTTCAGGGTTGTCCTCAATGTGTGTGAGCAGACCTTGGAGAAGTCTCTGATTTGACTCCAATGAGATGCCATGAAGAAATCGAAGGAAAAGATCCAGATGTCCGTTGTCACTTTTCAGTGCTTCATCAATTGCACCCTTCAGAAACACATCAAGTGAAACTTCATTGGACTGCGGTTTGAACTTTCCTCTCCCTTTCTTCTTCTTGAACATTTTCAGAACATCACTGTTCTTGTTTAAATAGTTGGAAAACAAAAACAATGCTGCAAAAAACTCTTGAAAGCTCAGATGAATAAAGCAGTACACCTTCCTTGAATAGATCACAGATTCCTCCTTAAAGATCTCAGTGCAAATCCCAGAATACACCAAGGCCTCATTGACATCTATGCCACACTCTTTGAGGTCCTCATCATAAAACAGGACATCACCATTCATCAGAGCTTTGAAAGCCAGCTCAGCAAGTTTTAAAATCACATCTCTTTCTGACTGCAGTAGCACCTTTGGATCTTTCCCATTTCTCTCACCATACTTCTGTCTCTTCATATCGGTCTGAATGAGCATAAAATGTATGTACATTTCAGTTAGTGTTTTGGGGATTTCTGCACTGTTATCTTGTTTCAGGATGTTCTGAAGCACAGTGGCCGAGATCCAGCAGAAGACCGGTATGTGACACATGATGTGAAGGCTTCTTGCTGTTCTTACGTGTGAGATGATTCTGCTGGCTTGATGTTCATCTCTGATCCTCTTCCTGAAATATTCCTCCTTCTGAAGGTCATTGAATCCCTGTACTTCTGTCACACGGCTGATGTAATGAAAGGGGATCTGACTGCCTGCTGCAGGTCTGGATGTGATCCAGATGAAAGCAGAGGGCAGCAGCTCTCCTTTAATGAGATTTGACATCAACATGCCCACTGATGATGTTGTAAAGGCATCAGAAACTTTCTCACAGTGTAAAAATGTCAACCTAATTCTACTTTCATCCAGACCATCAAAGATGAATAAGACTTTACACAAATCATATATCTTTGTATCAAACCCAGAAAGTTCTGGGTGGAAGTCGAGCAGAAGTCTGTGAAGGCTGTACTGATCATCTTTAACCAAGTTGAGTTCCCGAAATGGAAGAACAAAGAGAAAATCAATATCCTGATTAGCTTTGCCCTCAGCCCAATCTAGAATGAACTTTTGCACAGAGACTGTTTTTCCAATTCCAGCAATGCCTTTGGTAAGAACGATCTTTATGTTTTCTTTTTTGTCTTTTCTCTCATAACTTGGATCAGGTATGGGCTGGAAAATGTCATTGCAGTTGATTGGCGTACCTTGTAAGCGTTCAGTCTTGGCTTTCTCTATTTGCACAACCTCATGTTCTTCATTTGCTCCTTCACTTTCTCCCTCTATTATATAAAGCTGTGTATAAATCTTGTTCAGGAGGGTTTTATTCTCTTGTATATCGATTCCTTCACACAAACTCTCATACTTGTTCTTCATGCTGGTTTTGTGACTATTTTTGATACGCTGTAGGATGCCATCTACTGGTTGGTAAGAGTTCAGCTGCTCTTCAGCAGGACCGGACCTTCTCATGTGTGGGTGTATATCGGGAAAAATTTCAGATCCTTTTCTGCACTGAAAGCAGACATCATCTCCAGACAGGTACGTAGACTGATCTTGATCCATCTGTTTCTTTTTCCCACTGCAGAAACAAAGACATTAGAAATACAAAAACATTTTTGTAGACTGAAATCAATTAAAATATTAAGACATGGTGTCATTTGTAGGCCTTCCTATTGAGTAAATAATATAGGATATATTGAACACTCTGAGACAGCATTATCTTTGATATAAATCCCAATTTAGCTATTAAATGTAAAGGGATTATAAACAGAGACTTTAGAGATACAAAGACGATGCACTAATCTGTCGTGCAAAGGCAAAAGACCGTAACTTAGTTTTTGGTCGAAAATGAGTTATTTATATTTTGGGCACATTCAAGACCTCCTTTATCATGTGGATGAGTATCTTGAATCAATTCCGTTGTTTTTTCGAGAAAATAATGAGTTGTCTTAACAGTAACTTCCAAAAGCCCATGAGAAACCAAGGCAGAACACCATAACACCAGTTACCGCTCTTTGGCTTTGTTTTGGAACGCTCAAATAGAGTTACGGTAGACTATTCTGCCTTTGTTTAGCCGCGCGTCAATATGAAGTTACTGTGCCGGTGTTCTATCAAATACTGGTTATCTGCCTTTGTTTTACTGTCCATTAAAATTAAAATTACAGTGTAGCCTGTGTACTTTGTACACCTGCCATCAGTCCCTCTAACTTCTGTTATCCACAGAGCTTTGTCCTGCACAAACGCGGTCAGAACATTTAGTATGGTCTAAAACTGCTCCATCGACAAACATGCGATATCGATCGCGAAGGATTATGCAGAGTTGACAGAAAAATGTTACACATGCCGTAGCAGATGAATACAACAAAGAACTAAAGCACCCTTTTCGTGTACCGGACCTGGTTGAAATACTCATGCATCTAGCTGGCAGAGTGCCAAAACTTCGCCGGCGCCTTCAGCACCGCACGGTCGAGCCAACGCTGGACTATATCTATGGAGGTATTTTGTCATGTCAAATGTATTAATAATGCCATCAGAATGCAACCAAAGCACAGGATAGCAATAAGTAGATGGCTATAAATAATTGTAAATCATACAAAATAAATGCCATGATCACTAGATTTTATACAGGCGTTACTATAATGATTTTGTTAATGGTGATCAGCATCCAAATGTGGAAGTTACTGCCTTTTGCCTTGGCATGACTTCTCACTTTTTGCTTACAATACAAAGGCAGAGTACAGTAACTTTAAAATAGTGGTCAAAAGTCAAGTTTGAGCTCAAGATTTTTTTTATGTATATAATTTTCATCACTAAAACATCTATTTGTCAGATTTCCAGTGTCCTACCTATAATTAATTTGGCGGGACAACTAAAAATCTAAAAGTCATTTTTCTCAGTTCCACACTCTAGCGAGTTAAGGTATTTTGCCTTTGTAGAGCAGTAATATTACTTATGAAAGGAAGAAAGTGCAATGCACAATATGGCAGAATAAGTCCCTGTTATAAGCTATGAGGTGAAGCACAACATTACAAACTTTGATTTGAAGCAAAAAAGACAAATCGGACAAGTCTGTGTACTTAACGGCTTTAGTGATAGAAAGAACTACAATCCCATTAAGTTTTATAAAAAAAAAAACAATAGCGAAATATAAAATTACTAATTTAAGTAATATTTTAAGTTTATTGCAAAAATATGCATGTACTGTATATTCAAATATTTAAATATTTTGAGAGTGGAGGGAGACTGACGCATTATGTAATTTGAGGTTATTCATGGGAGGAGCTAATGAGATATTAGAGTTCATTTGAGGTGTACCTCACCTTGCCTGAAATTTAGACGAGAGTAGGTGGCTGCAGTGAGGGGAGAAGTGAAATAAGCACAGCCAAGATGGATAGTTTTCCCATTTCGTAGTGGATCAGACACCTCCGAAATCAATGGTGGATGTTGCGTGATTCACACTCAAGTGCTGTGTTGCTAATAAATGTGATGTATTTTAAATTCTGTTACTTTTATATGAAAATAAATCTTATAGATGTAAATGTAAATAGATGTTTCTGAATGGTTAGTTGATGAATTTATGTTGCTGATGTGGAGTTAACCATCTTCAAGTCTTTGATTAGCATATTCTGTCATGATAATCTATAAAATCGCTCGTGTGGGAACTGTTGTAAGATGCCTACGGAGTGACATGCTATTGCATTTGTGTTACGTTCTGTATTGCATGTGAAAAGAGGAAGCGACAGCTTGAGCAGACTCACAAATGTGCTCGACAACAACAACTCTTCCTCTTCTCAACGTGGACTGCGTGTTCCCGGGAGCAGGGTTTATGTAAAATTTAGGGTTAGTGATGTCACTAACCCGAGAGGAATGTTGTGTAGTCCCTATCAGCCGTTTGTTGTAGTCCTTAAAAAACAATTATCTTCCTTTGCTTTGAACTTTGCGGATGTTGTTTATGCTCAAACAGCAACATTACACACTAACTAAAGTTAGAAAAGTGAAATCATAATCAACCACCCCATTAAGCTGTGTCATCAGCATGTGGTTTCCCATCATGCTTTTTATCAGCGCAGTTGAGTTTTTTGATACGAGCAGAAAGACATCAGAGCAAGTCGGACCACACTCTGACACATTTCTAACTGGCATGCATCTCGCGGTGATCACCGGTAATCGGTTCTGGGCAGATTTTGCTCATCTCAAACAAGCCTCTTTTGGTGCATTTAGCTTGTTTCAACTCTCTGATTGGTGGAATTTTCTGTACAGCATTATGGGTAATGTATTTTTTTTACCATGAATTCTGATGTTAAACAATTATTTTAAAACCAAGTTGAATATAATGCAGGCATAATAGGTTTATAATTTATTGTTAAAAATCAATTTCCCTATGATCAAACTTTCTTTGAAAGGGACTTATATACAAATAAACTTATAAATAAACTGCATGCTCTCATCTACAGATACATAATGCAGCCACTGTAGTGCTTACATTCACATTTACCTAGAAACATTTGGAATTAGACAAAATGTTAAAATTAGAATTTGTTTCAGAAACTTGTATTTAAATAAAATAAAGGATGTAAATTAATAAAACAAATGGGACTTAGTTCATTTCCTGTAAAATCTCCAGTAATATGTATATTTAATAATATTTCCACTTTCTTACATGATTCCATTCCTGAAGGTAATTAAATGAGCGTTAATGGACGTGTAAACACACCTGTGTTTGAAGTGTTCTACTTTATCACTGAATTTAGGAGGCTCAGCCATGGATCTGTCACTCTTCAAAGACACACAACTTGGTAGTGGAGATGCTTCTTTCTGGAACTGGTGGTGAACAGCACAGGCCTCCATTTTCTCTGAAAGACTTCAAATACTTTAATTAAAATACATACTAGGCATCACCTTGAGATTTAAGCTTAATATATACCGTACAAAATGCTGTTTAAAGTAGTAACTTTTAGATGTATGCCACACTATCAACTGAGTTGTTTAAACTTTTTTCTCTTTTTTTTTTCTTTTTTTTGGATGATCACTTTCCCGGACTTGCACACAAACAGCATTGCAATAATTTCCCAAAATGTCATTTGTGGGGAAATATTTCGAAGTCTGTAATAAGACTTCATAACAAACCCCACCTACTGTCAGAGAGTGAATTTACATATTTATATTAAGTCTGAAAATACACAACAAATAAATTTGCTCAAAGAAAAAAAAGTCAAAAGATATCAGAATTGGCCAATTTGCTTTTAAAAAAAAATCAGCCATGAAAAATCATGATCAGTGCATCACCATGAAGAATCAAGAATAATATGACTATATTCATGTATAAACTCACCTGGCCTGCAAGTGTCCAACATTATCACTGAATTTAGGAGGTTCAGCCATGGATCTGTCACTCTTCAAAGACATATAGCTTGATAGAGATGCTGCTCCCTGAAACTGGTGGTGAACAGCACAATCCTCCTTTTTCCCTGAAAGACTGAAAATGCTGAAATTAATTAAAAAGCCTGTATATATTTCATGCTCAAGGTGAACCATGTTAAGCCCTGTCTGTGAAACCAGGCCATGGTCTTTCAAAACTTTTTGGTCACACGATTACAATTTTATTTTTACAAGTATTCAGTGGGGACTTACTGGGGTTGAAAGTGTTCTGCTTCATCACTGAATTTAGGAGGCTCAGCCATGGATCTGTCACTCTTCAAAGACACATAGCTTAGAACTGGAGATGCTGCTCTTTGCAACGGATGATGAACTTCACTCTCTTCTTTTTTCTCATCATAAAAACCCATTTTAAAGGTAGCACTCCCTTCCTCTCTCTCCAGATAAACACTTGGCTTTGGCGGAATGGATTCTTCTTCCTCCATAATAAGCAACGAATGTCAAACTCCGTGAAAACACAAAGTACGTAAATAAAGCACAGTTGAACACCACTAAACTATCTTCAGAGCAGTTCAAAATAAAAGTCCTGACTGCGCATTTTCCTTATAGCGGTTAATGGTAGACTAATCATATTGACTAACGGTACTGTACCACTGAAGGAATATTTAAATATCTGTATACAGTTTTTATCACGCTGCTTCGGCAGATTAGACGACCTATGAAATTAGCCTTCAGAAAATAGTGGATTTAATATGGTATCCCATTGATTTTAAATGATTTTGTTTTGGATCAAAGTCTTCTCACCTTAAAGTGAAAGTATTGACAAACTCTGTTAATAATTACCTTTAACCTTTCGAACAATGTGTTTGTAATCCGACACTTCACAAAACGAACTCGAATGAAAGAAAATATAAGTATCATACAGTTATAGAAACAGAACCTAGCGTTGTGTGTGTGTGTGTGTGTGTGTGTGTGTGTGTGTGAAGACATTTTGTAGAAATCATGTCTTTACCCAGCAAACACATTTACGTTGTGGCAATGTCTGTGCATGTTGCATTTCTACTATGGCAGCGTCGCTGTCTACGTGCTCGAAACATTGTAACAACGTAGAATTGTAATAAGACGTGACAGGGCTGTAGCAACGTTGTTGCGCGACATTCAGCAACTGCGAGACGATGTTCTCTGACAATTAATTTTTTATGCTAGATATAGATGTCCCCCATTTAGCATGTTATTTTGTTGTTCATTTTTAAATAGTCAGATAATTATATACTTTTTAAATAATGTTTATCCTTATTATTATTTATGGGCCTAACAGTAAATTAATTATAATCAACACCTGCAAGTGTACACTTTGAAGAGTAAAAATGACATAGAAGGTTTGTTAATTCAACTTTATTAAAGCTGCATATGGTAGCCTAATCAAATTGCACTTCCAAAAGTCATTTGTGAAAAAAGAAAAAAACTAAATTTATTTTTTAAGTATAATAAATAAAAGATAAAAAGCAAAGAACATTTAATGAACAAAACGGGTTCTGTACATGGCAGACAGGGGAGCGTAGTCGAAAGCCAGGCGATAAAGCTCGGTAACCGGAATCAGTCCAGGAAACATCAACAAATCCAGAGGAGCAAAGAAATGAATGACACTAAATAGCGGACAAATCAAAGGAAAAACTAAACAGGTGTGTGAGCCGTTACAAACATTTCTTTTTTCTCTGTGCATTTCCAAAAAGAAAAACCATCTATCAAAACCATTTGGGAAGAAAACCTAAAACAAAGTTGTCCAGTTTATTGGACTTTGGATTGAGGAGGATATGCAAGTACAAACCTGTTAATAGGTATTACTGTCAAATAGCTGTATTATTGTCATAAAAGTTCAGTTCTAATTTCTCATTAATAATCCATTACTACAAAAACATAAAGTAGCCATAAAAAGGACAGATTTATTCTTCAGACAGACAGACAGACAGAGAGAGAGAGAGAGAGAGAGAGAGAGAGAGAGAGAGAGAGAGAGAGAGAGAGAGAGAGAGAGAGACATCAGTGGAGTCTTGATACAGATAATGCACCACTTGTTTTTAGGCAAGGACTGATCAACGGACAAAAAATACAGTATGATGGCTACAGTGCTTACCTTTTAGGAATCTTTGCACACTAGCTTTTAAGCTAGTAACAAATAACTACAATTTCAATCTGTTTCACACATAAAGCTATCATGTACCATAATAATTGGAATATAGCACATAAGTCATATTGACTATACTTTTATGATTCTTTTATGGTATTTATAGAGCTTGACAGTCCCTGTCCTTATTCACTTGCATTACAGAAAGGAGTGGTCAGGATCATCTTCATATATCACCTTTTGTGTTGCACAGAAAACAGTCATACAGTTTGGCGTGGCTGCAATTCAATTGTTTTAAGATTGTGGGTTGATGACCACAAGGTGGCTCCAAATCTTTGTTGCTTGCTGCCACTGGCTCATTTGATCAATGTGATATTAGCAGCAGTTAAAGGGATAGTTGCCTATCTGTCAGTTACTTTAATGTGGTGTTGAGAACTGACACTTGGAGTCACACTTGGGAGCCCCTAACACCTCTGATAGTTCAGAAAAGGTCCATAAGAATTGGTGAGTGGAATTTGCATGTGCCATTCCCCCGGACATACGAGTATAAAAGGAGATGGAATGCATCCACTCATTCAGATTTGTTCTCTGAGCCAAGTAGTGTATTATGTTAATTTTTCAGCCATTCACCTCAAAAAGAAAGAGAAGAAACTAGTTGCTGGATATACAGTGCATCACAGCAGTCTCTCCCACAGCAGACAGATAAGTGCAAAGTTCCACTGGGTGCTTCAGTGTAAAATAGCAGTTTCCCCTCTAAAAAAGCAAAGCACAGACAGAGAAACCTTTCTGCCTGTTTGTTTCTGAATGCGGTCGATATCTATCACCCTCGGATGGCCACAATCTCTGCCTTGCGTGTTTGGGTGGTACCCGCACTGAAAAAGCTTTCGTGGATTGCTCATGTCCACACTGCGAGAGCATGAGCATGGTAACATTGTGTATCTGTTTTTTTTTTCTGGTTAAAGGAGTCACCTCAGCCAAGCACAGCCAAACAATGCACAAAGCCTCGACGGCTTGCACTGAGGGTGATATGAGGGCAACAACGGTAGTGTTTCCGCCGAGTCAATCCTCACGGGCCTCCCGTTCCTCATCATGCACGTTGCACCTGGTGGAGTTTTTGGACAAGTAAGGAGGCTCATTAGGGGCTCCGAATGAGGATAAGCTGTCGATAGTAACATTGGAGGTGTGCCTCTAGTGCCTTCTGATGCAGAAGACTCCCACCAGTCTGAGTATACCTTGTAAGACTGGAGGAACTGGAAGAACTGGAAGAGAGGGCTACTCTCTGAGAAAACAAAAGAAATTAACATTTGAACTCTCTTGCTATATTACCATCCCCATTCGAGACACGATCACACTTGAGTTGATCACCTCCCAATTTACACATCATTCCCTTCACCCATCCCTACCTGAATTCACCCAAAAATCGATATGGTTTAATATGAACAATTATCATTCAGTATTATACATGTTTGGTATCATTTGAAATTTCTCAGTGCGACTGGTACAAAGGTCTCATTCCCACAGAAGTAAACCAGAAAGGTAATAAGGTGTGGAGAGTTTAGAAATATCTTGTTGACTGCTGTGGGTGTGTCCCCATGTAAATCAACTTCTGTCCCCAGTAAGTCTGGGACAGTGATTAATGCAAATTCCCACTGTGAACTCATGTTTACATTTGAAAAGAGGTTTCTGCCTTGGTCTAAGTATTTAGGGAGATGCTGAAGAAGGCTCGTGGCGATTTGTAGCTCAAATTGGCCCATGATGCTGAGAGTGGCCTAGACTCTCAGCATCATGTATTTTCTAATGTCAGGTTTGCATCTTTTCTCTTTATTCCAGAGCATTTGATGTTTTGTATTTATTATCTTTGAACTGATTATGAAATTGTCATGATACATTTACCTGCCATAATAAATTGTTACATTTGATTTTATTCTGACTGACTCTGCAGTTTTTTTCCCAAGTAGATTAAACAGATTCGTATGTCCCGCAAGTTTTGCGTCAGATTAGTGATGACTAATATTTGGCATCAATTCAAGTGTACTTGGTTTGAAAAGACAAGAAGTGAATTTCTGTTTAGAACAGCAAATGCTGCTTGACCAATCTAAATTTAGACGTATGTGGGAAACCACTGCATGGTCAATCCAAAGCTATTATAAGATAAGTAATGTTGGTCAACTTATGTATGTAATAGTGGCCATACCTTTACTGAAATAAACGTTTAAATTAAATTCCAGTGTATGCAATTCCATGGGGGCTATACCAAAGTATCTTTGATTGTGTAAACGTGAATGTGACCAATCTCAGCTATATAGCAATTACCTCTGTTTGATGATCAAAACTGACGAGATTGTGATCATGAGACCCGCATTAAAAACAGAAAACGTGAGGACCTCTGAGCGACAATATAATAACGAGGTAATACATGAGAAAATGAATTTCATTTAATCTTGTTTTGTTGCGTAAAAGGAAAATCAGTAACGCGCAGAAACCTTCACCCATATTATTGGAAAACCGCCATTGGAACTTTAGTCGGGCTTACAACCTCACAAAGTCGTGGAGGGCACCTTTTACTGCCCAGTACCGCTTCACAAGCTCTTCAGCCCTCACTACCCTTGACGAAGGGGTGGCCGGGTGGTACAAGGACATACAAGGCTCTCAGCCAGGCGATGTCCATGTTAGTGGTCCAGGAACACCATCACTGTCTAATCCTTGCTGAGATAAGGAAGTGTGCTTCACAAGGTGGCCTCTTCTGCAACACTGTCGAGGACTGTGTCCAGCAGTTCTCAGCAGTAAAGAAGCAGACCAAGGAAATTAAACATCTTGCCTCAGCGCAATACCACCAGGCCGCCAAGGTCACGCAGGTTGTCTGCTTGTCGCCCAGGGTGTCCGCCTTCGTCTCCATTCCCTGGGTCACACAGTCTGCAGCCTGGACATGATTGACGCAAGCCCCTCGCCTCTTCATGTCCGGCCACAGCACACACAAACCCCCACACAGGTCAGCGTGGCGTGTTCAGATGATGCAAAGCTTCTTCACCTACCACAGCAACGGGGTCAGGACGCACAGCTTCCCAACATGGCGGCCAACTCTCTGCTGTGTCATATACATCTTGCTAAATATGATTGCTCCTCTGGTGCCACTCGTGTGGAGTTTGGAAACTTGGCTAGTGCTTCCCAACTCGTCGCACTGGCGTATCAGGACAGTCAGACTCGGCTACACAATTCAGTTCGCCCCTGTCCTGTGTGCAGAAATTGTGGTCTGGACAGAGGCACCTACAGAGTTTCTACAGCTCTTGCTTCATCGTCCCGAAGAAAGACAGTGGGTTACGACCAATCCTAGATCTGCGAGTTCCGAATCGGGCCCTGCACAGGATCCTGTTCAAGATGCTGACGCAAAAACGCATTCTGACATCTGTAGTTTCATGACTCGATCTTGCCTTGACACAGACCATTTCTTCAGTTTGGCTTCGAGTGTCAGGCATATCAGTACAAGGTCCTATCTTTTGGGCTGCCCCTATCTCCTCGCATCTTCGCAAAAGTCGCAGAGGCTGCCCTTGCCCCACTAAGGGTAGTGGATATCTACATTCTCAGTTATCTCAATGACTGGCTGATTCTTGCTAACTCTCAAGATCTATTGTGTGTGCACAGGGACTTGGTGCTCGGACACCTCAGCCGATTGGGGTTTCATATCAACTGAGAAAAGAGCAAGCTCTCACCAGTGCAGAGCATCTCTTTTCTTGGGAGTTAGACTCAGTCACTGACGGCACGTCTCACGAACAAGTGTGCCCAGTTGATACTGAATTACCTGAAGTCATTCAGGGGAAAAACAGTGGTCACACTAAAACAATTTCAGAGGCTCTTGGGGCATCCTCAGCAGCTGGAACACTGCTCAGGTTGATGCATATGAGACAGCTTCAGCACTGGCTTCAGACTTGAGTCCCGAGAACAGGCGTCCAAGCAAGATGTTGTCACAACATATGCGTCCAATTCAGGCTGGCTGTATGCAAAGGACATGCAGTCTAAGGCTCCTGGACAGGACATCGACTGTGCTGGCATACCAATTGCCTAGAGTTGCTGGCAGTGTTGTTGGCCCTGTTGAGGTTTCGGACGTTGATCCAGAGCAAGCACGTGTTGGTCCGGACAACTGCACAGGCACAAATAGACCTGGGGTGCGTTCTCCGAAACTACCTTAACGCTACGTCGCTCTTAAGTTGTACCTTAAGAAGTACCTTATCGTTAATACGTGGTTTCCGAAACCTTCTTAGTTAAGTATTCTGTAAGTCATACGTTCGTAAGGTTGGTCTGGAGCGCTCTTAGCTATACCTTATCGCTGCTGACGGTTCATACCGCTAGTGGCCACCACTACGCAAAAAGCTTTTTTACATCGCAGTTTAATTACACATAGAAAATTTTATATGAACATTTAATATAAAATCTGATTTAGTATTAAAATTACATTTTTACTTTACTTTAAAATTTTACACATAAAATACTTAAGTTGTTATAGCCTACACCCAGTGTATGGAAGTGTTTTCATTAATAAAGTTTCCATACACTAATGGTTGTTAGCTTTTTTAATTACTATCCTAAGGCACATCAGCTGGCGAACCATTTGACAGAAAAGGCTTAGGAGTCTATATAAAGAAAGATGAGTTGCACAAACTTTATAGCTATGGCAGCGAGACAGCGAGTACTTGTTTTAAATCAAAGACGGCGCCGTCCACGGAGCCAGTTAGTGTATGTCAACTACATGGCTGGTGGATAATCAGCATACGTTGTGGGGAACATTAACACACTTATGGCCGTTTGGGATTGCACACTTCCTAAATTATAAACACATTCTCATATTTATTTCTGCATGTTCATATTTCAATGAGCCCCGATAAATGCAGTTTGTACTATTTCTAAAACGCTTCTTTATAAAGAACATTGTTTTCTCAATACTTTACCTATACCGCTGTAAAGGAAAGAGCGCACAATCGATCATCGAGGCATCGATATCAACCTATTCAGCGCCTCCACCATGGACAGCGCCTGCTAAGGTCGAACTTAAGAAGGTTCACCTTAAGCAACATCCTAAGGTATAGTTCAGAGAACACACGTAGGAAAGGTATACCTGTAGTTTAGGTGTACATTTTGAGTCTTCGTAGCGCGCTAAGAGACAACGTTATCGGAGAACGCACCCCTGTTCATTTCCCAAGAATCCTCACAATGCCCGCTGTGGTATTCCCTGACTAAGGCCCCTCTCTGTACGGACACACTGGCACACAGCTGGCCCCGAAGCCTGCACAAATATGCCCTGGAGTCAGTAGAGCTTAGGGCCCTCTCATTGAAGACGGCGTTCCCGTCCATGCTCACTTGCATCAAGAGGGTTCTCTGTCAGCAAAACATGCCTTGAGTTCGGTCCGGCATACTTTCACGTAATCCTGAGACCCTGGCTGGGCTATGTGCCTAATGTGCCGGCATACTCTCACGTAATCCTGAGACCCTGGCTGGGCTATGTGCCTATGTGCCACTACCCTGTTTAGGGCCTAAATGATTAACTTGCAAGTGCTGCCTCGAGAACAGAGGGAGAAAGAACATTTCTTCACTGCTCCGGTTTGCACAGTTGTGGATTGTTTTCCCAAAAAAAAGAAGAAAAAAAAAGAACAGAAAAGGTCAAAAGGAAGTCCAGCTGAAGCGACTTATTCCAATTGTATGTACTGACCTTTCGGTCCCCGAGTGGTACGAATGACTACGTGGCTTATGTGGGGCGCTGGGTACTGTAGGTTATGATGTGAGTGCACTTGTTACCCGGCAAACAGTGTCTTGCCTACATCTGCATCGCCAAAACCTCGTAATTCATTTCAGCGGTGTGTGGTGCTTTCCATAGGGACTCCTAGTGTCAGTCCTTGACACTACGTCAAAGTGACTGACAGATAAAGAATGTCTTTGGAATGTCCCTGGTGTCCCTCCTACTACAACACTGGATTACACGCTGGATGGCTGGGACACACTCTTGCTGGGGGAGTGGCGCATGCAAATTCCACTCACCAATTCTCATTGGTGCAACCTCTAGTGTCAAGTCTTCAACACCACGTCTCGTTGCCTCCATCAGGGAACGAAGGTTACAACACTAATCGAGATTTTCACCCAAACATTTTTATTCTGTCATCCATGAAATTTCTATTTCATTCCAAAACTGCATGACTTTCTTTCTTCTGTGGAAAATTAAAGGAGATATTTTGAGAAATGTTAGAAATGTTTTTTGTGTGTGTGTGTGTGTGTGTGTGTGTGTGTCTATACAATGGAAGACCATGATAGCCAAATTTGTTTGGTTACCATCCATTTTCAAACATCTTATCCTCTGTATGGTCGCGGGGTTTGGTTAACAGTGTTCTTCAAAATAATTTATTTTGTGTTCCGCAGAAGAAATTAAGTCATACAGATTTGGAATGACATGATGGTGATTAAATTATAACGGAATAATTTTTTTGGGGTGAACTATACCTTTGGGTTAAGGCTGTAGTAAAATATACATGTTTCCTCACATATGATTTTATTATTGTTCTTATGAAATGATAAACATTTGCGAATGTTTTTTTTTTCTTTAATATCAAAGATAATGTGATTATATTTTGATACCTGTACCAATGTTTTGGTCTGATCCTAACCCAAGTGGAGAGTGAAATTGCCTGCTTACAATTTGCAATCGAAGTTAAATCATTGCTTTTGATGCAGCCAATCAGCTATGACTAGATCTAGAACATAGCTAGAAATCTTATAGGTAGTAATCTGTTTAGTAATGTGTTTTTATGCCATCTTTAGGCCTATATTGTTTTATACATTTTTGTCTATCGGAATTCTGACATTATAATCACATGAAACAATACAATTCCTTAAAAATTTTTCATACCCTTAGAATGTCTGAAGAATTTATTTTTAGTTGTTTTTATTAACATTGGCATGCCTGTTATCATAAGCACATGCTAATAACTTCCTCTGTCAACACAACAAATGAATACTCGGAATTAGATGACAATATCCAGACACAAATGCTTCAGTAATTGGTCAGAAGGTCCTGAACGGTCATCATTCAAGCTCAATAAACACATTGGAGGGTCTACATTGTTTCCCATCCTGGTCTAACTTTCCTGTCATGGCTTTTGTGGCAAGATAAATGAGAGACAATGACCATCAAGTTTTCAATTGGAGATTAACAGCTTGTTGAGCATCCAAGAACAAGGACTACATTAAGTTTGGTCAAAGTAAAATTTGTTAATAAATACTTTTTTACCAATTACCACAAATTTAAAAACAAAAAAACACTGAAAATGTTTACATACTAAATATTTGGGTCACACAGGCAGTTTCTTCAAAATATCATTTTATTTACACGTTCTGTGCGTTTGTACATGGCAAAATACATTGTTTTACAATGGCAACTGGCAATTACCAAATTTAAATACCATCTTAAATACATAGTGAACAAAGTTAAACACTTCTTAAGCCCCCCACCCCTAACCCCCCCCCCCCCCCCCAAAAAAAAAAAAAAAAACAACAACAAAAAAAAAAATGTCTGCACAGTCTCAAGCCGAAGAGCAGATGAGCCTGTGTGGTCATTGGTTTCCAGTCAGCTTCCCATGGACGTGGATTTGTTTGACACATGTAAACTATGGGCCTTTGAGCTGCTGGTCTTCAATGGAAAGTTAGATTTATGAATCGCTCCCACACCCAATGTCTAAACAGTGAGCTCTGGACTGATTGTGGCTAAATATATCTTGTTAAGAAGTTATGGAGTATCTGGGTGCAAGGGGCAAGAGGATCAACAAACTATTTAAAGATATATACAAATCCTAACAAGACGTCAGTGCTTGAAAAGTGATTGATTAAAGCATGTACAACATCGTTGAGTATTTTAACACATACATGAGAAAAGGATAAATTATTACAACTAATAATTTTATTTTAAATTAATTTATATGCTTGTATACCCATATTCTTTGCACAACATCATATCATGTACTCTGTATAGTGTATGCAGTCATGTACAGTATTGCTATACAAAGTCACCAAAATAATAATAAAAACAAATAAATTAATCAATAAATAAGCTTTATAATAAATCAAAGCAGCAGAACATAACTTGTATTTCAAGAACATGAAGTTAATAATATAAAGTCAGAAATGCAAAGTATGCGTCAGGCATGGGAATAATCCTGGCCAATATTATCAGACTGAAATGTCTTGTGAAGGATATCTGTGGGTGGCATGACCTTGCGACAAGACAGTTTCCATTCATCCTCCTGTCCTAACGATGATAAGGGTCCAAAAGGAGGAAGGAGAAGGATGACACTGAGAAGAGTGATGGGGAGTAAATGATGTGTCTTCACTTTAGGGTAGATTGGGGTCAAAAAGTTGATATGATATAAAAACTGCCAACTGTCCTCTCATTCCCAGGAATCCTGGGAAAGCTGTCTCCCACCCTCCATGCAGCTTGGAATTGTCTTTGGTCCTCACACAAGTAATTCAGTCCCGACCCCTTCTTATCACAGCCATGCTTAGAGGTGGGAGGGCAGCTTGCACGGCATTTGGAGCAGGAGGAGGTGATGATGCCGTCTGTCGCTAATCGAAAAAGCGGGCGGACCAAGCTGTACGACCTTTGCATCCTTTGTCAACCTGTGCATCCTTTGTCAACCATCCCATTCTCATACCTCAGCAGTGACATGCTGATTTGTGAGGTAATTCCATGATCAAATGCAGACAAGATTTCAGTAGAAAAAAATGGTACCGAAGAAAGGAAAAAGTCAGGATTAAGTGGCCCAAGGAAATGTAATTTCATAACAGCTTAATTATAGATGGTTTGAGACATTTCAGAAGGTCAAACAGTCCTTTTTCGATGTCTCTCTTTTATGATCTTCGGTTTATAGCTTCGTTTTTGAACTTAAATATTGGGCCTCATTCACTTATAACTGTGTGGATTATTTCAAATTTATACTCACAGTAGAACTTCCTACAAAAAATGTTCTGCCTAATTCACCACGTGTGTGTATGCACATTTGTTCTTAATTTGCTCTTAACCCCATTCTAATATTAATGAAATTGAAGTATTCTAATGGACATTACTTTGAAACGCTAATCTCTAACTGATAGCATCATAATATCATAAATTGTAATATAAAAAACAAGCATTTTCTGTAAGGTCTATTGTGAAAAGCACTATACAAATAAACGTAAATTGCTACCTTGAAACTACCTTGTCTTACTCTTTCACTGTATGATGAAATATATTTAATATGAAATATCAATGTATAGAATTTCATCTTCCACCCGGAATGTGATTTTTGCATATGTGTGGTTTCAGTTGTAAATGTAAAATGTATTTTAGTACAAAAGTTATTGGAAAATCATGATTTGTGCGTTTATGCAGATTGTATGCAGATTTCACTCATTAATTTGCGGGTACGCAGTCTATGCATGTTTAGTGAATGAGAGCCATTGTCCTGATCGTGTTTTTGCAATACTGACTGCTAACTGTGAATATCCAGATTAGGAGTTGTTCTCAGACACATTCGGAAGTCCAGACTGGTCCGCGCTGGTCTGTTTTACCCCTTCCCCTTCTCTACGACTCTTCTGATAACTTTAACTTGGACAGTTCATATCAAATGCATTCTGTTAGGCAGGAAACTGTGTATTGACTCGGCGTTGTCATGACAGATACGATACTAAGCTTTGTGGAAACTGGAAACAGACCGTTTCACAGGCTTCTTGTCTCTGGTAGGGTCACTGGACTGACCCTGTGGTGCTTGAGTTCACTGCCATCTCTACAAAACACCCACTTAGCGAGGACTCTGCTGACGCAAATGATATGGGCAAGTATGTAACGAGTTGGACTTGATATAATCTCTGACTTAAACTTCAGTCTTTACTGATAAGAGCATCTTGAGGCGTGTCAGTGGTTCAATTATTGTCTTATGTTCCACCCAATCCTTATTCAGTGGGGATGAAATGGTCACCATTCCCACTAAGTCTTGCATTGTGGCCCCTTGTCACATGGCTTCAGAACTGTCTGATTCCACAACTGATATCATGACTCCTGCTAACATTGTTAAGGTTGGTAGTAAGAGCTCAACCACTGCTGTTTGGAAGAAACTTGACATTAAGGCCGTAGACAGTGAATGTCTTTTAGTCTCCTTTCAATCCAATCTCTAAGCTTTTGGCCCAGCTTCACCCCACTTCCCCGTGTATTAAATACTATCTGCATCCACACTTTGCTACCACCATACCTTCAAATTTATACTGATATGTCACCACTCCTGCATCATCTAGGTAGAGTAAGGAGATAGGTTCTAGTTCAGTGGGTACGCAACAAGCCCTGGACACTTTCTGTGGACTTTTCAGACTGACCAAAGTTTGTACAATGGCATGTTTTGTAGGTGTCACATGTTTGGTCAAAGGGTACGTGCATATCCCTGTACACTCGAAGGCTTCATACCCGGTGGGTGCCAGGATCCAGCTGTCCCAGCCAATGTCTTTGAAGTCTACATAGAGGGAGCTCTTTTTACACTGGTTGCCTTTGGCATTGCGCCGAATTCTAGATGCTGTGTCATAGATGAGGTTGGAGCGCATCTGTAGTAGAGATTCCTCGCTCTGCTCCTCTTCCTCATTCCCATTTTTTTGTCCCATAATTCCTAGGTCATCCCAAAGGCCTGTCAACTCCAGCTCAAAGTTGTCCTGAATGCCTGGCTCAGCCGTCTCATGCTGGATCAGCTCATTCAGCTCTCGTTTGTCTCCGCGGTGGTCTCCGCTCTGGTCATCAGAGAACACGATCATTAAGGGTTTGTGTTTGTCCTCAGCGCTTGTGTCAATGTCCATGTCCCCTCCAATGGCATTGCTTTCATTCCCACCTTCAGATGCCACCCCACTCTGAGAGTTCAAACTGGCTATGTGAACCTCCAGCCTGTGGGTGGTGCCATAGTCTGATTTCCGCCAAAGGTGCACCGCAGCGGTCATGTCAAAGGATTCCCACCCGTTATCTGTACCATAAACCTGCCGAGACGCCAACTCCACTAGTTCCGTTTCTCCCTCTTGCCTGGTTTGATTTCCATCCTCAATATTGTCGCCTCTTATTTGCTGACTGCTGTTCGTTTCATGCTGTTTGACCTCATATATGGTCACTTTTCTGTCAACACCAGCGTATTTATTGCGGTCCGTTTGGACCAGAGTGTACAGTCGGAGCTCAGCTGTAGTGACTCTCTCGTGATGTGGAATTGACACGTTGAAGAGAAGTGGGTGTAGTCTCACTCCACCAGGTCCCATGCTGTAAGGGGAGGAGTCTGAAAAGAACAACACTAAAATTAGGGATTCAAATTCTCATGTTTTCAATAATGAATTAATATATATACTGCATATATATATATAATATAGATAGATAGATAGATAGATAGATATATTGCTACTTATATATATATATATATATATATATATATATATATATATATATATATATATTGTATGTGTGTATTTGGAAAAGGCCGTCTAGCTAATATGAAAGTTACTAGGTGAAATTGAAGTCAAACTTACACTTTTTGCATGCATTTATAAACAACATGTAGATTAATAAACTTTCAAATAAAATGGCGCACATCAAAAACACAATATTTCTCTAATATTTCTTCATAATTAGCATTGTTAAGTGTTCAATTTGAATCAATGTGCATTTATTTTAAAAAAGTACACAAACAAACCAAAAAAAAGTTTTAAAAAAATAAAAAAAACTTACAGAAAACTTTCCCTTTCCCAGAATTGTATGGCTTTATCTAAATACTTTTGTTATAATATAATATTATGAAAATATTTATCATTATTGTGTAGTTGTACCCACAGTAGATTTTTTTTTTACAGCTATCACCAGCTTTTACAAAAAAATACAAAATACAAAATAAAAACAGTTTAACAGCCCTCAATGGAAAAGTAAATACACATTTACCTTCATTTTTAAAGCTGCGAACTATGTTTGCAGAAGGCATTGCTGTTCGGTCATTGGCAAAGCGGTTGTAGAGCTCCAGCATGTACTCAGGAGGCTGTACGCGAGTGGCCCCTGGCTGCGCATGGGAACCAGGACGTGTCAGGTTAAAGGTACGTAGAAACTGTCCCTTCAGGGTTTCCATCAAGCTCTGCATGTCCACCTCACTGTCCTGCTCCAGGAGTGAAGGATCCAGGACCCCTCCATGTCCGTCATCCAACCCTGGAGCGATCCGAAGCCTCTCCGGAGAGCCAATAGGGTTACTTTGTGCACTGAAAGGCCCCCAGAAAATCAGGAAAAAGGCCAATGAAACAGATTTGGTGGATGAACACATAATCCAGAAGTAATTCCTGCTGCCAGCCATGATGTGAGGCAAATGGTGTGTGTATCAGCAATAGGTGCAGAGTTTCACAGGAGTGAAATCTGGATCTACAGATCCAGAGACAAATACCCTTAATTTGAAGTGCTCAACTCTTCCTTCTGGATAGAAGGTCAATTGTCGCTGCACTGCAGAATGTAGGAAAGTAGAGCCGTCCTGTGCAGTTTTGTTTTTTATACGTAGCTGCACACTGTTCACTGCAATAAAGTGCCTCTATTCCTGAACTCTGAGCATTTATTCTTCTTCTCACCTTTTGATGTCTGAAAAGTTTGGGCTTGAGGGTGGTTTCACTACGTGAAATAGATGTCCCCCTGTGGCATCTCTTTTCAAATGTTTTTTCCTCTCTTTCTCTCTCTCTCTCTCTGACTCTTGCTCTGCCTACTTTCTCTCTCTGTCCCTTATCTACAAACTAGGAAGCTCTGCATTTCTAGTGTTCATAGTGTCCCAGTGTGTGTGTGTGTGTGTGTGTGTGTGTGTGTGTGAACCGTTATCTGCTTTCGTTTCCTTAATGAGGATTTTGTAAACATTCCTCTGATACGTGCAGAAGGCCCTTCCTTTGTTTGGGTGGATGAGCCAGGCCAGATTTTGGGCCTAGTGTTTATTTGTTTTTCCTATGATTTCCTATGAGTGTTGGGACCAATGTTCATTGACCATTTCTTTTTGACAAACGTCTGAAGACTTGCCTCCGTATCTTTGAACAAGAGAGGATAAATATCTGTGGTGACGGAAATTGAAATGAAATGAGGTGTAAGAGGTTGCAGGATAGACTGAAAGCAACCACTTTTTGCCATTACAGTGCTGTTATCAGAGAATCCGTGGGGCTCTCAGAGAGGTTTTTAAGCACTTGATAAGCATCAATTACGATGAAATGAGTTTGCAGTACTTGAAAATTAAATATTTCCTTATGGGAAATAAAAAAAGGTGTTCACACTGTGCACAGACGACTATAACTATTTTTCTAACACTAAAAACAACACATACTACTTAGGATTCTGTGCATGTGAATATTGTTTGTATTTCCACTGACTTCTGGAGCATCTTATCATCTGAAGGGTGTGCAGCCTGAGCCGGGTGCCTGGTGAGGAGCTTCTGCGCTCACGGGCAAAAACAAACCACTCATTCGGAAGTGGAGGGAAGCCCTTATCACTTGTACTCTGGGGCTGACACAGCTCTGTAGCCATTGGAACGCGTCTCCAGAGGCTCAGGATGTCAAGTACCCAATAGAGGGACTTCATACAGGGGCATTTCCCTAACCGACAAAACTGTATTGACAAGGTAATTATCAGAGGAATGCTTCAGTCAGAATAACTACTTCCAATACTTCCCAAAGATCAGTTTCTGCCTATCTGATCCAAGCTTTATTCCCTCTAAACTGGCCCTTTTTTTACTCCAAGGCCCCCAAAGAGTTATTGAGAGGTTGAATTAAAATAAAAAATTTCTTAATTAGTTGTTTTCCTCTTTTTAAAATTTGCACCCTGTTGACTTAAATGGGGCAAGTTTTAAACCTGCTTTTAGCCTCTTAACATCCTTGATGTGTCAATACAAGTGCACAACCAATGTGAGTGATTCCTTCAGAGTGAACACGGTTAATCTGACTGCAGCAGATGTGAAAGATATGAATAAAAATGAAGTTAATTCGGCCAGCGCTCATACTTTCCTGTTTTCGGTCGAAGTCCATAGTAGTCGATTGTCGAGTTCTCCACTGTTGCTATACCTATCATCACGCGCGTGAACTCGACAATCGAGTTGTCGAAACGATTTTTGTCGTTCTCTGTACTGACAGCACTCCAAATTTATAAAAAAATTAGCTCAATGTTAAAATTGACCGGAGTTCTCCTTTAATGTTAGGGTGCTTTGACTGCTTTCACACCTGCCTATTTAGTTCAGTTGAATCGTACTAGAGTTCGTTTTCCCCAGGTGCGGTTCGTTTGGGCAGGTGTGAATGCGGCAATCGCACTCGGGTGCGCACCAAAAGTGGGCCAAACAAGCGTCGGTACGCTTTGAAACGAACTCTGGAGCGGTTCGTTTGTGGTGAGAACATGATCCGACCTCGAACAGAACCAACTGCCAAAAAACTGCGGACTAAACCATTTGCCGTATTCAGCTGCGCTGTGCATAATGGGATGAGGAGAAATGTTTGTTGACAGTTTGCACTTTAAAGGGCACCTATTATGACTCTTTTCACAAGATGTAAAATAAGTCTCTGATGTCCCCAGAGTATGTATGTGAAGTTTTAGCTCAAAATACCCAACAGATCATTTTTACAGCATATTTAAATTGTAATTTTTTGGGGCTCAGAAAAACGCGCTGTTTAAGTGTGTGCCCTTTAAATGCAAATTAACTGCTGCTGCACGGCACAGGGGGCGGAGCCTCACGAGCTCGCGCTTCAGTCAGGACAATCTCATCTGATAATATCAGAACAGAAACTCTCAGTTGTGGTGTTCATTTCGACTCGGAGTCGAACAATAATGCCCACAGAGCCAGAGAATATATGTACCTGAATACTGTTAGACCTATATGAAAACCTTAACGCACTTGCACTTGCATTTGTATTTTTAATTTTATTGTATTTATTTTTGCTTCTGCTTGTAATTTGTTTATTTGTTCTTGTTTACTTGTCAATTTAATTAAAGTCCCCATGAAATCAAAATTGACCCTATTTACTTTTTTAGCGCATATTACTAGTCTTGTGGTGAACAATTAATCCGTGCAAGAAAATATTTTTAAAAAAAAATTTTTACCATGGTAATCTTTAATCAAAATCTGAAAATGCCCCTCCCCTCTGCATTGGAGGACCTTCTCTGATGACGTAGGTTTGAGGAATTGGTTTGGGCAACGCTTAACCACTCCCCCCAAACCGTTAGTCTGTAATGAGCAGAGATGGAGAGGAGGAGCGCTAGAGTAAAACCCTGCCCTCTGTTCAATATTCCGTTTCACTGGGAAATACGTCACAACACTGGAGAAAAGTCGTTTGCAACTTCCGGTTCACGGGGACTTTAAAGGTTGAAATTAAGCTTCCTTGTGTGTAAACTCATGCACAACAGAAATACCCAGGCAAGAGTGAGCAAACATTTAGCTGCTCTTGATGAGTGACAGTAACGTTTGTAGCTACTAGACTTTTTTGAAAGTTATATAACTGTCTGAAAACAAAACAGTGGTCACAAACTGTCAAAAAATGTTCACCATTGTCCATTTATGCATATAAAAAAAAAAGTAGCCTAGGCTAAACTATATAATCGCATCTTAGTAAGATGTAGCCTAAGTCACAATTTGAACTGCTTTAACGTTTTTTTTATTTATTTTTACATTTCTATCATTAGATATGTGAGAAAGTTGAAACCCAATAGGCTACTTAAGTTTAAAATTGTAATTTGGCAATTTCTCTATATAAAAATCCTGTCGTCACTGTTTTTCACCTACTATATATTATGGAACATGCGATTTCGGATGCAGCCCTATGCAACTTTTTGTGCTCTTGTGGTGAATAAACAAAAACTGCATGTCTTGCGGAAGAACATTGTAGCCGGAGCCATTGTAGTCAGTCCATCTAAAATAGTCTGAATATAAACACTTATTATAGGCGTACCGTAACTGTAGTAGTGATGGATGGAATAATGATGTAGGCCTACTCGCTAATTTTGAACAAAAAAAAAAGTTAGCGTACCTAAATTAGGTTTATGTGCATGAAATGTTGACCCAGTAACCAGTTTTCACTGTAATGCTCACCCTTACTCTTTTCCTCTTAAGATAATCTTTCTTGTGTAGGAGATACACTTGATCACAGTGTTGTTTATCTTTGAAACTATTGTTCTGCCATGATGAGATCAATTTACAGTAGGCCTAAGTGTACAAGAAAAACAACTGAAGAAATGTCCATTGAAAACCCTCACAGAACAAACTGGAATCTACCACATGAACGACTCTGAACAACATATATTCATATAATCAGCATTTTGTTGATTTTGAACAGCACATTGTCCGTATAATCCAGTTGGAAATAGGAAATTCCTTCCCTATCATTTAATTATGACAGCTGACAGACACAATGCTATCTGGTCTCTTCCTTACGTAATGCCTAGTGTCTTTTTACCCCTTCCTTGAAAACACACATGTGGTGAACTCTTGTGTGAATTCGGTTCTAAAAAAGCATTCTTCTCATTGCTCTATCACACTCTGTCACATTTTATCTCCTCTGACACACTATCTCTTTCTGACTGCAACCAGACAACAGAAGTGAAGGTGTAGGAAAGAAAAGCCAGATAAAACTGTTTACTTACTGACAGTAATCCACATTTTTTGTCCTTTTCACCAAATTTTTCACAGACTCTAATGGAGTCTAATGCAGTCTAGCGATCACATAAATAATAACTATTTTAAAACTCTGCACACAATAGTTCTTTCATTTATTATTTATAATAAAAGGTGGAAACAATTTTCTCTCTGTTGAAAAAAATGGCTTAAACCTAAGATACTTTTCTGGCCTTACCCAGCTAAATTATGTTCTAAGAACTTTTTACCAATGTTCAAATTAAAGGGGAGGTTGAATATGATTTCACTTTTCTAACTTTAGTTAGTGTGTAATGTTGCTGTTTGAGCATAAACAACATCTGCAAAGTTACAACGCTCAAAGTTCAAAGCAAAGGGAGATATTTTCTTTTAAAGAAATTGCTTTTTAAGGACTATAACAAACGGCTGGTAAGGACAACACAACATTCCTCCCGGGTTAGTGACATCGCTAACCCTAAAATTTACATATGTACTATGAATACTATGTGTTAAGTATCCATTAGAAAATACTATGAACATTTCAACAGAAATAATTAAATAGTCTTTATAAATCTAAACTGTTCAGTCCAATACTGTATAATTTCAGAGTTCACATCTTGTCATGTTACAAATTACAATCCCAATGTGAAACCAAATAACTAGATCATATCTATAATTTCTGTACATAAGGTGTCAGACATTGTAGAGGTTTTACATCTGCCAAATCATGGACAGAAACTGAGAGATGGACATTACCACTGGTCTTATTTCAAAGACATTATTCATAGCAGTTCAAGGTGTAAAACACAATGGAGTTGTCCAGATAGCTCGTCTTGTATTCCTGTGAGAAACTAGACAGGACTAAGCTTGAACTTTGTTTGTTTGATAGTGTCACTAAGATGGTCCAGCAGTGGGTCTGTTGAGGAACTCCTGAATCTCTCTGTTGAGCTGCTCATTGCGCGTGAGAGCTTCGTCCCTGCTGCGCTCCGTGTTGCGTAGTAAGATCTCTAATGCAGCTTTGCGGCGTCTCTCTGCCTCTAGTTCTGCCTGCAACTCTACCACTGTAGCGCTCAACTCTTTGTTCTTCTGCTGGAGACTAAAGGTACAAACACACACAAACACACACACACACACACACAGACAATATACATTTATATATTATCAACATTAATAATAATAATAATAATTGTTCCAAATCAGCATATTAGAATGATTCCTGAAGGATCATGTGACTGAAGACTGGAGTAATGGCTGCTGAAAATTCAGCTTTTCTCTTACAAGAATAAATTAGCTCTCCAACAACTTTTATTTACTTTATCTTTTATATATTATAATAATTATATGTATTTAATACAGGGATGGGCAACTTCAGTCCTGGAGGGCCACTGTCCTGCAGTGTTTAGCTCCAACCCTAATTAAACACACCTGAAGCTAATCAATGTTTTCAGGATTACTAGAAAAGAGCTTTTGTCAGGGTTGGAGCTAAACTTTGCAGGACAGTAGCCCTCCAGGACCGAAGTTGAACATCCCTGATTTAATATATAATATTTTATTTCTTAAAAAAAATCAACCAAATCACCTCGATCCCTGCCACAACAAGGGTGTTCTGGGTGGTCGCTAGTTGGTTTCTAGGGTGTATATGTGGTTGCTAGGTAGTGGTTACTTACTGGGCCACATAGAAAGAGCTCATTCCCAAGTCTCTGACATTCTAGCCCTTAAATGTCATTATAATGGTCTGTTTTTTTGTCTGGCGTGCAAAAATCTATGTCTGAAGGATGTTTGTTCAAATCCCTGACCCTTAGCAAACACTGCTAATTACTGTGAGGCAAATAATTAACAGGTATGTACTGTGCTATACCTGCTGATGATGTTTGTTGAGTCTGTGTTTTCTTGCTGTGCTTCATTGTTTTTCTGTAGAGCAGGGTCTACTGGTGCTGCTGGCTTCTCTCTGCTCAAAGCCACCACACTCTCCTTGTTTCTCGGCTGAGGTTTTGGCAGGGGGGCTGTGCTCTGTGCCTGTGTTTTTGGAGCGTCTATCTGCTTGACAACAACATTGCTACCTGTCTTACACAAGCCTGTGTCCTCTGTGTCCGTTTGTCCTTCCACTTTTTCCTTTTCACTTTTCTGCTCTCCAGAAAATAGTGTCACTTTCTGCAGGTCGAGTAACTTAAATATGTCCTCTGAGAATGTTTTCTCGTCATTTTCGTTAAAGCTCTCCGGGAACCTGCTCCAACGATCCCAAGTGGGCTCACGGCCTGTTCTTCCCGCTGCCGGACAGCCCAAGCTGGGTAGAGTTTGCGTCCTCTTTCTGGGACTGTCGGGCCACGGGTCCATTGTGGGCGAAAATTCAGAGGAAGGAGAAAGAGGTGTGTCTTCTGACCCTGCTTCTGATGACCACTCGTCCCTCTTCTCATCCTCAGGCGTGTCTACTTCCTCTTCCTCCGGAGATTCAGACGGGGAGGACACTTCACACTTTGAGAAAAGAGTGATACGATCAGTTAAGAGGTGCAGGTGTGAAAGTAATGCTGTGAAAGCTCCAAAACATATCTCTAACCTTTAAAGAACAGTAGATGTTTTCTTAAATATGACTAAATTGTCAATTTCATGCCTACAAACAAAAAACACTTCCAGCCATTTTTCCGGCTTTTGTTTTATTTTTATTTTTATATATAAAATAAAATAAAATAAATAAAAATAAAATAAAAATATATTTTGTTTTATTTTTATTTATATATTTTATTTAAATAAATTACATTATAAATAATGCAACATCTAACTGCTTAAAATTTATAAAGAAAATGTGAAAATAATTATTACAAAGAGCAATTTCTAGCTGAATATTTTAGAACTGATTAAATATTTTACAATTTTTAAATTGCCTGTTATTTCCTAGCATAAAGACAATTCTATATTTAGAACTTTTATACACTAGTTCAACGAGTAAAAAAATGAATATTTTTACTCAGCAAGGACATTAAATTGAACTTTAAAAGAAATGTATAATGTTACAAAAGATTTCTATTGAACTTTTGAACTTACTATTCATCAAGAAATTCGGGAGAGAAAAAAATAAAATAAAAATAATAATAAACTTGAGCACCAAATCAACGTATTAGAATGATTTCTGAAGGATTGGAAGACTGAAGTAATGACGCTGAATTCAGCTTTGCCATCACAGGAATAAATTACATTTGAAAATATTTTAAAATAGAAAAATACTGTTTTCCTAAATTTTTGAAAGGTTGTGTATATTTAAACATTTTACAGGCCTACAAACCACAATTTGGAAATTGCCTGATATTTCTTAGTTTTCCATGTATATGGAAGTTGTTAGATAATGTGATCGGTACCTCTGCAGACTCCCAGCCCACAAAACTGCGAGGGTTACTGGTCTTCTTGCTTTTGTTTTTCTTGCTGGGAAGAGGAGACGGCAGCTTATCTTTGGAGGGGGGGAAAAGATGCTCATGGTGTCTGATCATAACCGTCATTACCTTCTGTATCATGGGAGTTCCTGTGTATGTGAGCAAGAGGTGAGAGAACGGATCATTACCACTGCAATGTGTTAACCAATAACACCATACTTGTTATCTCATTCTTACTCATTGCAGTTCAGGTTAAACACCCCATGAATTTCCAGTGTTAATGCATCTCTAGCTGAAACAAAGGACTTTTATTAGGCAATAGCCTTTAGTTTAAAACATATCACCCAACTACTGAACTACAACTAAATATAGCATAAAAAGTAGTGCTATCATTCTGAGGGTGCTATCATTCTGAATTCAGCCTATGATGTGCTTCTTTGTTTTAGGAACTGGGACATTTTCATTCAAAAGAGCTTTTTATTGGATAAAAATCATACAAATTGGAGCAAGAACTGATCAAAATACCTTTTTTAATAAATCAACTATATTTTTAGCAGGTTTACAATATTAAAACTGTATATATTGTTTAGTATTTTGTAATTGTTTAATACAGTACATTAACATTGTATCTATTATATCTGGTAAATATATATTGTATATTTGATTACCTCATCGGTTATTTTAAAAACAATGTAGAACGTAATGTTTTATGAGTCTTAGGATGATAACTGACCCTTCATCATACTGATGGCGTCCTCCACTTGCGGTTTGAACAGGTTTACCCCCATCACTGTGGCCAGATTCTCAACACTCATCTTATTCACCTTTGAGTTTTGTTGGACCTCAAAAAGGAATCTGCATTAACAAATATGGATATATGTCAGCATTTCACACATTTTGCTGTTATCGATGTCTGATCTGTTTTTACACTCTTATAGTAACTCATACAGTACCTGCAGATGTAACTAAGGAGGTTGTAGTTCACTTTTGGTAAAAGGCTGATTTGTTTCTCCAGCTTTTCTTTGCCCTGGAATTGATCAGATTGCAATTAGTCAAAGAATCCTTACTCATCTGCTATACTGTCTTTGTGAATGTGATCCTCACAGTTGCAGTGGTGGCATCCAGCATCAGAGTGCTGTCAAGGAAGTCCTGATACTGAGTCCATGGCACAACAGGTTCAGGAAGCTCTCTGAGGTACAACTTGAGTAAGGACCCCACCGTGTGGACATCAGTGTCACTGCAGGGAGAAGGTATAAACAAAGTTTGACATTCAGTCATTATTACAGTCTACTATTATTGTTTTCAGACAGATATTTTTTTTGTGTGTGTTTTAGAAAGTGAAAAAAGTTACTTGTCGAATGTATATGTGCGTGTGTTGAATGGCAAGATCTCTGTTAGTCAGGACAGGATGTGGCTCAGCCGCAGATCATCGATGTGTGCCAGGTTCCTCTGAAATACTGTGCTACTGTCACTCTAATTCTCATGCTTTTGCACATCTCTCTCTCTCTCTCTCTGTCTCTCTCTCTCTCAGATCTAGTTTAAACTTTCTGGGTCAAACCCTTTACCTATGCTACTTCCTCAAAAAGTCTGTGAAGACTATAGTGCTGTGTTTCACCATAAATGGTCATGCAGAGTGTGGTTATCCACATAAAAACCCCATTCGCATGCATACTTTAAAAAACACTGCAAAAATAGAAGTCTGGAAACCAATGGTCATCTGACACAGGTACAAAAATCATATGAAAATGAAATATTTTAGTAGAAGATGGTTATTTATTGTTGGACATTTATTTAATAATTTGATTTATTTAATTATCTCTTCAAAGTAACCTGATGTTATTACAAACAAAATAAATAAAATTATAATAAAAATACATTAAATTAAGTTTTTAACATATACACTATCATTCACAAAGAAATTAATTCATTTATTCAGCAATGACCCATATAATTGATCGAAAGCGACAGTAAAGACATTTATAATGTTACAAAATGTATATATAATATAATGTTTTTTTGAGGTTGCAATAAGGATGCATTAAATTAGGTAAAGACATTACAACAGATTCATATTTCAAATAAATGCTGCTCTTTTGAATTTCCTATTCATCAACTGTTAACATGTATAATAATAAGAAATATTTCTTGACCAGCAAATCAGCATATCAGAATGATTTCTGAAAGATCATGTGACACTGAAGACTGGAGTAATGATACTGTAAATTCAGCTTTGCCATCACAGGAATAAATTACATTTTAAAATATATTAAAATAGAAAACAGTTATTTTAAATTGTAATAATATTTCTGCATGTTTTATCAAATAAATGCAGCCTTGGTGAGCATAACAGACTTCTTTCAAAAACAATAAAAATATTAGCCCGACCCCAAACGTTTGAAAGGTAGTGTTCTATGGTAATATCATAACATAACAAAACCGGACTAGACAACTAGTTTTCTGTAAGGTTATACAGTCCAAGAGAGCCCTTCTGTGGATATAATCTGTGTGTCATCTGAAGGTTTTAGATCCAGTCGTCCTTGTCAGTTTTGCGGTCTGAGCATGACGCAAATGCTCCTCTTTCACTCAGGTATTAAAGCCGCTGTCAGTTAACTTGACAGATGAACGCGCGCATCGACTTTTTGTCATTTCAAATGTGATAAGACTTTACACTTTTATTTATGTCGCCATCTTTGCAGTTCCTTTAGTCACTGTCACCATGATTACAGTTGATAGATACAATTGCACGTTCATACATACAGTGTTGTAAGCTGCTTTGTGAACGGGATATTTCGACACTCAAATACTCATATCATACTCAAAACTGTCCATGGTACAAGTTGGTCCATGGTGTTATCAAGGATTTTTTAGTTAGAAAAACAAGGAAGAAACATTTCTAAAGTTATGTCATTTGAATTCATTCATATTAGCGTACAAACTGAAAAGTCTATGTGTTGACTAAGTGACATTCGTTTTTGTAGCCCAGGGGTCGGTCTCTGGTTATCTTAAGGTGCCCCATATATTAGTGCAGGGGTCGGCAACCCGCGGCTCTTAAGCGCCGCCCTAGTGGCTCCCTGGAGCTTTTTCAAAAATATGAAAATGGAAAAAATATTTTTTGTTTTAATATAATTTCTGTAGGAGGAAAAACATGACAAACATTCTTAACCCTTTCGCACGTACGATCACATCGGTAGGTGTGATTAGAAGGGTCAGTGCATCACGTGATCAACTGCTAAATTCAAATGTGCTCTCGCGCGTTGGCTGGCGCTGAGCCAGAGACAGGCGCGCTCAGAGCTGTCATATATCACAACTTTTCAGTGTTTTCAACCACATAATGTTTATTTTAGGTTTCAGACATATAATACAAAAAAAAAAAAAATACATTTAGAGTTTGTAAAATACATACTGATGTTAAAGGAAGAGGCAATAATAACCATTTCCATTATAATTAGACACGTTTTATTCATATTAGATACACATTGTGTAAGTAACTTTAAAGTTTACTCTATTCTTCTCCCATTTCACCAGCCACTTACTTTTATGTATTTCGGGAGAAGTGGATGAATTCACGTGTTGTAAATCCAACAGATCCGACAGCTCAACTAACGCGATCGTTATAAAGGTGTTTAAACAACAAAACGCTTCCACTTGCATATATTTGACAATCGGAATATCAGATATTTCATGCCATATCTAACAAATTTGTGAATATTTTGAATAAAAAAGGAAAAATGACATAAAAGCAGATCATCATTCATTCAGCTCTGTTGCTGCTGCGGTGTGTCACGTGACACGCAATGACGCGTCACCATGGAAACCATAAAGTGACATTCTAAATAATGGTCGCCTTGAAAAACTCATGCAGGGGGGAATCAGTAGAATACTGAATACTGTCAGTCAGAATATTTTAAACTTACGTGTGAAAGGGTTAAAGTTTTTCAACGTTGTAAACATAATACACGAATAAATAAATCGAAACATAATACATTAAAATGATAATGGAAGTTAAACTTAAAGCACGATTGTACAGCAGATTAGTCACGTGGTGCGTCATTCTCTCCAGGATGTGCTGCAGGGAAAATAAACATTTAATAATGAATGCTCATTATGTATTTGTAGCCTACTTATCATTTTGATACTAGGGGGCTAATAAAGCTAATATAGACACTTATGTTGCCTTCATTATAAGGCTTATAAGGCTTTTAATTTTTTGCGGCTCCAGACAGATTTTTTTTTTTTTTTTTTTCCGGTCCGATATGGCTCTTTCAACATTTTGGGTTGCCGACCCCTGTATTAGTGTTACCATTGCATACCATTACTGGCCTATGGTACCACCATAATACTTTTTTTGTAAACATATGCTTTACTCAAATCAGTTCTCTACTACATTATCCCTGAGCCGTTCTAGACATGTGAAACTTTACCTGGGGAAAGAGGGTCTTTCTCCGGCATCAAAGGCCTCTCTGAACTGCTTGACCTGGTTGTCCTGTCCTGGCAGGCGAAAGATGCCCTCCTCATTCAAACCATGCTCTCTGATGAATTCAGCACACTTCTCCACCAGGATGGGCACCAGTCGATGCCCAAATTTCTTCTCATACACCATGATGTCTGAAAGGCTCTTTCCAAAGACTTTGAAGAAAGAAACATAACTCTTTTATTGCATAGCAGTGGGAGTCCATGGATTCATATTTTCTGAATAAAACACCCTTTGGACATTATACATTAGACACACAGCCAAGTTATGGTAAACAAGGGGCAAATGATTGTTTGGGGTGAACTATCCCTTAAGGAAGCACAATGTATAGGCCATCGTGCTTCCTTAAGGGATAGTTCACCCCAAACAATTCTGTCATGTCGTTCCAAACCTATAAGACTTTCGATTCATCTTTGGAACACAAATGAATCCCTGAAGAGCTTTCTGTCCCTCCATTGACAGCTATTCAACTACCACTTCAAAAAGTTCATAAATTGATCATAAAACTAATCCATATGATCAATTAAACTAATTGATCAATAAAACTAATCCATACGCTAATGTTAGTCTTTCTGCTTATCCTGAGGTTCACTGTAATCAGCTGGATCCAGGCTGTATCCAGATTAGATGGTGGACCTGCGCCTAGACACGACCACAACTCATCCCTGAAGTGTCAGCAGAGATTGTGTCAACTAGAGAGACTCCCCTGTGAAGGACTCATGGACACGACAGCCATCAGCACTGATCCTCTACAAACTTGTCTCCATACCAGCGTGATGACTCAGATCTACAACCAGATGGAACTGGATAACATTCCGATTGTTCCAAACCATTCTGACTTCTGACTTATAATGCTGCCTGAATCATAATCATACACTGTTCGCTCATTGGCCAGAGGAGAACTGGCCCCCGACTGAGCCTGGGTTCTCCCAAGGTTTTTTCCTCCATTCTGCCACCTGATGGAGTTTTGGTTCCTTGCCACTGTCGACCTTTTTCCACCTTTGTTGCCATTGGCTTGGCTTGCTTAGTTGGGGACATTACATTTTACATTTAATTTAATATTCAACAATAATATTGATCTGCCTGCATTGACACTATTATACAAGAACTGAACTGAGCTGGACAATGACATCACAGTTTATTCCAGAGCGGCTATATATATATATAAATTAACTAAATTAATAACTTTTTTTAAAACAAAAATGAAACATCACTGAACTTACTTAAGCTGGACTGTGACGCTATTTTCTTCTGGAAACAAACTTTTTTGCATTATTTTCCTGTTATCTCTGTAAAGCTGCTTTGAAACAATCTGTATTGTAAAAAGCACTATATAAATAAATGTGACTTGACTTGACTTGTAGTGAAGGTTCATTCTTGTGTGTTACGCAGCACGTTTGAGCTTCTGCAAGAACCAATGAGGTTCATTCTCGTGTTAAGCAGGTTCGGTTGAGCTTCTGTTTATGTTTGCTGATCAATATGTGAATAAAAGACTAAATTCAATCTGTCCATCATATAAAGCGATCAAGTCTCTTCAGAAAATTTGGACTAAACTGCTCAATTCACATGGATTAGTTTTATGATCTCTTTATTAATTTTTTGCATCAAAGTAGTACTTGCGTGGCTGTTGATGGAAAGAAAGAAAGCTCTCAAAAAGATCTTCAACTGTGTTCCGAAGATGAATGAAAGTCTTACGGGTTTGGAACGACATGAGGGTGAGTAAATGATGACAGAATTTACATTTTTGGGTGAACTAAACCTTAAAAATGTTTAGGCTAGTCCAGCTGTTGTGCCATTCATACCATTCATATAAATTGTAAATACGAGTGGAATGTCTCTGCCTTGCACGGTCTCTGTTTGCAAGATTTAGTCAGTCATTTAGTTAATTCCTTCATCCAAAGTGACTAATGTGTATTTTTTACTGGGACTTATTATAGACAGTCCCTCTGAAACAACCTAAGCGAGCAGTAAACAAAACCACATTGTTATGTTTTAGGGATAAAGGAAATGTCTGAAAAATGTAACAAATAATCTTCTGGCAGCAAATGAAAAGGTAGCTTTTCCATTCTTCCACAGATCTTTCCTTACAGTGTGGAAGAAAATTAGTGTATTAGAACTTCCTCAATCTGTCAATAACCTTATAGGCAAATATGTATGGTATATTTTTTATGACGAACAATAGATACCTCCATTGGACCGTGATCCAATGGCCTTCCGGATGGAGCGCACCCACTCTTCCATCTCGCTCTGACTGGTCGCCATGAGAACATAGGCATCTCGCTCCCGATCTGTACTGCAACCTGTGGCATCAGGGACACAAGAATTTTTTTTTTATGATATTGCCTTTCAACACATATACTGTAGTAGCCCATGAGATCATCTTATACACTGTAAACAACTAGCATATATAACAGGCCTGTGACACACAGTGCTACAGAAGTATAAAAAAAAAACCTCACCTGGTATAATCTCAAACAGGAATTTATCATCTGCATTTGATGGCAGCTCATTAACTTGGCATGAGAACAAAGGTATGGTTCCCTGAGATCAAAATGAGACAAAAGGGAATAGTTACAGACAGTTATGTCTGATTAAATCTGATTAAGTGATAAATACAAATACATATATTTTGTTAGAAAGCTTTAGTTTCATTGTTATTTGTTTTCGAATATCAATATTATACATTTTGATGACATAGCGAGACTCAAAAGTTTAAGACCACACTGAAAATCGAGGAAATCAAGATATAATTGAAACATAATATTTAAATTGAACTTTAAAAAAAAAAAAGATTAAATAATTCATTTTAGTTTAGTTATTTGACTGTCAGGAATGGCATTGCATGAAAAAAAACATTGCATAGGCTACAGTTAAAACCTCAGGAATGAAGAAATAAAAATATGCATTACAAAATAATACTAATAATATAAAAATCTCACTGTTTCAATCACTAATGCTTGCATGCCTCCTACCTGGAGAGCGCTCTCTCTGTCGTCCTTATGGTACGTGAGAACGTTTCCTCTCAGCACAAAGAAGCGCAGCTGCCAGTTCTTCACGATGGATCTCTGCTTCTTCAGCCAGCCTGTTTTCAGAGGTTTCTCCATTGATTTCTTAAAACCAGTGTGAGTGGATCCAGGGCTCCCTTCCCCAGGTATAACACTCTTGGAGCGTGCTGAGTGGAAACCGACAACAAGCAGGCAGAGAATAAGAATACGCAGAGGAGTCCGACTTGCAGAAAGTGAAGTCACCTTTGACTGAAATAATTTAGTGAGTCTATAATTATATCATGAAAACACCATGTAGTGTGGTGAATGTCAGTGGTAACTCTCCGAACCCAGCAGCTTCCTGCATAACAAACATTTGCAGACTGGCTTTGATTATCGAAGTACTGAAGAAACTGTCCTGCTGTAACTTTAGGACCATCACAAATGAAAAGGACAGCTCTGCCTGGAACAATACAACACCATGCACTTTCGATGTTACTGTGCAATAGATTATTTCAGGTCAAAAGGGTATTATTGGATTTTGACTCTTTCACACAGGGGTTTTGAGAACTGAAACATCAAAGTGGAACGTTTCATTGTTCAAAGATTGCCCTTTTATACCTTGAGAAACCTAATGGAGTTCTCAGTTATGTGTCACTCAAGAATAAACCACCTGCTAACATTTTTAGGAGAAATAAATATTATATATATTCACACACACAGGTTGACCTACAATAAGAGTACAGAGCTCAGAAAGTTTGGTTCTGAAAAAAAATGAATAACCCTACTGAAACAAATATATGGTTTGCTGGTTTTAGCAGGTTTCCAAGACAGGTCAAACTGGTCTGTTGGCTTTTAGAGTGGTTTTGGACACTTTTCCACTGGTCAGACTCAGAGATCAGATGGCTGCCAGGCCAAACCAGCTAAACCCAGCTTAAATCAGTGAATACCAGCAAAAACATGTTCTCAGAAAAACCTCCATTTGTGTTTCATTTAAGCCCATTGGTGTCTGGAAGAGACATCTAATCTAGACTAAAGACATCTAATTTGTGATTTTGCTTTCTGACAGGATAGCCCATTGTAAAGAGAGGGTGGGGTAGGTAGAGACCCTTGTGATTGAGAGATAAGAAAAAACTGAGATGTTCTGGGTGGTAGAAAATATGAAAATCATACAGGCATTGCAATCAGCATTCATCATAGTGAAAGCTGCTTAGTGAAGCCACAAACACTTGACTTCATGTGAGTCTCTTTGATAAGAAAGCATCTACAATAAATACATCTCTAAATAGCAAGAAATCAGCCATTATCTAATTGACAAGAGATGGTGTCACGTTGATTTAAGCAGCTTGAAGCTTTTGTCGTCAAATTCACTATAACCCATTGAGAACAGAGGGAAGGGCAGAAGAGAGAGAACTAAGATAAACAGGAAGTTACAAGCTCATCAGCAACAGGAAGTAGAGTTTTTGAAAGATCCCCACCTAACGCCAGCTTCTTTGGTCTATTTAGAGAAGATCTTGCCTGATGGAGAGCACGGACCACTGTTCTCTCTCCTGGACCACGGGCCCACACACATTGACCTCACCCAAGTCTATGACACACGCAGGGATCAGGGGAGCTTTTATGGTGGGGAAGGGAAGAGAGTAGGTTGAAACTCCCTATAAATTACCAAGGAGATCATAGCAAAGATGCAAGAAGCTGTTTGCGTCAGTGTGTGACATTAGTGAAAAGGGCATGTTGATCATTCACATTCAGCAGCTCAGATGCTGTTCTATTGTCTCTGGCTGAGATGCACAATTTAATAGTCTAGCAGCTAAAATCAACATTCAACTAAAATAATAATTCATCAGTGCATGTTATTCCAAAAAATCTTTCATTAAAAGATCTTACTTCACTCCTGAAACAACTTTCAACTTATCATTTGACATCACTATCCTCCGCTTTTTTATTTCCCTGATGGATAAAGTCAAGACCTGTCTTTTTTTTCCATACCGTTTCACTAATACGTCATTTTACTGAAGTAAAATTGGTTGGTAAAACAAAATATGAAAAGTTGATAATTATTTTGTAATCATTTATTTTATGGCTGGTAACTGATAAATGGCTGATATAAAATTTCTAAATAGTTTTCAAAAAATCGAAATAGTTTAAATAAATATTAATACTGCAACAAATAATTATGTTATGGCTTCTAAATAGTTAAAAAAAATCTAAATAGTTTAGATAAATATTAAAACTAAAAATATATACGTTATCGCTGGTAACTGATAAATTGTAAATAACTGATTCAATTTCTAAAAAATATTTAAAAAAATCAAAATAGTTTAAATAAATAATAAAAGTAAAAAGATAAAAAATAATCAGTCATTAAAATTTGTAACAAATCAATAATTTCAAATGCTTCACGTGAATTTAGACATCACAGCATTAGAATGTTCACTATGAAAAGTTAAATTGTATTAATATAATAAATGTGTAATTAAAAAGTGTAATTAATATTGTTTTTCATATTTTAACATTATATGGGAAACGATAATGCAATTTAAATATCCAACAACAACTGATATAAAACAGTGACTGATACAAAAATAAAATGATAAAATAATAATGAATACCTGCCTTAAATTGATATCTTAAAACATGTCTGCTAAATATCAAGTTATAATACAGTAATAACAAAAATGTGAAGCCACCAATGTAAAGAAAACTATCACACAGCAAGAAACACTCGCTCTCATAAACTGGCCTAGATTATCATACAACGCCTGTGTCGTCCATTGCAGATAGGATACTGCAGAGAACATTAACCAAATACCTTGTAATGGGCTGCATAATAGATAATTACCTAGCATAATAACATGCTGACATTTTGAGCTGAGAATGAGCATGTTTCTCAGACAAAAGTGAGTGTCGCAGTGTCTTCCTGCCTGCATGAAGATTAAACACAGAGGAAATCACAAATGCTTTGCATCTCCACCAGACAGAGCAGAATGAGACCAGAAACACCACGAGTCACCATCACATACAACCATAAAACTGCCTCGTTTTATACTCGATTGCTCCATAAAGCTGGTGAAAGACATGCTTTAACTCTTAGCAATACACTCCATTTTAAGGTGACGTAGTTACATGTTACTACATGTACTTACTATAGTAATAACAGTAAATCACAGGTAACTAACCCTAAAACAAACACTAACCCTAACTCTATAGTAAGTACAATGTAACTATGTCACCTTAAAATAAAGTATAACCGAGATTTTAAACAGCCTGGAGATGAATGAGAACGTGTAGTCAAATCAGTAAAGTAGTATTAGTAAAGTGGGCTAGTCAAGTACTAGAAACAATCTTGTATCAAAATATCCAACAAATCAAATAGAGGTTATGGGATTCAACCGAATTACAAGGAAACACATGCGTGTAGCAGATTAGAAGAGCTCAAGAGAATTATATAGCCTCAGGGTGAACGCTCAGCAATCACTATGCCACTTATTTCTGTGATTTACAGATACTGTAAAATCCAAGTTACACTAAACACATCTGGCCATCACGGCCCAGTTAATTACATTTATCATAAAATAAGTCACACATCACATGAGCCAGTGTAGATCAAACCTCTAGTTCCTAGTGACAGGAGGCCTGCTGTCAATGAATACAAGGGATCACACAGAAATCTACCCACTTGGCCAAGTGGAATTCCTAAAACACGGAAAAGACTTTGACCTTTGACCACACACTTAAACACACAGTGTCACTCACCTATCTTGGCGGTTTCAGCTCTGAATGTGCTGAAGTCCCAGTTGCGAGGTAGTCTCAGAGACATTTCTTCAATTTTAGACAAAGGGTTACACACACAGAGACACACACGCACACATTCTCTCGTTCGCACGCACACACACAAACAAACAAACACAAAACATACAGTGAATTCTAAGAGTACATTCTTTCCAGTCAGCCCCTCTTCTCCTCTTTACTTCCTCCTTCCTCTGCTGATCTGATGCTTCTTCTTTTTTCTTTTTTCTTTTTTTTCTACTTCCAAACACGTTGAATCTTGCCCCTCTGCTTGCCTGTAGATTTTGTGACCAAACCAAGTTATTTTTAAGTTATTACATCAAGCATGTCTGTCAGACAGTAAAGAAATGAAAGAGAAGCACTGTCATCATACCCACAATCTTCTTGTGCTGAGGAAGTGAGTGACAAATGCAAGAAAACCACAGAAAAATAATGAATTTTCCACACAGGCGAACATGCAGACTACAATTGTGCAGGATGTACCTCAATCAATGAGGCCAACTTCATCTCAGACATTTTTCATTATTCTCTTGAAGAGATGCAACATGCAGATCTTCTGATAGTACGTTAACATCTAAAACAGACACACAAAACTGTCATCATTTAAAAAAAAACTGCATCTGGCATAAAAAAGGAAGTTCAAACAGCAGGAAGAAGATTTATATTTATATATATGCTGAGCTTTCCTCTTTATTAACCATTTACAATGAGCAAATCACTGTACACAAAGCGGCAGGGAAAGCACATTTATCTGCTTTATCAAAAATTACAAAACAAAATACATCAGAATTACAGACCATTATACTCAATGACAAATAATAACAACAACATATTGACCTGTTGTTGTTCATTTGTTCAACAGAGAGGAGTTTTGTTTTGCTTATCATATAGGCAACCTAAAAGAAAGAATGGGTTTTAGCATTTCTGTTTTCAGTTTAATGGCTAACACTTTACAATAAGGTCTCATTAGTGCATTAACTAACATGAACATGAATAAGCAATACATTTGTTAAGAGTATTGATTACTGTTTGTCAGCGTTAGTTAATAAATATATAATTGTTCACTCAGGTCCATGAAATAATATGAACAAATATAAGCTTTGATTTCATAATGTATAAGTAAATGTTGAAATTAACATTTAACTAAGATTAACTTGTGTAGGCCCAGTTAACTAATGTAACCTTATTGTAATTTTAATGGTAGGCTAATGAATAAATCGCCAGAAACACAGATAAAACAACTGCACTGCAGTCAGTTTCTCTTTGACACTACAAGAGACCGCTACATTCGCATCATTTCTAAGAAGTATAAAATGTCACGGCAGCGTTTACGGAAACAATGTATTAAATAAAAAAGCAAGCCTCGCTTCCCTAGTGTTAACCACACATGAAAAAACGACGGGTTAGCGCCCTCTATTGGCTATGAATGGCACGCGTCAAATGCTAATCACAGAAACGAAACGAGCCAGATTTTTTTAAACATGCATTTAACACTTTCAGAATTTTGTCTCTTTATAAATGTTTATGGTCATCATCGCACACAAACGCGCTCCTGACATCAGTGGTTGCACAGTTACATCACGGGTCTGTAAACTCTCTCTGTTGTGTTGACTAGAAAACATTGAAATTGCTCTGCTAATGTCTGGACTTTGTACGCTAATGTTTCAGCACAGGGGCCTATACATACACAGAGCACAGACTGGTTTAGAGGACCATTTAAACACAGTAAAAGATAAGAATAGAATCATCTCTACGTCAAACATATACAGTATATATACTATATAATCTTTTATGATAACAATGTATGCAATTCTAATAAAATCAATATCTAATAGTTTGATAAAATCAAGACATCGAGTTGAATCAAAAAAGTACAACGTGAAAGAAAAAAATCTGCACCACATAACAGATGAATATCACAACTTTAGAGTGTTTTTGTGTACTGAATTAAAAAATAAAAATAAACATGCATTTATGGTGGATGGGGATATGTAGGGGCTTCAAATAGTATACACTGATTTATACATTGAGTGCTGTGCGTGTTACGTCAGCAGTGAAAAGCAACATAAAATTCAAACCTGCAATAAAAGACTCTTACTTAAGACTCGTATATGGATTGGGCCGTCCATCAAACAAAAGCAAGACATTGATTCTGAATGTCTTCCATTGAAAGAGGAAAAAGTAATTGAAAAAGTATCTATCACTGGAAACTCAGATAATAAGCTGCCTATTTATCGCTCAAGATCTCTGGGTATAGAAATGTTTTTTAAACTGAAAAACAAGATTAAAGTTTGCCCAAGTTTAAATAGCTTATCCATCTTAACAGGTCTGAAAGTATGTGCTCATTTATCTTTAGTGATGATATCAATGGACCGCACATACAGACTAACCTGAGCCCATTACAACCTCATATGTTATTGTAGCATTACTGTGCTCTACTTTTTTAAAGCTGCTCAATGACACCCTTTTAAAAGTAAATAAATATTGCTTATGGCACTTGTTAATGATCAACATGTATTAGTGGAGAATAAAATACCTTAAGAAAGACACAGAATAGTTCTGACCCTTTATCCATGAGTTTACACAGTAGGTGAAGGTAAAATCAAAACAGATGGAACAGAAATAGACTGTCTCATGCAGTGAAAATGGTACAAAATGGTTCATATGAAATGCATTTAAAACCAAAACAGTCATTGAGATTTGATGGCCCAACCTGATCCTTAACTTTAAGCATGTAACTGTTCACAAACAAACACAAACACACACAGAAAACTCGTTTAGGCTTGACAAAGATTAGCTAGTAACTGCTCAGTGACAATTGAACATTGGGGGAAAGAATCTAGAAATGAACAACAATTCTTGAACATTCAGTGTGAAATGTCTTCCTGTCAAACACTGAATAATGAAATCTGAATCTTCTCCGTACTGTACCTTCAGGAAGTACAGTATACGTATATTCCCACACATCTGAACTGTAACAGTCACCACCTATCGGGCTGAAGCACATCTTTGATTTCAATGACCATATTGCTTTTAAATATAATGTTACAACAATGTCAAAACCCAAGATCAGGGAAAGAAACATGAATTTACGGCACTCTGCAGTGGAAATTCAAACTTGACGATGGCGTATGGAAACACCCGTTAGCACAACAACAAAAAACATGAACAAAGGCTAGCCTGAGGTTGAAATGACAGTGTGATGAGCAGTGCATTAAAACAAATAAAACATAAACATTATAAAATATTCAGACAATCTATAGGTACGGAACATTTGTGCACAAGTGGAATTGTACGACTGTAACAATAAATGTCAACGTCTTCTCAATATATATAATATTCTTTTGTGGCATAAAAGATAAACATAAAACGTTCACAAAAAAAATTAAATGACAAGCAAAAACACTGATTTGTACACGCACGCACGCACTCACTCACTCACTCTTTCTCGCAAACACACTGAAAATGGAATGACCCAAGGTTGTAGTTCAGTTTCCCGTTGTTTCCCTTCCTATGTTACTCGTCTCATCTCCCACTTGTATTCACGCCTGGATCTGTTTCCGTTGCACTCTCCTCCCTCTATCTATGGCTCACTCCGGTGGGATGTCCCTAGGGTGGTCCGAAAAGTTAGGCTGCTTCTTCTAGGGCAGGAAGCAGGCCTTTCTCTGTCAGATGAGCCTTGAGCGAGTTGAAGATGTGGAGCTGTTGGTCTAGTCTCAAAGCAAGAAGCTGTTGGATGACCTTAGAGGGGTTTGGCCCTCTAAAAGAGAGGAAATTTCAAAGCAAACTGTTTTTATGCTCTGGAAACACTGACATGATTAAAGATTACTCTGATTGTAAATAACAATGCATGATTATATTAGTCTTTGAAAAACAAACACTAAACCTAACAAGGAACTTGCTTGATAAAATGATAGTGCATTAATGTCTGCCCACTTTTTTAGCAGTTTTGGTTACAGAAGTATTTTTTCCATTCTTTTTTCCCATAGGGATTTAAAAAAAATACTTTGTTAAAGCATTATAAACCATGAACTAAGCCAGCCAGGTATGTGGTGAATCACAACATTACAAAAAAAATGTATTTAAAGTATTCAAAAAATCAGACAAAACGTATTTTGACAGCATAGCAAGACTGATAATATCATTAGCAGTGCTTTATGGGAGAGGGTGTTCCCTGGAAGCTCTTTGGGTGAGATTTGTTCGTTCAGACTGATTGGTGGAATTTTCTGTATAGCATCATGGGTAATGTAGTTTTTTCACCTTGAATTCAGCTGTTAAACACTATTATTTTAAAAATAAGTTAAAAAGCATATACCATTGATTAACAATGTTACAAAAGATTTATATTTTAAATAAATGCTGTTCTTCTGAACTTTCTATTTATTAAATAATCTTAAAAATGTAATACTTCCCTCAAAAATATTAAGCAGCACAACTACTTTCAACACTGATAATAAGAAATGTTTCTTGAGCAGCAAATCAGCATATTAGAATGATTTCTGAAGGATCATGTGACTCTGAAGACTGTAATTGAGTAATGACGCTGGAAATTCAGCTTTGCCATCACAGGAATAAATTACATTTTAAAATATATCAAAAATAAAAAGCAATTATTGAAATTGTAATAATATTTTACAATTTTACTGTTTTTATGCATTGATGAGCACAAGAGACTTGTTTAAAAGAAAAAACCCAAAGTTTTGAACGGTAGTGTATAAATAATAACAGTCCTACCTGATGAAGCTGGCGATGTAAACATTTACAAATGTGGCCATGAGGTACTGACAGTCGAAGCGGTCCATGATTCCTCCATGACCAGGAATGGTGTTTGCAAAGTCCTGCAGAGATAAACAACACAGAGAAGGTAAGACCAGAGTGTTGAACACATGACAGGAAACGGTTCATGTAGTCTGATCTACACTGTATCTCATCTAAATGGGCCTTTCCATTTAAGATGCCATGTAGTGAAGAAAGCTGTAGTTAAGCGTTTTAAGACTGAATCAGTTTCAGATCTGTATGATCTGTGGGTGGACAAATTACACCTACCTTGATTTTGAAGGCCCTTTTGAAGCCGCTGGCAAAAAAGCCTCCAAAAGGTCCCATGATGGAGGCAAAGCTAGACAGGGCAATGCTGTGGATTTGGAAAGGGTACAGCTTTACTGTGGTCTAAGAAGAAAATGGGAGAGAGATGGAAATGTGTTAGACACTGACTTTACTTGGATGCATTTTCAAAATAAGTAACACTTGAAGGATTTGAGTTGCTTTTGTTTAAATCATTGTGTTTTTGTGGTCCAAAGAATAGTGAAGCAGAGCTGTGACAGATTCATAGTGAGTGGAGAGTCAGCAGATGGCTGTGTCTGAGCAACTGGTAAACACAGGCACAAAAAAACGAGAGAGAGAGAGAGAGAGAAGGAGAGGACAGACCAAATAAGAGACATGAGGAGTAAGTGTCTAACAGATTGTGTACTTGTGAGTGTGTGTGTTTTACCCAGCCCGTGATGGACTGAAGTACAGTCGGCAGGCCGTAGCTCTGAAGCTGGAAGAGTTCAGATGGCTCACAGTCCACTGTGAATCTGTTGGAGTCGTTGTTAAACTCAACCGGGCACACAAAGTAGCTGTAACCTGCCATCACATACGACAGCTGGAGAAGAGGAGAAAGGTATTCGTTATTTTTCAGATGCATCTCATTAACGTCTTAAAGGTGCAGTTTGTTATTTGTCAAAATCGTTTCTGAACATTGTTAATATTTGAAATCAACCCAAACAAACACACCCCTCTTCATTGCTCCCCCTTCAATCCTAACCACCCTGCTCTGAGTCTGTCTCGAGGCGAGTGCACTGACAAGGACGCAAAACAGTAAACACTGCATTCTCTAGCAGTCATCAGCCTGCGCAACTCTCACTAGCAGGCCTCTGTTACACACGCAATGCAAGAGTGGATGTCTATATACCGTAGCAGAAGCGCAACAAAACAATGCTTCAATATAAATAAAGTGAATATGATGAACGAACGACAAGCACAATTTTTTTACATACATACACAAGAGTAAATACAAACAAGAGTTCATTGTTTGTTGCCAACAGCACAGCAGCTCCAGACAAACAATGACACTCAAACCCAGTGTTACTCACGTATTCGGCTAATCAAAGAAACGTCTGTTTTCAGGCCTTCCAGCTTAGCTCTCTTCAGTGCTGAAAAGCTTTTCCAATGTTAACATGGGTCCTAAAGCTCTTTCCTGATAATAACCCTTCATTTTCCAGTGATATTCTTAAGAGCTTTTCTCTTTTGTAATGTCTCTCAGCCATCTCTTACTCTCAAATCTCCCTCTTGCCCGTTCTCTCTCCTCCACTGTCATACGCCCCCTAATGCTGATTGGCTACACGTTGTTTGTTGTGTCGGTCCAACCAACTTCCAAACAGTGTTTTTCAAATATTGCTTACCCCACCTTTAAGTACAAAGGTAAAGGAGGAACTTCATCAGCCTATTCCAAGGCATCAATAAAGGCAATTTTCATTCTTACATCTCCAAAGTTTCCAAATCTACATAAAACATTCAGTAAAGACCAGAAGAAGAACAGGAAGAAGGTTATTACTCACTAGGATTCCAAAAACAATAGTGGAGAAGAAGCCACCGATAAACCCCTCCCACGTCTTCTTAGGAGACAACTGCAAAGAAACATCAGCATTAAGAGAACTGTACTAACAATAAATGTACATTGCACAGAAGCCACAGAAAGTATTTAGGCCACACTCATAAATGCATGAATGTTACTGTATTAGACAAAAATACAAATAAATAAAAGCAACTGGTATTTTAAAAAAAGCACACTTTCAAGCAAAACATTCTAGAAAAATAAGTTTGTTGGTTTTTACATAAAACTGCACATATGCTGTTCAGACTTAAGCATTTGGTTAAGTATTATACAGCCATTTTATTATTATTAAGACGTAATGAATATTTGATTTTTAAATAATATGGGATAATTAATTTGGGATGTCAAAAACACAAACCTTGATGAGAGGGGTGCGACCGAAAAAGAAGCCAAACATATAAGCCATGATGTCATTACAGATAACACAGGAGATGGGAACAATGAACCTGCGCACACAGAAACAGATTACTTTATACAAACAGATCACCTACACCACAAAATCAACTGTACTGTTTCCAATATTCTAGGATGTCATAGGATTTTAAAGTTTAAATGTTTAAATTTGTAAAATGGTGTTTGATAGTGGTAATGGTAAAACAGGAGGCATCATCTTACCAGATCATCCCCTCAAACAGGTTATGAATGATTAAGTGGGACTGAGTCACCACAATGAGCAAGGTCACATGAGTCCAACCGAACTGGGGAGAGAGAAAGACGGGATGAATAGCTCATTCACTTCAAATCTGGGACAAAAGGCAGTTCTATAACAAGGAAAAGATAGGAAACGTGTAGGGTCTGTGGCCACGATTAATATCAGCAAACATATCATGCAGGCTGACATGCATGACGAATACATATGTAGTCTATGTAAATATGTAAGCAAGTGAATGCAAAAAAAAGTACACTGAATTTCCTCTACGGGTGCTTTCACACCTGAGCGTTTGTTTCGGAATCTGGTATGTTTTCTCCCTTGGTTCGGTTCGTTTAGGCATATGTGAACACGGCAATCGCGCTCATATCCGCACCAAAATGAACTCTGGGCCGGTTCGCTTGAGGTGCGAAAGCAATCCGACCCAACGGACCAACGAACCAAATGGTTCGGATTCTATGAGTGAGCACATTAGTTGTCACAGTTGAAAACTAAAAGAGCACCTCTTCATCTTAAAATGTTGAGTAATTGCGCTTCTCCGTGCAAGAATGCTGTCCCTATAAAGCCTTGATTCCTGCTCTAGCTGCATTATAACATTCACATAGTGTCTGTGTGTGTCTTGACAATGTTAACCTCTAGACAGCGCTGGGAGATCCAGAGAGAGCGTGTTTAAATTTGCTGTGGTATTAATATGAATGTAGTATATAATTTACCAGCGGGAATGGCGGCTACATTCGTATAGTGTTTGCGTGTGTCTCGACAGTTACAGATAAAACCACATTAAGCTCATGGAGCGAGCTTGCCAATCATCTAGACAGATGAAGCAGAGGAAACTCTGACTAATAAGAGGACAGTTGTACTTGCATGTGACTTGCACAAACACATTTTGGTACGCTTTGAAAGATTGTCTTATGAAAGCGAACAAAACCAAGAAGAAAATGCAACATTGTAACAAATTAAGTCCGTTCTGGAACAAAACAAACGATATAGGTGTGAAAACGCCCTAAGGAAGTCTAAGGAGTCGAACCTGTAGAACAGACTTAATGCCACATCAACACACTCACTCACCATGTAGAACTGCAGGCGATAGTGTTTTTTCACCAGGCTCAGAACAAACATGCAGAACCCTGGACAAGAAACAGACATCTGTTAAAACAGACAGTTCCACCAATGCCATCACCACATGTCTAAGCAACTATTTTTAGCCAGTCACACTGTTACTAATTATGCCCTGTTTGAAAGGATGCAGAGAGTATAAAACCACCACGCTAAAAAGGCAATCTGAAACTACATAAATTAAGAATCTGAAGTACATGGAAGGTTTATACATTTTTTAACACTCTGTACAAATTGATAAAAGGAACTTTGATTATTTGGCTTACTTTTGGACCATTTATGGCAAGGTAAGACATGATTTGTCTCAAGCAAGAGTGAGCACAGTTCAGCTATTACAAATGAATACAGCACATTATGTATTCATTTGTACTGGGCATTATGCAATAAAATAAAAAACAAGCAATACATAAAAGTAACTGAAGTGATGTTCCACAAGGAGATCAGGTCTATTTATGAATAAGCTGTTTTAGAAGGTGATTTTCCATCCATATCTTTCTAGCCTGAATTTAATCATTCACAATTTTTACTTTTTTTCCTGCTTCAATAAGCATTGTTTGATTGTCTGTTTAAACTGTTATTTTTAACAAAACGTTTTTGTATTTAAAATAGAAAAAAAAAAATAGCATTATGTTGCTTTTAGCTCAGGAGGAAATCTGGTGTCTTATAAGAGAAAATGAGCGAGGGGTGCACAGACAGGCAGAGAGCCTAACCACATCCTGGATGACATGAACTTCCTACCTATGAAAAAAAAAAAAAAAAAAACGCTCCAAAACACGTAAGTAAATCACCACGTCTGCATTCGAACTGGTAATATAAAGCATGTCTGCATCTGACTTTGCCTTCAGCACTCTGTGTGGAAAAGTTGAGAAGTAACTGATAACTAATAGTTCTAAAAGTACTAAAAGTACCATGCTTGTGTAACAGAGAAGGTTCTGACCTGTGAGGTACAGGGCGAATGAAATGAAACGATGGTATTTGCTGAGGATGCGTAGAGGCTCCTCCCTCTGCACCAGACTGAAGAAATAATCCGTCACCGTTTCCCCATAGAAGAAGTAGTTCACACACAACAGGAAGTACCTGACAAAAACCGTTACAATCTGCAGTTAGGCATCATTATCATTATGACAAATGCCTTTCACATGCAATCATTAAATCAAAGTGTTTCTAATGCTTGTGAAAGCAATAATAATGTGCCCATTTGATAGCAAAAGAAGATGAAAGAAATGGTCAGAGTTTAGCTGATCTTCAGCCTGACTAGGATTGTGACCTCATGGAAGAACGGTGTGTTAGGCTACACACAGCAGGACTAATGTAGAGAAATGGTTTTACTCATATCTGATTTGCCAGATAACTAATCTACAAAATCTTAAAACAAGTTCAAAGAAAAGTTCACCAGTCTTTTAAACAGGAAGAATCACACAAATGTCATACTTCACCCCAAAATAGAAATAAGAAAGCTATTTTGCATAAAGGAATTAAAGACTAGGTTTAGGTGTTTTTTGTTTGTTTGTTTTTTGCATAGCATTGCATCCCTACATCTTACATTTTCAATAATCCAATGTAATAAAATTAATTATAAAGCTATTTAAACTGTAAAAGTAAATCCTTGGTTTAAACCTCAAGTTGTTGCTGAACAACAGAATAAAGAAATTCATACAGGTTTGGAACAACTTGAGGGTGAGTAAATGATGGCAGAATTTTCATTTTTGGGTGAACTATCGCATTAAAACTGACATTTTGCATCAAGTGAATGACAGTTTTGCCAGATTTAAAAAATGTTTCAACCCAACACAACCCTGCATTTTGCAACTTTTAAAGGCGTTCGGTGGGATTTTCACATTAATAAAACATGGTGAATCTTTCCTGCAACATTTGAAACAACTAAAGTTAGACTAAAGTTTAAATGCGGCCTACATCAGAGTGAATTTCTCATACCTCTATACAGCTGGTGATAGCATGTATAGCTGGATGAATAAACAAGCGCAGTGGTTACTAATTCAACTAATTCATCTATATAGTGATAGATAATGAGAGCAGGGAGAGAGGGAGAGACAATGAAGTGTGAAAATGAAGGTGGCAGGTGTGTGTCGCAGGTGTGTGTCGCAGGTCTCACCAGCTTAGTGTTCTGAACCAGGGCAGGTGGTAAGAGTGATACACACTGTAACCAATTGTGATGATCTCCTGGAAGCACTTAATCTGAACGCACATCACCTGTGGAAGACACAGAGGACAAGAATAAAAAAATACTCGAGTGTCTACTGTCTAGCTGTTTTTGAAAGCAAGAATGCATCTTGTGTGTGTGTATATAAGTCTTCAATTGGCAGTAAATAAAGCTTATTGTAAATATTATATGCAGGCCCATATAATTTATTAGCCATTATTAAAAATTAAACATCATCATGCATATGCACTGTCTATTAAATTTGGATAATTAATGTGCATAATCTTTTCCACCTATTTTTGGATTTTAGATTATGTTGCACCTACTAGAGCTAGTATAGTGGTATCTATAATATTTATTTATTTAGTTTATAATATTTAACATTTTTATATTTTCACTTGCTTATGTTTCAAAGTTTTTCATCTAATATGTATATTTTATTTTTTAAATATATATAAAAATACTATTTAACAATAATGATAATAACAATAAATATATATTTAAATGGTAAGAAAAGATTTATTCAAGAGTACTTGCTTGCTTAAAACAGAGGTCCCAACTATTCGGCTTTGTAAAGTACTCACCTAAAAATGAATAATTATTCATATTTTATATTATTGATTAAAATGTTATGAAGCCTAAATGCATCACAACATTGATTTGACATTAAAAAAGAACTACTGATTTGAGCCTGTACATGATAGTATAGATTTTAATAGGTAGCAGCTATAACATAAAAAATCATATCGGCTATAATATCTGTAACAGCCAGATCGTGAATCAAAGTGGACACTTATTATTCAGAGAGGCCTCATAAGCACATCTGCAGGCCTGATTCAACAGCTCAGAAGAGTAATAATGTTTAATAATGTTAACCAAATAATCAACATCAATGCTCATCTGTCATGTGCAAAAAAACACCAAAGAGACAATATCTCAACATTAATTGGTTTATGACTCTCCTATGAAACATTATCAGCGGTTATAACTAGATTTTTCCATAACCTGGAATCTAGCAGCCTCCATTATTTCCCATAAGTGTCATCAACTCTAGAAGACCATGACTCCAGAAAATATTGGAGATTTTATTGGAGATTTTATTATTATCTATTGGAGATGATTGGTGATTTTAGAAATTACCAGCACAATTTTCTTAAGATGTTCCCTATAATGTATTATAAATGTCTCTATTTGCATATGCACCATAGACTTCATCTATTCTTAGCAATTTGTCTGTGTCGTGCTTATCAGGTTTGTTATCAGACTAATGAAAGTGTAAATGCAACCAATATACAAAAGAGATTTGACTGTAGGCAGGAGGCAGTTGAGACTAGACACAAATTAGCCATGTGAAAATAAACACCAAACTTTGATGCTGCATTTGGAAGATTCAAAACTAGCTGTTTTTTCTCTAAAAATATGGCATCTGAGCAGCTTGTTTTTCTCAAGTATTAAGTGGCCATGTCCCTTGGTATCTTCAACAACAGGTAGAGAAGATACTCACAATCATCATCAGCACTATCGGACCCAAATAAATAATGAAAAAGAAGAAGGAGATCATAGCCAGAGTTAGGATGCCCCTCACCCACCAGTTCCTCCATCTGCAAGCGAGACAAACACATTAGCGCAAAGCATATTGGGTGGAAATATAATCTTCCTAATGCAAGGACTAAAAGCTCTGGTGGCCTTTTGGTTGAATGAATCATCTGGTGTTCACAACAACATACCAATAATCCGCTCTGGAGTAAGACACTTTTTAAATTACATGACATGCAAATACATTGTAATTTACTAAAGAGTCATGTTAATTTTATTTCAATTGTTGATTTAGACACGTTTACCGTGAGGAAAGGCCTGAGAGGGCTTTGTTGAGAACTTCTGGTGTGTCATCGGCAGAAACAGGAACCTCAGGAACCCCAGAATCTGATTTGGTCTCATTATCTGAGGCTCCATCTCTCTCCTTGCCCTCAGTCTCAGAACCCTGGAAATGGTTGGAGAGAAAACAAAAACAAATAAAGAACAGATGAATTCATTATTTGTTCATTAGCAAAGAATCTCGCAGTACCATTCAAAAATTTGTGGTCAGTAAGATTTTTAATACTTTTATTTTGCAAGGATGCAACTGGTCAAAAGTGACAGCAAGAAATCTCCATTTCAAATAAATATTCTTCTGAACATTCTAGTATTCATCAAAGAATCAAAATCTATCACTGTCTTCACAAAACATATTATGCAGCACGTCCGTTTGCAACAATAAGAACGTTTTAATACTAAGAAATGTTTCTTGAGCATCAAATCAGCATATTAGAATGATTTCTGAAGGATCATGTGACACTGAAGACTGGAGTAATGATGCTGAAAATTCAGCTTTGCCATCACAGGAATAAATTCAAAATATGCTATATAAACATTTTCACAATATTACTGTTTTTACTATACTTCTGTTCAAATAAATGCAGCCTCTGTGAGCATAAAATACTTATTTCAAAACCATTTAAAAAAAACTACTGACCGACCCCAAACGTTTGAACTGTAGTTTATGAAGCACACAGGATGCGCTCATACTCTCGTCGATGGATCTTGCTGTGCTTTTTTTTTTTTTTCGGGATCATGATGTGCAAACAACTTTTGTAATGCCCTCAGTTTTATTGGGCCATTCACCCAATAAAACTGAGGCCATTTCAAATGTTGTTTGAAAGCATGAATTAAAGATAAACACAGACCCCACTTAATGTTTAGGCTATATAAGGCAGCATCTGTATCTAACAGGCCTGCGTGCACAATGACAAATTACCTGCCTTCATCACCATAGAAACAGGGTGTCATCATCAGATGGGGCCGCACCAGTTGCTCGAGCTGTTACGATTGTTCCAGAAACCTCTTTTTCTCTGCCTGACATAAGTAATTTGGATCTGGTTGCAAAGAACACCCTAAAGCTAACAGACACATATACGGCTGACACTCAACTGACAGCAAGAGCTACAGAAGGATCCAGGGTTTCCATGGAGATGGGCTACATCCTGATATTCAGGATGCCAGAGTTAAAAATACCCTCCCTTCTTTCCGCCCACCTCCTCCTCTTAAACGTCCTCCCACCGTCTGCAAATAACTCATCAGGAACTGAGGACATCCCACTCTTCCTAAGAGAGACATTTTCAATCTTCCTGCCAGATCGGGCCCTTGCTCATCTCAGAGTATGAGCAACACTTCGAAGAAATTGGCGGACAGCAGTCTCAGCCATCTGGAAATGTGGAATTCCCTGACAAACACAACATCAGTGACAATCTTCAAAAGAGAAGACTGATGTAAGCGTGTGTTAAATGCGTCACATTCATTCAAAACATAATGTGTGACGGTATCAAACCGGCTTTTCACTATCTCCGACATTGGATATGATTGTTGCATTTTTGCCCCTAGTGGCAGCTGCACTGAACTTTTTAAAACCGCAAAGTAGCCGATAACCTATGTATGTTCACAGTGGGAAAATTAACGTATGAATACATCCACACAAAACAAATGCCGCATAATCAACATAAATAATTACTTAACAAATATATAGTAATTATTTATAACAACCACACATTTACTTACAGTTTGAGATGTAGCTGTTGTCAGATACAATACAGCTCACAGGCATAATGCAAATGTATTTGCCCATGTGACATCACAAATCCAACAATATTTATTGTTTTTAAAGCTTGTCTAGCCACGAAAGTTCTTTCCCAACTGTTTATGTTCACTTAAACATAACCGACTGTCTTTACATTACATGAACATGAATACTCGACAAGTCATGCATTTTGACATAACTGTGACCGTTCGAGTGCAATAAGCCACGAAAGACAACTGAATTTGGGATCGCACGGTATCTGAGAGGCGCCTTTCTGTGCGCACGCTACGAGTGAGTATAAGACAGCGCGAGTCCCGGTTTTCTGCAGCTTATTGCGCTTAATAACTCTTTTTAACGTCAAGCAACGTTTTGAAGTAGCCTATTAAAATCATTCAGATATCGCGAGCCATTGAGATATGCATATCGTGATGTGTTTATTTGTGATATTTTGATATGTAGTGCAGCCCTAGTAAAAAGGCAGCTTAACTTCCTTGTACAATATAACACCAGGACATCCTCCTCCTAATTTCAGCGACATTCTTGTTTAACAGGTGCACAGCCACAGAACATTCCCTAAGCAAACAATTTACATTAGAATGGGCCGCACCAAAGAGCTCAGTGATTTTTCACGTGACACTGTCATAGTAAACCACTAGTAAAATGATTCGGTCTGCTGTGGAAGAATTTGACTACTTTGCACAAATACCAAATCTGAACCCATCAGAAGAACTGGAATGGCAACTGACAAAAGAGAAGCTGTTGCAGCAGCAAATTAACTATTAACAGGCATGGTTTTGAAATGAAATATTAATCAAGACAAGCACACATGGGTGAGGTGTCCCCATTTTTGACCATGTAGTATACTTCATCCTGAACTCAACAGGGACACAGTGGCTTTCTCTATTTCATTACAATGGCATAGTTTAGTCTAATGCAATAAATTCTGCAGGCCTCTCTCTCACCTCTCAAATGAATTCTTAAAATTCTTGAACTCGCACAGCAAAACAAATAGATATCTGTGTAATATCCTGGGAAATGTGTTAATAAACATTTTGATTGTGTGTGTGTGACCGACCATATCATAATTATTTTTGATTTGACCAATTTCAAATCATGATATGGTCAATTATGATTGATTAATCAATAATACTTTATACAAAGGGATAGTTTTTGGTCATCACCAACATTCTTTAAATTAAAATATCTTTCTTTTGTGTTCCACAGAAGAAAGAAAGTCATAGAGGTTTGGAACAACGTGGGTGAGTAAATTATTAAATAATTTTCATTTCTAGGGAAGACATCCTTTTGAAATTAAATGCAAATCTGAGAAGCAGGAAAATTATCCCCAAAAAATATGTAATGTTAGAATATGGAAGCAAAATAGGTTGGAAACTTTCATGCTGTCTTCAAAAACAAATACACAGATGCTAGACAGAAAAAAATATATGGTTATAGATTTGCCTGACTGCTGATATACAAATGCAGGCAGCACAAGGTTTAATTTGCATGATCCAGTATCTTAGTCTCAGTGCTCCAAAATTAATCTATTAATTTTAGCGTGATAGAGACCCGGTCACTAACCTAGCAAGCAAAGTTATAATTACACACGCTTAGGTTTTTCTTTCAACTCCAACAACCACTGTGTTGCCAGCCCTAAAGACAGAATGGGCTGTTGTGCTCATTTCATCTTTTGAAAGAAAAGTATTACAGAAATACAACAGGAGGAAGTTATATGGTGAACCACACAAACCCAATGACAAAAGAAATTGTTCACCAATGATACAGATAAAGTCAGTACAAGACAGTTTAGTTTACCCTAGAATTCCTTAAATTGTAGTTCTTTCAATAACATTATCACATCCTACAGACAAAACCTGCCCTTCAATACTCAATACAAAAAATAAATACAAATACACAGGAGCACAAATTAGCAAAGTATCCACAAATATTTACTATTAACTTAGGATAAGTAACTCAAATGAGTCTTCTTTATGAACTGTGATCTTGCTGTAAGGGTTGAGCCCATGCCTACAGGTCAAGGACTTTTGACACATGAATTTTGACTCACCCATCTGCCCATGTCTCTCTCATCCTCCATGTTTTCTACCTAAAAATGTCCACACAGTATGAAGATCAGTCCATGCACTCCAGATATCCTCTATCTCTGCTGAAAGAAAGCTTATCCAGAAGAGTTTAACCTCCCTGTCCTAAACTGAACAGTGCAGGGATTGTTCATGCCACTTAACTTCATTTCAGCAACATAGCACTGCAAGAAACACACTGGGGCCTGATAGGTGATGTGTTTTGTTTTGGGACACAAGCAGGAAACCTCGAGACCCCTGAAGATGCTTAGATTATCTACACGAGCTCTAACCTGCTATATTACACACAGACTCGTCAACGCTAGAAGAAAAAAACAAAACAATTATTTATCAAACCAGCACATTAAAGGTTGCTTTCGTGCTGTGATATGACACTTGCACGGGGGATCCAGAAACATAACGAGAAACCGTTTTTTCTCCTCTTTTTCCATGTATGACAGCATGTAGCTCATATGATAGCCATTACAACACACATCTCTCCACATCAGTCTCTTTATTTGGTACCTTATCCTCCGAGTGTTGATGCTGCAGATCTTTTTCCGTCGCTCCTCGGTGTCGTAAGTCTGTCATGGTGGGCTCGGTTTGTTGAAAATAAAGGCCCGATGAAGTAGCAATCTTCGGGGGTTGATGTTCGTTTTCAATGATTGTTATTGGGACTGGAGAAGGCGTGACTGCGCATGCGCGAACCAAAGGGAGAGTGTGGAGGATCGCCCTCTAGTGGCCAGTGTTGGGAAAACATGCAGATAAATGAATAGGATGGATGGACGATGCACATTTATGGATATTATTTTTTGCAGATTTTTGGATTTTATTTTAGATTAATTTATTTAGATTTGTAGAGTAAAATATTTATTTTTATTTCGAAGTGAAAAGTTATTATGCAAAGTAATAATTATTATAATTATTAATTATTATTTAATTCTAATATACATTTCACACATCTTTATTAGTCATCATAAACCTACAGGTTAACTCAGCAGAATTAATAGTCGAATATAGACCGATTTTTATATAGCCTAATAAGCGGGCCTTTCAGATTAATCTCTTTTTACGTTAACTGATGTGTCTGTCATTATTCAGTTATTCAACTAAACTGTCAAAATGCATTAATTTCTATATACTGTTTGATGTAGTATTTTACATTAATTGAAGCTTTTTTAAAGAAATAATTTATTTATAAAAATGAGATCTGGTGTATTGTGTATACAGTATTTCTATTTTTTAAGTAAAGTAGTGGGGCAAGATGTCTCCTTTTCATTATTTATTTATTTATTTGTTTATTTATTTATTGCAAAATTTATTTCTATAATATTGTACATGTAAAATATATATAATATATACTCAACCAGCTAAATGCACAGCTTGTAATTTAAGTTACAATTACTGTTTAATTGCTGTAGATGTGAAGCTGTTTTAAGAGAGGGAAACGACTTAATTTACCTTTAGTTTTCATTAAAGTTTCATCTCACATCACAAGAATCAAGTATTTCTCTGCTTTTGTCACTGCCCTCCTCAGTTCTGCATGACAGAGACACTGCCATCTACCGGACGTGTGTGTAAACTACATCTACAGGATCCTTACCTGCTTGTTCATGTGGAGAGGGATTCAAGTCACACTTCTTTCATGATGTACTGTACTAGCACTAATGTAAGTTGGCAATCATGTCACGAGCATCTTCTATTTCTAACATATGATAGTTGTCAGTAAGTTTCTTTCTTCTGTTGAGCACAAAAGAAGATATTTTAAAGAAACAGTTGACGGCACGCATTGACATCCTTAGTAATGTTTTGGCTACCGTCTGGTTAACATTCCCTAAAATATCTTCTTTTGTGTTCAGCAGAAGAAATAACCGAATAGCCTACAGGTTTGGAACAACTTGAGGGTGAGTGAGTAAGTAATGACAGAATTTTCATTTTTGGGTGAACTATCCATTTAAAGCTGCACTCAATTGTTTTTTCTCTGGAATGTTTTACCCCTGAAGAAGTGAGTGCTTAAAAATATTGTAATATTGTAAGACAAACAGAACCTCAGATACTTTGATCTCCTGAGATACGGACACCACAAACACATACGCCATTTGTCTCCACACACCACAGTGAAGTTGCGGGACAGCTTCTTTCCCTCCTGTCCTTCCATTTGTTCCTTCTCCCCCCACTTCCTTCTCTTTACACTTTCTTCTCTTCACTTAGAAAGATTATATAAAAATTATAATGTTCTATGTCAATATAAGTGAATTAACAGTCATGTTTGGTATCATTTAAAATGTCTCAGAGCGACTGGCACAATGGTTTCATCTCCACAGAAGTAAACCAAATGGTAATAAGGGTTTAGACTAGAGATACTTTGTTTATTTTTCACAGGGTCCTTCATCCAAACTACCTCCTGTTTATCGACAAGGTGTGAACTCCCTGTGTCTATAACTAAAAATGATCGTGATTTTAACGGTAAAAGGCCGTAAAAATGCTACAGTGAAAAACTGTTAATTGGTAAACAGAAAGTTTCCATACTATATACGGTAAATAACTGTGATAGATCTAACCATACATTAAATGTCATTTTACAGTTACAGTTACACAAAAAAATACAGTTTTTGGAAGTGAAAAAGATCAAGTCATTGTACAATTTACAGCGAAAACCTGTAAATTGACATTCCCACAATTCCCTGCGTGACACTTTACATTTTATGTATTTTTGCTGAAATTACTAGCCTATGTTTCTTTATAGTTTTTCTTAGTTTTTTTCTAATCAGTTATGTACATTAGGGTTTTATGTTACATTTAATGTTGTTAAATTAATGTTTATTGCATTGTGCAGCTTCTATAAATTACTAATAACTTTCTTGTGGAAAAGGTACTTGTGATGAGCTTTGATTCATCATGTGACTCTCATCATCACTGTGATTGGTGGTTGTCAGTGAATTACAATGGAACAAAACAGATATTAGTACTTCAATAGGTCGGTAAATTAACATAATATCAGATAATGACGTACGTTTTTTTACTGTAAATTTAAGTTGGTAAAACCTAGAATGTTGCTACCGTATTTTTTTACAGTATTTCTGGCAACCACAGCTGCCAGTTTTTTTCCGTAAATTTAACGGAACTTTTTTTTACAGTGGCAAATTCCTATTGTAAGTTCATTCCCCACATTGGGGGATGTTTTGTCTTGGCCTGAGTATATAAAGAAATGTCTCCAGAGGCTTGGGGCGATTTGTAGTCCAAACATGACTGTGTATTTTTCTAGTGTCAGGTAACTTATTAATCTTTTCTCTTTATCTTTGATGTTATTGTATTGATTATCTTTGAATTTGATTATGTAATTGGCTTAATACATTTACCTGACTAATAATAAATTGTTACATTTGGATTTATTCTGATTTACTCTGAAATTATTAACTCTAGTAGATTACGTTAAGTCCATACCGCCACAATTCTACGATCATGTTAGTAAACGGACTGAAATTCAGCTTAAGTAGAGCAGAGCACACCGACTGAAATTTCAGAGATCCGACTAACACATCAGCATAGTCAATGTATACTTAGAACTGTAGAGGCTAATAATGGGTTTTCCGTTTAGAACAACAGAGTGTTGTTAGACCAATCTAAGCCTCAACCTCGAACTATTGTATAGCATTATTCTAACTTAGTGGGAAACTACGGCACGCTAATACAAAGTTGCAAGTTGGTCAGCTTGGTTCTATGGTAATGGTTGTGGCCTCTGGTTAGATATAATCTTACCTTAGTTAAGTGTGTTCGGATCTATGGGGACTAAATAATATATTATAGAATGAGCAAAGTGGAGTACGGCCATCTAGGATATTAGTCAATCGCCTCTGTCTAATGACCGAGACTGACGAGCTTGTGGTTATGAGAGATCGTATACCCAACTTGGCCAGTGTGGGACTCAAAGTGTTTTTGGAATCCAGATGAACCAGTGTAATTCCAATAAAGAGTTGAATAGAATAATCAAACATTCACCTAAATTTAATGATTAACAAACCTTCAATTAGACCTTTTTCATTTTTGGAGTCAGATGAAACAAAGAAGCAATTAAATGACTTTACCACGCTGAAAAGACAGTAACGCGTAGAAACCTTCACCTGCTTATTGGAAACTGTCGTTGGACCAATTGAGCAGGCCTTACAATATACACTCAATTGTGATGAGACTAACATAAACAAAACATAAACGAAAATAGCTGAGCGCACCTTCATTTCATTTCACTTAAGATGTCTTATTGTCAAAAGGCCCCCTGAAATTAAGGTTTAGACATTTTTAAAGAAAACAGAATAAGTTAATACAGACATTTGACAATGTGACAATATGTTGTTGTCTGAGGTGTGCAAAATAATGTCAGCGTTTTAGATGAATAGATGTGAGATGTTTTATGTACATGTATTTATTGAAAAGAAAACAGAATTTTGCAGTGCATTAACTTATGACATTATGAAATATCTCAATTTAAAGAACCAATTGTTTTAAAAAATAGACATTTCTATTAAAAAAAAGTAAATAAAATATTCAAGTACAAATTAGTATATTAAACATGAGAATTAAATGATTAGACTACAATTATACAGATGACAAAGCAGTATTTTCGATAAATGCTTCAAGTACCACTGCAGTAACATTTTATTTTTATTTTTATCTTGATGTCTATCCACATTCTATCTTTGTTTATTATTAGAGAAAATCGAGTTTTCAAGTTCAGTCTCATCACTAACTGGGCATTGCCAGTGTTTTCAACCTCATTTCCATATCAACAGTCTGTTTGAACTGGGACTTTTGGAGTTAAGACTGGTCCAAAGAGTTTTTTAAAGCACATGAAGTCCTGTAGATTCTATTTTCCACAGAAGACAAACTGTAGGTGTATTAGTGTTCAGAACAGTTTTTGGCGCTGGCTTCCATGCTTAGTCCTCTTGCAAACTGGTTACCAAGGCATTTTAACCATATTTCTTTGACAACATTACAACATTTTCACAAAAGAGGGTTGCCAATAGTATTATGAATGCACTTCTCGGTCTCTGTGAGAGCTGTCAGTCATTTTTTGGCTGTCTTTAGCACCAGTCAAACCTCTGTCCCACCATTTTGAAAAAGATTTGATTGGGTAGTCGCAGGTAGCGGCAAAGCTTCTGGAAAGCCTCGTTGCTAAGTGGTGCATGTGGTCTTCCTTTAGATTCATCCAGGCACTTGTCGTGTCCCGCAGACATCATACAGTAAAAGCCCTTAGTGACGTTAAAATAGAAATTGTCCGTCTTTATCCGAGGTGGAAGTTCCAAGAACTTCTCCGCCTTCTGCAGCTCAGGGAACGGATTCTGAATCAGTGCTTCTCCATCCACAATGTGTATCTGCTCCCTGGGAAAAAGCTCCAACCATCTGGCCAGGTGCTGGTAGTAAAAACTCCTCTGAAGGGCCTTGTATTTGGTGTTGATGTGTCCGTTTGATAGTAGCATCTCGTCCAGTGGCTGGTATGGCTTGTTCTGCTGAATTCGGTTGTGGAGAACTTGTGTATAGTCTGACACGAGTCTCTCTGCAGGGTCACGAACGATCAGCAGCAGTTTCACCGCTGGATTCGTGGCCCATATCCTCCTTGGGGCCGGTGGTGCTGTGAAGTAGCCAGGGGTCTTTTCCACCGTCAGCTGCCCAGGAAGGGTGATGGGCATCTGGGCACGGTACCAGTCCAGACCCTTACGAAAGTTTTCGTCCTGGTTGAAGTAGTGGATCTCGGTCTTGGCTACTTCCACATCTGGATGGAGGTTGAGCATCTCCAGCAGGGCCCTGGTGCCTCCTTTGCGCACCCCGATGATGATGGCCCCTGGCAGACGTTGCAAAGTCGAGGCATTGGAAGCTCCAGAAGGGGTCGCAGATGTCACTGAGGTCAAAGAGGCTCGGAGTTCATGTAGGCAAACAAGCAGCTGTGCCTGGAGCAACAGCAGTAGAATTAAAGCCAGGAGGAGAGTCCACAGCATGGCGTCGGTCCAGTCAGGTCAAGGGCGGCACACAAACAAACACGCACACACAGCAGCTGAAAGTCGATTTCTGAAAACAAACATGCACAGCAATTAATTATCTTTCACAGAAAATGAGTAGTAGCCTAAGACACACAGGAAAGAATTAATTATTCATAACAATAAATCCTAGAATATATCTAGCGATTCATTGTCAGTCAAATTCAAGTTAGTAAGACGACATATGTAAAACATGTTAAAAGACAACAACAGCAGGGCAGGAGTGTACTTCCTCAGTGTGATTTAATTAACAGAATTATTAAAACACAGAGAGAAAAAACGCATTAAACATTCATGAACAATAGTGCCTCAGAAATCTCTCCGGAGAAATTTACTCATAACATTCCCACTGCAGTCTCACTGCTGTCCTCTAGTGGTCACTATCAGAACAATCCTCAAAAATCTCTCCTGAGTCATTCCAGTTAAGCTAGATGAGATGCACATTGGAGTTAATAGCCCAGTTATTTTTTCCCCAAGATTTATTTTTAAAAGAGCTGATTAAGAAATCTGCAGTAAGAATGTAAAAGCTAGAAAGGTTAATATCCTTGAGAATGATCCTGATAATCGCGCTTCCTCCACTGTTTATGTATTTCACATGTATATGTAGCGCAAATCTCACATCACATATGAGATATTGGCCTGGTTTCACATACAGGGCTTAGATTAAGCCAAGATTAGGCCTTAGTTCAAATAGGACATTTAAGTAGCTTTTATATACATGCCTTAGACAAAAAAAAAAAAACATTACTGGTTTGCATCTTGAGACAAAACAATGGCACTGACCAAGTTGCTTTCAGTTAAGACAGCGTCATGCATTTGCGTCGGGAACTCGATTTAAGCCTTGCCTGTGAAACTGAGGGATAATGTTTTCTTCTGATGGAACAATGCAGTTGTTTGTCGTATAGCCATGCATTAAAAACTGATGCTATGGTTACATGTTTTTTGTTTGTTTTTGTTTTTTTATTACATTGTCCACTGAAGCAATTTATCATGAAAATTCTTTAAAATGATTAAATATCTCTTAAAATGATCAAAATGTTGAATATCAAAAAGGAATACAATTCTGTCATAATTTACTCACCCTCATATCTACCCATAATTAAAAAGTGATTCTTTTTGGCAGAACGTCCGATCTGCTCTTTTCCATACAATGAAAGTGAGTGGTGACCACGGCTGTCAAGAAAGACTCACGCAAAGCTATCACATGGCTTCAAAAGACTCGGAATATAGTGTTCAAATTCTATAGACTATTTTTATGATCCTTTTATGGTTCTTTTTTCATTTTGTCCTTTTGGAGTTCGACGTCCCCTGGTCCCCATCCACTTTCATTAATGACGATTTGAGCTCAGACATTCTGTTAAACTCTTTGTGTTCAGAGGAAAAAAGAAAGTCATGCAGGTTTGGAATGAATGAGAATGAGTAAATAATGACAGGATTTTCTTTTTTGAAAATAGGTGAAAATTACTAAACTAAAAGGGTACAATAACAGGCTGATTAGGACATTATTTCTTACCTCTATATACTCCCTTTAAAATGACTTGTCTGCCATGTTTAGACACCTCACAGTTGTGATGTTATTGTACCCTGCGGCTGCTGGAGTCACGGGTTATTAATCTGCTTCTCATCTAGTTTTGAGCAGTCAGCCTTTGTAAACGAGCTGTGGTGTTGCTCTGTATGCTGTATAATTACACAGTTGGGAGTAAGTGTTGAGCCCTGTGGTCTTGCCTCTCCTGCTCCAGCATCAGCGTCATCATTGCTGCTAAGCCTCATCAACTCTACCATTATGGGACTGAGTGTCTGTCTAATATCTCCCACTTTATTCCCTCAACTCGCAGCTTTAAGCTAATCCTCAGAATGTGCTGCTCCTGTTCCTCAGGTTATGTTATATGTTGGTGGTAACAAATGAAGCCAAATAACATAAGAAAATAATTTTTCAGATTTTTTCAGTATTGGCATCTGTGTTATATTCTGGATTGTGTTGTATGTATTAACAGTAAGCCACGGGGTGTTTGTTTTTCAGAAACTAAGTGGAAAGCTGTGTGTCTGTTTTGAGTGTGTATATTATATGATATTATTGTGTTAAGTGACTAAGAAAATGTTTTTTTAATGTTTTTTTTTTTAAAGCAGTCACTTATGCTCACTAAGGCTGCATTCATCTGATAAATACAGTAAAAACGGCAACACTGTACAATAAGGTTCATTAGTTAACATTAGTTACGTATTAACGAATATGAATTAATAATGATCAATAATTTTTTACTGTATTAGCTAATCTTTATTAATGTTAGTTAATAAAAATACAGCTTTTCATGTTCACAGTGCATCAACTATTGTTAACAAATACAACCCTCGATTATAAGAATGTATTTGTAAATGTTGAAATTAATATTAACTAAGATTAATAAATGCTGTAGAAGTATTGTTTATTCTTAGTTCATGTTAGCTAATTTTAAGTAATGAACCTTATTGTAAAGTGTTACCGTAAAAACAGAAATATTGTGAAATATTACTATATTAATATCATGTTCTCTATTTTAATATATTTGAAAATGGATGAGTTTTTCATCAGCCATTACTCCAGTCTGCAGTGTCACATGATCCTTCAGAAATCATTCTAATATGATGATATGGTGCTCAAGAAAGATTTTGGTAACACTTTATTTTACAGTGTTTGTTACACATTACATATTTACTATAGTAATTACGTTTAATTGTGCTTAACTACATGGAACTAACCCTAAACCTAATCCTAATCCTATAAGTATGTAGTTAATTATTATTACTCAGTACTTAAATGTATAATTACACTATAACACGGACACCTTAAAATAAAGTGTAACCAAGATTTCGTATTATTGTCAAGGTTAAAACCAGTTGTGCTGCTTCTGATGCGAGATACAATTTTTAAAAGAACATTATTTCTTTTTGTATTTACTGTCACTTTTGATCAACTTTTATCAACTTTTTAACGTTTTATTGCTGAATAAAAGTATTGATTTCTGTCAACAAAAAAAAAGTTTGGGGTCAGTAATAATAACAAAGCATATTTCCATCTAGTTCTAAAATGTAAAAATTTAATGATAGTGTAAAAATACATTAAACCATTGAGAGAAAATGTTTTACAAATGTTAAATAAAGACGGAACTATGTTGTGAACTGTGAAAAGGGTCCATTATCTTGTGATTCCTCTGATGTAAATTATTTTTAGTTGGCCTGTTTCCACTTTTATTGAATATGTGTTATTGGAGAGAGAAAGAATGAATGGATTCAGATGTCATGGATTGGACTCAAATCACATCACAACCAGCACCACATATGTATTATTTCATGTTCATTTTGATTTTAGACGTGACCAAAGGTGATTAGTAATGGTGATGTAAAAGTGATGGGTGAGTTGTTTATTCTGTTTTCACCATTTTACCTATTCAGGTTGATTTGTGGACTGTTTGTGAACATGATATGCTGGCTTTATCAGATTGACAGTGACTTGGAGGCTCTGCAACTGTCTCAAGAATTTTTTTGCAGGGCATACAGTACACTTGGGTTTTCATGATTGCTGCCTCTCTTGCCCTACAGGAGAAAACAACCCGATGTTATTCGTATACAATCGTACAAAAAATTAAGATTTGTTGGTTAAGCTTCACCATGATGGTCCACCCCTCAATTTAACTTAATGTACAAATGAGGTTGTTCAAAGTCAGATGAATGTGCAACCAATTCATCAAATCGTAAAAAAATATTAGCAAACTGTCATGAGACTGTGTTGGAAAAAACACTCTTGATGGACACCCAAATCGTCTTATAGGGATCTATAGCGTGTCTCTCTCTCTGTGTGTGTGTGTGTGTGTTTCATCTTTATCAGGGACTCACAGACCTACTGATTGAGTCAGACTTTCAGTTCATTCACTCTCAAGCAAGCAAAGCTAGTCTTTCCCTTCCTCTCTCACAGACGAACTCTGTAGCTGAGAACAAAAAAATGCATCCCTAATATAAACACCCTCCACTGTCACCTCATACTGTGCAATATAATCCTCTTTCCTGAATGCCATTGCACACTAAAAGAAAACCCAGTGATGCGCGCACACACACACACAAACCTCTGTTGATTTTCGTACACATTTTTGCAGTTAGGCTCCTGCAGCTTAGTGCAAACTTAGTCTCTTTTCTGTTTCCAGCGCACAGTAATCCTGCACACGGCCATATATGCACCCAGCAGACTTGCTCGTGAACACAAGACAACCGCACACACTCACGCATACACATGCATGCACTACAACAGTGTTGGTCTCTCGTAAAAGACAAAAAGAGGACCTGCGGGGAATGGGATCAAAGAACTTTCTGTCATATATTACCATTTTATCTCGGTTTCTGATCTGACTCGAATGTTTAGAGCTCAGTGGCTTCATGCATGACCAATGCACATTAGTCACCTTTCCTTGATGTCTTAGAAAATATTTTTTTTTGTGAACAAAACTAAAGCTGTGTTGTTTGCAGAAGTGATCATATCTGCCCTCCAAAGGCTTTATCCACTACTTTGAGAGCTCTGAAGGGTTGAAGCGTGTAGAGGGAAATTAACTTAGACCATACTTTTTAACATCATCTTACCTTACTTGTATATCTCTTACAATAATAAAACTGAAAAAGATTAGGTTGGAAGTTCAACAGTCTAAACAATTGTAGTGTATGTTCAGTCATTAGGTCTTGCCTCAATACATTTTTTTTTCCTTTCAACTCCTTACTATAAAATGTATGGTTAAAAAAAAAAACAGCAGCCATAGGGTTGCCAGAAATTTACCGTAAAACAAAAAACGGTTACAATGTTTCAGGTATTATGGATGACATATTGATGCCTGTATATTTTACAATGATTTTACAACTGTGTATCATTTATGTTAATATAGCCTATACTTGAATGGCCAAAATCAGATTTTTACCATAAAATGTACTGACAAGTGGTACAATAGAAGGCCAATAGTCGCATACATAAAAATTAACAGGGAACACACATGGCACTAAAATAATGCAATACAATTAAGCAAATAAATAACAGGAAATGTAACCCTAATGTACATTACTGATAACACAAAAATGAGATACTAAATTATTTATATCAAATATATTCATATTTGATGTCACGCATGCAGGGACTTATGGAAATGTCCTCCCACTGTAAATTATATGGTAATTCATAGTTTTTATTTGTAAAAAAATCTAAAATATGACAGGATTTTACAGTAAAATTACATATTTTGCAATGTTAAATGTTTAATTGACAGATCTTCACAGCTTTGTGTTTACAGAAGCAGAGCATGTTAGCTTGTGCAAATTTTAATAATAATAATAATAATAATAATAATAGACACTGTCCTTCAGCAAATCTGCTTAGTTTTTAGCACACGGACGCCCCACTAAGCCTCAAATTAGTCTCTTCATGAACCTCCCTGCACCCCACCAGCCTCTCACTCTTCCTCACTTCCATCTCTTTCCATCCCTCCCTCTTCTCCCTCGTTCTCGCTCTCATTTACACTTGAAGATCTGGGTCAATCGAATCACACACTCTACAGCCCCCTCTGGTCTGCATGTTCCTCGCATTGATAATGAGGAGTGTGAGTAAGAGTGTGTGTGTTAGGGGAGAGCGTTGTGGTGTTTGGTTTGAAATTGGGTTGGGGGGGTGCTGTCTGGTACCAGCAAAGGGGAGGGGGAAGCATGAGGGGGACTTCACTCTAATTAAAGAGGTTGTTGGCATGGAGAACATGGCAACATTATTGGCATGGAAATGTGTCTGAGTCTGGTCAGGTTTTACAGATCCTCGTGACTAGCAATCTTTTCGTGCGTGATACAGTATGTTGATGAAAGTTAAGAGAGCAAAAGTTAAAAAACAGGATGATGGAGAAGTTTGGTTTAGTCATGTCATGTTTGGCTTTGCTTTTGTCAAGAAATCATAGATTATGTGCTCTTCTATTATTCTCATAAAGCCCTGAGAATTCTTTAGCTTGGGTTTTCTAATGTGTTTCAGAAGGTTTTCATTGAATTAGAACAGTATTTTCTGAGGTTAACACTTTGAAAAGAAATCAAATTGCACAAGGTCGTACCACGTAGTGGATTGTTATTACCACTAGAACTTATCTTAAGTAGCAACTTTCAACTGGTTGGTAACTTGAATTCCAAAAGCACACTCTACAAAACTATTCTAAAACCCCATTAGAAATTCTAGTGGAAAATGAGCTTTTGGGTTAGCAATACTATCTCCTTATGAGAATTTATGTAGCCAGTAAATGTTTCTCTCTGCCCTATCGTTTTGATAGCTCAAAGACTGTTGACTGAATTATATATTATCGTTATATATTTAAAATACATTAACTAAAATTATTGTTTGCTTTCAGCTATCAAATTGGTATGACAAGCAAATAATTCAATGATAAGCAATCTAGACTGAGCCACAGGGGGCAGAGATCGGGTTAGTAGTACGTGTCAAGTGATTTGTGTTTGCCTTTCACAACAGGGGAAATAATCTATCTATTTCCTGTGTGTGCATGTGTGTGTGGCAATATCAATACTGTAGGTTTGGAAGGAAGGGGTAAATATTGAGAGTCAGTGGTCACGTCAGGGGTAATCTGTCTCTCTGTAGGGGTGGGTGGACAGATGGAGGATGGACTGTTCTGCTCAATACAACTAACCACCACAACTGAACTGAGCATGTGGACCTGACAGCTACTGCAGGGTCACACCAGGCATGGGGGCTGAAATGACACATTTAATGATTTCATGTTGTAGAGTGAAAGAAATCTAATGAAAAGGGACAGATGAAATCAACAACACAACATGTTCTGTGTTGTAGGGCAAGTGCTAAAGCTGTTCAAAATTTTGAAGTAGGTACGATTTTTTTAAATGTTTTTGAGTCTCTTATGCTCAAAGGCTGCTTTTATTGTGTCGAAACACAACTTTGTGATTGCGACACAACTGAAAATAATGTTGTATTTTGTTATTGTATTTTAAAATGTAATTTCCGGTGATGACAAAGCTGAATTTCATCATAGTTAGTCTTTAGTGTCACACGATCCTTCAGAAATCATTCTAATATGCTGATTTGGTGCTCAAGAAACACATTATTTTCAAAGTTAAGTAGAATAGTTGTGTTGCTTAATTATTATTATTTTAATTTTTTTTGGAAACCATGATGCATTTTCCATGATTTTGTTTCAGAAAGTTCTAAAGAACCGCATTTTTAACAATGTAAAAATGTAATGCATCCTTGATTTAATAAAAGTAATAATTTCTTTTTTAAAAATCTTGCTGACCTGACTTCTGAAGGGTAGTGTACAGACTAAAAAATATTCAATAATTCAAAATTGTCTTATCATTTCAAGAGTTTAAATGTGTTTTAAAAATACGTGATGACGTGCTTTCCTCGATGAAACACAAAAGAAGTTTAGCAGATCATCCCATGTAATCCACCTGTCCACATGTCTTCAGAAGACTTAAAAATATAGCGCACAAGTTGATTGGACTACTTTTATTGTACTATTTTGTGCTTTTTGTTTAGTTTGACAGCACCAATCACCATTTCCTTGTATAGAACAGAGCACCTGGGACAATGTGCTAAACTTCTTCTTTTCTGTTCCATGTAAAACGTGAGTAAATGACAATTTCGGGATAAACAACTCATTTCAGAAATTGTGAATTCTTTCAAATCTGCATGTAAAGGAAGTTGTGATAGTCTTTTCTTCCTTATTGTGACATATTTTTGAGTGAAACAGCTTCCTGAACAAGAAAACATGTAGGGAAGGACTTGATTTTGTCCATTAGGAATTGATTGGATAATTAAATAATTGTGTTTCATATTGCTGTGATGTCATGTGTGTGACAGGTTGTCTCGCCCTCAATGCAGTAAACATGCCATTAGTGAAGACAAGAGATGTTGTTGCAATAGGGAGGGGAAGATATTCTGAATAAATATTATGAGGGAGGGCAAATGAATAAAAAAATAATGATGTGTACGGATAAATAATTTATAATAAATACTGGAATATTCCATAAAAAAAGAAGAATGGTCAATTTTGATTTCATGATGATGACTTTATGGGAGTATACCTTTTTACAGTAGGTATAAAATGTATTAACCAGCTTTGTCCTTTTGGCTGTGAGGTGGAAAAGTATGCAGTAACTAGGGGTGGTTCTCAGTCTCGTTAGTTTTATTTCATTTGTCTATAGTGAATCCCAAAATGGGCAGACAGATAGAGAGTGTTTCTACAAAACAAACAGTAAGAGGGTGAGAATGAACTAGTGCCAAAAAAAGTGTTTTTCGAGATTTGTCTTCGCAATTGGCAATTAATCCCTGGAAAGGAAAAAGTTGTTTAGAGGCCAGCTGAATGGAACTGTCAGTCTCGGAGCAGGTGGTTGTGCGTCTGCGTGCGAGCTTGCCGTCTTTCAGCCGCTCTGAAATCTCAGAAGTAACGTCTTTGGTTCTGCTCTTTCTCTTTTCTTGTGCTCGCATTTCCACGCCAGGTTGCTGCTTTTTATTCGTCCTTAAATCCCCTCACATTCAAAGAACAGTGAAAAACATCTTTGTAATTCTTTAACCGCTTGCACTTTGAAAGGGCCTTGAGCGCCGGCTATATCTTTTGCTTGTGGATATGCTTGCAGTGAATGGATTTGTTGTGCAGGGAGATTTCTGCATCACTGGCTGTTGTTTTTCTTCTATACTGTGAGCAGTGGTATGATTTGTGTGTGTGTGTGTGTATGGACAAGAAGGGGGTCCCGTCGGGCCCTGCTGTGTAATGCCAGGCAGTTCTGCACTTTGTGGGACATTTGGGAGTGAAATGTATAAGATGATATTTTTCTTGTTTTGCAGTGTGTTGGTTTTTCATATGTATGGGGAGTAGAGACCTCCGCTGTGTAAAGATGCAGTCGAATTTGATATGTTTTTTTGGACATGCTCAGCAATGCTTTTGTCTCGTAGGAAGGCATTGAGATATGTTTGATGCCTCAGTTATTTCTTAGACTGTGATGAGAATGGAATGTGAATGAAGACTTCTGCTTAAGTCTGCTCATTTTTCTCCTGACAAAAGACTCTAGTATGTCTCCTCTAGAGTTTTAAAAGAGATCTCAACAATGACACACACTGCGATTTCAGTATGAACTCAAATATTTATCATCGTCTGACGATTATCTGAGCAATACCACCATGTCACTCCATTTGTGGTGGGACTTATAAAAGAGGGTTTTTGCAGTGATGCCATAGAAGAACCATTGTTTTTTCCCCAAAGAAACTTTGTGTGAACAGTTCTTAAGTTCTTAGTGTGAAGAACATTTTGAAAATCCAAAGAACAATTTGTGGAATGGAAAGGTTGGATGTTAAAGGTTCTTCATGGAACCATCAATGCAGCCAAAAAATAAAGGATAATAAAGGAATTTTAAAGAGTGAATGTGAATAATTTTGACAGAAACTGGGCAGAGGATTTCTAGTTCCCAGCATGCTTTGCAGTGGAACTGGACCAGGAGAGTAAATTAGGGCTGGGAATTTCCACAGACGTCCCGGATCGATGCTTAGGTTAAAGTGGAATTCAATGTAGAATTCAGAAACCCTGGTTATTAGCTGATTCAGTGCCCTGACATACTCAGTTATTTTTCATTCTTCGGTTAAAAAGAAGTAGGAAATACCATCCCAACCCCGTCCACGCTGCTGAGGGCAACGTTTAGATGAACATGTAAGTATTGCGTGCTTTCCTCTTAATAACAAAAACTGTACACACACCAACATGACAGTGGTAAGAAAACAGCAGTTAAGAAAGCATATGATCATAGAGATGTGGATATGTTTGTACTAGCTCTGCAATTCACTGGCATCAAGGTAATTAAAATTACACTGAAAGTTTGATTATAAAGTATATTTCAGACTATAGATCTCTGGCTATGTGAGACTATAGTGTGAATTAATTCTTAGCATTACAGTAGTTCTATTGGCATTATCCTGAACATTGCATAGACATTTGTTTCATGTGTCATTGAACGGAAGAGAGGTTTTCGAGAGCGCTCTTAATGTTGCATCCTTTTGATTTTCCCAGCAAAAACGTCCTGAGTCCTTTACATTAAAATCAGTCTACAGGCTTTCATAGACAACCTAGGATGTCAGGGAAGGTCTCGTTTTTAAAATGTCATTACAAGCTGTTCAGACATTGGCAATAAAAAAGTGCTTAATGCTTGAAATGTATACAGTACATACAGTATATCCCCTTTAAGGATGGGTTCACAAAGGCTGTGATGTGTTATTTTCATGAGCGATTGCTGCAAAAAAGCCAGTTCTCTGACCAGTGTCGTTTCTTTCTCATCTCATACATATGACAAAAAAACAATTTGATTTAGAACGCTAACACGTGTTAACTGTTTCTAGCTAGTTAACCTGAGATTTATTTGATTTATTTGACATGTCAGCATTCAGAGGCAAAACATTTCTGAATAAGAGCTTACTAGCAATGCTGTATTTTATAACTGACTGCTCATCTGGGAAACGTATCTTTTTCTGTTGTGCGTTATCGTGTCTCTAAGTAAATAATTGTCTTAAGTTATTTGCATTAGTTGAGCACAATTCAAAGTATAAGCTGATACTCAAATGAAGCATTACTGAGAACTCATAACTAAATGAAGCATAGCTATTCGTCTCCTGAGCTATGAAAGAGCTACTTCTAAGCAATAACATTTTCCTCTGGGATGTTCTCGGGCCTGTGGTAATGCGCTGTGTTTTGCGGATCCGTGTTGTTGGGGTTTGTGGTTTCATTTTTCCCTGTTCTCTTTCTTGTGTTGTGGTTCGGGTCCGTTAAACTGCAGGGGAGAGCATTGCGTGAAGGGTGGTCAGAAGAAGAGCAGTGTCCTGTCCTCCTAATGGACTAAAACTGTCAGCACTAATGACCCAAGAAACAAACCAAGAAGACAGCACACAAGCACACACACTCACATGCATATAAACATGCATACACACACACACACAAATCCCTGTCTGCTTATCCAAGGATACGCCAATCTAATATTAAAAGGATCAACTGGTTTGTTTTCATTGACTTTATGGGGATTTTTTCCCCGAGAACAGAGCAGTTTTGTCTGGAGTACAGTCCCTCTGACGTACATAATCACCTCTGTGCCACAGCGTAACCTTCACTCTTATCTGTATATGGCCTGAGGTCGCTCACTTTATCACGAGTTAGGACATTAAATAGATATCACGGGGTCTCAACTACAAAAGTACTTAAAGTCAGATAAAAAAGGAGACACAATCCCAAAAAATAGACTGACCTACAACAGATGACAGAATTGAGACATCACTTCCTGTTTGTGTTCCATGCGGATGATTCTAGAGTTTAGTTTATTAAAAACTGTTTATATGACTTTCTACTACAAGTTGACTAATTTAACATGTACACAGTGTCCATCTTTCTGTTTGAATAGGGAACCCCACACCATATTTGACCATCTGTCAATCAATGGGGTTTCCAAGCTGTCCAGTTTGGACTTGGCCCTTTCAGCTGTATATTCGTGGTGTGTGAATGTGTTTGTTTTGGTGTAATACATGGTTTCTGTGTAAGATACGATAGCATAAGTGACTCACTTACAGATGAATGACCCACCATTGTCATTTAGTTATCCATAAACTAAGTCAGATGGCCACTATGTGTAAGCTATTTCTGCAGAGTATCTCTGATACTCTAAAAGTACAATATATAGGTCACGATATTAGAATAGGTGTTGTATTGTGTGCTTCAAATTACAAATTAGACAAATACAGGATGACAAGACAGTACAAGTTATTTTTTATAGTAGGCCCATTTAATACTTGATTTCTTTTCTGCTTTATTCTGCTTTTTATTTCTGCTACTGGCCGATGTTCAGGTTATTTTGTCCTCTGTTGCCTGTGTAATATGCACGTAGTTTAAAAATCTCTATTTTTAAAGGGTTAGTTCACCCAAAAATGAAAATTCTGTCAGTAATTACTCACCCCCATGTTGTTCCAACCCCGTAAGCCTTTCGTTCATCTTCGGAACACAAATTAAGATATTTTTGATGAAATCTGAGAGCTGGATCACTCCTCCACAGGCTTATGGACACGTTAACTTGCTGGCCCAGAAAATGTATTAAAGACATTGTTAATATAGTCCAAGTGACTCCAGTGGCTCAATCTTAAGTTTATAAAGCGACGAGAATACTTTTTGTGCGCAAAAACAAACAAAAATAACGACTGTATTCCACTTTTCATTTCCTTCTCTCTGGACCTCGAGTCTTTTTACGTAGTGTAATAGCGTAGCGCGTCTGTGTTTCACGTCACCACGTAGGCTCACTATTGGGCGACTCTGGTCATGTGTGATACGTGGTGACGTGCAACACAGACGAGCTACGCTTAAACACTACGTAAAAAAGACTCGAGGTCCAGAGACAAGGAAATGAAAAGTGGAATACAGTTGTTATTTTTGTTTGTTTTTGCGCACAAAAAGTATTCTCGTCGCTTTATAAACTTAAGATTGAGCCACTGGAGTCACTTGGACTATATTAACAATGTCTTTAATACATTTTCTGGGCCAGCAAGTTAAGGTGTCCATAAGCCTGCAGGAGGAGTGATCCAGCTCTCAGATTTCATCAAAAATATCTTAATTTGTGTTCCGAAGATGAACGAAAGTCTTACGGGGTTGGACATTAAGGGGGGAGTAATTACTGACAGAATTTTCATTTTTGGGTGAACTAACCCTTTAATGCATAAATGTTGCTGAATTTGAAATAGTGTAAGCATTTTGACTGACTATCAAACACTATGAACTAACTACATTTTATTCAGCCATATTTTATATATATTTTTTGTTTTTAACAATGATGTGGATTTGTATTACATATTCTAGATGTATGTGTTATGATAAAAGCAGCACACGCGTCTTTTTGTTTGATTTGCTGTGGAGTGAACCTGTTTGATCTTGTTCTGAAAACTTTTATACAGAGATATATAGGCAACTATTTTCCTCTCATCTCTCTCTTTCTTTATGTATGGTTCATTGCACTTAGAGCAGTTCTGCGCTCATAAAATATGATATCTATTATTCACATCTTCCTCTATCACTAATGCTCCAACATTTTATGCCCCCATGAAGTCCTGCTAGCTCAGAGGTGACAGAGATTCGTCTAATCTCAGAGTCAGCGTCAAGAGAATAGCTCACTATATCCAGATCCATCTGTTTTATTCTCATTCTTTTGTCAACATCTTGCACTGAACATCTTAATCAAATATGTTTATGTAAAGGAAAGCAGCTTACTGTGATTTCGCCAAGTAGGACATGTTTCTGGATCAACATCCTTGTTGGTCCTAGCACAACATTATTTTCAACCAATCATATTTTAGGTTTTGGGTTAGACCTAAGGCTTGAACAATATCCATATTATCTATCTGGTTTTAGTGATTGGTTATAGTCAGGGATGGGATTTAGACTATATGAATTTTTGGATCAATCTGAATATTCGCTATCATGTCAGTATCAGTGAGGTGAATACATTGTTTTATTATTACATTTTGAGTGCCCATCAGATTTTACCTTTTCATTATACATCAGCTCTAAATTCGAGTGTGAAGTCACATGCTGCATTTAGTGTGATAGTGTGATACAGTAATTTTTGTGCCATGTGTGAAGCGCACAACATATTAGCCCTGTTAACCTACTCGACCCCACAACCTTTAGAAACCACTGACTCGCACGCATACACATCCACACACAAGAGAATGTAAATCTCTAATCTGAAAATGAACTTTCTCATTAAGCAAAATTTCAAATATAATCCAAGTATGTATTACTTATTTAAACAGTGTGTGAATGAATATTTTGCCTTTTAAGTGCACAAACAGCTTTTGTATTCATATCTACAGTAGCTATTGTGTATAAGATCTGTGATCCTGGATCGCACGGGACATGTCGCACGGTATATTTGTGGCAATAGCCAACAATACATTGTATGGGTCAAAATTTTTCTTTTATGCCAAAAATCATTAGGATATTAAGTAAAGATCATGTTCCATGAAGATAGTTTGTACATTTCCTACCGTAAAAATAAATCAAATATTTGTTTTTGTGAGTGAATACAGCAAAATCACGAACATAAATGGTCAACTTTAAAGGCGATTTTCTCAATGTTTCGATTTTTTTTGCACCCTCAGATTTCAGATTTTCAAATAGTTGTATCTCGGACAAATATTGTCCTATCATAACAAACCATACATCAATGGACAGCTTATTTATTCAGCTTTCATGTGATGTATAAATCACATCTAAATTTTCACATTTGTTTTCACTTTACCAGGTGATTTGCATTCAGACATTTGGTAATTTCACAAGCATTTACTTGCTACTTTAATGAAAGACAAAATAAATTTGTGTACATTATATATAAAACATGCGCTTCAATGAATAATGAATTTCAATGAGAAATGACTATAATTTATGATTTGCAAATATTTATATTGTTGAAAATCGAAAAGAATAAAAGTGTGTTTTTCAGGAGATTTGAGATCCTGTATTGTTCTACGTACAATAGCAAACATCAGGTCTGTAGGAGGACAGTGTCTACAGTCCTGCTATTGACTAAAGATAAATTCACCTTTTTTAAAGCACATTTTAATTCAGACATTCTGTAGACAACCATACACATGTGATTTCTTAAATTTTATCTTAAGTGCAGTTCAAAGTTCTGGTTTAAATTCAGGCATTGCTGAAGAATACATAAATGTTTCAGTTTACAGAGTTTCTCTGACCCAACACGCCTGCCAACCAGCGGGTAGAATGAAACTGAGAAAGAAAACCGGATGAGGGCTTACCTGAACTTTGTCTTCTTCAGTCAGCTTCTCTCCTGAAGTGGGTCGGAGTGCTTCGTCCTGGTGTTTTCGGGGACTTTCATTCTTCTCTATTCCATCCTTCTGAGCCCTTCAGTGCATCTCCAGCCTCTTTTTTGTTTTGTTCTGTTCTCCCTGTCTCTTTCCTTCTCTCTGTCTCTTGTTCTCTCTAACGGCAGTTTTGAAGTTGCGGTGGCGTAGCTTCTTCTCCAGACTAAAGGTGAAATAAAACTCAAGGTTGTAAGAAGAAAATGTGTGTGTGAGTGAGGAATGTGAATGAATTAGTGTCTACATGCTGCGTGTGTCTGTCAATGTGTGGATGGAGTGTGTGTATGAGTGAATGAACAACAGACAGAGAGAGAGAAAGAGAGAGAGAGAGAGAGAGAGAGAGAGGAGGCAGAACGATAGTATAGATGATAGGAGGGGGCTAAACAGAGAGAGAGAGAGAGAGAGAGAGAGAGAGAGAGAGAGCGAGAGAGCACAAACACGTCGCCCCTGAGGGAAATTCTCCCCTCCCTCTCTCCATCTCTCCATCTCTCTCTCTCTCTCTCTCTCTCTCTCTCTCTCTCTCTCTCTCTCTGTTTAGCCCCCTCCTATCATCTATACTATCGTTCTACCTCCTCTCTCTCTCTCTTCTCTCTCTTTCTTTCTTTCTTTCTTTCTTTCTTTCTTTCTTTCTTTCTTTCTTTCTTTCTTTCTTTCTTTCTTTCTTTCTTTCTTTCTTTCTTTCTTTCTTTCTTTCTTTTCCTCATTGTTTGATTTGCGTTTCATCGCCTTTTCTCATCCAAACACATGAACTCATTCTTCACTCAGTCTTAAAATGTCTTTTTTCCCCCTCTCCTCATATCCCACTTTCAGAGCAGCCTGTTGTTTTACCAGCTCTCTGTTTTTCTGTTCAAGAGCTTTGGATTGTATTTGCCGCGGAAAATCCCCAAAATCATGAATAACTTAAAGGGTGCTGGCTCACAAACACACAGGGCACAAATAAATGGGCAGCACGTTGCTCCAGTGTGTCTGTAAATCTCCAAATTCGCAGCACACATTTACTGTATGATGGTACATTACCCACGCTGGAATAATTATTGTATGTGATGCAGAGAGTACGTTTTTATTTCTTTTATTTTATGTTTCTCTGTACTTCATGTGTTGTAAATAAATCATTAAATAACTTTTTGACTGTTCTCCTATAAGCTTGAGCCACAGAAAATATTTAACTAGTGCATGGATACTATTATATTAACATGAGCTTTTAATCAACATCAAAATTTCAGGTTTATAAAGAAAAGTGTTTATATCTGAGACTGGTAATCACTTCTTGTTGTTTTTTCACTATTTTTATCACTTGCTTGACTAGTTAAAAAAAAAATCATATAGGCTACATGTATATATTAATACTCTGTTCAGAACATTTTTCATGCATTTTAATAGTATATTTTAAACATTATGAAATTATATATTACAGTATGTAGTTATATACTGTATATTGTTTTCAAATAATTGTAAAAACAATGTAAATCCAAAAATGTATGATGGAATATCCTTTTAAGCTTCTCTAGCAGGAACTATCTTGATGGTTTGGGTCTTTTGAACTTTATCACATCAAAGTGTGAGTAGAAACTGTAATATTACATTTATGGTTTCATTTATGCATTTAAATTTCCAGCCTTTTTCAAATATTTTTACTATCCAGGTCAAAATTCAAATCTGTTATTTCACTTTAAGAATTTCTTAATTAGTGACAGTAGACTTAGTGAAGAGTTAAATGACTTACTAAGTAATGCTAAATTTAAAATAATTTCTCTGAAATTACTGCAATACCTCTCTGCCCGGATCTGACTACACCTTCCTACACTTTCGCTGAGGTCTCAGTCGGATTATGGATTACTACGGAGTCTTATTATCTCCCTCACCCATATGAGCTGTAATGTAGTGTGAAGGCAAGGGGTTGAGAGTTTAAATGAAGACCTCCCGCTGGTTAAGATCTCAGAATGCACACACCCTCCTCCCTCACTCTCCACATTTGTGTTTCTGCATCTCTGCTTCCAGACCTGGAGGGGGGGGGGGGGTAGTTAGGGAAAAAAAGCGGTACCCTGTGATGTCGCACCACGAGGGGGGCGAGTTTGCCTCCTGTTCTCCTCTTCCTCCTTTGAGACATCCAGGAGCGTCCTTAAACCCCCAGCCTTGTTAGTGAGCATGTCTGATTTAGCCCTTTCTCTGTGTGTCTCACACTTTTTCTTTCTTTTTTTTTTCTTTTTTTGCACTTTCAGTGTCACTCCATAGAACCTACCGCCAGCTGTGATCACAGTCGTCTTTCATATTTTTTCACAATTCCTTCGACTGTTTTTTTATCTGTCTTTCTATATAGAGAACACTCCAATGAATTCTGTTCACCTCTCTGGCATCATAATCTTCATCCTTGCTGTTTCTCCCTTTAAGTGAGATGCTTATCTCCCATGGATTCTGAGTTCCATTCTTCTTCCTTCATTAAAGTGTCTTTTTGTTTCTCCTCCGCAGGCTTGTTTTGGAAGAATCAGACGGGGGTTAGACCACATACTCACAGAGGGTGGCCGTTCTTCAGGTTTAGCCTTCAAATAGAGCGATTGTTTGTGGCGTTCCACAATGTTCCACTTATGAATCTTTTGCACGTCCATCTTGGCCTGGGTGTCTGAAGATTAGAAGGCAGGCCTGAGATCTCAAAATAGCATTACATGGCTGTCAGCTCAATTTTCACTCTATTCTGCCTGTTTTATTCTTTTCATTCAGTTCTCTTGATCATCAATTTACATTCATTCAATATATTCATTTTTCAAATCAGAATGTCTTTTATTTTGCCAGTAAAGCAGTGTAGTGCAAGGATTTGATGCCATTAAGGTCAAGTATACGCAACTGCCTGCAGAAAATTCTCAGATAAGTGACTATTTATTTTGCAAGTTTGCTTTCCATTAAAAATGAGGGATTGTTCGACCCAGAATGAAAATCATTTACTCATCCTCAGGACCTTCCAAAGGTGTAGGATTTTCTTGCTTCCATAGAGCACAAAAGGAGATGTTAGGTAAGAAAAATGTTACTTAACTCTTTTGTATTCAATGAAACTGAATGGTGACCAAAGACTTCAAAAATGACCTGACGTGTCTTGACGTGTCATTAAATATGTGTGAATGTAATTTCAGGGTCCCAGACCGTGTGGGAGTGTCAACATCAGGTTGACTGAAAATATGGAATTAAAAATGCAAGTCAGGAAACAACCTCCTCGAGACAACTTGTCCTCTTCAACGCCCACATAACCAAGAAAGGTACTAAAAGGACAGACATCCAGGTTCCAGACAGAAATAAAACCCCGCAAATACACGTTCTCGTCAAATGATCTAAACCCTGGACTAGTAATTAGATTATTAAAAGCATTACATTTATTTGCTCTTTTTTTTTAATACATCTGCCATGAACACCCTTCAGATGCATAATGGAAACAAAATGGAAATATGTTTACATCCAGCTGGTAGCTTTGAAGCTTTCAGGAGCGGGTAAGCACATAGAGTAATCTTTCGAATCTATTAAAGTGATGGCATGCAAGAAATTCTGTGATTGTATGATTAATGGTTCATGTGTTGTTGAGCGGTGTAGTGCTAGCAGCACTTTGAGATGCATGGTTATTTTCAGTGTCAACAGCAATTTATGGCATATGATAATAAAAGCAGGAGAACTCCAAAAGGGAACAGTAAAAAAGGTATCTCTTTGCTCAGGCATTGTAGTGATCACCATACATACATTATACATAGCAAATCACTTTGAGATAGTATCTGCTTGGTTTAAAGAGGATGTGCTACTCTTTTACTGCCTGCTGTATGTGCATTAGCTGGCCAGTCGTAAAATCTCTGCTTACATTGCAATGCCGGCCAAATGTGCCGGGCAACAATAAGAAAATACTCAATGCGGTACAGTTTACTTTCCTACGAGACATTGGGCCTCGTAAATATGACTGAACAAACTTGCAAACGTGCTTAAATTTCTTTTTCAAAGGCACTATCAGAAATGGGACAATAATATCTGGATCGCTGACTCAGAAAGGGCCCTTTCTGCCCACACTTGTACTAATGACTTCTGATAGGTCTGAATGGTCCAATGGATGCCAGTGTTTTTGATATTAGCTTAACATAGCTAAAAAAAAAAGTCTTTCTAAAAGAATTTGCTGAAATGTTTTAAAATGAAAAAGTCAATGGACACTACATTGTCCCTCAAATAATCCTTCGGCATTTGGCTAATTTATTCAGAGGGTTTAAACTGCAAACATTAACAATAGCAGTTATTTATTGTTATTGTGATATAAGTTTTATATTGTGTGTCATCCAAGCTCAATACAATAACAATTACAAGTAAAAAGTCTAACAGTATCTCAAAACTTGATTTTTTATTTCACAACAATATATATATTTAAGTAATGACTAAAGGTCCTCTGAATTACTTTTTAGATGGCAACAAGTGTAAACTAATTACTCTGAGTGGGTTCTTTTATAGTGAATCAAGTTCATGCAGCTTAACTGTGAGGCTTGAATCAGTTACTTGCTGCTTGTTCATATATGATTGCATGTAGTTAAAGATACACATGTGTTTTATTTTTTTTTAAATAATAAATATTAACGAGTGAATTAATGTTTTACCCCATTTGTTCACACTTTATAGGTATCTTTAACTATATAATTACAGAAATTAATTACAGCTGTAATTACATGTTAAAAGCATGTATGCACACATTAATTGCATTGTTGTAAAAAGTGTTCAGTTGACTTAACCTAAAGTGAGGAAACCTGTTATTTTTAAGTAAAAAAACTTCATGCATAATTGAAAAAATTAAGTTATGTGGAATTTTCAAGTTCACATAACTTATTTTTTTTTAATTACACGTTAACTTTATTAATCATTTTAATCCAACAGGTTTCCTCACTTTTTTAAAGTTAAGTCAACTGACAACTTTTTCCGATTCATTTAGGTGAGGTTAGTAGTTAAAGACACCTAAGCGGGATCCCACATTTTGTTTTAGTATTATTTAATTTATTTTTTTATGTTGCTTCTAAAAAGCCAACAGACTTTTTCAAGAATTGTTTTCAGTTTATTTATCATTGAAGTCATCTCACGATTGTCAATGTAATTTTTCATTTTTTAAATATTTACCTGATGCAATTAACCAGCCAAATGCTGTAAACCTAATTTTATTTAAAAGAGGTGTCTGTGTATGTTTTCTATTGATCATAGCAGCAGTAATCCATCAAAAGTGAGAGAAGAGCATCATAACATGGGCACACATCCAGACACTCGGTGTAGACGAGAGAACATTTGGCACATCAAAGCGCTGATTCAGGTGTCTGGGCTGCGGCGGTTCAGTGATACTGTGCAGTCCATTCAAGCAATTCCAGATTAGGATAGTCTGTTGCATTCTTCACAACCATGCACTCTTAAACGACCCACAAGATAGGGAACTGCACCATGAAAAATTGTGTTTAACACCGATTTTTCAACTGGTGAAATGTAATTCTTAGTGAATTCTCCATGTTCTCCCTTGCATGTATACTGTAGTTTGGTTGCATAATTTCCTCTGTGGGAACAATTAATTATATCATGATGTTTATTTCTATAGCTACCTTGACATTTTATTTATTATTCCATTCCATTTTACATTTTAACGTAACTGTTTCATGCCATTTGACTGTTTTAATTAACAGTGTATATATATATATATATATATATATATATATATACGGTGAGGAAGATTGCGGAAGTGTTTGTAAACCTAAAATGATCTCTTCTCTGGAGAGCGTCATGCTGAGGTTGTTATTGCATCAAGTTGCAGCCAGGTGCCCAGGGCTGGTCCTCAGATGAACAGGCCCCAGGGCAATCAATGGACAGTAGGCTAATAGGAAGCTAATAGCGCTAGGCTAATAGTTTCTTCCAGAAGACATCAGATAACAAGGGTTTAGCTTCCATGATATATTCACTTCTTGAGCTGAAAGTTTTGTTGTAGTGTAGCTTCTCGCCTCTGCACTAGACACATGCTGCTATCATGTGCTAGACCTCTACAGTAGTAAAGAAATAAAGAGGTTGTGCCTGGAAGGGGGTAGACTTGCACGCCTGTGTGCAGATCATGTGACTAATTACCATGTATGTGCGAGAGTCTGTGGTTTCTTTCTCAGGAGAAAAAAAGTCATTTGGACGGAGAGGAGCGTGTGTTCTGCTGCTCTGTCACTAGGGCCAGAGCGTGGGCACTGCAGGGGCGCTGGACAATTACCACAACTCACACAGCATCACCTCAATCAGAAGTGGCCTGGAGCGGCACGCTTTCCTGTGGCTCTATATCTGGGTTGGTGCAGTAAAAGGTGATACATGCAATGTCCTGTCAATGACAATTTTTGCCAGATACATTTGCCGCAAGCAAAAGCATTAACAAAAAAAAATCTAAAAAGCACCATGGTAGTAGGCTACTATGTTTTTAGACATGGTTTTTGGTAACGTGGTCATGCCAAAGTCATTTGGACTTATCACAGTAGTACTGTTATGCTGGCGGCTGAAGCAGATGCAGATGCAGAAGCAGAAGCAGAATCCAAGTGCAGCAGAATTTATTAAAGAAACTCAAACAGTAACAAACTCAGACAAAGACTACAAACTCAGAGACTCGGGAACGGGAACAGCCAACATACAACGTCAAGAACTCACAAAGACTGAAACAAGACACAGGGCTTAAATACACAGACAGACAAGCTAAACAAGATAACAAGGGGGCATGGTAAATAAGAAACACCTGGGACGACTAATCAACATAACAGGGAACTGCTAAACAGGGGAACACAGACATGAATCGTGACAAGTACCATGATGTTCATTTAAGCGAAATGTAAATGCAATTGAACGTGTATGTTGAAGTGTAACTCTCCGATTTTCAACCCACGTTTCAATGTCAGAAGTATATGTAAATGAACAATGTTTACTCGTTATCCGTGTTACCTGGACCAAGAAATTCATGTTTATTTGTTAGCAAAAGTCCGCCGGATGACGCAAAACGCACCAGGGCTTTCTTGAAAACCACAGGAACAACTTCCAACAGTCAGTTCAATTTTCCCCTTTGTTTGGTCTAAAACACTGTGTTCGTGGTCATCCAGATTGAAATGTTGACTACAGACACAGAGGTTTTTAGATTTTCCATTGCGGCGTTCTCTCCATATTTTTGATTCTTTGCGGTCTTTAGCCACTGTGTACAATTGTGAAATACCCCTTTAGCATGGTATGGACCCTTTTCACAGACTGTGATGATGCATTTCCACAGTTATCAACTTGCAAATATAGTGAAGTTTTTCATATTTTAATTCAAAAATTATGTTGTGAAAAAAATGGGACGGTGCACGGCGGGGCTTGTTGTCACACAAGGAAGTTGTCACAAGGATTATATCTGGGTACAACGATGTAAAAAAAAAAAAAAACAGAATTGTTTATAAATTTGAGGTTGTCATATCTGTTTTTAAATGTTATAATTCTTTGCAGTTCATTATTGGCCAGAGCAATGGTTGTTTTCCATTTTTATTTATAATATTAAATAATAGATTTAATAGATTTCACATACACTGCTGTTCAAAAGTTTGGGATCAGTAAGATTTTTAAAATGTTTTTAACCTCTTATGCTCTCCAAGGCTGCATTTATTTGATCAAAAATATACAAATATAATATTGTGAACTATTATTACAATTTAAAAATTTATTTTTAAATATTTAATATTTAGTTTTCTATTTAAATATATTTAATATACAGTATATATATATATATTCCTTTTATGGCAAAGCTGAACTTTCAGTATCATATGCCAGTCTTCAGTGTCACATGATCCTTCAGAAATTGTTCTAATATGCTGATTTTCTGCTTAAGGAACATCAATCAATTTATTGCAGATTTATTAACAAAACAGTTTTAATAGTTTTAATTTTATCATAATAATCACAGTTTTGTTGCAGTACTTTTGTAATGAAAAAAAAAAGAGTCTGTGCATGTATAAGAAAAAGAAAGATCACACGAGAATGAAAGAGAGGGAATTGTCAAGAGCATCATTGTGTAATGCTAATGGGCTTCATTCCCCTTACAGCTAATTTCTAATGAGGTTTCATCAATCATCTCACTCATTGCTTCATTTTTAGGAGATTTGATTAGAAGACTGTGAGTCTGTTCAAATCAGTCATCTCAGTCCTCCTCTGTTTCTCTGGTTGCTTTAGAGCTTTACACTGAAGCCCCTAGACCTCTCATGGACGTCATTTTGGAGCCCCTACAAGGACACGGCCCCACGCTGGAACAAGTCTGCTGGGGAAAGGTGTGTGTGTGTGTGTGTGTGTGTGTGTGTGTGTGTGTGTGTGTGTGTGTGTGTGTGTGTGTGAGTGTGTGAGTAATGGAAAAGGCAGGATTATATCCATCATGCTACAATCCTGTTAGAGGGTGCAGGTTTTCAGTGCAAGTAGGTATATTTTCTTGCATGTGTATTTATGTGACATTTAAATATTACACATTTAGCACACTGAATGTCAATTTTCATGTAGTATTGGATTTTTTTTTTCTGAGAAGAAGCTACACAACTGTTTAAAACAACTGTTGTTGTAGCAAAAAATGCTAATGCAATCCCCAAGTCACCGAATCATAAATTCTCTCTCCCAACCATCAAAGGTTTTCAGAAATCCCTGGCAACCACATAAACAACCCACAGCTTCTGTGGATGTGAGTGGTTGTGCATGTATAATAAAGACAGACAGACAGACAGACAGATGAAGAGAGAAAGAGAGAGAGAGTCTGGTTTCGATAAGGGAGTATAAGCATGTGTCTCATACGCCATTCTTCCCTTGAAGATTAATTTTTTGGGGGTGGGATGGGGGGTAGGGGAGTATGCCATGCAATCAGTTTCCAACATGAGACTTTACAGGGATGGAAAGAGAGAGAAAGAGAGAGACCCAGATTCAGATGAATGACACAGACATTTGGATTGACCTAAGAAACCCTTCAAAAATGACACTTACCCCTTATTTACACTGCACACGTCTGTGGAGCATTTTGTTTTGAGTGATCAAATTGCTAAACTAATCCAGACAACTTTAAATTATAAGCACTATCTAGTGGACTTTTTCAAGCGCTCAAGTCACTCACACATGCACATTTGTATGCACACGCCGTCCCTGTTTCTAGGTTTGTGTGTGCGCACGTGCGAGTGAAAATAAAGTCCACTAGATAGTGCGCACAAGCCAAATGCATCTTTCCGTGCTCTAGGCCAAATGAGTGTATTATACCTGGGCCTTTACTTAGACTTTGGGCTTAAGGATGTTTCTGTAATAAACACCCAGAGTAACAAAGTTACTTTGGGATGGGCTCTAATATGAAAGAACTTCACAATGCTGTAGCAACCATCTAGAACAGTGCTTCTTAAACCTGTCCTTTGGACCCCCCGCCACTGGTGCAGTGGTAAGGGATTTGAAAAGCACTGAAATAGAATACGCTAACAAACACAAAGCAATGTGCTAACAGTCTCTCAGAATGCTAGCAGCCATATAGCAATCTTCAGGCAAACACTCTAGAATTAAGTTTGAATGTTGCTTTCTTGTCCTTCATGGCTCCTATGGAGTCTTGCATGAACTAACCAAGAATTGCATTGTGTAGAGCACTCTGTATACTGTTGCCTAAGTCCTCTGGAGGTGTGAGAGAGAACAAATGTACAGTTTAAGTGCCCACTTTTAGAACAATAGATTTTTCCTTGGCCCAGATGTGTCATTGCTCAAATCTCCCCACAGGTAAAACTGTACATCCATTCAATGCAAAACTCTCACATGTCACAGTCTAGTGATTTAGGGCAGTCAGACAAATCAAAGTGTTTATTAGGTCGCCAAAGTCCCTTTCAAGGAAAGTCAGTTCACTTGGCGCCCATATTTTGGGGCATGAAAGACCAACCCTTTTCTACTTTAATGGGGAAATATCGAAATCTGCCTTTTTTTTAGAATGTATCACTTATTGTGCATTGCACTTTCTCTCATTCATAGTAATATGTCTTTGTGGTTTCATATTTTAACACTAAAAAGTGAAACTTTTGCCATTTTTATTTTAAGGAGCTATATTTCTGCCTGATCTTACCCTTAAAATTGACTTTGTTGTATCCTAATGTAGTTTGATTGTTTTAATAGTATTACTAGTTATGTATATTTTTTTTACAGTGATATCCTCCAGAGTCAAGTACACATTTTTCCATCCTATTCCAAAGTGTTAATTTGCATTACATGCATTTTCATGAACCAGTCAGGAAAAGATGTAATATTCAAAATGTTTAAATGTGTTCACATGAGTGAAACAATTTTAATAAAATGATTAATTTAACAAATAAATTTTTGACTATTTTTGCCAAATCATTTATACGCTTCATTTAGAAATTCAACATGTATGAAATGTATTTTTAGAACTGAAAAATTAATGCATAAAAGTGCTAAGTAAAAGTATTTTCTCACGCACATCTCTCAGTCACAGGCAGCGACGGGCCTTTTCTAAATATTCAGTCACATAACATAAAAACTAAATTAAGGGGCCTACCCCACCTGTACTGTTATCCTGTATTGACTCAATGGAAAATTAGAGTGATTATTTTCTAATTAAATTAAAGGTGTTAATGAGTTCTCTGATTTGCGATCTGTCATCGTATTTGGCAAATGAACAAGCACATTACTAAAATACTTGCAATGTAACTAATCTGACGTGGTTTGCTGACTAAAACATATGTAGCAGCTTACTGTCCTAAAACTCTTTTTAGGGTTTAATTACAGTATTAGGCTAGAAGCCCTCTGTTGAACCATTGGACCAGTGAGGTCCCTTGCTCTGTTAGAGTAAAGAGTAGGTTCAGAGAGCACCAGGTTACATGCAGACTGAAGTCTTTTGGGACAGAGCTTGGAGCCGTTGTCAGGCACCACAGTCAGCAGGGAGTCTGTCGCTGTCATCACATGTGCATGTGTGAAGCATGAGCCTTTTGATAATGCATTTGCATGTGTGTTTGATTATACCTCTGAGCGTTTTAAATTTCCATTTGCATTTGCTTCTTGGCTGATGCTTTCTTATAATAACCTTTATTGTGAGTTAACTGAAAGTGCATGTCATAGTGTGTTTATGTCTTTGTGCTTTTAGTGTGTGTTTGTGTCGGTTTTCCGTTTCATAATTGTCAGGTCCTGGACGGTGGTCCCTCGTGGTAAAAGCTGTTGTTTGCTTGGTGCATCTGTCGTTCTGTATATCTCTCCAGACAACTCTCACAACATGATACCTCTCTGTTACTTTCACCTCGGCTTCACACAAACAGCACAGCTTCAGAGTAACAAACTTTCTCCTGTTTGCGGTTAACGATCTTTATTTCATCTGCATCGTATCTTCACACGGCCCTTGCCTTAATGCCGCCATTTTATTCCCACCACTTCTGAAATCGCTTGCGGTAGGGATGTAAATAATACAAAAATAGCTGTCTGATCAGAGAAAATGCATGAAGTGACAGGTGTAAATAGGCCCTAAATGTCCAGTTAATATTTGAATATCCTTCAGCCTCATTCTTTAACTGATGCGCCTCCAACTCTGAAAATAGTCTGAATTAATGAAAATCTTGAGTTTGACACTAGTATACTTCTGACAAAAAAATGCAGGCTTAGTGAGCATAAGAGACTTCCTTCAAAAACATTCTACCGACCCCAAACTTAGTTCATAACCCACACATGCATCTCCCTCACAACTGTTAACAACCACCTTTTAAAACAAGAAGAGACCCTTGACACTAATTGTGAAGTGGGTTCTTTGACACATAGTGTGTACTTTAAGTTTTCTAGACTAGAGCACTTTAATACTTTTTAAAAAGGCGAATCAGTTCGAATCACAGTAAATGCTGCAAAAGTGCTTTGAGAACACTGTCATCCCAAAAGCAGCATTATTGCCTGTGTTCCTGAAGGAAATTTGTGGTGGCCTTTGTTTAGAACTCCCAGTGTACCTAAACGCACACTACTGAATTATTCAGTTACATTTGGGAGATTTACCATAATGGTCTGATTTTCATTGTTCTCTATCCATCTTTGTCCTTTTATTTTGTAGGAATTCTAGTAATTGTAGAAATAAGTTTACTTTATAAACTCAAAATTTAAATTGTAAGCCCTTTTAAAGATTTACAAATTTTAGTAAAATTCCATCAAATTTAATTGAATAATCCTTACATATTATTCATATTATGCTTTTTTTTTTATTGATAAAAGTGTTCTTGTGTTCATAATTTTTTTTAAAAACAAAACTGCATACATTTTGCGTAATAACAGTGTTTTAGTTGTGCTTCGGCTCTACTTGACTGTGCGGATGAAAATGACACTTCAAATAGATAATGCTTTACAGTGAAGTTATATGGCATACATATATTAGAGAGCTACACAAATGGCAAAACCTGCCAAAACCATCCTGACAAGTCTAAAATATAAACAGTTATAATAGGCTTACCATAGTGAATCAGGGTAAGACAATAAAGATTGATTATGTTTTGACTCGTTATTTAAATTTTGTTAATTTTGGACAAAAAGTTATATAGTGTTCCTTTAAATTCAAATGTGTAAACTTTGACACCATGGTACAGAGAAATGCAGATTATAATAATATTTATTACTGCACACAAAACAGTATTTCAGTACTGAAAAATATCAATAGCCTATAAATAGTTAAATCTATTTAAAATGTAGAATTTCACCCAATATTTGTGTCCTATGTATCTTTGGTGTGTTCATTACAGTATTATGCTTGCTTAGCATCCCATGCTAATGGGAAATCTAGTTGAGTCTTTCATTCACTTCACATGAGCATTTGAAATCAGTAGAGGTCGATGTCTATTAGTAACCAAGCACTATGTTATAAAACATAGCTCTAGGTTTTGTAGAATATGAAACTGACAGGTCACACTTTTTGGTTGCAAGAATGAAAATTATTTTAGTGGCAACATAAAAATCTTTAGGTTATGAAGCTACAGAGTTAGAAGTATGCAAGTCGATTACTCTTAGTAAACTACACAGATTTACTGTTGTTGAAAGAATCACAGGACTATACCATTTATTTTTATAATGGCAGTAAATCATGTGGCATTTATGTCTAAGTCCTCCTCTTCTCTCTGAAGAGTGTGTGTGAAGATGACGGCACAGAGGCAGTAGCTTCGCTCTGAGAGATGCGTCCTCTAATTGTAGGTGGGAGGTTAAGTGCTGTAATAAAACTACAAGGACCATGGCGGTCACTCTTCTTGGGGCCTATAGTGTGTGTGTGTGTGTGTGTGTGTGTGTGTGTGTGTGTGCCACCAAGACTCTTATTAGCAAAAGGTTTAAAATAAGTACAAGGCTCACTGTTAATTTTTTTTATTTATGCTTGGTGGTGTGATTTGTGTGTGTGTGTGTGTGTGTGTGTGTGTGTGTGTGTGTGTGTGTGTGTGTGTGTGTGTGTGTGTGTACCTATTTCCCTACATTATGGGGACCAAATGCCCCCACAATGATATAGTAATAACGTTTTGGTCCCCATGAGAAAAACAGCATCTAGATCATACAAAATGCAGATTTTTTTTCTGTGATGGATAAGTTTAGGGATAAGGTTAGGGGATAACATATACAGTTTGTACAGTATTCATTATGTCTATATTAAGTCCCCATTCATTAAGTCCCCATAAAACATGGAAACCTTTGTGTGTGCTTGTGTGCTTGTGTGCATGTGTGCATGCATATCTGAACATGTTAAGCAGGTGAATTCTTGAGTTTAGCCTTCAGCCCTCTTGACCTCATGAATATTACATCAGTGGACTGAGGGCATGCAGAAGATCAGATGAAATATTTACTACCACCTCCACCTCCACCTCCATTCTTGTTTTAGACAAGTGTTGTTCCAAATGATGAACCTGGCCTTTATGTGCACATTAACCCTCAAATTCATTGGAAAAAAATTCATGTACATTTTGCAAATTATTAATACACACCTCGGATTGCCCATGTGCAAAATATGTTGATTAGAATCGATTTGAAAATAATGCAATTGAATATATTGTGGTATTTTATTCATTACTTATCATTCGGATCTTGCCAATTAAAGAACAGGATTCATAACCTCTGGATTGAATTGATATATTAAGACACAACTGGCTGTCAAACATACTGTGCTGCACAGAGGAACACTGTTCATATAGGAAACTGTACACTGTTTACTTCTCTAACACAAGCCATTAGTTTGCTTGCACACTAACCACATGTATACAGTATAATAAACCAAAGGTATTTATTTATTTATTTATTCACTTTTTCTTGTTTTCACACAATTCATAACAGAAAAGTTAAGGAATACTGAAGGGATAGAAAAAAAAAAAAAAAGAGAATAGGGTAGAGGGTGAAATGAGTTCCTGGGTCATTAAAGAGTTAACGCTGTATGTGTGCATACAGTACGCTGTATTAGGAGCTGTAGGCCTATTCATCCTAAATAAAACCATTATGTAAACACAATGGTTGTGTTGTGTATTTACAAACTTTTAAAGGATTTAAGTTTATCTGGAAGAATTCAGGTTCATCTGGAGATAAAAAAAATAGTCATTTGAAAAAATGAGCTGATATAATCAAGCCATTGTGCTGGGTTCTGTAATATATTTAAACAGCAGATGAATTAAAAACAATATGAATGTTTTTAACCAAATTTTAGAGTGCATACAAATTTTTACTCACTTTTCATCACTGAACTTAAATAAACAACATAAATCTGTTGGACCGTTTGTAGATTTGTGGATTCAGTGAAACATTTGATTGATGTTGATCATATTCATTTTAGTAAAAATTCTGAATACATTTTACACCGTGTAAAGTAAATTAAATTGTGTTTTCATAAGTATTTTCAGTCCTTATTTGTCACTGGCCCATTTAGGGCTTATACAAATCAATGGGAAGTCCACTTTGATGATTGGTGGCGCAGTCCTGCCACCTTGAGGGGATAATGATGATATTGCAACGACAATTTAGATGAGAGACGGACAGAATTCACTGTCCGCGTAGGACATACTGAATACGGTATGCTTTTAGTGCGGATGACAAAGGGCCTCTTAAACTACTGAAATGTTAATTATGTTTCTATGCGTTTTGAGATTTCTACCATCTAAGCAGTGACGAAACTGAAGACAAACATTAATGTGAGCTGAAGGTAACCCAGGCGACCGACTTCTGTTCTGCATCAGTACCCGTATTTCCGTATTAAAACTGGCTATCTCCCTCAATTACAGGGCGACTCGTGCTGAAATCTCCTAACCTGACGCATAACACGGTAAATTTCCATTTTCTCAGTACCCAGCAATCAAATAAATAGGTAAGTGTTTGAATACGAGCGACGGGGGAGGAGCACATTCATACTGGTGTGATGCGGACGATCAGCTGATCACTGTTTGACATGGCTGATACAGCATGTAAATTGACCGAATCTGTATATCTATATAAATATATTATCCAAATCTGTATATCTATATTTTTTGACAGGCTTGCAATTGCGTCATGCATACATACTGCAGTTTAGGTCTTAATCTGGGATGTTCTTGAAACCGAATGGCTTTGCTCTATAAAGGTTGGCTGAATTGGTCATGGAATGGAGGTTCCTGCAGTAAACCAGAGTTTTACCCATCCACCACCGCAGCCATGGGCCGGACAGAGCCACAGGACCCCAACCATGCCTCCAGCCAGCTGTCCACCTCCTCCATATCACTACCCAGATCACCGGAGTGCAGCAATGAGCGTGACCCCGATGGCCAATACAACAGTTACCACAGGCCATCGGCCTCAGTCACTGTACTGGGACCCCTCACAGCAAAGCCACCAGGGTACCCCTAATAGACCCTCGATTTTTAATATATTTATTTTTTAATATATATATATAATTATCTTTTTTTTTAAATTTCAACAATTTTTGGTCTTCTCTTGTCACAGATGCGTTTAAGCCTGTTCCTGAGATCACCAATATGACGACTCAAGGGATGCCACAGAGAAGCTACTCAGAGTCATTACCAGTGAGAGCATGACAATGTAGGGGAGATCGGGGGATATTGTACCACTTTATTTATTTTATTTTTATTTTATTATAATTTATTCATAACTCGCAAAGTAATTCAAATATTCTACTCATTATACTTTATATTATACAGTATATATAATTTCTTTCAAAAAAATTGAATATGCTGATTTGAACAGTTGAGCTGCTTAATATTTTTTTGGAACCTGTGATACTTTTTCCGGATGAATTTCAAGATACTTTTTTAGAATAATATGCATTCAAACTAAATTTATCACTGTAATTCTACATTGTATTATTTTTTTTTAAATGGATTAAATTCTTCTTAGTAAAATATGTTGGACGGTGTGTTTAACTAGATGCTTTTAAGAAATATTAACATGTATTTTTAGATAATTACATATTGTAAAATATAAGAGAAAAACTAATTTATTTAAAATCTTGTAATGTTTCTACTAGGGCTGTCAAATTTAGCGCGTTAATAACGCGTTAACGCAAAATCATATTAACGGCACTAATTTTTTTAACGGACGATTAACGCAGCGCGTATTTTCTGTTTGACCCGTGGCCCAAAACCTAGTTGGAGAAATGCAGATACACAGTGTTGGCAACTTAGCCACATTGCAGACCCCTTTAGCGATTTTTTTTTCCCTTCAACAAAGCGCCCAAACCTTATTTAGTTTCTGAGAATATACCGGTACCGCCGGTACTGCTCTCCCAGCACGCGCGCGCGCCTCTCTCTCTCTCGCTCTCTCTCTCTCTCTCTCTCTCTGCGTCTCACGCGGAGGAGCAGCGCTTTAATTCAGTTAAACACAGATATTATGTTGCTTCTCTAATTTTACAATTATAGCCGAAATCAGAGCACGGATATTGTCTTTAGCTTATGTGTATTTGATTTCACCAGACGACGGCTCGATTATCAGAATTTTTGTGCAGATTAACGTCTTGGAAGGGAGAGCTGGTTATGTTTATTTGGTCGCGTTTCAGTCACCATTTCAAATTCATTCCGTTGTTTGACAACAGAAACAGTAAAATATACGTTTTATTGAGAATGTATTGAGAATTTAGCTTCATCAAAATGGGAACAGAGAGAGACAAACTACAATGTAATAATAAATGCTAAATGTACATTTTTGCATTTTCAGAAGAGCTGCCCTGTCATGCAAAAATCTAAACATGTTTGTGTTAGTAAATTGCTCAGTGCAAAGAAAGAGAAGTAATGGGAACCTGGTATTTCTTTTTTCTTTCTACATGTGTCTAATAGACATGAACAAGTTCTTTGAAAAACATCTATGACCTTTGAAACATGTCTCGTCTTCATGCTATATTGACTATGGTTTCAATAATAAACATACATTTGCATAAAGCATCTATATTTATCAATGCCCACGTTGATTAGAGTATTACAAACTTGAAAAGTATTAATTTAAGGTATATTTAGAACAAATAAAAAATGTGCGATTAAATGCGATTAATCGCGAGTTAACTCATGACAACCATGCGATTAATCGCGATTAAAAATTTTAATCGATTGACAGCCCTAGTTTCTACCAGTGACAGTGTAAGCATCTGCCTTAACTTTTATCACAAATTTAGTGCTTAAATAAAAATATATTAATTTTAAAAAAGGCATCACAACACAGATAGCATAAGAACATTTCTAGAAATCAAATGAAATCACTTTAATACCTCAGTTTGAAAAAGAAAAGTTTCACAATCAAACTTTTTCCCCGAATGGCTGAACAGTGTGAACAGTATAGCTTGTATGTGGTTGAGGATATTTAGTATTACATTTGCACTGTTTTAATTGTCTCAGTCTCCTCAATTATAGAAGCATATGTACTGAAATTCCTGAAGGATCACTTTCTTTTCCTTTCTTTTGTCAGATGAGTCCAGTGTCAAATTCTAAGACGGAGTCTCGGTACGGCCTGGATCCTCAGCTTCTACCCAGTGTGGTAAATGAACTGTCCTCCTTATTCAGTGATGCTTCCATCAAGACAGCTCATCAAGACATGTCTCCTAAATGTACAGGTCCAGGTGATTAACGAGGACAAGATCCAGTGGGAAGGGAAAGTGTTTGTTTCAGAGTCCAAATCTTCAGTTCCTCCTCTCTCCTCAACACAATGCACCTTGGAGGACAGAGGTACCATCACTCCTGCCAAATTTATCCACATCTTTTGACTTCCTTCCCAAATTCGCATAAAAAATAAATGTGATGCATCTGGTTTCTTTTCTTATCACAACAGCTTTGTTGTACCTTTGTCGACATTATATTGACTTTAACTTACTTTCAGACAATGATGGAGCCAGACACACAAAGGTAAAAAAAAATATTGACAGCTGTTGCTCCTATAAACAAACATTCTTATCTCAAACACAGATGCTGTTTTTCAATCTCATAAATACAGCAGCACATTAATGATGGAGTCCTGCTGACACTAGGACAAACACACAATATGCTTTCCATTTCCATCACAGCTCTACTGTTCTTTTTTAAATTAGGCTATTTTTTAAAAGTTATGAGTGAAATAATTATTTCTATGATTAAATCCTTATAATATTAATTAGCTGTTTAGTATAATCATTATTAGATTAATGAAGAATAGTAATAATAATAATAATAATTATTATTATTATTATTAAATACTACTATTACTGTCACGATCCACACATAGGAAACAGAGAGAAGATCCAATTGCAGTATGTATCTTTTAATGAGGGTAATCCGTTACTCAGAAACAGTCCATGCAGGGGTCAAAACCAAGATAGCAATCCAACATAAATAGACACAAGAAAACAGGCAAGAACAGAACTCGGAAGTGGCGTGATAATTACAACAAGGACTCCGTAACACATACTAAAACAGACAGGGTTATATACACAGGAAATGACAACGCTAATGGGGAATTGGCTGAGTGCAATGATTAATGACAAGGGACAGCTGAGTGCAATGATGAGACAAGGATCGTGGGGAATGTAGTTCAAAACGTGACAGACACCGTGAGGAAGGAGGACATCTAGTGGACACCTGGAGAACACAACCTGACACCGTGACAATTACTACTACTAATACCAATTTTAATCATTAATCATTAAATACAGCTTTGTATTGTTACAGTGTCAGTAGTTTATGAACAATGTTCAGTCTTTTTCCATGTTTCTTGCACCGAGATATCTTGTTTATTTCAGCAAATGTCCTATGCCCTGTCAGAGCCAATAGCCTAATGGCAGCGCTCCGACATGTACAGTGCAATTGCACTTTGGGCGACCCAGGTTTGTCCCAGGCTAGTGGTCCTTTCACAATCCTGCCCCCCTCTTTCTCCCACTTCGCCTCCTGTCCTCTCTCCAACTGCTATCTGAATGAAGGCAAAAATGCCAAAAATAAATCTTTATCAGGGCTTTTGTGAAATCGACACATTTCTTTTTATCCCTACTCACGGACAGCCGGATTTAGCCCAGTGCATTATGGGTGTTTAAGTGCCCTTTTTCCACAGCTCTTTTTCTCTGTTTTCTCTAGTCATGAAGCACCAATTTAAAGAAAAAAAGTTTCACCTTTATACGGCATAAATGGCAAAATAGGCAAAAATTGTTAGAATACTGTACATGGTTACTTTTTAAAAACTACTTATTAACAAAACCTTAGGTTGTTATAAGTAAAAACAAGATTTTAATATTGTACAACACAGTGTATACTCTTTTTTTTTTGCTTCACAGGTAATGCAACATCTCGTTTTATCCGCTGTACGACCTACAGCTTCCCTGTGGAGGCGCAGTCAGCTCAGAAGAGTCATCTCCCGCTGGGTGCAATCGTGTGTCCGCTTGCCAGGCCTGAGAGAGGAGAAGTATGTATGGAAAAACAAACAAACAGAAAACATGTATTTAGGGGTGTTCAAAATTAAAAAGCTATCCTAAAGAAAATGTCACTTTTATTTGTCTTGTTTGGTTTGGGTTGGTTTGAGTCATGTTGTCACATCCACATGGTCCTCAGTCATTTAAATATGAACTACTCTTTTACATGTGTTTTGTGAATGTTTTCCACAGCGTGATGTGCCAGTGTGTGAGGCAGGAGATTGTGTTAAGGGCTGTGTGCACTGCGGGGCCTTCATGAGCCCTGCTATGAGCTGGCAGGACTGCGGGCAAAGATTCTACTGTCCTTTCTGTGACAAACTCACCGAAGGTATGTGTTGTTTGACCTACAGTCATTCTCAGGTTAAAGCTGTGCACATATGTGCTGCCATCTTGGCTCAAACATGTGTTTTTCTCATAGTGTCATGGCGTTTCTATCAGCCCACTAATCAGGGCCGCCGTGTTGACTGGGAAAAAAAACCTGAGCTCAGTCTTGGCTCATACGAGATCCTGGAGAAACAGACGGTCAGGAATGGATTTGTTATTTCTTCTCTGTTACGTTCTACTTTGATTGTAATTTATTGTATTGTACCATGTTACTGATTTTGCTGTGTTACACATCAGTATTTGAATGTTGTCGTGATCTCACACAAAGGAAAGGATATTTTGTAACAGGAGTTCAAAAAGTCATGGTCAGGATTAATACAAACAACTAGTTCAAAGCATGATCATGTTTTATATAAAATATACAGTCAATAAGATTTTTTTTTTTTTTTTAAAGAAATTAATACATTTATTCGGCAAAGACGCATTAAATTGACATTTATAACATTACAAAAGATTTCTATTTGAAATGAATCCTGTTCCTGTGAACTTTCTAAATACTCCTGAAAAAAAGTATGGTTTCCTCAAAAATATTAAGCAGCAGAACTGTTATACAACTGCAGCACTGATTGAGCACCAAATCAGCATATCAGAATGATTTCTGAAGGATCATGTGACGCTGAGACTGGAGTAATGATGCTGAGAATTCATCTTTGCCATCATAGGAATAAATTACATTTTAAAATATATTAAAACAAAGCAGTTATTTTAAATTGTGATCATATTTCACAATATTACTGTTTTTATTGTAATTTTTAATAAACAAATGCAGCCTGCGTGAGCATAAGAGACTCAAAAACATTTTTTTAAAATATCTTACCGACCTCAGACTTTTGAACAGTAATGCACATACAAATTTCAGTTTTTATCTGACAGATCCAGACAGATTTTTTCTTAGTTCATCATTTTCACTTCTAAACAGGGCAAAGCTGCTGTGTTGCTGATGGCGATAGATATTTCTGCCAGTGCAATGAGAACGGGACAGCTAGACCACATTTGTCAGCAGATTAGTTCTCAATTGCAAGCTTTAAATGGGTAAGGGACATTAACATTTACAATTTTCACCATGTAGTCCAGTAGTTTAAAATCTAGTCCCTCTTTACATTTTCATTTACATTTAAACTCATTATGGAAGTAATATGACATGTGAATTTTGTCTCATTGTTTTAGACCTGATGAAACTGACCAATCAGATCTTCGAGTGGGGTTGATGACCTATGACAGCCGGATCCATCTGTATAACCTGAGCCCAGCTCTGTCCCGCCCCCACATGATGGTCATCACTGACTGTGAGGAGCTGGAACTTCCTGTGGTGGAGGGCCTTCTGGTGCCACTGAAAGACTGCATACACATAGCTGAGAGGTTTTCACATAGCAGTTGTTCTACCAATAAAATGTAATGTTAATACAAAAGTCAAACGTTTAAAAAAATAACACCTTCTTCTTGGACAGAGTTCTACAGGAAATTGTGCTTTTCAGTCCTGAATTGGAAAACAGATCCAGCTCACAAGAGCTTCCTGTTTCTGCAGGACTGAAGATTCTTCAGGTAAGAGCCTTAACATGATTCTTAAATACATGCACATGCCCTTGCTGGAAGATTCAGTGTTGTTGCAGCAAATGTTGTTTTATTAATCTCTTATCTCTCATTTCAATAGGCTTCAGGGTCTCCTGGCAAATTATTGATATTTCATTCCTCACCTTTTTCTGAAGGCACAACTCAGAAAAGCTCCTCTGGATTCTTCAGCTCTAGTAAAGTGAAGGTGAATTAAAGAACATGCAATTATTTTTTGTCTATATCGTTAGTTTTGAGGTTTATCAAATAGTGTTTTCTTTCTCTGCTTGTTCTTGGTTTCATATTAGTCCATTTTCCAAGGACCAGATTCTTCGACTTCGTTGGCTAAAGAGTGTGTCAATCAAGGCTGCAGCGTGCACATGTTTGTGTTCTCCCATCAAGAAGTAGGCGGAGCTTGGCCAGGGCACATCCCCTTTCTCACAGGGGGTGGGCTCATCTGCTATGACAGTCTACAGGTAATAAATGCCATGTGCACTTTGTTGACATCAACTACACCCTTGTGACCTATTATGTCAGAAGAAGCTTGTCTGAAAACCTTAGAGCCCAATTACTCTAAAACTGCTGCACAGAATTGAAATTTCCAAACAACCCAATGGCTGCCTCGAGAATTAGCCTGGAATGTCATAATGGTTGGTACTTGTTACAAATCTCTGCTGCTAATTCAAAGTGTTTGTAGAGTCCAATTAACTGGAAGAAGGTGTGCCGCTAGGGTTTCTGGGCTCCATAGTATACTGCTCCAAGAGGACAATTAGTGCAATTAGTGTACTGTAGGATTGAATGAAAAATGCCTGCCAAATGACAAGTAAACAGATAATACAGATTTAAGATTCACTGGAAATGTGTAGAATCATCAAGCTCTTTGCTACATCCTAGTTATCTTTCATTATAGTATTTTTTTATACTGTATATAGTGTATAGTATACAGTATTATACTCTCGTTTATTATAGTTCCTGTTTAACTATTAGTGACCTGTCAGATATATTTTGTGTGATGTGATATTTTTACATTGTTATATATTCTGTTATTTCTTTTTTCTCATAAACAAATTCAGTATTCATGTTCAGGTTTTCTAAAACATTTACAGTATGTGTTTTTGACTTTTGACTTTCACATTTAAATGTGAGAGTGAATCCTTAAAATTATAATTCTATGTATGTATGGAATAAAGGAGTCAATCCCAAGGCTGGATTTATTAAAATACAGTAAAAACTGAAATGTTATCACAATTCTTTTTTTTATTATTATTATAATTTTTTTAGAAAGAAGGAAACGTTTCTTATTATTATTAATGTTGTGCTGCTTAATATTTTTTTGTGGAAACCATGAAAACATGATGGGGTTTTTTAAGGATTTTTTTTGGATGAATAGAAAGTCCATAAATCTCTTACTGAACTATGTAATGCATCCTGTCTGAATAAAAGTATTTGTTTATTTTTTACATGAATCTTACTGACCCTAAACTTAAAAACGGTTGTGTAAGTGTACCTCTATTTCTGTAACTTTCTAGTAACAACTTATCAGTGACTAAAAGAGTGTGGCATCACTGTGTTAGCAACTAGTCATTCAGTTTGGTTCTATACACTATGCAGATTTATTGTAGTTACAGTTATCACCACCTGAATTTTTCTAGAGTGACATTTTCATGGTCAGAATGCCGTTGGCACTCCTGTAAATAACTTAACTGTGTGAAGAGAACACGATTAATCAGAAGAGTAGTGACAACCGTATTTAATGCAGTGTGAACATGCCCAAACTGTGTCATTTCATAAATCTTTTCATGTACTTTTCTTTTGCAGCCAGAGATGGAACAGGAACGTTTCCGAACTGATCTGAGCAGATGTGTGAACGTGCAGATGGCCTTCAAAGTTCAACTCAGAGTTTTTGTCAGTAAAGGTAATCAAAGGGGCATTTGATAGAATCTAGATACCCAGATTCCAGAGGGGAACTGTGACCAAATTGGACTTTTAACCAACTAAATGTAATTTAGACTGTAGTTTAATGTACTTTTTTAATGTAATCAATATAATATTAGACATAGAGCATACTGTATATATATATGGGTCCTGGTCTATATAAAACATTACATTGTATCCAATCATTTGAATACTTGAGAATCACTTTGATTGTAACATGAATTCATTGCATGAATTCCAGATGTAGCTGGTGGGTCTATTAGCATCTAAATCGCTATTTCTCTGCAGAGATGCGCATATCTGGTTGCTATGGCTCCATCATCGCCGGTCCCGACTCCTGCTGTGTTTCCATAGCAGCGTTTGATTGCTGCACAGCTCTGGCATTTGAGTTCACTCACAACAAATCTTTGGATGAAACAAGGGGTGTAGCCATACAGGTTGGATTGATGGAATGTCATTGGATAAATCATATGGTGTTTTCACACTTGGCCATTTTTAGTCTGAGCGCAGTTTGCGTGATTTTTGGCCCATATGTGAACACTCCAAATGATCTCAGACTCCTTAAAACCGAACCGAACTGAGACCATCTCGGGAGGTAGTCTGAGTACAGTTCGCTTTCAGATGACGGTACGGTTTGCTAAAAATGTCCATTGTGAACACAAATCAGTCCTGGCTCACTTGATTTTTCCATTCGCGAATTCCAATGTAGTTTCTAGTTTGATTATCGGATGCCTCCGTACAAATTCGCTGTTCATTATGGCTGCTGCTTCTGGCAGATCTCTATTATTTTAAAATTATTAATTCACAACGTACACTTCAACAGCTTCCAAACTGTGTAAGAGAGACAAACTGCGTTCAGACGCCTGAAAAGGACAAGTGTGAAAACATCCTTAATATGTTATACATATCTGAGAGTAATGGATATGATAAATAATTTGGTGTGTTGTTCAACTGTTATATTTATTGTTATTCATTTGTTTAATTCCCTTCTCCTCTGCTGGTGTAGTTTGTGCTGTCATACATAAATTCCTCTGGAGAGAACAGGACTCGGATACACACCGTAATTCTGTCTGCTTCCCATCAACTGCTGGATACCTTTAGAAGCAGCCAAGCTGAGACGCTCCTCACATTCTACTGCAAGAAAAGTATAAAAACAGTGTTTGCTGTGACTAATCTGCCTACAAAATTCTTAAAGTCCCCCTGTAATCAATCATTTTATTCCTTAAAACTCATCTTTGATCACCAAAATTATATATTTAAATGTTTTTTCCTGTGAAAAAAAAGTATTCATGTCTTAAAATAGCTTGAGTGTAACTCTACACCCTTGCTTCATTTAATATACGTGGATCAATAAATATGCAAATTAGGCCCGCCTCCACTCACTCACACCAGCTCAGAGATCCACTCGGCCAACTTTAGTCAAGTTACTGTAGTAATGCTGCACAATGATATCGCTCTTTACAATGTCAGACACATAACAGTAAATCATATAATTAGCCTTTTGCTTGACTGTGTTATCAAACAGCTAATTATGTGTTGCTAATGTTTCACAAACCATGTGACAGAGACACAAACCAAGTCAGACAGTATCCTTAGAAACGCTTTGAACAACTCAGAACGTCAGTGGAGAAGGGCATATAATTCATTATAACACCATAATATATATCATATACATAAACATTGCTAAAAGTACCCGATTTTTCTTTTCATCAGAAACATAAACTGGGATAATCTGGCTTCTCTTGAGACTCCACTGCTTTGCAGCAGTTAATATTATGCTAAAGCCCAGGTTACAAGGTATTTACATATAAACAACATGATTTTCACCACAGGGGGTCTTTAAAATCTATTTACCTACTTTATATAATATCATATCCTATCATTTTTATTTTTTTAAGAAATAATACTTTAATTCAGCAAGGATGCATTAAATTGAAAGCCGTGACAAAAGGCATTTATAATGTTACAAAAGATTCATACTTTGTTCATTAAAAAAATCTTGAAAAAAATATATCACAGTTTCCACAAAAATGTTAAGCAGCACAACTGTTTTCAACATTGATAATAATAATAAATGTTTCTTGAGCAGCAAATCAGCATATAAGAATGATTTCTGAAGATTCATGTGACACTGAAGACTATGTAGTAACGATGCTGAAAATTCAGCTTTACAGGAATAAATTACATTTTAAAATATATTAAAATGCAATAGTTATTTTAAATTGTAATAATATTTCACAATATTATAGTTTTTACTGTATTTTTTTGATCAAATGAAACATTGAAAAATCTTACCAACCCAAACTTTTGAACAGAAGTGTATAAATAATACATAATACATGAATATTGTATAGAAATTCACTTATAAATAATTAGCCATGTGTAATCAGTTTTTTTTTTTTTCACCGAGCCTAGTCTTCTTGATTATAATTGAATTTTGTTAACTTTATTTTGTCAATGTGTGTGTGAGTCAGTGTATTCGTTAGCACTGGAGATCCCACTGCAGTCCCTGCGGGAGGAGTTACAGACGGAGGTTACTGAGATGTTGGCTTGCTTTAGGAAGCACAGCTGTACTTCCTCTGTGTCCCCAGGACAGGTTAGTTATTCACATATTTCACATATTATCTCTTTCATAAGTTACTGGACCAGCACACGCTTTTAATCATTCGCTTTTAATCTTTTATCATACACTTTCAGATTGAGCAATCATTTTTGTTAAATATAAAACCATGATACGTGATTCCAATAAAAAAATAAATAAAAAAAAAATTAATACAGTTTGAGGAGATGAGATCAGAGATGAGATTGAGTCTTCAATACTGTTATAATATATATTCTGATCTCAATTAACTTTACTATTCGTTAGCCTTATTACTGGTGCAGGCACAGATAATATTACTGAGAAGCCATTCTAAGTGAATCCTATTTCATTTGGATAATGAAGTCTTGAATGTCATTCTCATCTCTCTGTGTGTCTTTTTTCTGTCAGCTGGTGCTTCCTCAGTTTCTGAAAGCCGTACCTGCCTACATTAACAGTCTGCGCAAGAGTGAAGTGCTGCTGCCTGGGCTGCGTAGCTCTGTACATCAGCGTCTACAACTGCGTAGCCTCATTGTCTCCATGGACACGCGGAGCACTGCTTCTCAGTTCTACCCACTTATTCTGCCTTTGGTGAGAGACAGACATCTAGAACATTCTGTTCATCCAAATTAGTCAGTGAAATGAGACCTGTCTGTAAGAATTTGTAATTCTCAGTTGGATTGTTATGCACATGGTGGGATTTAGAGATGTCACATTCTTCATGGCATTAGCAATAAATGCATCTACTGTACTCTCCCTCTCTCTCTATTTATAGCATTTTTTGCTTATTATGTCAAGATTTCTGGCACCAACGACATTTTTAATTGGTTATGCACAATATATTACTACCTTTTTAATGTTAACTGATATTATAGATTTATTTTGTAATTTATCAGTATAACTTATCAATATATGATCAATATTGGATTTATATCAGCCAATATTAAATATTTAATTGTGCTTAATGCTTATTTTTACTTTTAGATTTCCTTTGCCTGTCATCTAATGCTCACCTTAAAGGTGCAGTAAGCAATTTCTGAGAAACGCTTTTGAAAGTAGATCGGGACGAACACCACAACACACTTGTAGCCAATCAGCAGTAGAGGGTGTGTCCACTTATGATGGGGGAGGAGAGAGAGTGAGCAAGAGGGAGATTTGAAGAGAGACTGTAGAAAGAGAGATGGCTGAGAGACATTACAAAAGAGAAAAGATCCGTACACACTCAAACGGCTAATATTGCCCACAACCCATTGCGCGTTGGACGAGAATTCGAATAAGGGCTACAAAGTGTTTAAAAACTGCAAACACGGCGGATATGCGAGTCCGTAGAGAGTTGAGAGGTTCAGATAAAGGGGTTTGTGTGATTTAATATTCAGTATCGAACATGACGAAAACTGTACCTATAAGAGCACTTTTTGTAAAACACTTCTATAAAAAATGGTCTTGTTGGGCTGAAATGGGAGCTTTGTGCCATGAAAGTTTGTCTGCATAGAGTACCTGTCAAAAGTTTTCTGAAGTACACCAAACTTAAAAAAAGCAATGTCAAATTTAAATCCAAAACAAACTTCCACCTAAAATATTGATGCTTTCACTCCTGATGCATGATAACGCCAAAGTCTCTGTGTTTTCTCTTCTCACCCCTGCAGTCTGTCTCTGCTGATAATGCCAACATGCCATCATTAGGGGAAGCCGTGCGCTGCACTGTCTCTAGTCTGGATCCAGGGGGTCTGTATCTGATCTACTGCCCACTGGCACTGCTCCTTTGGGTGGGCAGCTGTGTGCCTCCTCTTACTCTTCTACAGCTTTTCAACACCAACTCCTTCTCCTACCTCACATCTGGAGAGGTGAGACAAGGACACGTTGAGTTGGCGTTTACATTTGCATTTATTCATTTAACAGACTTTGTTCAAATTGACTGATGGATAAAATGAAGCAATTCGTCTGGGGGAGAATCTGAATCAGTATTTCTTGCTCATCAAGGCTGCATTTGTCTGATTAAAAAAAAACAGTAAAAACAGTAATATTGTGAAATATTATTACGATGTAAAATAATAGTTTTTATTATATTTTAAAATGATATTTATTCCTGTGATGGCAAAGCTGAATTTTCAGCATCATAACTCCAGTCTTCAGTGTCACATGATCCTTCAGAAATCATTCTAATGTGCTGATTTGCTGCTCAAAAAACATTTTTTATTATTATCAGTTTTGAAAACAGTATAGATTTTTTTTCAGAATTTTTTGATGAATAGAAAGTTCAAAAGAACAGCATTTATTTGAAATGGAAATCTTTTGAAGCATTATAAATGTATTTATTTTCAATTTCAATATTGTATTTATTAATCAATTAAATGCATCCTTGCTGAATAAAAGTATAATTTCTTAAAAAATTATTGGATATGATATTATATAAAGTAGAATAGATTTGAATAGATTTTAAAGACCCTCTGTGGTGAAAATCATGTTTTTAACGTTGTTTATATGTAAATACCTTGCAACCTGGGCTTTAGCATAATATTAAATGCTGCAAAGCAGTGGAGTCTCAAGAGAAGCCAGATTATCCCGGTTTATTTTTCTGATGAAATGAAAAATCGGGTACTTTTAGCAATGTAGCTGGGAAATGATGTAAATGATGTATATTATGGTGTTATGATGAACTATATGCCTTTCTCTACCTTTTAAAAATGATATATCTTACTGACCCTAAACTTTTACACGGTTGGGTGTAATGTTGATTTTGCTGATATTAAGTGAAAATCAATTCACTTAAATAGTTTACTTTGTGTGACACATTTTTTAAAGTCAAAATATATATAATCTCTAAAGTAGAAAAAAAATTGGTAACACTTTACAATAAGGTTCATTAGTTAACATTAGTTAATTACCTTAGTTAACATGAGCTAAGAATGAACAATACTTCTTCAGCATTTATTAATCTTAGTTAATATTAATTTCAACATTTACTAATATGTTATTAAAATCAATATTTGTTAACATTAATTAATGCACGGTGAGCTAACATGAACAAACAATGACCAGCTGGATTTTTATTAACTAACATTTACAAAGATGAATAAATACTGTAAGCAATTTATTGCTCATTGTTATCATTAGTTAATACATTAAAGCTCCAATATGTAAAAAAATTTGACCACAAGAGGGCACAGTTTCCAACAATAACAAAGGCGAAGCTTGATGATGCTATGAAGAAGGTGACGATGGGAGATGTAGTTTTTAATGCGTTTTCACCATCTAGCGATGTATCTAAAAGGAATTAATGAATCATGATCACGGATGAGGTAATTTATTCGTTTTTGTATTACCTGTATGTCTGATCGTATTATTTTATGTCATCATAATTAATGAACTGCAAGGAACGTGAAATGTTATGCTATATTATCCCGTTACAACTTACAGCTATTTGTCATTAATTCATATCTATTAAAATCATCTTTACTGTAACTATTACGTTAAAAATTTATTTGCTTACCTGTCTCTCAATACACTCGTGAGAGCAGAGTCTCTGTCAAGTCCAAGATTGTTGCGCAGCTCTCTCCATCTCGAAAACGCCTGGCCGATATTTATCCGGGTTTTATTCCTCCGTTTGTCACACAGTCTGCGTGTATCCGAATATGGACGCTTTCGTTTTGTTAGCACTTCAATACTCGCCAAAGAGTAATCGTGATCCATAACAGCTATAACCATACTGTCTATGGCAATAACATAGAGGGCAATAACGCTATAACCACCACTTCCGCATTTGACCATGTGACATTCCGGTGTGGTGGAATATCGAGCCCGATCTCACGGGAAAACGTACAAATTCTACGAGGTGGCTTATTCGTACGAATTCATACGACCTGGCTCGTACGAATTAGTACGATTTTTGCAAAATCGTACATATTTTACGAATTGGCCAATTCGTGTGAATTCATACGAATGACCTACCCGTGACCCCGCCCCTAAACCTACCCATCACGTGGGTTTAGACAAATCGTACAAATTCGTACGAGCTAGATCGTACGAATTAGTACGAATTAGCCAACTTTTTATCATTCGTACGAATTCGTACGAATTGGTCGTGAGATAGCGTTGGTCCACACTGGAAAAAAAGGATAGTGCGGACATTGCTTCACTGAGAGGCGACATTTCTTTTCCGGGAAGGACAGTTATTTAAAATCGGAATTTCTCTGAAATAAAAAATCTTTGGAGACTTTTAAGATATTGTAAGTACACCACTGGAGGAAATATATCACACTGTGCAAGTTATTTTTGGAAATTTTATTACAAAATTGTTACATATTGGAGCTTTAACTAATTTTAACTACAGAACCTTAGAGTGTTACAAAAAAAAGTGTAATAATTTAACAAGAATTTAAAGTGGTTTTAGGTGGAGTACAGCATGTCTCGCCGCAGGACACACTTGTGATTTTGAGTGCTCTGACTTCACTTTAGTGTTGTGTGTGTGTGTCGTGTGTTCTCTGTAGATCAATCTTCCAGTGCTTGAGAACTCCCTCTCCGTCAGCACCAGAGCTCTCATATGCTCTCTGCAGTCCTCGGCAGCTGTTACTCTCCAGGTGAATGACTCACACCCCTCATTTGCAGAATGTTTCATTCAGGAACTGACAGGATGTGGACACAGAATTAACTTATTGCGACAAAAAAATCGGCACAGCTAAAACCACAGTAGGCCTATTGGGTCAAACAGTTTTTCCTTCCACTTTCAATTGTGGTATTGAAATATTTTTTATTGTGTTCGTAGTTGATTTATATTATTGTATATAGTTTATATAGATTCTATATAAGTGTGTTTGTTTGTGTTCAGCTGAAATTGGTGCGCGAGAGCTGTGAGGAGGAGTCTCTGCAGCGCCTCCTGGTGGAGGACAAGAGTCCTAACGGTGGAGCTTCATACGCCGATTTCCTTTTTCATCTTCATGTCAATGCATTGCGTCTTATTGTTTGACAGTCTCTTCTTATAGCCAAGGCTGTCTTGGAATATTTGTAAAGCATTTTGTGATAGTTCAGCTCCACTGCTACCTTTGTAGCCATTGCTGTCTTCAAACATTTACCTCTGAAATACTTATTTTTTGAGTTTAGTAAAGTCACATTCAATGTGACCAGGAGAAACACAGAATACTAAGATTAGTCCTTTAATTTTCAAGGGCTCAGAATGACTGAATACTGTTCTATTCAGAATATTGTTCTATACTCCTATCAAAGACTCAGTGATTAATTAATCTGTATTTGAAGTGTGGTTTATTATTTATATTTATTATTTATAAATGTTAATTTGCTCTTGCGTCATGAATTTTACACTCTGTATTGAATTCATGAATTTTCCCAACTGGCGGTGAGTTAGAGTGTACATATTAATATTTTAAGCAATAATGTATTCATTGAATTTTTGGTTTCGTTGCAGCTCAATATTTAATTTTTGATAATGTCATTGATATTTTTCAATGGGCCATCAGCATGTGATCATAACATTACAGTTTTAACCATTTATTTGTTTTGTATGAAGAAAATACTTTTCTCTCCAAAAATGAATAAATAAGTGTAAATTTGTGCTTGGCTCTGAATCATTCTCGGCTGAATCTCTTTAGCATTGATCTTCTTTCCAATGTATGTTCTTGTGAATTTCTGCTCCTCCTCCACAGAGAGCTGAAAAAGAGCTAGAAACACTCATAATGAGTCAGATACCAAATCTAATTAGTATAATTGGGGTTAATGATGTTGACATTGAGCTGTACATGAAATATCCGAGTGGGCGTCCATGTTCGTTATCTAATGGTTGAAAATACACACACACACACATCCAAATGAGCATGTGTGATGGGTAAACATGATGGAACCATTAGCCAAAAAATTATTTTAATGCATCTGACCATTTTAATAATAATAATAAAAACAGTTTCCAAATAGAACGAGTAGAATTGAAGGCACACGATGATGACTTTGTGTATTGCATTTACATGTGAAAGATCAGAAAAAGCATGTCAGTCAACACCCATTCAAAATAATAGCCTACCCTGTGGAAAAAGTATTTACATTTATCCTTGTGCATGTAAAAGACCGCATTTAATCCGACCTATCATGCACATAAAATGAATAATAATATTACATTTTATTTGTATAGTGCCTTACATAGTGAAGTGCTTAACAAATTACAACAGAATAAATAAAATACAATTAAAACAATAATATACAGTATACGTATATATTTCGAAACGCTAAATAGGCCTACATTTGCAAGTATTTAATATTTTATTTTCGTCTATCTTCGGTGCCTTATTTGATTTCAGGACACTATCACGATTACGTAAGAGCTCATCGACATACAAATAGCCCCCCTCATGGTTTGTCCCTATTTGGAGTTACAATAACAGTAAAGCAGTAGCGCGCCCACGCACGCCAGTTCTGCTGTCCGCCGACAGGTGGCGAGAGTGAGTCAACTGTCAGCGCGCTCTCGCGGTCTATTTTGAAGGCAGGCGATTGGAGCACAGCGCGGGGGTGAGGACGCCCGTTGTCCAATAGAATATGTCTGCAGCCTGCAAGACTTCAAGTTACGCCCACTTCAAGTCACGCCCCTTAAATTCACGCCCCCTTCAAGTTACGCCCCCTTCAAGTTGTTCACTGTATTTTTCGACTTGAAGCAGCGCTTGCATAGACCGGTCGGTGTATGATATCAAAGTACCGCGAGAGCAATTAGAGCGAACAGACCGTACTGTATGCTTTTGAATCGCTCTCGCACGAGTTTAACATTAAACTGAACATACTAGAGTTGATTAAACTGACTCTTAGATGTTCAAGAACAGAAATGCTTATTTTGGTATCCAGTAAAGCAAGCTGCAATCTGCATTAGGGCCAGGGTACTGATAATGTATTTGAAATGTATTGTTTTCTTTCTCTCTTTCTTTATTTATTTTTTTATTTTTATAAAATAAATAATTTTAAACATCTTATTGTATGCCTGCTTTGCTGATCTTTTGACTGATATCAACACTCAACAGCACTAATGAACAGCTAAATGCACCACTGACAAACAAATCGTATGATACTTTTGAGACAAATGAACAACACCCATAACAAAATCTTTTAATTGAAAGGCAACACAATGAGGGTTAAAGGACAAAATGAGGAATCGTCACTCAAAAGCACCACAGCTGCACAAAAAATAAAGAGGAAACTGTCGTAAACTGGTATAGAAAACAATAAATTAGGCGACATCTATGCGTTTACATCTATTAGGTGACATCTTAGCCAAGCATTTACATTTTAATAATGGAAAGTGACCACTCCAGGGCGATCTGTGGGACACTCAGCGAGACACAGATTGACCAGCTCAAAGTTCCACACGCTTTGCTCTGCTCTTGCTGCAGTGTAAAAAGCGGCAATATGACTTAAACACTTCGATTTACACGGTTATCTCGGGAAAATATTCTTACCGTTGTCTCTAAACGAGCTGGCATCTTGCCTACAACATCTCGTTTTGAGTTTGACATATCGTGTGGTTCTGTGTGATTTGGACAACTTCAAGTTACGCCCACTTCCTGCCCCTCTCTTGCAGTCCGCAGACAGACCCATCTCCCGCTGTCAGCATACACGCTACCCTACACACCATTAACCTGTCATTTCAAGACATATCAGGCTTTTTTTTTGAGCGCAATATCGAGGTGAATATCCCGGACGCTCCAGCTCGCCTAATCTAGGACATTTTTAATTCTTAAAGCGTGTCCGAGTCCGTGACGGGAAGACATGGCCACGACTACATGTACGCGCTTCACGGATGAATATCAGCTGTACGAGGAGCTGGGCAAGTGAGTATCACGCGGTGAACGATTGTGCATGTGTAGAAGTGTCCTGCACGAAGGTTGCATGGTGATATTTTTGAGGCTGGGAGAGCAAACCGACAGCAGACTCGAGGCGTGGTGGTGCCCCGATAAACGTGCTGTCACAGAGGGAGGAGATAGATACAAGCAAGTCCTGCCAAGATCCGCTGACCTGACCACCACTCAGACCCTTTAATATGAGTTCAAAACAACAGATGCAATAAATGTTGATTAAGTTAGCGCAGTAGCCTCACAAGCTGATGTTTCATGTTCAAATGTAAAAGTAAAAATGCACGTAGCCTACAGTACATGTCTGTTTGCGCTGGGTTGTATTTGACATGTCTAAGTTACTTAATTAACATGATTCTTTATCTGCTGTGAACTAATCGTTGCTTTTCAAGGAATCGGTTGAGTCGATTCAGAAAACCAGTCAACTATTTTGTTCACGAATCTGATTGAATCCGAGACGTTCTCAATATCGGCAATTCCAGTGAACCATCACTTTACATCATTAACTGGCTAGCAAAACTATCAACAAATGAAACGTTCTGGCATTGTTTTTGCGACTTGGCTGTGTGTCATGTTTACCAATACATGCAGAAGCAGATTCGAAAATGACATTTTATTCAAGCATTTTCAGCCAAGATTACTAATTAAAGGGATAGCTCACCCTAAAGTGAAGAGACATGAGCGCTTTATATGATGAACAGACTGAATTTAGGCTTTTATTCACATATAAACATTTATAATCACACACATCAGTTATGGAAAACGGAAACTGTTTGCTTGACATGTGAGAGCCAATGAGGTTCATTCTCGCGTGTTAGAGCTTCCACAAGAACCAATGAAGTTTGTTCTTGCGCGTCAAGCATGTTTTATTGAGCTTCTGTTTATGTCCTGATCAATGTTTATATGTGAATACAAGCCTAAATTAAAACTGTTCATCATATAAAGCGATCGAGTCTCTTCAGAAAATTTGGACTAAACCGCTAAATTCATACGGATTAGTTTTAGAATCTCTTTATGAACTTTTTGAAGCGTCAGTTTCAGTTGAGTAACTGTCTAGCTATCAAAAACATTTGTGTTCCAAAGATGAACGGAAGTCTTAAGGGTCGGCGTATGACGTAGGACGTAGCGTAGGAAGCGTCGTGATGTAGAACTCAATATCCTCTTCTCTAATATCAAAATCCTCCAACATTTTCTTTTAAATACACGTTTTTTAAATCGCGGAAATCCTGAGTGGAGTTTTGTTTTGCTCTGCTCTCTGGCTGTGCTGTTGCGTTCGTTCTACGTCACAACGCTTCCTACGCTACGTCCTACGTCATACGCCGGCATCCATCCATATTAACTAAAGAATATACACAATTTACATATACAATATACAATTTAATTTAATCTTACCTTGCATATAGCAGCGGGATTTAGCATTCTACATAAAGCTACCACATAATAACACTAAAACAGCTCACGTTAGCTACAAGTTATCGCAAGAACAGATTTAGATCAGGCATACTACTGGCATACTAATTGGGTCCTCAGCCCGGACCCATCACTATAGAGTGACTTATACAGTGACACACCGGAAGCCAGTTATTTTCATTTATAAAGTTTTAAATATGTATATTTTTACGACAAAACCGCACGGATTACCCTCAGAAGGCCTTCGTTTATTCCCCTGGAGCCGGATGGATTACTTTTGTGAAGGATGCATGCACATTTTTGGGACTTGAAGGAGGTGGACCCCATAACTTGACATTATAGAGCTGGTAAGTCCCGCCCATCCGTAAAACCCCGCTGGACCTCTAGGTTGAAAAATCGTCAATACAAGTGAATGTGAGAAAATAATTATTTTCTGGTCCCGTTTGAATTGTGCCATGAATGTGAACATATGTTGTCTTTGAATTTTTTATATAATTTTTCATGTTACGAGTTTGACAGTATATTGTATGATTCTTTGGCTAGCAGTTGTGGAAAAGACATAACGAGAAAGACTACATGTGGCCTATGTGACGTCACCCCATAACACATTTTCCCTCCACTTGTCAAATCACGGTGCTAATGCTGCGATAATCTATGGAGACAAATCGAGATGCCTGTGTGTTTTGTACCCAAATGTCACCATTCAAACCAAATGGGCTGTTCTTTCTTCAGATTCCAGTCTGGAAGCAGCGAAGAGTTGTAGTCCACAAAGTGCTCTCACAGAAAGTCTAACCGTATCAAACTTCTACCTGCTAAATTGTAGCATTCTTCACACGAAACATTATATTAAAAATTCACAGACAACATATGTTCACATTCATAGCAAAATTCAAACGGGACCAGAAAATAATTAATTTCTCACATTCACTTGCATTGACGATTTTTCAATCTAGAGGTCCAGTGGGGTTAGCAGAAGGGGCGGGACTTACCAGCTCTATAACCACTGAAAGATCTAAGACATTTTCTAAAATAATTGAAAATGTGTTTGTCTGAAAAATGATTGACATATGCATCTCGAACGGCTTGAGGGTGAGTAAATCATGGGTTTAATATTTTTTGGCCGAACTATCCCTTTAAATTAGAATTTTAAGATTGTATACTGCAAATTTATATTTTTTAAATTGCTTTTATGAGCTAAAATACACTATTTTATGAGGTTATTGGTCATGGGCTGCATCAAACTAACAACTAAATTGATTAATGTAATACCGTTATTCATAAAACATTTAAATAGAAGAACATAGTAAGATAATGGCTTTGTTTAAATGTTTTTGCACATGTAATAAATTAATCCACTCTGGAATTTCAAAGAACCGGTTTAAAATAACGATTCTATCTGGCCTAATAAAAAGAAAAAGACTTTCCCATCACTACTATGATGGTCTCTTTCAGATCCACATATTATTATTTATTACACTGTATAAAATGTAGGCTATTCAGAAAATCATTCTTCGTTAGAGGCATCAAAATAGGCTGGTTTAGCAAGAGACGCATATTGTTTATGTGCAGAAATACTTGCTTTAATCTGAGTTTGGACAGCTGCTGGTGCTTTATGTGTGTGTAAGAGCACAACAGCCCAGTTTTGACCATCTCTTTAGTTTAAACTACCCGTTTGTCGACTTTCACAGTTTCAGATATGGGACTGAATTTAGAGGTAATGTTAATCCCCTCTGGGAATCGATATCGCATGAACAATGAGTGAATGGTGAGACGGGAAGAAAAAAGGAACAGCAAGGATGATGAGAGTAGTGATGCTTTCACAGATCTGAAGGGGCAGGAGCATTTGATGAGGGTCTTGTCACCCCTCAGGCCTGAAGTTTAGCAGAAAACAAATTGCATTTTTCTGCTCAAACCAGCGGAAATATGCAGATCGTTGAACATGATCTCTGACAGCACATTGTAGTACAGAATCGCCTGTGACCTGTGTGTTTGCCTTTTTTTTACCCAGTAGCTCCAGTCATCCCAGTAATGCAGAGAGAGGTGGAGGAGGGGCTGGAGTCTTTGGAGTGCCCCCCCCCCCCCCCCCAAAAAAAAAAAACCACACAAACACACATCCAGCCCTTATAAATCACTAAGGGCTTGAACTGGCCTGACAAAAACAGGTTCCATTGAAGAGCACTTTAATGATAACTGTGGCATGTTAAATTCTGCCTAGAGACGACCCCTGACATGATTGGCACTGGTTTTGAAATTTAAAAAAGAAAAGATATCTGATGACTTAAGAATTTTTTTTTTATGCCACCGATGCATTATTCGCGCAAAGACCAGAGAGATATTGAGAAAATAAAGTAAGGGTCAATATTGTGATTATTAAATCCCAAAGGCTGCTATTGAATTAAGTATGTGCTCCACGTTTCAGAGCACTGTGTTCGTGAACAGCTCATGATCCGGTGTTTTCAAGACAAGTAAACATTAAATGCTGCTCCACACAAACTCATCTCTGTAAGCTCTGCGTGTAACCAACCATCTGAAGTTTTCCACCAAAATAAAAAAATTGATGGTTTAACACTTGAAAAGAAATATTAAGTGTTAGTACTGTTAGTTAGTTAATTACTATTAGTATTTTTCTTAAATACTAGAATTTTTAAGTTTACAGTGAAATATAAGTTTAATTAATATTTTTAATTAATATTATTAATTTAATAAATTTAATTAGTAGTAATAATAATAATACAATTATTATTATTACTGACTGAAAATATTAAACAAAATAAGAAATATTACTATTGTAATATAAATATTGAAAATGTATTATTTATTATTATAAGTAGTAGTGGTATTATTATTGTTGTTGTCGTCATTATTGTTATTTAAAATTGCTAGAAAAATTGCAATTAGATTTTGTTCCCCAAATCATTCAGACCTACTATTTGTATTTCATCACGACCCATGTATGATAAACATTGCCATAATAACATCAGTTGAGTGTGATGACATGCACACATCACATCAGTTTGCGTTATTGCGTAAATGTAGATGTTTTTTTAAGGCCCAGATGTTTTTCTCACCATTATGATTTTCTGACTCTGCATAAGTTGTGAGAACTTATCAAGACAAACCTACTGTACTATATTTTATTCATATAAACCCAGTTGAGTATATTTTATTAATACAGGCTGCCAGAATTAGCTCTCGTTTTAGTGACGTCAGCCTTCAAAAGAGTTCGACAGCGTGATGTAAGGACATTTACGATAAATAAATAATCTGCTGTGTTTAACATGGAGGGCCATTATTTTACTCTCTTTGCTTCTGTTTATTCCCTCCTGAAAGGGTAGAAACAAACACTAAACAAGCTGCCAGGGTTTGAGGCGGTCTTTGATGTTTTGCCTTTTAATTTTTATAGAGCAGAAACTTCACTGTCAACACGTAGCATTATTATGGCAGTTCTGCTATTGTACTGTCAGAACCTTATACTTAAATTCTCAATTATGTTTTTTTCCCCCAGGGGAGCTTTTTCAGTGGTGCGACGATGTGTGAAGTTGAGCACAGGCCAAGAATATGCCGCCAAAATCATCAACACCAAAAAACTGTCAGCGAGAGGTGAGTCAATTCCTACAAATTTTCTGAAACATATTGAATGTTTTTCTTAACAGATGAGTATGATGGGTGAATGCAACAGATGGCTTTTAATTTTAGGAACAATTTTACAACTAATATATAGTGTGAATAGGGTTGCAAAGGGGCGAAACTTTCCATGGGAAGATAAGCTGGGGAATTTTGGAAATATTCCAAGTTAGAAACTTTATGGGAATTATGGGAATTTACGGGAATTAATTGGAAATTTGGGATAATTTATACAAACTGTATCAGATATAAAATATATATATATATATATATATATATATATATATATATATATATATATATATATATATATATATATATATATATATATATATATATATATTTTGTTTGGTCGTAAGTAGACGTGCATGCAAATTAATATTTTCTTTTCTTTTTGACTTTGATTTGTTTGTGAGTTCGATTCTGTCATTGACCAACAAAAAAGTATGAATGTTGAATAAGACAATCATACTCCCACAATTTCCATATATTCCCGTTTATTCCCATGGAAAGTTTTTTGCAACCCTAAGTGTGAACATGTAAAACATGGTAATTTAAAGTCACAATATAATGGAAGTTGCAAAATGTCATTGTGACAAACATCTAAGAGAAACAGATTATCGAAAAAGACTTGGTTCCATCCATCAATTTCTATCCTTGACATTTTGCTTAAAAAGTACGAGGTCAACAAAAAATTTGGAATAATAAAATGTGCGTGAATGAATTGTTCACAATATGATTATTGAGATACATTTAGAAAATAGATGATGTATTTCCAATTTTAATGCCAACTTGTGGCAGCACCATATCAAAGACCATAGAATAACACTTAAACATATGCAGTGATGACATTATTTTGTAGTAACATGGGGCCTCATTCACCAACTGTTCTTACAAAGAAACGTTCTTAAACCCCACTTACGCACTTTTTATGAAGAGTCTGACATTCACTAATGTTTTCTTATCTTGGATTTGTTCTTAGCTAAGAACAAAATCTACGCACACTCAAGAGCACTCTTACGCACATTTGAGTGACAACAGTTTGCTCCAAATAATTGGTTACTGCATTTTATTTAATTCTACAGTCGTTTACAATGATAGTATTTTACTGTAATGTATTTCTGATCATTTGTTGAAAAAAAAATCATAGTATGCAAAGAAACACTAACACTGCAATTTACAATTTTAAATCAATTTTAAATCATATGTAATGCCTCGTTTGGCATTTACCTGTTGCAGTAGAATTTCGTTTGGTGATTGGTGGACCACCACCGTCTGTGTGTCTTTTGGACATTCTCCAACTTTTCTTGCACACGGCGTCATCAATCCTAAGAACACAAGTGCAAACAATTCAGTTGTTTAAGAACACGTCATGAATCCGACGTAGACTTTTCTAAGGAAGTTTATTAAGTTCAAAGTTAAGAAAATTCTTAGGAAGATTTTGGTGAATGAGGCCCATGGTACTTTGATATGATATACACTATTGTACTGAATAATTAATATTTTAATGTACTGCAGTATTGACATAATCATATTTCGAAAGATATCATGGTACCATGTCCAAAAAACCTTGTCAGTACCAAATTTTAAATGCTCAGAAATACAATCCTAGCACATTCAACGGACATTTAAAATTCTACAGCATGCTGATAACTATATTTAAATTAAATCTCCTTCCATGGTTACTGTCATTGCCAAAGGTATATTCAAACACCATGTCAATGAGAGAGAAACTACACCAGTGAAATGACAGAAAGAGATTCAGTTTTTACGACATCCCGCCTTTGACTGAGGGGTGTAAATCTTTTTACGCCCTTCTGTCCTCCCTTCTGAAACTTGAAGCCAGCAGTTGCTTTGCCAAAGTGTCATCCTCATCGTGTCCTCCATTGGCTGTGTGGTCATTGTGGTGAGAATGTGTAATGTGGAGAACAAGCATTTGACATGTATTTGATTCCACAGACGCTGAAAACCATTTTAAAATAGGCCCAACAACCTTCTAAATACAGCTCGTGTGGAGAAACACATTGCTGTCTGATTGTGTGGTTAGAGGAAATCAAATCAAGGTTGGGAATGTAGAATTGATTTATTTGATTTTTTTGAAGGAAAGACATCTTGGTTAATATGGTTTAGGATTAGTATTTGAATTGTTATCTTTCTTGATGTTAACACTTAAAATAATCATAAAACCAGGTCATATTTTACCACAAAATCATAAAAATACTAAACAACAAACCTAATTGTGTGCGTGTGTGTGTGTGTGTGTGTGTGTGTGTGTGTGTGTGTCTTTTTATATACACTAACTTTAACTTAAGTCTCTATGAAGTCTCTCTTCACTCTAATGAAGTCTCACCAATTGAATTTATTTGGTCAAAAATACAGTAAAAACAGTAAAATTGTGAAATATTATTTTAATTTAAAATCACTGTTTTAATTCTATTCTAATATATTGATTTGGTGTGCTTTTCTTATTATTTCTTCTTATTTTAAATGTTGACATTCTTGACAGGTCAACCTAGCCCTTTTCTTTTATTGTAGATTTGTGTTATGTAGCATATTGTCACAAAAAGCAAGTAAAGGATGATAAATGTTCACAGTGTTCGATTTGACATGTATTTGACAAAAGATGCCGCTGCGGTGGGTCATGTAGATTAGGAGCGACTGTCTTTAGGCTGAGAGTTAATCTGAGGAGAGAGAAACAATATGATCTGTCAAGGGGGTTAGAAGGAGGATGGGCATGAGAGAGGAAATGTGACCTAGATATACAGAAAGAGAATGAGTGGGAGAGAGAGTGAAGGAATCATCATGAATGACTTGGAGAGAAAGACACATAAAGAGAGGGCTGACAGTGAAGGCACCTTTGGCACTTGGCAGCTGTGTGTGTATGTGTGTGCGTGTGCATAAGAGAGGGAGAGAACAAGCATAGTTACATGCCTGGAGCACGAGACTCTCATCTGATCCAGAGAGATGGTCATGACCCTTGCAAAATGCACAAATATGTTCATGAGATGTGATTTGAAGTAAGACCCATTGCGTTATAATAATGGTCTAGTAGTCATCCAGCGACGAACTAACCTATTAGTTTATCTAGATTTTTCGAAAGTAGTTTTTGTATTTTTAGCATGTCGTTCTTTACTTGTGCATTTTGCGCACTTTGCACTGTACAATTGTCTCTAAGTTAGATGCAATAGTAGCGTTTTTAAATTCTTTCCCTTTAAAGTATCACAGCTATATCCACTCACATACAGATGGCCGTAATTGTGTAAATCATGTTGCAATCATGTTGTTTTTTGAGACTATTGTCAATAGTGTTAAAGGAACACATCTTACAGTATGTAGACGTGAGAAACATGTAAAATCAAGTATCCTTAAAGTCGCAATGTCGCGACAAATCTTTTGTGACGTACACCCGAGTGAAACGAATTGTCGAAAAGAAAAAAAATGTAGGGGTGGTGATTTGGTTCAATCCGTCAGTTGTTGATTGGATGGAGGCAAATCAATTGTTCACAGTAAGATCAATAACATGCATTTAGAAAATAGATGAATATCCATTTCATGCCAACTTTGAGACAAATTTCTTTGACTACATTTTGAAAATATCTAGTTTTGCACATACATAAACCGCCAAACCACCAAAATGTTTAACTAGCAAGATGTTACTTTCACCTTGAAGTATAAATACTTGGTCTCGGAAATGAAGTGTGTAGTAATGTGAAGTTTTTATTTGAATTTGATACAGGAAGACCATTTTAGTTGGAGGGAACTCATTAGCTAGAGCGGATCTCCGTAGCTGGGTTGACAGTGTTTGGTGCTGGCGTTCTAGTGTTGCGACAGCTTCATGAGTATGTGTATAACTCCGAGTATGCCCAGCAGCTGAGCTTAAGGTCAACGCACATCAGCGACAGACAAAGGGGGTGGGATTCTAGACCCGGCTAATAGCCAACATAGTAGCCCATCTCTGTGATGGGGTTAGTGTGAGTAGGACGAGGCAGTGCCAAGCCATTAAATCATAAAATATGGCAAGGCTGAGAATAGGGACAATAAAATATTGAACAGTACAGTATATAAAGGTGGAACGTGATCAAATGGAAAATAAAACTTCTAGGCTAATTGGCTCTTCATATGAAACTCAACTGTGTGACCTTGAGTGTCAGTTGGAATGAATGTCAGATAAAGGTTAGATGACAATTTTTGTTTATACATCATACAGTGGCCTCCGCAAAAAAAATTGACAATTAAGGTGCACTTAAAAACGGATGAATGTTTTTGCATTACATAACAAAGGATCAATCCAAGTGTCATTTATCTTAAAGATGGCACAGGCAAATTTTTCAAGCAAAACGTGTTTTTTATTTATTTATTTTTAGAAGAATAGATTGATATTTGTATCTACATAATATGTGAATGTGTGTATAATAGATATTTGTGGTTGTCAAGTGGAGAAGTCACCAGAAAAATGTTTCAATAAAATGAAATTAGTTCTGGGAAAAGCCATTTATTTGCCACTTGGTTTGATATTTCGTGCAATCTTGCAATGACATTCATAAGACACAATTCATAATTGTCCAGATAATGTTTGGGACCACCGTATATCCAACCTAGATTTTCTGAACTATGGTGAATCTGTAAAATGTAATATAAATTAATTTAATATTAATTTTTAAATTAAGTGGCATTCAAATTAAACATTATATTTTAAAAATGTATACGTTAATATGATTGTTTATTATAGTATTTGAATGGTTTCACTTACTATGTCAAAAAATTAGTTGTGAAATTTTGCAAACCTTAATGCCCAGCGTTGCAATTTTGCAAGGTTCCAAATTATCCCCCAGTTAGTGTTGCACAATATACAGATACTAGACATTTAACATTTAACGATTTAAATTGTTGATGTCTCCTTCAGCCGTGTCTGTCATTAGGGAAAGCTGATTTTTAATTACATGTGTTGCTGTTGGGTTAAATTTCACTGATGCGTCTTGAGGCATTTTATGCTGCTATCAGTTTGGTGAGACATTAGACGGCCTTTTAAAGCATGAATCATACACTTAAGACATACATTTTACATTGCCCTTATCCATCTGGGGCTTGATGGGGTTTTAGTGCTTTTTCTGTTGATTTCTCAAGCATGGAGCATTTATTCCCCTTTTTCAGTAGCACATCATCATCATTAGCGTCCTCATTATTGTAACCATTATCTTAGGCAGTGTGTTCTGTGTCCAGATGGGCCAGTTGGGCGCTCTTCAATAACTAGGGCTTATATCGAGAGGTTTGTAGATTTACATATAGATATGTTACATAGATATAGACGCATAGATGGTTGAGCTCCTCAGGGTTAGGTGACTGATCAGGAGAAATATAGATTAGATATTACTTTCACTGTCTGAACCTAAAATCTAATCTGGACATTCTGAAGTAAAACATTGTGTTGAGTTTCTATCTAGCCACTCTCATTTCTGGGCCGCACTTATCTTTTTATCAAAACTGAATGAGATCTGGGACATTGATTTAGCCCAACCGTGACAAGCTTATTGTTTGTGAGTGACTGCTGCCAGCTCTCATGTTTTTGCGCCAAATGCTCAACACCCGACACAGGAAATAATAATGATGTAATTAAAAAAACATGATGGCATATGATATCAGGTATGTGATGATGTCATTTCCAATGGAAACATGGCCTGTAACTATATTCTATATCTATGGAGCTTTGACCACTGTGACAGTTTTGAAGTTTTGTTTATTTTTCAAATTATTCCCAATATTTCATAGTATGTGAATTGCTCTTGGGTAAGGATGCACTGTATTACTGAGAGTACTGTAGTACCATGTCAATTATGGACTATGTAGTAGTTTTTATTATTGTATTAGTCAGTATTATTGGATATGTATCGACACATATTATGTATTTATTTATTTTTGCTTATTTTTATATTTAGGTTAGATTTTACAGATCTCAAAATAAATAAGTTTAAAAAAAAATGTAAAAGTGAATTTAGGAATTAAAAAATATCTGTATTTATTCATTTTATTTTTTACACAAAATAAAATAGTCTTTTTTATATATATTTTAGTATATGCTGCTATGACATAGAAATAAGAATAAAATAAGGCTTATCAGTATCTGCCAGAATTTCACTATTAGTGCATCCTTACTGGGCTGTTTCTTTACAGCTAATATCACACTGTTCAGTGTTTTATCATTTCTGCTCAACACTTCCTGTGTGCTTTTGTCTTTGACCCTCAGACCATCAGAAGCTCGAACGAGAAGCTCGAATCTGTCGTCTGCTGAAACACTCCAATATCGGTGAGCTTTTTACCCTCTCCAATTAAAAAAAATAAAAATAATATTATATAGGTGGATGTTGTGTGTGATTTATTTCCCTACAGCCACATAAACCTCATTTGCTTTCTCTTCTTCTGTTTTAGTTCGTCTGCATGACAGTATATCAGAGGAGGGCTTCCACTACCTACTGTTTGATTTGTAAGTGTCAGTATACTTCCTGTCAGAAAATTCCTCCGTTTCCTGTCATCAAATGAGCTTTGACGTGAGGAACAGCGCGTCTTAAAATGAGTCATCCCTCATATGCTATGTGCCTCTGAAGCCTTTTATTCTGTTAAAAGGATAATTCACGCAAAAATAAAAAATGCTGTCATCATCTGCTCACGCTCACGACACTGTATGAATGCAAAAGGAGTGCTTCTGCCTTCAAGTCACGTTGGAACGTTGGATCGTATTTATGAGATGAGCACCCATGCACACCACAAATTGTTATTGATCATAGGAAGTTGTTAAAATTGGCAAACACATTCATTTTATGACCAGAATTGCTTGAATGTACATTACGGTTTAATTACGATTTTTTCAAAATCGTAAGTAGGAGCTTCCAAAGAGGAGTTTCTGCTGTTCTGATGAAAGTGGATAGTAAATAGTGGCTGTCAAACTCCTCAAAGGAACATAAAGTTGTACATTCAGTATGACATGTTCTGCAGTGTCATTTCAGTATTATTTACAGTATATACTGTTATAATTAGCTTTTGTATTTATGTTCACTTTTCATTTTCAGCTTTAGTTTTATTTCAGTTTTGATTTAATTTAATTTATTTTTTTTTACCTTAAACTTAAAGGGTTAGTTCACCCAAAAATGAAAATTCTGTCATTAATTACTCACCCTCATGTTGTTCCAACCCCGTAAGACTTTCGTTCATCTTCGGAACACAAATTAAGATATTTTTGATGAAATCTGAGTGCTGGCTCACTCCTCCTGCAGGCTTATGGACACCTTAACTTGCTGGTCCAGAAAATGTATTAAAGTTGTATTAAAGACATTGTAATATAGTCCAAGTGACTCCAGTGGCTCAATCTTAAGTTTATAAAGCGACGAGAATACTTTTTGTGCGCAAAAACAAACAAAAATAACAACTTTATTCCACTTTTCATTTCCTTCTCTCTGGACCTCGAGTCTTTTTACGTAGTGTTTAAGCGTAGCGCATCTGTGTTGCACGTCACCACGTAGGCTCACTATTGGGCGACTCTGGTCATGTGTGATACGTGGTGACGTGCAACACAGACGAGCTACGCTTAAACACTACGTAAAAAAGACTCGAGGTCCAGAGAGAAGGAAATGAAAAGTGGAATAAAGTCGTTATTTTTGTTTGTTTTTGCGCACAAAAAGTATTCTCGTCACTTTATAAACTTAAGATTGAGCCACTGGAGTCACTTGGACTATATTAACAATGTCTTTAATACATTTTCTGGGCCAGCAAGTTAAGGTGTCCATAAGCCTGCAGGAGGACTGATCCAGCACTCAAATTTCATCAAAAATATCTTAATTTGTGTTCCGAAGATGAACGAAAGTCTTACGGGGTTGGAACAACATGAGGGTGAGTAATTACTGACAGAATTTTCATTTTTGGGTGAACTAACCCTTTAAGCCGAAATTACCCGGAGCAATTCGTCCCAGGGAATTTTGTGTCCCCCAGACCTGTTGCTGTCTGCGTTTCCATTGCGGTCTAAAGTACCATGAAGAATAGACAAATTAGTCCAGTGACGTAGGACTGTGTGCGACTTTCCAGTTCCCGCTGGCTTTTGTCCTCCGCTTAATAAAGCTTGAACCTCGTCGTCGGTCCAGTGGTCGTATTTTTTAAACTCCATTGTTGATTCGAATAGCAAACAGCTCTTACTGCACGCACAGCAACATGCTTTTAAAAATGGTGTTTGAAATAAAATGCTGCATGAACTCAACCAAACAGCATGTTCATCGCCCAAGTCCAACCCCCAAAAGTTCCTGAACTTTAAAAAAAAGTACTACCTCGAAAATTTCATACCCGGAACTTCATTTAGACCCTGATCCCTGCGGTCGAAACACATCGAGTACCACCCCTAAAGTCTTTAGTAGTTCCTCCGATGGAAACGTGGCTTTATTTGTTTCAGTTAGTTGCCAAGGCTTCTTTTCTAATATTTGTTTGTTTTTTAAAGGTTTTTTTTTATTCCAGCTTTATTTCAGGTACCAACAACTTAATATTTTGAGTTTTAGTTAACAATTGCAACACTTGTGTTCTGTGGTCTCCAAAAGCCATATTTTTTCGTGAACTATCCATTCAAAAATACATGGGCTTCATGAGCTATAACTTGCAACAAGTAAACTAAAACATGTTGATAATACATGTAATAAGAAGAATACTGTATATTATTATGAGATGCACCGATACTAAATTTCTCTGCCGATAGGCGATTATTCAGAATGATATCTGCCAGTACCGTTATAGCGATAGTTCGGTTTTCTTAAGGAATAAAGATCTCTCCCAGCTAATGCTTACAGGGAACCCTCTCATTAGGTACATTACTATAATATTAGAGGTTAAAATGAACAGAACCATTATATTCAACAGTTATTTATTTTCAGATATAATTACACTCAAATAAAAACTGCAATGTTTGTATACAAGGAACTCATTAACATTTGCCTTAAATAATGACATACTTTGTGTAAATAAGCTCCTTTCTAGTGTTTTTATAGCTAACTAAAGAACTGTGAAAATTGGATAACTTTTCTGAGGTAAATGCAACGTTAAGTGACATACTGTCCACAAACTGTTTAATCGACGTCTTTCCGCTGTTGAAACACTGATTGAGCGATTACAAGACCTGATTCATTTCAGTAAGTTGAATTTGATCTTTCAACATACCTTTTGATGTTCATGCTATTATTGCATTAAAGTTGGAAAAAAGACTTGCACTCCGCTCTGCAGCTAGAAGTTTGAACTGAGGCGCACAGTGATCTGTCACATCACATTTAAGAGGATCAAACACAATTTTTTGTTTGAATTTTGTGATAAAATGGACAGAATTTGAAAGCTGAGACTTTGTTTCTTATCAAAGTAACAAAGCACAAAGCTCTTTTGATTACTGGATAGGAGATGCACTACAAAAAACGTTAGGTGTAGGGGAAAACCACCAGGGAACTACAGGTGATTTATAGGGTCAAATAGATTCTACTTTGACATTTTTTAACAGTTATTGTCCTGTTAACTTTGACACTATGAGTTACAGTCAGTTACACAGTTTTGATTGATATGTAGTAATCGGCCCTGATCTTCGGTTGTTGTTATACAATCGGCCGATGACGATAGTGAAAATAATAGCTTTTATCGGTATCGGCCAATACATCGGTGCATTCTTAATTACTGTGCATTATAAAGTTTTAAATCTTTAATCTTTATATCTTAAACGTGCAGCGATATCAGAAGGGCTATAATCAAAAACATTCAATGCCTCCCCAAAATCATGCCATCTTTCCTGAAAATTCTCATCTCCATGGAAACTGAGCTTGAGGAAGAGACTTGCACTAGAACAGGAATTCTGTTTGATTTAGCAAATAGCCAGGGTGAACTTGTTTCCTGTGTTTTAGGGTGACTGGAGGTGAACTGTTTGAGGACATTGTAGCCAGAGAGTACTACAGTGAAGCAGATGCCAGGTAAGAATACTTTTCTTAATGTTTTCCTCTCTTCTTCCCTTTCTTCTCTCTCTTTGGCCCTAGCTTGTTGCACCCGGCACCACCACATACACGTTCACTGTTAGTTTGTTTTGCATTTGGAGATGCTATTTGAAATGCCATCTTCCACAATGCAACACACAGATCTTGCTCTTTTTCCAGCACACACTCTAGGGTGAAATGTGGCCTTTAGCCTAAAAAGTTGGCAAGACAGAACTGCACACTAACATTGTTTGAGGAAATTAACTGTATGCTGTTGTGTGTAGTTCAGGTGCTTTATGTGAACTCTATAAAGTGCCTTTGTTCAACACTCTAGAACAATTCTAGAGTGTTGTTGTTGTGTGTTTTGTTTAGATATGTCTTTTTCCACTGATCTATCTCTGTCCTTTCATCATGCATTGTCTGTCTCCTTCTCATACACACACACCTGCTCAAACACAGACACAGCCTTTCTGCAGGCAATGTTTTGGCTATCTTCTACAGATCCCTTTCCACAGTGTGTGAGTGTGTGGTTGTGTGCTAGTTACCAGGGTTTGCTGTATGTAGTTAAAGGTGTTAGTCCTGAGCATTATCACCTCTGTGGTGCAGCCCATTATAGTATGCAATTCACGCTGACTTCCCTGTGTACATCCTGTGGGTGTGTGTAACACATTCATTTGGGCAGTCTCTCTTAAGGTTTTTTTTTTTTTTTTTTTTTTTCTAACCCAGTGCTTGTGCCATGGTATTGTTAGCGTGGTGGATGTGGCATAGCAGTTACTGTACAGCCTTGCCTGGTAATTGGTAAAAGTGGTAAAAGTTTAAAGAGACGATACATAAACAGCCACTATTGACACCAAATCTCTGGTTTCTTTTAGATGTGTGATATTTGACAATGTATAGTTGAGTGTGTGTGTGTGTGTGTGTGTGTGTGTGTGTGTGTGTGTGTGTGTATATATATATATATATATATATATATATATATATATATATATACATGCATACATATACATGCATACATATACATTTCATCTGGATAGATAGATAGATAGATCTAGCAAAGCTGACTTTTCAGCATCATTACTCCAGTCTTCAGTGTCACATCCTTCAGAAATCATTCTGATATGCTGATTTGCTGCTCAAGAAACATTTCTCATTATTATCAATGTTGAAAACAGTTGCTTAATATTTTGTGGATAATGTGATGCATTATTATACATTTTGATGAATAGAAAGTTAAAACAACAACAGCATTCATTTGAAATAGTTTTTGTAATGTGAAAGTCTTTACTGTCTTTTTGATCAATTTAATGTGTCCTTGCTGAATAAAAGTATTGAACCCAAAATTGAGATTTATACATCACCTGAAAGATGAATAAATACGCTTTCCATTGATGTATGGTTTGTTAGGATAGGACAACATTTGGCCGAGATACAACTATTTGAAAGTCTGGAATCTGAGGGTGCAAAAAAATTTGTTTTAATTAAAATGTAAATTAAATGCAACATGGTTAATGGTTAACTGGTCTGTGCAGAATGAGTACTCAACTATTCGATTACTTGTGCACATCCCTAATACAGGTGTCTGATTATATTATATTATGATCTGGTTCAATCTCGAGTGTTTAAAATGTATAAACCATAGTTAGTGAGCCTCACTGTCTTGATCTCTCACAACCATTGAAGTTGAGCAATGTGTATTTGTGCCCATGACCCAGCTGTTACTTACCACATTACACTTTAGCTGAGCTAAAGGGCAGTTTACGCTTTAAAAGTGTACTTGTATGATGTGTTTACACTGTAATCACTGCAATTACATGTACTATATTGCACAGGGGCTCTTATAATAGGTTTATATAATGCGCAGAGAGGCCTCTTGAGATGAAATTATAGGCCGATAACTGTCTGTTTGAATCAAGTGCTAGCTTCCATTCCCTAGATATCCTTGTCAAACAAAGTGCAGGTTATCACAGCACCATTTTGAGGGTGATATTGCTTTTATACAACTTACATTTTAGATAACAACAACATCAATAATAATAATAATAAACAATAATAATTATTAGGTTATTATTTTATTATTATTATATAAAATAGCATTGTTTTTATATGAAATAATTATTATTACATTTATTTATAAATATTCATTATGATCTGTTTCTTATTTAAATATTATTTGGTATGGTACAAATATTTTTTACAAAAATGATTATTAGAAATATCAGTTATCATTTACCACTATAATCATTAGAAAGTTGTAAAGTTGACAGAGAAATGAAATGTTTGTAGGAGTGGATGCAGGGAAACATCTCAGCTTCTTCTCTAGTGCTCATCTCCTGCTGACCTGCTTCCAGACACCTGCTGTCTGTCCCTCCTCTTGCTCTCTTTCTCTCTTTCCATTCTTTCCATCTCTGTTGTTCTCTCTTTCACTCTGAAGCCCTGCAGTCGTGCGCTGCCCCCTGTCTCCTCAGAGAGAGGGAGAAACTAGGGCTCCAATTAACACGCGTAATTAGGGCCTCATTTTTCTCCCCTCCTCCCATCCTCCACCTGTCTCTCTCTCTCTCTCTTTCTGTCTGCCTTCTGTCTTTTATTCAGATACTGTATTCTAGCTCTCTCATTCTGTGTGTGATGGTGTCACTGACACCACCTCCACTGTGTTGTGGCTCTTGTTGTTGGATGTGTGACAGAAAGTGTGTATGACGCTAATGTGAATGGAAACGGGCCCAAGCTTTAGTGATTTAAATCAGCGAAAGGACTTTACTTATCATCTCTTATTTATATTATTTGGCAAGCTAGTCTATTCAAACATTAGTAGTTTTGCTTAAAGATATACAGTATATGGATATACAGTATATAGACAGACACACACACACACACACACACACACACACACACACACACACACACACACACACACACACACAAACACAGTCTTTACAGTTTAGATTTAAGAATCATATCCTTGCAAAACTGAATTCAGAGATTAAGTTGTGTAACAAGATGCTCTTCATTTAAATCCTATGTTTTTGTCATAACTAGGGTTGCAAAGGAGCGGAAAATTTCCGGTAAATTTTTTAGAAACTTTCCATGCGAAGTTAAGCTGGGGAATTGTTAAGCTGGAAATGTTCCAAGTTGTAAACTTAATGAGAATTATGGGAATTAAAGGGAATTATTTGGAAATTTGGGGTCATTTATACAAACTGTCTCACACACACACACACACTCACACTCACACTCACACTCACACTCACACACACACACACACACAAACACATTTGTTGCGTTGTGCTGATTAGCTCCGCCCACTGAGTCCTACTTGTCATATCTGTACATTAAACATCAAATGTTTTCTGATTGGCTGTAATTGTGTTAAATTATGTAGCAGTTTCACATTCATTGTGGACAGGGGAAAAAATTCTCTGGAAACTTGTCACATTGTGTCTAGTATAGATACATTGTTGGTTGAATGTATCTATACTAGACACCATTTATTCAGATTTTTTTTTTTAAATCTAGCTGTGTACTACAGTTACTCCCCTGAGCAGGTGGACATAAACACATACATGAATTATTAAATATATTAGACAGTTTGTATTTTTATCCCACTGGAACAATTATGTTGGGTCAGGTATACATAAAACATATACAATACATACACTCTACAGTTTGGGGGCAGTGCAATTTTTTTTTTCTTAAAAAAAAATTAAACCATTTATTAAACAATAATCCATTACATTGATCATAAATGACAGTAAAGACATTTAGAATGTTACAAAATATTTGTATTTCAAATAAATGCATTTGTATTTTCAAATAGATGTATTTCAAATAAAACTTTCTATTCATCAAAGAATCCTGAAAAAATATTAAATGTTGATGATAATGCCTACAGAACGACCTCTGTACCTCTTTACCTAAACTCACTACTTCAGACTAATGCGCCCTCCAGAAGCTTGAGTTCTGCAAGTGAACGGCTCCTCGTGGTGCCACCAAAGAGACACAACATCACTCTCACAGACCTTTACCTGGACTGATCCCTGCTGGTGGAATGACCTGCCTATCTCAACCCGACCAGATGAGTCTTTAGCCACTTTCAAGAAACGGCTAAAGACACATATTTCATCAACACTTGACCTGTTAATACTACCACTTTATTAATAAATAAAACCTTGCTGACAGATGGGCCAGACTAGTCTGGACTGTGCTGGACTAACTGGGTCTTGTCGTAGCACTTGCATATAGTTGCCCTGTTGTTGGTTTGATGGCTTCTATTGTTCTCCTCATTTGTACGTCGCTTTGGATAAAAGCGTCTGCTAAATGATTAAATGTAAATATTTCTTGAGCACCAAATCATTAGAATGATTTCTGAAGGATCATATGACACTGAAGACTAGAGTAATGGTTTCACCATCACTGGAGTAAAAAATAATTGAAAACATTAAAATAGAATTTTTTTAATTGTTTAAATATTTACTGTATTTTTGATCAAATAAATGCAGCCTTGGTGAGCATAAGAGATGACTTTAAAAAATAAAATTACTGATCCCAAACCTATGTATATATTTGTGTGTATGGTGTTTGTGTGTGTAATTGCTCTTCAAAGACACTATATTGTTGTAAATCCCCACACCAGCATTTATTCTCACATCCTTCAGATTTAACACACACGCACACACTCTCAGTCACTACACCTGTTTCTCCTCACCTCCCTTCTCCTACTCCCTCTCTCTTTCTCTCTCTGATCTTGTTCTTGTTGTTGACAGTTGTGTGTCTCATGTCTAAATGGTTTTGTCTCTTCACTTCCATCATTCACTTCCCTCTCTCCTTTTAATCCCTCTCTTCCCTCTCCTGTTTACGTCACTCTTCCCATCTCTTGTATATCAATCATTCAACCCGTCACCTTGCTTTCTCTATCATCTCTGCTCCTTTTGTTCAATGCACTGCCATCACTCCATCAATCGTTTGATTTCACTCTATCCATCCTCACGTTTCCCCCCACCTCTCATTCCCTCCCTCTCCCCACTCTCCTTTTTCTTTTCTTCCGTTTTGTCTTCACAGTCACTGTATCCATCAGATTCTAGACAGTGTCCATCATATTCACCAACATGACATAGTGCACAGGGACCTGAAGGTCAGTATGTAGCTCACACACTGCCTGTATATGGCCCGTCTGTTTGTCCCTGCTTGCTCCTGTCTGTGTGTCTGTAGTTGTAGCCTGTCTTGTCTGTCTGTTTGTCTGTGTATGGCATCATGGGCTTCTCCTAATCCATTGACTGCCTTCCCAAACCTCCCGAATCCTTACTTCTTGCGCTTGATCTTTAGCTTGATGCTGTTGTTTAGATGATTAGAACTCTTAAGGTGTCATGGGCTTTTAGTTATTTCTTTTATTTCTTTGTTCCTCAACTATTACTTTTAAAGGGAAAGTTCACCCAAAAATACAAATTCTGGCATAATTTACTCACCCTTATGTTGGTCCAAACCTGTTTGCATTTCTTTGCATGTCCACAGAAGAAAGTAAGTCAAACAGATTTGGAAGGACATAAGGGTGAGTAAATGATAACAGAACTATCCCTTTAATTATGTTTAAATTCTGATACTGTGTATTTAAAGTTTCAAAGTGGTTCTTTGTATAAACATCCTTAAATCGCTGTATGTTATAATATTCGTTATGTACCATGTTTTCTGTGTCAAGACTGATGTCGTAGAGCCCTATGAAATCAGTTTTATTTTTTTCTAAATTTCATTTGAATTTTTCTGTTTTTGTTTTCATTTTTGGTTTGATTACATTTTATAAAAACAAAAAATTAAGTGTGATCAGCTTAATTCATAAAACAATTAACTATTTAGTAATTTATTACATTTTTAACAATGATAATGTCCCATGAAATGTTTTTGTTTCTGTCTGTTGTAATTTTCTGGATTCTGTGTTTTATGATTTAATACCAATTTATTAAAAAAAAGGTTGTAATCAAATGAATGCATTAAAAACTTTATTAATTTAATTAATCTTTTAAAATGCAATGAACAATTCCTTCCATATTTTTTGGCAAAATAAGCGCTGCACAACAGAGGTTTAGTGTTTAAATTAAAACATGAAGAATTCTGTGATATTCCAATGGCTTTTTGCACTTTAATATTCACAGACACAAGTCAATATTGCGATTTGATTAAGTGTGCAGCCCTGATTTATTCATAAAAATTTTTCCAAATTCCATGACATTCCATGTTTTTATGACTGGATTTTGTGATTCCATCTTCGTTTTCCAGAAATCATAGGGTCCTATAGTCTGCATGTGCTCAGCACAAGACATATTATAGCAGCTGATCTTGTTTTATAGTCACAGTAGCATCCCAGAGTCTTTTTAGTACTTGAATGATGAACAGTATCATGAACTACCAGTCATTCTCTTACTTGAAACGATGCTAGGTTTTAATGAAATTTCGCAAATATCGTTTTTTTAGATTTGTTATTTTGCTTCTCAGTGTAGATTCTTGCAAAAAAAGTTAGCCGTTTAAATTGCTTCTCTAGCTTATGAAGCGTGTGAGAAGAGACTCAAATACTGTAACGTTGATGTTAGTACAGGAAATAAAGCTAATATTAGAAAGGACAGCACAGTGAGTTTCAGTACATTTTTAGACGTTTTAATGTCCACAGCAGTTTTTTCGAGTGGAGATTTTTTGCTGAAACACAGTGACACTTCCTGTCTCACCCCTACAAACTCACACACTCACACACACACAGACCAGCTATGATCAGCAGCTGACACTGGGGGAGGTGTGAAGAAACACACACACATGTACACACTATGATGAATGCACACATATGGATATTTAATATATCCATATATACGCTCATACGTTTAAAGGCAGAGTAAAGAGACAGATTCACTGTCAGAAATGTTTTTTCAGAGACATTCTGTCTTACTCTTGCCGTGACCATATGTCATGCTCCGTGGTCTTTTAATGGGAGACATTTAGAAAGCAAATGCAGCACTTTAATTTACAGCCCTGAACTTTACTGCCATGCCAGAAAACTCATGCAGTGCACACATGGATAATAATAATCACAGCTATAACGTTATTTATGCAGCACTGAGCCTATCAGAAATGCATCTCAAAGTGCTGTATTAAAGATTAAATATGGCCATTAAGAATAGATTGCTTTAAATAGTTTTATGTAATTCTAATAATTTATACTGTTTTGCCTTTGGGCAGAACAGAATGACAAAATCATCTTTTTGCAGATTAAAATGTTTTTAATTTAAATATATTGCAGTCTTTTTAAATTTGATGGTAAATTAGCAAATCATTTTAGATAAAAGAGTTAATTCTAATTGGAATGACTAAGTTGACTTCAAGATTGACAGTGTCAGAAGCAAAGCTTGAATCCAAGAGAAAAAATATTTCTAATAGTTTTAGAGCTTTGATGCCTTTAAATGGCACAAACTCTGAAGCCAGACGGCAAAATATTTTACATCTTAATATAGCGATTTGACCTTTTCTTTAGATTTCTTAAGATAAAAGAAAAAATCTACATATAAATTTGCTTCTCATGCGAACGTTGACATTAATTACCTGAAAGGCATTTCATTGTTCAGGAAAAATAAATAAATAATTATTCTATTGAAATAATTGTATTGATGCTTGGTAATACACAATCTTTCAAAAGTTAGGGATCAGATTCTTGAATGTTTTTGAAAGTTTTGTTTTTGTTTTTGATGTTTTTAAGTCTTTTAGTCTCACCTAGGCTCCATTTAGTTGATCAAAAATACAGAAAACAGGAATACTGTGAAATATTATTGCAATTTAAAATACGTTTTTAATCTTATTATATTTTAATTTATTCTTGTAATGACAAAGCTGAATTTTCAGCAGCCATGACTTTTGTCAGGGTTATTTGATGTATAGAATATTTTTTTTTTTTTGAAATACAAATATTTTGTAACATTATAAATTACTTTACTGTCACTTTTGAACAATTTAATGTGTCCTTTTTGAAATATTTATGTATTTTAATTTATATAAAAAAAACTTACTGACCCCAATCTTTTAAATGCTAGTGTAAGTAAATTTGTAGCTTTAGTTAATGTCATTCACAGTTGCGCCATATCACTGCGCTCTCTCACTTTAGCTTGCAAACCCTCTTACTGTTCACCCGCATGTGCTGTGATTCCAGAACAGCTATAGCACTCCCATCTTAGGGATTTTTCTTCCAGCATTGGAAGATTGGACTCAAGGCATGTGCTGTATATTGGAATAGCTTTGACCTAGAGAGCCATTTACAATATTAATTGATTTACATAATTGATTTAGCCTTTTCCTCTACCACCCGACCTCAGTGACCCTCAGTGTATTATCACTTGGATGTCGGATCTGGGTTCGAGCTGTTAAATACCAAAACCATCATTCCTGAGGTTTTGCCCAGGCGTAGGCTGTACCTGTGCATAGCAACATGTAGGGGTCTCTTGGCAACCAGCACACATGCGTGTGTGTGTGTGCACGTGTTGCTGATATCCTACACTTCTTAACACACACACATTACACTCTCATGTCACTATATTTGATCAAAGACTGCGTAGATATACAGCTGTGCTACTCTGTATGATTTACCTTATAAAGGTTTAATTTCTAAGAGCCTCTTTTACTGCTATAGGGAGGAGAAGAGTAGAGCTGAAAGCAGCAATTAGCAGAATCCAGCGGGTATAGAAATCTGCCGCAATGTTGTAGATTAAATGGACTTGTAATTGAAAAAATTGACTGTTTAATATCTGAAATATTTTGTGTGGTTGACTTTTGTCTAATGTATTGTGATTCTATATTTAATACGTTTACATATGCTAGGTCACGTTAACGTGCAAAAACGGCAAAGTTTGGCACACACAGGTTTTGGGCTATTACCTAAATTTTGCTTTGCATTTTGAAGGCTTTTTTAATGTGTGCACGTGTTGGGCACATTAAACAGTTTTTTTCTTAAACTACCGTTTAAAGGTTTGGGGTCGGTCATTTTTTAAAAAGAAGTCTCTTATACTCACCAAGGCTGCAATTATTGGATCAAAAATACACTAAAATACAGCAATATTTTATTGATTTATTGATTTCTTCAGTGTACATCAGGGGTGCCCAATCCTGCTCCTGCCGATCGACTGTGTGTTTGATTAGGGTTGGAGATGAACTGTGCAGGACAGTCGATCGGCAGGAGCAGGATTGGGCACCCCTGGTGTACATGTTCCTTCTAATATGTTGATTTACTCAAGAAAGTTCAAAAGAACAGCATTGATTTAAAATAGAAATGTTAATATACAAGTCTTTCCTTTACTTTTGATCATTTTATGCATCCTTGCTGAATAAAATGATTCATTTCTTAAAAGAAGTCTCCAAACTTTTGAATGATAGTGTATGAAAATGCAGTTTTGTTATATTTTTGGCTTTTTTGAATGAGCAGATCTCAAATCCATTTTAAGATCAGTTCTTGAATATATTTTTCCCTTTTTTAAACAAAAAATTATAGCTGTTCAAGGTACTTAGTAGGCTGGCTGAAAAAGCAGTAGGAAACTTCTTTCGTGAACTTGTATTTTGCAGTGATTTAATAGAACAGGTCCTACATATGTTGACAAAATAAATATACTTGAACTCTCAATAGGCACAAAGCGTTGCTTCCATGTCTTAATTGTAGATATATCGCAATTGTATTATATATATATAACTTAAGTTTTCACCTCTTGCTGTCTAACTATTAGTGAGGTTTCTGTTTATGCTTATATTTAGCTACATGGAGGCAAGGCTTGAGTCTAGAGAGATGCCCTGCCCCCTCCCATTTACATTTTTACCTGCCCCAAATCCCCCTCGCCCCTGGCCTGTGCACGGGACTGTAGCGCTGCTCAGACTAACCTCCGCCCCCTGCTGTTTGCATGCAGTCACTGCATCCAGCAGATCCTGGAGGCGGTGCTTCACTGCCATCAAATGGGCGTGGTGCACCGAGACCTAAAGGTAAGTGCCGATTGTGACGTCATTGCTGTCCTTCAAGTGTGTGAACGTGCATGTGCTCATAAAAGTTGGTATGTACTGCAGAAATCTGTGCCTATCGCTGTGTCGATTTGAAGATGACTGACGTAATTGCTAATAGCAGCTTTTGGTCTCTCTGTGAAAATTAGAAAAAAGACACTGCAATAGAACTCAGTCTGATCTTACACAGTGATAGCGCTAGTGTGTGTGTGTTGCTGGTGATTAAATTCACTTTCATGAATGTTCAGGTAAGACTGCGCTAATTGGCCTGACTTAAAGAGCGACATTGATTTTTATTTATCGATCAAGCACTTCAAAAGTGCTTCCACTAATACGTCTGTTGTACTAATAATAATAGACCAAATTTAATGAACCACGACAATGTAACTCTAACCTTCTAGATTATTCTTATTGCCCATAGAGTCAGTGTAGACATCAGGGTCCCAGTCCCAGACCAGTCGTCGTGTCCAGGTTTGAGTTCACTGCAGTGCCATTTGACTGCTCCCTTGTGACCCTTGACCTTCTCTAAAACGCAGTGTGCTTCACGACATGTTGTTCTTAGAAATAATTCCACTAGTGTCACACTATCTAGCATGCTTTGCAGTTGGATTACAGTTCGAACCGGCCATTAATAGGCTAGGATGCTTATCTTAACTGCCAAAAAGCTCCCATGCAACACATATTTAACGCTTTGTGGTTTGTCGGTGGAGAGGGTGATGCTTAGAAACTGTTTCGGAATGCATGCTGCATGTTTTTCTGTCATTTATAATCTCATAAACAGTTCTTACAGTGGTTTGCTTTTATGTCTTGTTTGTATGTCTCGTATGCATGTATAAGTGGTTTGATTGTGACTTGTGACTACTGTATATTTTTAATGTCATTTTATAAATGCCCATTTATCTGCAGGTTATCTTCAAAATTCACAAATCCTTTAAAAAAATAAAACGTTGTTATTCAAAGACCAAAACGGTGCACTTTTGACCGATTTATAAAGGTTTGGTTATTAAATTTGGGTAATTGGATAATTGAACTCGGTATGCTTTTCAGGTTGTTGTGTGCTCAGATGATAAATGAAACCAGTCGTGGCAAAGTTCTTCAGCAACAAGCTACCTCACAATATTTCAGCTGAACAAATTTTACGTGTTGCTACTCAGCCATCATTTTTGGTCATGATGAAGTGCTCCCACACTGCTGACATGTTTCCCTTTTGTATCTTATCTAAGATACTGAAACAGTCAAAACGCATCATCAGGAAACATCACTAGCTATGTTTCCATCACCCTGTGGCAAATTGAAAATAAATGAATTATGCATTTCTTCTTCTGTTTGTTGCATTTAATTTGGTGATTGCAAGCTGTAGGCCCAAATTTATAACTTGCCCTATTGTAACTGATTGCAGTCCTGTCTCCATTTTCTATGAATGTCTTGTTTTATTTACTGTTGGTTACTAGGTTACCAATACCACGTCATCCGCTCAAACAACTTGATGGAAACGCACCTAATTCGCATTTGTTTTTTTGACCTTTAAAGGTGCATTGCGCAACATTTCATGTTAAAAATACCCGTTTTTCTAACCCATACATGCTTAAACAATTGCCTGATGGGCTGAATGAGCCCTTCTCTGATCACTGCGATTGCCTCTATAATCCTGTACAGTAAAATAAATAAGAGGGATTCGGGTCGGAATTTGAGACTGGGCGTGATGTCATGCGCGTTCAGTTGCAGTGTTGCCCTGCGCCAGAGGGGGCATAGGTCTGCAAAAACTCAGAGACTTGCGCAATGCACCTTTAAAAAGATTTGCTTCATGTTTGGGTGGAAACCTAGCTACTGTGTGAAACTGAAAACTCTTTTTTTTTTTTTTTTCAGCTGAATATTTTGGTTGCCGATATTTTCAGTGCATCACTAGATTTGATCTGTGTAGGTTTAGATTCATGCTTCAGTTTCAATATAGCAGTATCCAGAAAAAGAAACGAGGTAAAAGCTAAAAATGGTGTTGCTACGGTCAGCTCCATACTCTACTCTGACAGCACCAGCACTCTGGTTTCACGCTATCTGTGTCTACCCACACTGGAGTGCCCTTTTGAATGGAAGCCCGGGGCACGCGCTCCTCCACAGCGGGACTCTGAGTGGACATGACAGGAATGCCACTGCAGAAAAGAGCAGCGATCTTGCACACAGCCACAATAGCACAGGACACGTATATCGACACCTATGCTAAACAAGAAAACTTAACCAACTCAAGCCAATTTAACCAGTGCACCCAGCTGTGTGTGTGTGTGTGTGTGCATATTTATGTACTTTTTTTCTTGGCTGTGCCCATGCTGATGAGATTTTTGCTAGGAAGTCAAGTCATGGATTTCTCTGCAGAGGTTAAACGTTCGTGAAAGAGCATTGGAGAGCGATTTTTGGCAGATCTTCTTTGCTGGATTTGTTCTCAGAGGGTGCTGTTCATCAAAAATCCTCCCACTGCTGAGATTTAAGGCTGGGATTAGCTCCTGGTGTTCCAGCCCTCAGCAGTGTGCATGTTTAACCTCTTTTTGAGGGGGGAGTAGTCTGCATTAGCTATGCTACAGTATATGAGTTCTTCTGAGGATGGAGACAAAATCTAGGAAATTTTAATGAAGGGATGGTGATAATGATGTGATATTGAGCGTTTTGGAACAAGGATAACAATGTAAAAAAGTAGATATCCACTGGCTCTAAATGAAACATTTAGAAGCCACATTTGCTTCATAGCTTTAACGCCCATAGATATGTATAGTCAAGTCAAGTCACCTTTATTTATATAGCGCTTTACACAATACAGATTGTTTCAAAGCAGCTTTAAGGTTATAACAGGAAAATTATGCATTTCTGCTGTTGTTCAGCTGAAGTCAGTTCCGTATTGATTCAGTTCCATTGTAAAGATTATAAATTATTTAATTAGTTAATTTAATCTATAAAGCAGTTCTGCAAAAAATTATGTCATCGTCCAGCTCAGTTCAGTTCTCACACAACAGTGTCAGTACAGTCAGATCAATAATATTGTTGAATATTAAGTATACGCAGATGGTCTGCTGTACGTAAGGCATCCACTGTATAGGAAAGGTCAAAGTCAGTCTGTGAGCACTTGAGACCAAGTTGACTGTGTCTGCCACCACAGCTAATATCTAGATCTATATAGACTTCAGCAGATTTTCATTGGATTTTGTTTACCATTAATGTTAGATCATTCTGCATAAGCTATTGGCTTGAATCAGTCTCTTATATATCTCTACTTAAAAGAAGGGGGTCTTGAAAAATAAAATAAAAAATATATTATTGAAAGAACTCTGTTCACCAAAGCTGCATGTATCTGATGTAAAATATAGTAAAAACGCTAACATTGTGAAATATTACTACAATTTACTATCACTGTTTTCTATTTTAATATATTTTAAAATGTAATTTATTCCTGTGATGGCAACGCAAAATTTCATTAAAGTCAGTATTTCATTACTCAAACAGTGTTTATTTGGAATAAAAATCTTTTGTAACATTATGAATGTATTTTTCTGTAAATGTATTGTTTTTATTTTTAAATCATCTTACTGACCCCAAACTTTTAAATGGTAGTGTAAATATTTTTTTTATGAGTTTAGTTGCCGTCTTTGTTGTGAATCAGATAGTGAGGGAAGTGCCAGATACTGCAATGCAGGAAAGGCTGCTTGAGATTTGACTATCTGGTGCAGTGCTTGTGAAGGTGTGTGTGACTGTGTTTGAGTTGCTAGCATTGTGATTTATAAGATAGTGTTGTGTGTGTGCGTGCTAGCAGAAGCATCAGGAGGCACTAGAGGGGATATCACATTATTAGCATCCATCAGTGACAGAGAATAATGAGGCTAGATAATCTGGGTCAGTCGGGAGAAAAACACGCACACATGCGCACACACTCTTATTGCCAGTGAAGACAAACGTATTTTCCAAATCCTTCATTTAGGAAAGTTCGTCAACCAAACTCAACATTCAACTAATATTTCAAAGAATCAGATTTTGAGGGTTGTTTGTATGCAATGTTACATTTGAACATGTGATGGATATCTGCCTATATATTATTGTTGTGTAGTGTGTGTTAGCATGCACAGTGTGTTTGTTATTGTGATTGTGTGCGTTTAAGGTGTGTGTTAAGGCAGGAGAAATGTTGTCTTGATTCTCCCTACAGCCAGAGAATCTGCTCTTGGCCAGCAAGTGCAAGAACGCTGCTGTGAAGCTGGCTGACTTTGGACTGGCCATCGAGGTGCAGGGAGACCAGCAGGCATGGTTTGGTATGTAATCGTAGCAATGTAGTTTGATTCTGAGACATGCCCACACGACTCTGTCTTGTGTGTGCTTACTACTTTTACAGTCACATTTTACTGGTGCAGCAGAATTATCTGAAAGAGTGTGTGCTTAACTTATGTTTTATAGGATTTGCAGGGACACCAGGTTACCTGTCACCTGAGGTGTTGAGGAAGGAGGCATATGGCAAACCGGTGGACATTTGGGCCTGTGGTAAATAAACTCAAATACAGTGACAAGCACATGCTAATTCTGAAGAGACAAAGAGATTTTATGTGCTGTGCTTCAAAACTAAGTGGGCTGCCTTGCTGTCTAACTTCCCTGCTGAAAAAAACCTTAACCAGCCCAAGAGGGTTTTCTGTTCTTAGCTGGCATCCAATCCTGTTCGAGCTGGTCTGATTTGCTGGTTGTAGGGGGGGTCTGGGTACTTCTTTTTTTGGCCTGCCAGCTTAACCAGCTTGGCCAGGATAGGTGATCGAGCAAACTAGGCTTCGGAAACGGTTCTAGGCTGGTTTGCTTAGTTTTGTTTTTCAGCAGGGTCCCAAAGGGATATTCACAAATACAGAGATTTTCAGTGACGGAGACAGGAAGTCATTCATTTTTAATGAGAGTTGGGGATTTCTAGTCGACCTACACTACACTAATTAAACCTACTAGCACACAACAGCACAGAGACTCTGTATCTTCATATACAGGGTTGGACAATGAAACTGAAACACTGTTGGAGTGTTGGATATAGTACCAATATACCAATATAGTGTTGGGAGTGTTTCACGCCTATATATATGCACAGCCTTGTGGCCAATCTCCACTGAATTTACATTCAATCAGTAAGAGCAGAGTGTGAAGGTTGAATTAGCAAAGTAATAGCGCAGGTGTACATAAAATATTGCAATTCTACAAAACATAATGGGAGACATATCAGAGATCAAAAGATGACACATTGTTGGTGCGCATCTCTCTGGCTCATCTGTGACCAGGACAGCAAGTCTTTGTGGTGTATCAAGAGCTATGGTATCCAGGGTAATGTCGGCATACCACCACGTAGCACTAACCACATCCAACAGAAGTAATTGTCAGCGCAAGAGGAAGCTGTCTGAAAGGGATGTCCAGGTACAAACCCAGATTGTATCCAAAAAAACCTAGAACCCCAGCTGCCCAAATCACTGCAGAATTTAATGCGTACCTCAACTCTCCTGTTTCCACCAAAACAGTTCGTTGAGAGCTCCACAGAGTTGATATTCATGGTCAGGCTGCTATAGCCAAACCTTTGATCACTTGTACCAATGCCAAATGTCAGTTTCATTGGTGCCAACTTTTATCTGTCATTCCCTAGACGAACTGATGCTTTATTGGCTGCAAAAAGAGGCCCTACACCATAGTAATAATTGTGTTCGAAAACCAGGTGTTTCAGATTCTTTGTCCAATGTATTTTTTAATACTTTTGAGTAAAGTACAAATTATATTACCTGACATATACTGTATGGAACAATCTTAAAAATGTTGCTTATGTATGCACTTGGAACAGAATCATTATTATTGTTCTCTATTCAGGTGTGATTCTGTACATTCTGCTGGTTGGATATCCACCTTTCTGGGACGAGGATCAGCACAAACTTTACCAACAGATCAAAGCTGGAGCTTATGATGTAAGTTTTACATACTTTCAGTTCTGTACCCCCCCCCCCCCTCTTTCCCCTCTTTCCCCTCTTTCCCCTCTTTATCAAGCTTTATTGTTTTTCAAGTATGTACTGAAGGATGCACTTCATGGATATACAGTCCTCATGCAGTTGTTTCTTGCTTCTCTGACACGTGTCCCATCTAATGTACTCGTGACATTTTGATGTTCCCACTCCATCTAGCTTGTGCAACATGTTTGTTTGATAAATGTTTCATGTAGGCAGGAGGGTTCACAAGAGATATTTTCTTTGATTGAAGTTATAGCAATGTTAGGTGTTAAAGAAGTTTTATTAATCATGTGTTTGAGTTTTGCCCCACCTCTCCGCTGCTGGTACTGATTTGTCTCGATTGATATTTGTTCTGATTTAATCATTCTATGAAAGCATTTTTAAATGTGAATGCAGAAATTGTATTTAGAATAGTGTATTTAAAGGTGCAGTAAGCGATTTCAGAGAAACGCTGTTGATATTTGAAATCACCAAAACAAACACGCCCCTACCCAAAAGAATCACACCACTGTCTTGATAGCTCCGCTCCCAAATTCACAAACAATTGCAACACAGGCACCTCCCCCCTATTGAGTATATGCCCCTTACTGCTGATTGGCTACAAGTGTGTTTCTCAGAAATCTCTTACTGCACCTTTAAGAAAATGTGATAAATGTATATTGATTTTCACATTATAAAAACATTTTATCACCATCACATAGTCAGAATATCATATTGAGAATGTTAATTCGTTTTTATTTGGGAGCATTGATTCATACTTGTTTTTGCCGATATGGGTTTTTCAAAGGGCAATTTTCTGTTTCTGAGCCAAAATCTGTTTCTGCATATTGCCAATGCATTAAATTCAGAAAATGGGACTTTAACAGGTGGTTTATTTCTGTACAGTATAATTTTCTTAGTAATTTTCTGCACACGTTATAGAAACTGCATTTTCCAACTGGTGGTTTATTTGATCAACAAAGATTTGCAGCTGTAGCTTATTAATACATCTGAATAATAGAATAATATATTTTTTTTATTTCTCTGGTAGTTTCCATCTCCAGAATGGGACACAGTTACTCCTGAAGCCAAAAACCTCATCAATCAAATGCTGACCATTAACCCTACCAAAAGAATCACTGCACAGGAAGCTCTCAAACACCCATGGGTCTGCGTATGTATTCTCCGATATGCACATGCAGACATATAAAACACTTATGCAAATACAGCAAAATGCAGGTCTAGATACAGTCAAAATCTTTTCCCTATTTGTTTCCATAGCAACGCTCTACTGTGGCTTCCATGATGCACAGACAAGAGACTGTGGAATGCCTGAAGAAGTTCAACGCCAGGAGGAAACTCAAGGTGTGTTTCATAGTAACACACAAACATGCTCACTCAATTTTATTTGTACACAAGAGGTTGAATTTCCTCCCTCTCCTCACAGGGGGCCATCCTCACCACCATGCTTGTGTCACGGAACTTCTCTGGTAAGTTACTCGGGTATGATGAAGCTGGATATTAACTCTTTGAATGGTTTTGATGGATAGCCAAGTTGACGGATCTGTGTATTTTCTGATTAGTCTGTTCTGTGTATGATCACATGTCTTGATGTGCTTTGTTGACTGCTGTCTACCAAAGAAATGTTCTAAGTCTCTTGGTCTCAATAAAAGTGAATTGTGGGCAAGACTGTCAATGCTATACAGGGTCCTACAAATTATTCTGACACTTAGATTGCAATTAAAATATTTGATTGTCATTGTATTAGACATCAAACTAAATGGCACCTGAAAAGAAAGGATGCAGACAGTCCCTCCAGATTGATTGTGATTGTTGAACACAATCCAAAAGCAACAAAATTTGTTTTTTTTTGCATTTTTGCGTTATTTGCCATTTAACAGCAAAACGATCACAAGAAGCGTAGAACTGCTTAAAGCTATTGACACATTAGTGCGATAAAGAAACATGTCACATGCTTAAATGGCCAAATACACATACATTTGTGTAAAAATTGTGTGGCTGAATTTGTTAAAACAAAAATAAACAAGCCTTCTGCATTTTTATCTGTCATGTATGACTATTGTATATCATGCATACATGCTAGTTTCCACAAAATTCTGGAAATTACCACAAAATCATATTGTATATCATGCATACATGCTAGTTTCCACAAAATTCTGGAAATTACCACAAAATCAGTATTTTTGATCACACATTTAAAAAAAAAAAATCCTTGTGGGAATTGCTAGAGTGTTTCTCAGAACTAACTTAAAGCAGAACTTGGTAACTTTTTTAACTTAATAAAACTGTCTAGAAATCATTTGGATGGTTAAACAACCTGTTCTGGTGATATTGATGACTTTCCCCGCTCCCCCCAGCGTTCCCAGGCGGAAAACCAACCTTGCAACTTGGGGACTACCGTCCCGGCAGCGATATTTTTTCCCCAGGATGGTAGAGGAAGACTCATGAATATTCATTAGGGAAGTCATCCCTGATTGGTCTTAACCCCAGTGACGGGTAGGTTTAGGGCGGGGTTAGGGGTAGGTCATCAGACCAATCAGGGATGACTTCCCTAATGAATATTCATGAGTCTTCCCCTACCATCCTGGGGAAAAAAATATCGCGGCCCGGCAAGTTAGAAATTGGAAGTCTCGTGAGAAGCAAGAACGAGCGCGAAACACGAATTGCTTTACGGCAATTCGACATAAACACACACGCATGTATGATGTATTACCAGATTACCCACCTCGGTAGACATAGCTCCACACGATACAGTTGGCTTGCTCCGATCATAACAAACGCACATGAGCAGCGATAGAGAGGGGGAGGAGGCCGCCGCAAGTGAGTTTTTTACGACCGTGTTGTGAAATATACGCCCCCCCACAGCTGTAGGAGGAGCTCGTGGGGAAAACATGCGACAACAAAAGGGAAAATCAGCGAAGAAGTGACTAGAGTTCGCTAGAGTTGCCGAGTTCTGCTTTAAATTTTTTGATAAATTACATTTACCAAAATAATCACAATTATTTGGCCAGTATTGTAATCATGATTATTTAATTTGATTATAAGTGGGCCATGTGACCAAAACCTTATATGAGTAATTTATTTAACAATAGCGATATATATCAAGTATATATTTTCTGGAAATAAGTTTGCTATGACTAAATTGTAGATACCAGTGAAATTTCGCAATTCTGTTTACCAATTTTGATACCAGAGCAGAGTACTAGGCTAACTAATGCAAGTAAAAATAAAAATAAATCCTCAAAAACAGTGATACAATAAAGAAAAAAAAAAGAAATTACAATAGGTCAAATAATACAAATGAAACCAATTTGGACTAGTTTATCTGGTATAATTTAAATATTACAAATTACCACTTATTATTAATAAGTGCCACTTAGTCCATTAACTAGTGTATAGACATTCATACATTTTTAAGTGTGGTTTAAGTGTCCACATACTTTTCGTGACCACTGTCTGCATACACTTACTCTCAGCCCACCACCTACTTACTATCCTTTCCTCTCCATCTCGCAGCTTGCGGTATTCATGTAGCTCTGACCTCACAGATATCATGCATAATACAAAATAGCATGCATTTGTAGGTTCCTCATTGAACGTATAATCTCTCTGTCTCTCACTGTCAGCTCTCTTTTATTTGATCTCCTTAATGGAAATTCAAGTAGTTATAGTAGCAAATTCTGCCTTCTGATCTCATCTGTGATGCCAGGGCTCTGCTTTTAACCGCTTCAGATGATGGTCCAACAGAGGACGTTGATAAATATGTGTGATTTTGAATGTTAGGAGGGACGATTCCCTCTGATTCAGAGTCAGATGTCAATATGGCTCCTGTTTAAGTGGGTATCATTTTGTTACGAGCCACCTGTCTCTCAAAGAAAAAAATGGTTTGATGTGTTCTTATAACTGACAGTTTCTTCTCCCATAGACTAATAAATGGTTCTCTTTCACTCTGCCCCCTTTCCTCTTCCCTCTCTTTCTCTCTTTGTTCCTCCCTCTGAATTTGTTTGTGATTGTGTGTGGGTGTGTGTGTGTGTGTGTGTGTTAGTGGGTAGCAGGCAGACCACGGCTCCCGCCTCGGTCACTGCGGCTGCGGCTGCTGTAGCCGCGGCTGCAGGCACCACAGCAGGGCTGGTGGAACAAGGTAGCGCCGCCCTGCTGGGCTTAATTCCTCTGACACTCTCTGTCTGAACACTCCTCCCATCCCCTCATCCCCTTATTCACATTCACATACTTTTTTAATTTCCCTTTTCATTTTCCATAGCATTCCCATATACCGTTTCCTTTTCCATTTCTTTCCGTTTTTCTTTCCCAATTCCTTACACTTTCCAGTTCCATTTTCCTTTTTTTCTTTCACTTTTCCTTTGTTTTCCTTTTAATATTCTGTTCTCTTTCTTTCAGTTTCCTTTCTTTCCGCTTCCTTTCAGTTTATGATTTCCTTTTCCTCTAGTCATTTATTTTCCCTTTCCATTTTCTTTTTCGGTTTCCTTGTTTGATGAATTCATTTTCTGTTTAATTTTCCTTTTTTTTCAATTTCTTTCATAACGAAAACTCGAACTCATGAACGAAACATCATTCAAACATCAACCCCCAATCATCCTCTTATTTCCTCTCTGTCACTCACTAGTCCATGATTGTCTCTGCATGGGGTTAAAGTGTGCACGATGACTCACCCTCTACCTGTCTTTCCTGCTGTTTCTTTTTCTTTCTTGTCCTCCACACTCCCTTGTCATTACTCACTTGCAGTTCATGTCTGAATATCATATGTAGCCACTTATTGGTCCTCTAAGCTGTCTGTCATCATCACTGTCATCATCATTTCATTCATCTTTTATTTATTTCACAGAGGAGCTACACCAAGATCCCTGCATGATGAAATCATTTTTCCTTCCCACTCTCCTTTTTGAGTCCTCCATCATTTCTTCCTTTCATATGTGCCATAAATCACTGCCTTTGACTTTTTTTCTGGTTTATTCTTATCCTCCTCCTCCTCCTCATCACTTTTCTTTGCCATTTTTTATCTGACAACCATAAGCCATCTTCACTTCCATCCTCTGTATTCCTCCTTCCTTCCTTTAACTCTGTCTTTTAATATGGTCTGTGAAGTTGAAGTTCACCCCTGTTTCCGGGGGTGGAACAGTCTGCCTGCTGTTGTGCTGAATGCTGCATGGGAGGTTGGACTAATGCATGTTCACTAACTTGGGGGTGTGATGGGCTGAATGGATCTTGTGCACTTGTGCATGGTCAAAGCTTCTTGACAACTGTACTCACTATATCAAAATGTTTTATATAGATTTTTTTCCTAAAAATAATATTTTTATTTTTATTTTCACTCTTTAGCATTTTTTAACCAGCATTTCATATATACTTGTATCGAAAGGACAATTATGTACAATTTCTATTAACATTAATTAGAAATACTGGATCCACAATATAAGGGAAAACACATGAAAACAATATAATTTTGTTCCATATTGGTGCCGTAGTGAGTATACAGTTGCAGTAGATTATTTTATAGGTTATTTTATAGTTCTATATACTACACTACTGTATGTGTACAATTTATCACAGTTAATCTTGGGCCTTCATGCCTGTAATTAAACATTATAGTTGTAGTTTGATCAAGAACATTTAATTTTGAATCTTTTTCTTGCTCCTTATTTCAACAATTCTTCATTCATTGCATCTCCTCCAGAACCGATAGCTCGGATATCAATCATTGCTAATCTATCACAAAACAAGTCGTTTTAAGGTCTTATTTTTACTTTAAGTGTGTGTTTTTTATATGTAATTACTGTAGACTATTTGAACAAGAGAATGACAGCATTACCTTTGTTATCAGTCACAGTCAAATTTCAGTCAAACGACTGTCTCTAAAAAGTTTTGACCAGATAGTGAAGGAAAAGCAAAAGACAAAATTCAAGATAGTTTTGATTTGTTTAACATTTTCTTGGTCACTGTGTTATCCCCACACAGTCAATTTGTGTTGTTTCATAGCACACTTATAATAAACAGAAAACTCCATTGGTGTGGATGCTAATATAAGTTAGTGTTGTAGTTTTTTTTTTTTTTGTTATAATTTTTGGTGTAAATTTTGTCCAGACATTTTACTGGATGTGTTATGAGTAGGACTGGCCTGTATATCGTAGCTAAAAAAAATTTTTCGATTTTTTTTTAGCTTTTTGTTGATGTTCAGTATATATCTTGATATTTATTTATTTATTTGCTCTGAAATGGTTTCAAATAATGTTTTTCTGTCAGTGGAAGAATCTTTTCGACCAAACAGCCATTGACATTTAAGCTTAGAGAAAAAAATAATGTGATTAATTAGAATTTCTTGATTTATCCTAACAGCTGTACTGGAGGAGAAGCCAGTGCCATTGTTTTGCCATTTACCTTCATGAGAGTGCAGAAAATGATTCAGGTTTAAATGTTTTTCAGCTTTTCCTTTTCCTGTTTTTTTATTCAATGCATCATGAGTGAGGTAGAAGGGTTGAGCTGGTACATTGAGCGTGTCTTGTGGCTCAATGTGAAGGCTGTGCTTCATATTTGATGCTCCCTCCACATGCCTGCAATCAAATATTTATGTAGTGCTGCCTCTCTCTGTTGTCCTCTACTACCCTCAGCCTGAGCAAACAGACTACTGCGCTATAGGCAGTTACACTACATATACTGATATCTGGATCATTCTGAATCCTCTGATTTGACTTTAATACAGTGCATAAAAGAGAATGCATTTATATTATATACAAGTATGTGAACTCCCGCTTCTAATTAACTAACTTGAGGAAGACTGACAGCAAAGGGGGGGGGGGATCAACTGCATATAAATGTCTAAAAAAAATATTTTAGTTTTTATGTTTTATAGTTAAAATCTATGTAATGCTCAGTTTTGCTTGTGCATTTATTATACGTAACACAAGATGCATTTCAATTCTGTTGTATTGAGATAATATTCTTTATTTAATATAAATATTATATTATTACTGTAATGATTAAATAAATGTGTTTAATGTAAATATGAATCAAAATATTTGATTATTTAATGTTACATTTTTCAAAGAGGACTAGGTTTTAGAGTAGTGAAACTGCTTATACAAAAACATCCTGGCACAAACATATTTGCCTGCTTGTTTTTTTTTTTTTACCTCGTTTGTGCTGACCCTGCAATATAGATAAACTCTGAGAAAAATGATGACTGTACTGAAAATAAGTTGACATACTACTTTTTTTTTTCTTGAGCCCCATATACAGCTCCACAGACATTTTTTTTTAACTTCACCGTTCATAGAAACAACACACGAGACTTTGGTTTTTTGACCTCTTCTCCACTGCTCTCTCTTTTTCTCTCCATTCTCTCTTCCTCTCTTTCTCTTGCTCTCTGTGTTAATGGCAAGGTAAGGAGTTCCGCTCACTCTAGAGTATTAAATGTTACTTCACCACTCCTGCTCTTTCTACAGGGACGCATGCTCATTTCTTCTCACTGATCTCTTTGGGCCACCAGATGGATGGATTGGTGGCCCAGATACAGTTCTAGGAGGATCTGTGTCAAATTCCAACCTTGAATGACCCTGTTCTTCGATTTATGACCAGAAATACTCTGGTCATAAATACTCTGGTTGTACCTATTTAATTTTCAATGCATAATGTCAGCCCATGTCATCCAGTGAACAGTCTTATTGGTGATGAAGCTGTATCTGTTGGATCTTTTTTTACAGAAATACAGAATTTTTCTGAATTAGAGTAATTTTGCTGAACTGATCTGATGAACACTATCTAGATCAGTAGTCTTATCCTCAGAAGTGCTAAGATACCCTTTAAAATGTGTAGTAGGGATGGGTGCAAGTACACGAGTACTCAGAAATTAAACACGTTTTTTTTCTCGTAACTCGATTTGATTGAACTTCGATTTGAAGACGTTTCACTGTGATTTAAATCCAGTGACAGCTATACACAAATGTACTAAAGGCATCACGTTTTTTTAGCATCATTTTTGCAGTATGAGTACTCAAGTATAGAAAATGATCAAAAAGGCCCATCCCCATGTTTAACTTGAGAAACAAAGCTTAGAATCTTTTCAGTGCTGCTAGGGTGTACTCACACTAGCTGCTAGCCAGTTTGAACCGTGCCCGAGTGCGTTTGACCACCAAAGCGCGGTTCGTTTGACTAGTGTGAGTGCTCCGAACCGTGCCCGGGCGCGGCTCGATTAGCCGGCCCTGGCCCGGTTGGAAGAGGTGGGCCAGAGCACGGTTCAGTTGGACTCGGGCGCGGTTCGCATGCAGTGTGAGCGCTAACCGTGCTGGGGCACGGAACAGGACGCGTGACGCAAACCTCCTCATACGAGCAGCACGATTACGTGAAAATTTTCGTGCCACAAAGGCGATAGATCTGTTTAACAACAGGCTGTGAGAGGGCTGTGGACCAAACGACTCAAAATTATCCACAAAGTAAACAGAGCGATGGACTCAGAGCGATGCGCCGCTCTTCCTGTTTATCCCGAAACCGTCACACCATAATGACGTAAGCGTGCTCCGGCACGAATGCTGAAACCCTATGTGAGTGCAGGCCAGTGGGGGAGTGGGGAGGGGGGACAATCGTACTCGGGCCCGGTTCATGGCAACCGTACCTAGTGTGAGTACACCCTAATTGTCTAACCAACTCTGACTCTGTGGGTCTTTGAGGAAACAGACATGCCGAATGAGTTTGATGCGAATGTAATGGTGTTACTGTGGTTTATTACTAAAAAAGCAGAAGTTATTTGAATGAACTGCTTTAAAGGTGCACACACAGCTCGAGAGGGTCTGTGTATTTGTATGCAAAATGTATTTTGAATATAAAATGGTACAAGAACCAATAATGACAGTGATTGTGTCAGATGCTTCCTTTTACAGTGTTTTTATGTTGATTTAATAAGTGTTGTTCACCATGATGCTGTAAAAGCACTGATTTTTTTTTGTTTTATAATTTTCATAATTAATTTGATTGAAAAGTTCCTCGGTCAACTATTCTGTTAGAAACTGTTTGGCTGAACCTACAAAAGCTCATTTTAACATTTTAGTTGGTTCTGTGATAAGGAAGCGGATGTAAATGTATAGCTTAGTGAATTTCTCTGCCACAATTTTTTCTGTAAGACTTACAAAGAGCATAAACATGACAACATTTTTTATTAATTAGACAGTGAGGAACAGTTCACTCAAAGCAGCCATGAGTAACGCTAGGCTTGGGCGGTATTGGAATTTTGATACCGTCAAACCTCCTCCCTATTTTACCGGGGTATACGATATTACCGTGACTAATTAAAAATTATGACATAATGGGCTCAGATGGCATCACCAAACTGTTGGCTTGTGCCTACACCGTTCAGAAACTGAATGCCAGATAAAAAAAAAAAAAAAAATCAAGCCGTGCACGTTGTGTCTGAGTCCGGCCGACGGCATTAACTGTTATTATGAGCCCGAGCCCACCATTATTCAACATAATATCTGTGTGCGTGCAACAAGCAAGAAGTGCCTTTGTAATCCGGTGACGCGTGTCCATTGATTTTTATTAATAAAACTTTTCTGCAAAGATGGAAGTTGACGATCGCCATCTCTGTAGTGAACGCGCCTATAGAGAGAAATGCACATCATTGATCAATCAGATTTATTTTCGTTTTGAATTGTTTCGTTTAAAGAAATTGACGATCGCCATCTCCATAGTGAACGATAGAGAGAAATGCACATCATGGATTACAGAGAGTAGGCTAGTCTATTTCTTTTCTTTTCGTTTTGTATGGTTTCGTTAACTGAAATAGATGATCGCATCTCTGTATGAACGCGCCTAGAGAGAAATGCACATCATGGATTAAATAATCAGAGTGGCCTTTTTCTTTTCGTTTTGAATTGTTTCGTTTAAAGAAATTGACGATCGGCATCTCTGTGAACGCTATAGAGAAAAATGCACATCATGGATTAATCAGAGAGTAGCCTACCCTATATTTCTTTTCGTTTTGAATTGTTTTGTTTAAAGAAATTGATCGCCATCTCTGAGTTTCGGTTAATTTATGAGATTTCAATGCAAGTGACCGTGGCATGCCAGCGCCCATCATGTCATGATTATATTAAATCCAGGCAATTTGGTTGATGAAAAATTTATTAAAATTAAGATACAATTTATACAAAACGAAATTCGTTTTAAAGAGGCCTTTTACAAAACGAAATTTATTGAAGTGGTCAAATCGTCTGACTCCCGATGCATCCCATCTTATTTGTGCTGTTCACTTTTCATAATCAACAAAGATGGAAAAAATAACATTATAATATTTTAACAAATACGAAACTTAATGCACTTATTTAATGAACTCGAGAACAAAATGCATCCTGGCAGTAGTGAGTGGGTGGTAGTTTCGGAGATCCGACATTAGGTTAGAGGTGTTTACATCTCTCGCGGTCACCTTTTTATGGCACAATTTACAAATTGCCTCGTCAGTATTTACCGCCTCTCCCTTCTCATTTGGCTGGAACCAGAAATATTACCAAACTGCAACCACACAAGCATTTTTAGGCAATAAATAAATTATATATATTATAGGCTATATAAGTGCCGGTAATGACGGTATTGAAACTGATACCGGTGCTATTTTAAGATCCCGGGGTATCCGATATTACCGTAATACCGCCCAACCCTAAGTAACGCTTTATAATAAATCTTAATCTTTAAAAATCTTTATTAATTTTATATAATACTTGATTTGGACAATCAAATGGGTATCATGAAACACTGAACATGAAATATGCTGATTTAGTAAGAATTATATAATGTGTTGATAAAGACTCACTAATGACGTTTATTATAAAGTGTCATTGGTAGAAATCTGGCTGTATCAGTCAGAGTTCTGAGTAGGCCAACACAGAATCTACCCTTGCAGAAAGTTCTTGGTATTTCGGCAGAATTTGAATGCCTGTCATTCACAAAGTTTTGAAAATCTCCAGGCTCTTTTGAGCTTGTTTATTAAAAGTTTTGGCTAATTTATGTATTTAGTTATTAATAATGGCTTACCATGTTTAAAGCCATTCCATACAATTCTTCCCCTCAAAAATAAGTGCAGAACCAAGAAAGAAAAAAGAAAAAAACGCAGATTCCGTCTGCGCCTACTTATGCTGTTCAAGATTATTAGTATGATTAATATCTGCAGTGTTATGTTTGGTTTTAGGAAATACAGCCCTGGGTAAATTGCCTGTCCGGCGGGTTAATTGACATTTTGTAATATGTAATATGGTGTTGCTGATTTAACTTCTCTCTCTTATTTCCTCCCATTGTAGCAGCCAAGAGCTTGTTGAACAAAAAAGCAGACGTTAAGGTAAGAAGATCCGTTGAACTTCTGACCTCTGTGACCCAGACATGACCATATGGTTTCTTAGTACATTCACTCTTTTCACTACTCGGTCTCTCCGCCCTGCTATTTTACTGCCTAATCTGTCAGTGCTTGCTGTGCGTGTTTAGAGTACCGTCTTTGTTGCATGATTGTGTTGTTTTCATAAAGTACATAAGTGTTGTCAGTTCATATTGTGTTTGAAGTGTGTGTGTGTTAGAACAAGAATGTCTGAAAACATGACCACTGATACCTAAAATCACCTCATTAAACTGTATTTAAATATTGTTCAAATTAAATCTAGTCAACCTCTCCTCAAAACTGATTTCACCTTACTGATAGATTCCAAAATATCACAAATATTCAGAGATCTCTGTTTTTAAAGGGTAGGATTTAGGGTTTGACTTCATATGTTCTGTTTTATTTTTCCATTTAACACTAACCCCCGGTTTCACGGACGAGGCTTAAGCCTAGTTCCAGACTAAAATGCATTATTGAGCTGTTTTAACTGAAAGAAACATGCACTGACATATCTTAAAATATGTCAGTGCCATTGTTTTATCTCAAGATGCACATCAGTAATGTTTTTTCTAAAGAAAATGTAAAAATCTACTTAAATGTCCTAATTGAACTAAGGCTTAATCTTGGCTAAATCTAAGCCCTGTCTGTGAAACCAGGCCCAAAAGAGTTTAAATTAGCTTATCTTGAAACTGCACTTTTCTATATAATGAAAGCGGATGGTGACCAATGACTGTCAAGCATATGACTTGTAAACTATATTACTACTCTTCCAAAGCCTGTCTGCCAGTTCTTCAGAAGACTTGTAATATAGCTCATTAATGGACTCCAGATAATGTTTTATCCTTTTCAGCTTTGACAGCCAATAGTCACCATCCACATTCATTGTAAGCAAAAGAGCAGCTTGGACATCATCTTTTGTGGTTCCAAAAAAAAGTAAAACAAAACACAAGTTTGGACTGACATGAGGATGAGTAAAAAGGTAAATATCCCTAATTAGGTAATATGTGAATATATTAGCCACCTTAAACACATTTCCCCATATTTCAATCCATCCCTCAGGGTTCCTTTTATTAGTGCAAAAGTAATAATAGCATGTGGATTACGCAATGAACTTTTGCATTGAGTATTTCACTGAATTTGCTGGACTCTTTAGCAGTCATTAGAACGTGAAAATATACATTTATTTAGCTACCAATAACAGCTACCTTTAACACATTTCCCCATATTTAAATTCATCCCACAGAGTTCCACACATTTGTGCAAAAATGTAAAAATAGCGTGCGGATTATGCAATGAGCCTCATGATGATGATTGTAGTGAATTTGCTGGGCTCTCTAGTAGTCCTAAGAGTGTTACCAAACACCGTAACAAGCTCTATCCGGTCATGGAGCCAGCGATACCACTGAAAGATGAGACGAAATAAATGTTTTATTTCCGTCAGCGCCTGTGGACGTGTGGGAGACATTTAGGAGAATGATTTAACGATGACGGCTGTGATGTCATTGAGGAATCTATGGACTCTTCCACGAGCCAGAATAATTAGATTTATGAAATGGGATTTTCAGAGATGAACTGCACTTAACACTTATGAGAGTGATTGTAGACACACTCACACATTCCTACCTGTTTCTACTTCATCGTCACCCCACAACCCACCTCTGTGACTCACACCTGCTATCTCCATGTGTGTGTGTGTGTGTGTGTGTGCGCGTGCGTGTGTGAGTGGAGAAATAGTTCAGCAGGGAATGTGACTCTGGTTCCAGGAATAGCCGTGATTCTGAAACCCTGGAAACTCTGAGACGAAAATAGCAGCACATCGCTCCTCTCATCGCCTAGCAACAGGCTCCCCCACGTCCTCCAGCCATTTTAAAACATTTCTTCTCTCCTTTTCATGATTACTTCAATCTCCCCTTCCTTCACCTTTATGCTCCGTCTCCAAAGATCACGTTGAGATGCTCTTTATTTAGTTTCTGTCACTATTTTCTCGAAGTTGACTTCCTTACTTTGTGTCTAAATCTTTGCAGTAATGCTGGTTATGTAATTCTGCTTTAGAATTGGAGGCGTTTTTCTTTTTTTTTCTCTTTTTTTTCTTTTTTTTTTTAATACGGCAGTTGCAGCGATTGGAAGTTGCAGTGCTGCATTTTCAACCAAAGCGCTTCTGAGAACATTCTGTGCTTAATATAACTCGTTCTTGGCTGCCCTTTTTTTTTAGGACAAAAAATATCACTGAACCGCACAGACTGTGCTTGCTTCCTCTCTCAGCATCCCTGCCTGTCCTTGCACATCAGTTCCTACTTTGTGTAGCTCCTAAGTTTTCCCTGCTCCAGGTTTAGGACCAGATTATCTCAGAACGGAAATATTCTCGAATATGTCTCGAACAAGTGACCCTGGATCAGTTAACTTTGCTTACACTGATCATTCCTCAAGTGCACTTCAACTATTCTTCTGCTAGTTGCATGTTTCTCTCTCCTTTTTCCTTCACTTGACCCACCCGTTCCTTGTTCCTCTTTCTACAAATGTCCTGTTGTACTGAAGAAGTCTACATATTGTCTTGCTCTAAACCCAAACCTTCACCTACACCCCAAAATTATTCTTCAGATTGTTTTCTTTGGCTGGTATACTCAGCACTGGCTGCATCTGATGCTTTTTTCTGAACCCCAGATGAAAACAGTTATCAAACAGGCTACATTTTTATATATCGTCTCACAGTTCTCTCCATTTGTCACGCTTCTCTCCCTCTCATTCTCTCTCTAGAAGCGGAAGTCGAGCTCTACCATTCAGTACATGGTGAGAATCTTGTTTCATTTACACCTTCCTATTTTTCTTTCATCTTCCTCTCCACTTGTACCTCCACCTACCTGATAATGTGCAACACTTCCCTCGTACTTCAGATCCTGCATTTCTGTGGGACTTTATGCAGTGATAGCCAGTATAAAATATACTCAGTTTTCAGATACTTTATGGTTCTATTTTAAATCTTTTTAGCTTGTTTATTACTGATCAATAAACATCCTTACAGACTGCCCACACTTCATCCGCTGAGCACCTGATTCATATGATCTGATCAGCTGACTTAAGCAGCTTTCGAGGGAAGAGGTCAGTTCACACCAAGAATGACCATAACTATAACAATAACTATATTAATGTGCACACCAATGGACGATAATGTTGTTTATTATAAGTGTGCAATGCAGTTATGTCTTTAAATGCTAGAGATCTTTAAAGTTGGGTGGATTCTGATTGGCTCTCAATGTTTTCATTATTCATCAGCTGGAAAAAATCATTCTGAAAGTGATTCCAATTATGTTCCTCTGTTTTGTTATCATAATAGCTGTAATATGGACTTTGCTATTTTCTTAATTTATAAAGGTTATTAAAGCTATATAGTTAAGGCTCTGATATTCTCACTGCAAAAAAAAATTTGCATTTTAACATTTGATGTGGATATGTTTGCACTAGCTCTACAATTTGGCACTCTAGTCAAATGGTGTCACTTTATTTTTATAGCACTTCATACAATAGACTTCTTTAAAGCAAGCAGCTTTATAGTTGTAGATATGAAAATAACTTTGACAATCTGTTTCAAACTGCAAAACAAACTTTGTTTTGGCCTGAAATTACACATACCAGGCCTTTATTGTTATTGTTACAGTCATCATCTTTGGTGTGAATGGGCCTTAGGGGCACACATCTAGTCTTGACTGGCACATAAAAACTAAATGAACAGAGATTGCTTTACATGTCAATCAGGCAGTCTCCGAATTTCTAAGTGGGTCGGTTCTTGGCCTGAACAAACTGTGGACAAGACTTGTTCCAGTTTAGTCAGAGGCCAGGCTTTGTGAGACCACTTGGATGCTGTAAATATGTCCCACTTTCTTGTTTAGTATTTTCTGATCAACACTTTGTTCCTTCTTCCTCCTGTTCTTTACTTTGAATGATTTTAGCCAACTCCCATGGACACCACTTACTTCCTAGGTCTCATTCTGCATGTTGGTAATCGGATGTATTTCGATTAATACTGACCACTCTGAAAGCTTTCCAAAGCAGGTTTAGGACAGGCCTTTCTGTTCATACACAGGTAGGCAGTGGAATAAACATGCAGAATAACACCCTGTTTTCCTACTTACAAATGTCTGAAGATCCTGTTTGTGCACATCCCAGGGGTTTGACTGCACCAAACCCCTCATTCAGTATCTGCTTGATTCCCCACCTTATGTTTATTTGCAGGATTGACGCTTATATTCTTGGTGCTCAGTATTGTTTTTTGTCTTATGAGTGGGTCCCATAAGAGGATAACATTCCTGGTTGTCCCTCCTGGCGATATCCCGTTTACTTGGATAAAGTTGGACTTCCATGGAGATCCATGACCTACTGCAATAAGTTTTGGGGAATTGTTAAGGAATTCTGCTAGCCATCAAGTTGTCCACTTATCAGGAACAGTATGTATTTGAATGTGTATGTGTGCCCATAGTGCCAAAGTCACTTAATGACGTGTTTGTGCTTGTTTATGTGGGTTTATTTGATGTTTGTGAGGGTCCAGTAGTTGTGAGCTGCTGCTCATTCATCTCCCTTGACCATACCTCCCGCACATAAGCACATGCTGTACTAATGACACTTCTCGCATGAGTGCCTGAGCTGTGTGAGGGAAAGAGGACCGTTAACTACCTCAAAACCACTGAAGGCCCATAGACATGAGACCTGAGGGACCCCGAGTATAAATAAACACCATATCTAATCCGCCTCTGCGTGTAATGTAGCTAATTGGTATAATAGATTAGTTTAGGAAGCCTAATTGGTGAAAAGCATTTTATGGACTTTAATAATGACCCTCCCTTTCCTCTCGCTGCTAGAGAACATTGGGTCTCAACGAATAATGCTGTTTTCATGTAAATAGGCAGTTGGCTCTACATCAATCAGTTGCCTTAGAAAATAGATAATGACCATGCCCTATTTCTTGTGTTTGTGTGAGTGTGATTTGTGTACATGTGCATGCTGATCTCTCCCTCGTTCCTTTTTTAACCTGACCCTTTCTTAACTGAACGTATGTTGTGTTTCCCTGCACAGCCCCAGACAAACAGCACCAAAAACAGCATAGTCACCAGTCCCAAAGGAAACCTCCCCTCTCCTGCTCTGGTATTTACCTCTCTAATCCTTTTCTTTTCTTCCACTCCTTCCTTTTCCCCCTCTGTCTGTGACTGTACCTTCATTCTTTAGTACATTGTGAATATATTTTAGTTTTCTTTCGTTGTTTTGTCAGGTTTTTTTTGGGGCTACTCGCCTTTGCAAGCCTTTATGTAAAAAATAAAAAATAAACAAATTGTGAAATTTAAAGCTAGTAATAATGTGGAATGGATAGCAATGATAGCAATGATGTGATTTGCTGTTCTTTACTTCAGCATTTATGGGGTTAATGCTTTGGATTTATCGGATACACTGCTTTTGTTATTGTTTTGATCGAAGCCATTCGCTGTAATCCTGAATAAAAGCTTCAGTGAGCGACATCTGTTTTTTTCATCAGTAATTACATTACAGCACTTTTTATTTTATTTAAAACACGACACTGCCAATGACAATGGCAGACAAAAACTGTGACAATTTTTTACATTCATTCATAATTCCGTTTACACGAAACACCGTAAGTCATCCTTTGTCAATTACAACTGTGGAAACTAAAAAGTACTTACTTCAAGTAAAAACTTAATTTGCCTCTACCAAGAGTTATTTAATACGCATAAATATTTCACATTGTTGGCGAATGTTGTAACTATGTAACAAGATATTTTTCAAAACAATTCCACACGTGTAATGGCAAGGATTTTTTGTCAAAATTGTTACCCAATCATAGCAGTGGGCGTTTACTTCCAAGTCTTGGATGCGGCACGCCTCAAAATGAAGTGTTTGGAAGACGGTCAAAAACAGGATAGAAACTAGCTTGTTTCTTCTAAATTAGGATGTTTTTTGATGTAAAAATCTTGATAACATAAGTGGACCTCAGAGAATATTATAAAATTTAACAAAATGTATTTCCTGACCCCTTTAAATACTTATAGGCGCCACACCATTCCAGATTCTGCCCTATACAGTATGTTTGATGGATCTGTCCATGGACCCAGTTAAGCTCTGTTTATCCAGTTGTGCTCTGTCACTCTGATATATTACTATACTCTCTAAGCACGCATTTATGGGGTTGTTTATTTGATTGCATAATGCCACTTTGCCTTTCAGTGTCTGCTTTGATCTGTGGATGATGGAGGTTGTTTATTACATGGATCTGGCAGGAAACTTAATAAAACAGTATGTCATTATGCAAGGGTTGTGGGTAATGGGTGATGTGATTATTTAATGTTTAATGACATGCTTAAGTGAAATAGATAGATAGTCAATGTTCTGAGGAGACTAAAGGTTTGTAAAAGCTCAGTAAATAGGTTTTAGAGTGAACCCTGAGCATTGAAGAAGGAAGCTCCTAATGGAAACATTACATGCGTTCCAACATATACAGCTATTGCGACACGTGGCCTAATACGTCAAAATATTTTAGGATCCCTCATAGTTGCCCTTTAATGCTGCCAGTGTGGAGTTTGTGTGTGTGTGAGTCGTGTTTTATGGTGCAGATATAGTTACTCAACCTTGAAGTGAAGTGAGGAGGTGTTTATGGTTTGTAAAGACTTTAGCCTTAGTGCTTTGTTTCATGGCTTCCAGTCTAGCTTTACTATTAACTGTACAGTTACGCAGGGCTAGGTGATATTTGTATGTTTTAGCCAATATTTTAACCAAACAGCCAAGGACATTCTCAATGTTGAATGTGAGATAGTTATTGCTATTATTAATTTATTATTATACTGAATAATCATAATTATTATTATTGATTATTAATCATAATAATCATAATTATAATTATTTAATATTACACTTTTTATAATTTAGACGAAAGATTTCACTAAATTGTGTTTTAATGTTTTAATATTTTGCAAAATGTATATTTAATGACGACAGATAAACTATTGAGTTTGAAGATAAAATATCAGAGTTTGAACAGGACTGTACTAATGCTAACACCGTTTTTGCTATTATTTTTTTTAATCAGATACACCATTAAAACACCATTTGCCGTAAGGCAAATATATACTTGGAAATGAATTGGCAATTTTGAATTAAATTTATGAGCACAATTTTTTAGTAGTTGTTTGTTAGCATTCGCAGCTTCTTATAGATTCTGTGTTCATAACCTTAGCATGAAACTTTTGCCTGTTGCACTGAGCAATGGTTGTCATGGCAATGAATACCTCATAATGATGGGGAACGCAGGCTGCTGATTGGACAGTGAGGGAATGTTACTTCCTGCGAGAGAGAATTGTGCATTACAGATTCATGCGGTCTGATATATGTCTAGCTAGCAAGTTTCCGGGGGTTGCAAAAAGAGACGGCATAAAATAAACATGTTTTTAGTAGCTGTGAAAGCATCCGCAGTAGTTCTGTCAAAATCACGCTGTTTCACTTTCAGTGAGAAAGCGATAGGTTACGTTGCTAATTTGACTTCGTAGTTGGTGTTTTTGAAATAGCGTAGCCTAACATGTGCAGTCATTAGTTTTATGAAGACAGAAGCTCTCTTTTGTTGAGCCTCTGGTGGTTTTCATGCATATTTTGTTTGTTCATTTTTACTGGGTTGGCAATCACAAACACCCATCCACCCACACACGGTCTCTCTCTCTCTCTCTCTTGTTCTTATTTCTCCTCATGTTTTTCCACCCCCTCCTCCCCGTGTCTCTGTAGGAGGCACAGACCACTGTCATCCATAATGCAGTGGATGGGATTAAGGTACCCCACCGCCACCATCTTTCCTTCCCACCGTCCCTCCTCTGTTTGATCTGCATCCCCACAATGCATTTCTGCTAGTGTGTCTACAGACTATGACATCATCCGAGCGTGTGTTTGCCCGTTGGCTGCGCGCGTGACCCTTTTGAAGTTTAATGTTTACTTGCTCTTCTACTCTATGAAATCGTTTCAATAACATTACTATTAACAAGTTTTAACTAAACATATGCAAATGAGTATGCGTGTTCCTCTAATGAAACGCATGACATGTTGAACTGTAGATTTGTTTGTGTGACGCTCCTTTCTGTATGTGCCAGTTTTGAGATAAATGAACGGTCTGTTTAATTATGTTTTTTATTAATGATCGTGATGATGGGAAATGACTCTTGACACATCAGATGTTTGCAGTATGAATCTGAAGAGCAACAGTTGGAAATCTGTGTCATGATAAGAATATTAAACCTGCTGTCTCAGGTCTCTGTTCTTCGGACTGTGTGACGTAGGGACCTCTTGTGGTAGACATTGAAAGTGCGAAGAAAGTTGTGAAGAAAAAAAACATTAAACATAAAAAAAATATATATATATATATGACAAAAAAAATCATTATTTTTTAAATGCATTTTGTACTGTAAGTGGTAGAGAAATTATTTAATTGATTTTTAAAAATATAAAATGGAACATGTTTAATGTATCTGTGGAAATATATATATAAAAAATATTTTTTTGTTATATTTGGGATATTTTTATACTTTTAAAGTGAGTGGTCCCTGTATTCACTTGGAATTGTGCTTTCTGATTACTGTACATTTATTCATTTTATTTGCAAGCATCTCTTAAATAAAATAAAATAGCAAGAGGCAAGTTTGTGCTGAAAATTATAACAATGATTTTATTTAAAGGGATAGTTCACCCAAAAATTTAAATTCTGTCGTCATTTACTCACTCTCAAGTTGTTCCAAACCTGTATGCATTTCTCCGTCGATGGGCCGCATTGACTGACTTTTTAACATACTATGGAAGACAATAGGGACCATCGACTGTTTGGTTACCCATATTCTTCTCAACATCTTCTTTTGTGTTCAACAGAAAAGAGAAATTCATACAGGTTTGTAACAACTTGAGGGTGGGTAAATGATAGCAGAATGTTGATTTGTGCCTGTATTTAGAAGGCAAAGAAAATATTATGCTGAGGTTATATTAAATTTACACCGTTATTTGGAGAAAAACTTTTAGAAAGATTTTTCAGAGGCAAGTGGATGTAGAATCAAATAGGGCTAAAAACTGTGATGTCACATGTCCCCATAGCCCATACCAAGACTTTGAGTTTTCCAGGTGGCAGTAGTAAAGTCTAGATCTGGGCCGCTCTGGTTGTTCTGTCAGCGGTTGCTGTTGTGTGTGTTTTCTGAATTGGGCTTAATCTGAGCTGTGCGTGGGAAGCTGTCCACTTCTCCACGTTTGCCACTTTCTTTGCACATGTGCCACAAGGTCTGTAGTGCAGTGTAGATGATGGAATGAGAGAACAAAAGTCTTTTCAGGAGCACCTAAATATATCGCCCCACATACTGATGGCCTATTTACAGCAGGAGTTGGTGTCCTTGGTGATCGCCACGGTTACGCTGTGACAGGTGCATGGTCCCGTTTCTCAGGTGACCATGCCCTCCTCCTCGTTTCCTATTGAGACATCATTCTGTCCATGCATTCAATTGAGCAATAAGGTACGAGAGAATGTGCAGTAGTGTGTAAACACTTGCTGCTTCAAGGTGTTGTTGCACCTTTCAGCTGTGACTTCATGACCTTGAGTGCGTTCTTTCTTTGATAAAACTAATTAAAATATATTAACATATTTAAAAGTTTTTTCCTTGACATTTCTTTCTTCATACCTTAAAATAGCTTGAATGTAACTCCACACCCTTGCCTCATTTAGTATACGTGGTTCTATGAATATGCAAATTAGCCCCGCCTCCACTCACTCACACCAGCTCAGAGATCCACTCGTTGATGATCACACGTTGATGTGATTGTTTACAAGGTAGTTTGTGACGTCAGAAACACCAACGATATCAAACCGTGTTTTTGAGACTGTCTTTGGTTCACTGCAGGTTTAAGGAGAAAATACTCAGCAATGGTGTTGACTTATGAATTTGTACATGGTTTGTCTTAAAGCGTATTAAAAACATAACATAGACATATAAACATCATTAAAAGCTTGTAGGGACTCGGGAACTTGTAATAAGAATTTTATTGTGATCCTTCCACTTGAACAGAGTCCTTGCATTAGGACTTCAAGTGGCGACCCAATACAGCACCAAGGCGTAATCATACTTTTATCATACAATCATCTAGTGAACATAGTCATTTATTGATATTTACAGTAAACTGCATAGTCCAACAGTATGCATTATTATTTACATGACAGGCTAAATCTGGAATTTTTTGTTTTTGAAATATTTTTATATAGCTTTAAATTGTTCAAGAACCACTTGAACAATGTTATATATTTTGTCCTTAAATTATTCCAAATGTTTCCAACTATGTTTAAATCCAGAGAACGCTATTTTAACCAGTGTAACGTCCCGTGTCATTGCGTCACCTGTCAGTGACGTCATATCCGCCTTACCTCGATTTCCAGTTTTACTTGCGTAGAAACCATGGAAACACCAAAGACGCTTTAATTGGTGGGTTGCACCAATAAGGATTAAGACTAAATCTAGATTAAATAAAGGTTTAGGATTAAATCAACTCCCATGATTCCACACTCATTCACAGCGTCATCAAGTTATGCCTTTATTATAGTTTTGAATTAGTGACCTCTAGCAGCGAAACTTACATACTGTGCCTTTGAGTTATTTTAGTTTAGTTTAAGAAGTTTTAGTACTTTAGTTAGTTCCCATGGTAACATTTCTCATTTTTAAGGTTTATATTTTATTTTATTACCAAAAATGATTTTTAATTGTTTTAGTTGACAATAACACTGATTTATACTCACTGCAAGTGAAGCCTTATGTAATGTCTCAGTCGTATTTTCTTTTACCTTTGTAGTTATCATTTTTTTTCATGGTTTTCGAGGATTAGAAGATCATGCAACCTTTCGATAATTGCCTCTCCCCTTGTAATAATGCATTTACTCCTAAATAGCTTATACTTCGATTGGACAAAACTTCCCTTTTCATTTGTGTTTTTGTTTTTTTCAACCAAACAATCTGAGGCTGCTTAGTTAGACCCTTCAAATCATATTTACCCAAATGAACATGAATTCACATGAGGCAGAATAAGTGTGTATTCAGTATGCAGTAAAGAAGACTGCTGGAGGCCAAGAATGTGTTGTTTTGTATTACTGTCTCTTCATACCCATGCTGACCGTGGAAACGCTTGCAGTATTCTTCTCATTAGCGCAGCCCATCTCTCAGATTTCAGCACAGGAAGCCAGGTGTGGCTTGTGTTTAATATCCCTGTATGTGAGTAGGATTATAACAATTATAATAACAAGCTTTTTCTAACAGTCGTGCTGACATTGTCATGCATCATTGATTGGTTAATCGTGTGATTCCCCAGAGTTCTGCAGTTTATGTTAATTTATGGTGTGTGTATGGCAACGAGAGTGAGGACTTTGGCACTAGTTGGAATTCTTTCTGAAAAATGTTAATATATTGCCAAACTGATTTGTGCTCTGTGTCTGAATGTCACAGGAGTCGTCGGACAGCAGTAATGCCACCGTGGAGGACGAGGAAATGAAAGGTAAGGCACAACAATCAACATTTGTATGGAGCAACTCTTCAGCAAAGAGTTCTATGGTTTTATTCAGACAGGCAGCAAAATTTTGATTAGTTATTTGTAGTTTGAACTGCAAAAATTATATGATTTTTGTTCAGTACATTCAGGCTGTCATCTGCTTTCTTATGTCTTTTCACAGTGTGCTGATGTGAAAGGGATAGTTCACTTAAAAATTTTAATTCTGCATTCATTTACTCACCCTCATGCTGTTCCAAAACTGTATGGCTTGCTTACTTCTGCAGAACACAAACACACAAAAAAAGATTTTGAAGAATGTTTTAACTGTTTCTGTCCATACAATGAAAGTCAGTGGGGACCAAAACAACATTGGATCCCACTGACATTATTTGAATAGACAAAAAACACATACATTTTTTTTAGAACATCTTCTTTTGTGGTACGCAGAAGGAGCAAAGTCGTAGTTTGAAAATACATGAGGGTGAGTAAATAATTTATGAATTAAAATTTTTGGTTGAACTATCCCTTTAAATCGTTGCTATGGCAACCAATATAGATAGGGATATTGTCTACACTGTTGGAACAAACTCAAAATCACATTTTGCATAATTACAGTGCAAACAGTCAGTCCTAAAGATCAGGTTTGAGTAACAAATCATATTTACTCTACCATACGAACGTTTTGGGTCAGAAAGATTTTTTTAAAGAATTAACACTTATTCAGCAAGGATTCATTAAATTAATCTAAAGTGACCGTTAAGGCATTTAGAATTATATTTCAAATCTAGTTCAAAACTTTCGATTCTTTAAAAACCTCTGAAAAAATAGAATTTTCTGGAAAAAATATTACCACATTGATAAAAATAAGAAATGTTTCTTGAGAAGCAAATCAGCATATTAGAATGATTTCTGAAGTATCATGTGACACTAGCTATGTTTAGCCAAAGTTGCGAAATTAACTTGCGCGCAGAATTGGAATATCACATAAAACATTTGCGAATAAAGCTGCGCTTTCCATCCGATGTTTTTATTTTTATTTTATTTAACCTTTATTTAACCAGATGATCTCATTGAGATTTAAAATGGCAGCATATTGACAGTGCATGGTTACAAATACGATCACCAAGCATACGCACAACAACAAGGAACATTTAAACAAGATTTGTTCAAGAGAACATCATACTTGCGCCTCGAAACGCAATAAACTGGCAGACAAAACGAAACATGCCATGTTATCTTGTGATCGGATACCCGGTGTTTGGGAGCGCAGTCATTTCTGGGAGGGAATTAAACCAAATCAGATGACATTTCAGAATGACCAAAGCAGCATTTCAGATGCTGTGCAATGATATTGGTCCGCTGGTTAGTCCAGTTATCCAATCACATCCTCTGTTGAGGCAAAGTCACGTGAGTTTTTTTTGTTGCTCATCGATATTTATACTGTAAATCGATTTATACAGTAAATGCGTTTCCATCGTAGTTTGTCAGATAAAAAATGTATCCACTTCAATTGAGTGTATATGTTTTTTAGAATTTATGCGTATCTTGGCTTTTCCATCAAGTTTTTTTTTATGCAGTAAAAAGCACATAAAAATGGGTGGATAGCTACTGAAGAGTAAAAAATTGAGGTTTGCCATCACAGGAATACAATACATTTTAAAATATATTAAAACAGAAAAAAGTTATTTTAAATTGTAATAATGTTTCACAATATTACTGCTTTTACTGTATTTGTGATCAAAGAAATGTAGCCTTGGTGAGCATTAGAGGCTTCTCTCAAAAACATAAAAATCTTACTGACCCCAAACTTTTAAATGGTAGTGTATGTAGTGAATGAACAAAAGCCTAAACATTTTAGATTGTTCATTAATGTTAGACTGACAAATGTAGTGAACAGTTTTAGGCTGAGCTCTTTCAGTGCTCACTTCTGGGATGGTGTCACTCCTACTTTCAGCGTCTGTGTCAGCTCTCTCTGCCCCAGAACAAGACAAGGGCACCTTGTGCTATAATTAACCTCAGTGGGAAACAGAGACCCTGGCTATTTCAGAGCATGTGTGTGAGTGTGCGTATGAGGAGAAAACTTGCCGCCAAATTTCTGGGCAGACATGGTGCATGACAGGAGCGTGATGACTTGTTTTCGAGATCACACAAAAGAGACGGTGAGAAGGGTGTGTGTGTCTGTGTGTGTGTGTTACTTCTAAGTAGTGTTGGGAAATATCTGGCTGCAATAGTTGAGTGTTGAATTATGGCGCAGCTGTGAGAGGTTTGCTTTATAACATCTATGCTAGCTTGACTGTAAGGAATATCTGTTTGAATAACAGTTGTTTGAAAAGAAGTGGATTTATTATGACTGTAAATAAGAATTTTCAATCCATGAATATGCGTTTTGAATCAACATCTTGATATCTACTACCTGCTAGCATGCTGTTTATGGTCCTCATGCTGTTTAGTTTAATCGTCCAGTATATTGAGTTGATTTTTTTAAAGCTTTGGTCTATTTTGACTGTATTGCTTGATTTAATTTGGGGTGGTCATCTTTTGCTCAGTCTTTCTTTCGCTTTATTTCTATTCATAGTTAATACAAGCAGTTTTCATGCACTGCAGAAAATTTATGTTAAAACTTAAGAAATATAATAATACATTTAGAGAGATTTGTTTAAAACAAATGAAAAAATCTGCCAGTGGTACAAGACAAAATACAGTCATAATATTCAAGATATATTATCTGAAACCAAGTCTTAATATTTTGTCCAGTTCTGCTTCTCAAGTAAATTGGAATACTCAAGTGTCTTGTAATCAAACTTCATAGAATTTTAATTTTTGGGTGACTTATTTCTTAAAGGATCTTTTGATTTTTGCCAGAAAAAAAGACATGGATTAAGAATAGGATCTTTGTATTGCATTTACACTGAAGTAACACTTAGCTGGAATCGCCACACGTGACATGAAGGTATCTGGCTCCTCTGGCAATGGCTGCAAAAACCTTATTGATATCAATTTGACCCATGCTTTCTGTGTCTCATGTATCTCTGTGCATTGTCGGGGGGGCGTGTCACAGGAAAGGCTGTAGATAACAGTTCAGTTCAGTCAAACCCCAGCACCCAGCCTGACTCCGCCCACATACCTCCAGGCCCCTCCCCCGCTGTCTTCAGTAAGTGCCCTCTGACTGCAGTGACATCACCCACTTTCCCATCATCTCCTTGTGCATGTGTGTGATGCAGATCAGCACTAAAACGTAAATCAGTGCCATTAAATGAGTATTATGGTCATATTCACCCATTAGTACCAGTGAGGATTATTACTTTCTGTTCTCATTGGTAAACGTGATACTTCATTGTTTTTAATCAAACCTAATCTTGCCGTTTTCTGCGTTCTGATCGTTTAACCAATTTCAAAATGGATTTATTTAAAGGGATAGTTTTAGGGATAGATAGGGATACTCCAAAAAAGATTTTAAAAAGCACAATAAAAGTATCATAAAAGCAATCCATATAATAATTTATGTTTTAAGTTTTATGAAGCTATGTGGTAGATTTGTGTGAGGGAAATACTAATATTTAAGTCATTATTCACTGAAAATCTTACCCAAAAAGTATTGAATGTTTGAAATGACATAAAGGTATGTAAATGATGAAATAGATTGAAATTTTGGGTGAACGGTTCTTTTAATGGCACTGCACACAGGACTCCTATTCCTTGTTCCGCTCCTCTTCTAAGCTCATCTCCACTGTTATTTCTGTCCTGCCCTGTCTGGGCCCACAGCTGCCACTAAGTTCACTGATCTGCTGGGTGTGGTACGCCGGGGCTCGGTGCCCACTTCTGATGCTGAGGGGGGACACACTATCACTCCAGCTGTAGTTTCTGCCCCCTCCACTCCCCAGACCCCCAACATTCCCACACAGAGTAAGTCCCTCCCTGATGGGCCAGTATGCAGATAGGTTATACAAAGGAGGTTGCCGAGTCTGTCTTCATTGCAAACCTGTCACTCAATGTATATTTGATTCACCATGTTTTAGCTGTTTATGCATGTTCTTTTTCTGTCATCTGCCTTTGGCAATAATGCCATCGGCAAACTCCAGTGTCACGTTTGACTGATCTAGTGAGCAGTGTGCGCAGACCTACAGTCCCCCAGACAGACAGTGAGCCATCAGCAGCCAGCAGAGCCCTTACTTCCCCAGTATCTGTCCCATCACACCCCTCCCCTTCCCCTGCCCAGCCATCCTCGAGCCCCCGGCCCTCGGCACATTGTGAGTATGTGGTGTCAGTGTCTGTGCTGGCATTACTGGCACAGCAGCATGAGGTTTTCTTTTTAATTTATTTCCTGGGAGTGTAAAAAGGCAGCAATGATGCTAGTGAACTAACATGCACACTGTGTAGATGTCTCTGGTCATTCGATCACATCGCTCACACCTGGGCAAGAACATGGGTCTTAAATGTGTCATCAGTGAGCACTTTTGAGTCTCTCACTAGTGTTACTGCATGTTGATAAAGCACAAAAAAAGTCAAAAGAAAAAGTTTCTCAATTTGGAGTTGTTTTATTCAAATAACTGATTAATAGAAAATATATAAACACTACTTTTTTTCAGGAATCTTTGATCAATAGAAAGTTCAAAAGAACAACGTTTATTTGAAATATAATTTTCTGTGACATTTGAATTGTCTTTCCTATCACTTTTGGTCATTTTAATGCATCCATTTTGAATTAAAAGATTATTTTCAAATAAGTTGAACGGTAGTGCATATGTAATGTATAGTTTATATGAATATATAGATTGATTAATAATAAAAATAACTTTTTGTTTTATGAAGATCACATTAAACCTTGGAAACTTTTTAACATGCTATTTATTTTTGCTTCGTTTCACATACACTTCTTATATGCAAAATTTGTAAATCCAAAAATAATTTAAACAAACCCCTTGACGAATTGTGATCGGACCATCTGAGACTGATCTTAGTATCAGATGTAAACACAGTTATACGGAGAGTCTTTTAATTGTGCCTGTAGTGATTGAGTGTTATTTTAACCTTCAGTTATTTGAGCTGTGGTATTTAGTTGTTTTAGTCCTGTGACTAACAGAGCTGGAAAGGAAATGGTGTGTGTGAAATCATGTAGTGTAGGTGGCTGAAATCTGTTTGGGTGGATTTTGTTTTTTATTTGTGTGCTTCTGCCTTGTTTAACACTGCAGCTTGTGTGTACTGATGCAACAAGACAGATTAGAAACGAGTCTGCTGAATGAATTAGATTAAACCTGTGGAATATATGTTGGTGTGTTTTAAAAGACGCAACTTTGCTTACAAATAATGCTCGTACTAGAGAATTTTGAGAAGTTGGCTCCTGACACTTGACTTCCTCCTCCTACAGCACGCAAACAGGAGATCATCAAAATCACAGAACAGCTTATTGAGGCAATCAACAATGGCGACTTTGAAGCCTATGCGTAAGTTGCTTGTGTGTGAGGTGTATTTTTAATTTTATTTAGCCACAATTGACCGAAATGTCATAGCACTGAAACTATTTTAATTCCTTTCAGTAAAATCTGCGACCCTGGACTCACCTGCTTTGAACCTGAGGCCTTGGGAAACCTGGTGGAGGGGATGGACTTCCACAGATTTTACTTCGAGAACTGTGAGTTGAGCCGTATTGCTGTTCACTTTCACCCTGTTGGTCATGATGTACAGTATGTTCTAAAGTGTGGCTGGTTTTTGCTCTGTCAGTGCTGTCTAAGAACAGTAAGCCCATCCACACCACCATCCTGAACCCTCACGTGCACCTGATTGGAGAGGAGGCCGCCTGCATTGCCTATATCCGCCTCACGCAATATGTGGACGGGCAGGGCCGGCCGCGCAGCAGCCAATCAGAAGAGACGAGGGTGTGGCATCGCCGGGACTCCAAATGGCAAAATGTCCATTTCCACTGTTCGGGAGCTCCGGCCGCCCCTCTCCAGTGAAGGTACACCCGGGCAATAACATGTCTCAAATGTGTCATCAGTGAGCTCTTTTGTATTATGAAGTGGAGAGTCTCTCACTAGTGTTACTGCATGTTGATAAAGCACAAACAAAGACAAAAAAAAACAAAGTTTCTCAATCGAGGTGAGGGGTTGATTTTATTAAAATTACAGATTAATAGAAAATATTATATAAACCCTACTGTTCAGAAGTTTGGGGTTGGTATGATTTGTTCAATGTTTTTGAAAGAAGTCTCTTATGTGCGGGGGCCGAGAGAGCTCAACGCTCTGCAACTGAAGAAAACACATACAAATAGAAAAACACCCGCAAATGTTTAAAACATATTCATCAGTTTCACATGTGCTCCAAATACTCACAACAAAACTGAACACAAAAATGTGCTGCAAATAGCACAGACCACAACGGAAATGTTTCCAGGGGACCCCAATAAGTGACGAACCCGGCTGGGACGGTAGTGCATATTTAATATATCATATATATGAATTTATTGATTTAGTAAAAATAACTTTTTGCTATTTGTTATATGAAGATCACATTAAACCTTATAAACTTTTTACCATGCAATGTATTTTTGTGATGTAAATATGTAAATCCAAAAATGACTACACATACGTGTAGACTTATGTTATGTTGTTTAATGGGAGAGTGGGAGTCTTTAACAAATGCTCCTTGTGCCTTAAAATTAACCACATTTTGTACACTACTGTTAAAAAATTTGGGATCAGTAAGGAGTGACAGCAAAATTCTGTTCATCAAAGAATCTTGAAAACAAAATATTCATCAAAAATATTAACTAACACAACTACTTTCAACTGTGCTAATAATTAGAAATGTTAATTGAGCACCAAATCAGCATATTAGAATGATTTCTGAAGGATCATGTGACACTGAAGACTGGAGTAATAATGCTGGAAATCCAGCTTTGCATCACAGGAATAAATGTTTTTGTAAAATGTATTCAAATAGAAAACGAATAACTAATAGAAATTGAATTGTTTTTGATCACATAAGTGCAGCCTTGGTGAGCATAAGAGTCTCCTTTCAAAATCATTAACAAAGAGTAGTGTATATAGAGTGATCAGCGCTAGTTTTCTCACTTTTTATTCCAGTGAAATTTTCACAGGGCAGGTTCTTTTTTGAAAGTCATTTCTCAAAGTATTGGCTACATTTAACACACATTGACCTGTAGCAGGGCATGTTGTCATAGTGGGTACCATCTGTTTTTGACACTAATTTGAGAAAAATATCCAGTTTTGAAATATGAAATGCTATTTTACATATGAAATAAACCATTTTTAGCCACGTTTATTTTAAATGTAAATTATACATAATTATCATTAAATGTGTTAATTGAATGTTATTTAATGCCTTTTCTGCAATTAACAATAATAACAGTTATGAAACAAATGAATTCATGAAACAGCACAAATGAAAAAGTTAAAATAATAAATTTAAATTAATGGCAAACAGAAGTAAACGAAACGATTAATCGTGATTAATCGCATCCAAAATAAAAGTTTGTGTTCACATAATATGTGTGTACTGTGCATAATTATTTTGTATATATTTAAAGGGACACTTCACCCATTTGCATTAAGCTTTGCATTGTTAGAAACCCAGTCATACTATTGAATGGTCATGCAACATTTTTTCATTTTCCCCCGAGACGAGAGAAATCTGTATTTACCTCTTTACACTTCCTCCTACAATGACGCAAAAATCGTCATTTTGCGTCATTGTAGGAGGAAGTGTAAGAGGGGGGGATTTCTGTTAAGACTACAAGCACTAGATCCACCCTTTCAAACCCGCCCATAGGGGGTTGGACCTAATGCGCTAACAGACCTATCACAGATCAGTGCGAGTGCGTTTGATTTCAACGGCAGAAACCTGCAGAAAACATGGACGAAGAAAGCTGAGTAGTAGGGGTTACCATACTCTATTTCCCGGACATGTCCGGCCGTCGAGATCGACAAAAATGTCCGGGATTCAGCTTTTGCTTTCTGCGGTCGCCATCCATTGTTTACATGCTCACCTTTTGTTTCAATCTAACTGAATTCACCCCGATTGGTGAATCTTAATGTAATGTTTACATGAATGCTAAACAAGTGATCGGTTGATTTGCGTTTTAACATTGCTAAGAAAATACCCGCACCTCCGTGAGAGATAGCCCATGAGACCGGTGCATCTCACAGGCGCGCTCATCAGTAATCACAGTAATACAGGGAGCAGGACGAGGCTAGCGCCGCGGGAGAAAGACGCGAGGCCGGATGCGTGATCGATTGAAAGACGCGAGGCCGGTGGCGTGATCGGTTGATGTGTGTTTTACCATTGCTAAGAAAATAGCTGCTACCTGCTCCTCCGTGCGAGATACGAGAACAGTGCCTCACAGGTGTCGGTCGTCAGTAATCACGCCACCGGCCTCGCGCCGTTCTCCCGCGCCCCTCAGCCTCGTCCTGCTCGCCACAGTAAACATGATGAATGGCGACTGTAGAACGCAAAAGCCGAATCCCGGACATTTTGGGCAAACTCGTCACGGAGACTCACTCGTAGCCTAGCCTTGCCTTGATGTTTTTGTTCTCAACTGCGCTGTCTTACCGGTAGGCGTGGCTTGGGAGTGGCCTTGTAGGGCAGCGAAGCAAGTGCATTCTGGGAGTTGTTGTCTTTCATCCACATAAGCCAAAAATACATTTTCTGGCTTTTCTCAGTCTAGAAAGCTCCAAATTCAAAAATAATTTCACATTTCTTCTACATAAATGACCCACTTTCAATACACATTCATGTCTCCACGGGTGAAATGACCCTTTAAGAAATATTTGCTTAAATATACTGTAAATATATATATTTGATTTGTATTATAGAAATATAAATATTTCATATATAAATAACACATTTTTCTTAAATATATGCATGCATGTGTGTGTATTTATATATACAAAATAATTATGCACAGTACACACACATATATTATGTGAACACAAACTTTTGGATGAGATTAATCGCGATTAATCGTTTCACAGCCCTAAAATCATTTAAGCACATGTGACAACTTGCCCCATTAGGGGAAACAAAACTTAAAATCTTCATTATATAGTTGTCTTGTCCCTTGAATATTATTAATCACCACTGTTTGGGGTTTTTCCGTTACTGAGATATAGCCCTTATGACAACTAGCTCCTCTGTATTTTTGTATGCACATTTCAGATACAATTTTGTTGTTGGACAAGATAAAGACACACAGTTAACACATTTTTTTTTTTTCCTCAGGTTGAGCTCATTGTAGCCACATCTTAACAAGAGTGTCCAGCCAGAAATGGAGAGTGCAAGAGTGAGGGAGGGGGGCGAGTTGAAGAGAGGGAGGAAGGAAAGCGAGCCCAGTGCCGGGTGTCTGTGAGTCTGCACACTGGGTCCGGCCCCCTCACCTGTCAATCACCTCACCTGCCAATTACTTTTGTGCGTCGTCTTCTGTCTTACTTTCAACTTTACCCCCTCCCTCCCTGTATCTTTACACCCGTGCGGAGACTCCCCCTGTTGTGCACATGTGCTGTGTGGAGTTGGACAGTCTTTGATTAGTACGGATAATAAGGCCTCAGCGAGTCGTCTGTGAAACACCACGCTTTCCGTCGCACCTTCCCAGTGTGAATAACGTTACACTGAATCGCCGTCCTCATTTACAGTGTAGATTTTCGATATAATTGTTGATATTATTATTATTACTACTATTGTTCTTACTGTTGTTATTAGTATTAAATACAAAAACAATTATCACTTATACCATTCACGTTCTGAATGCCAATGATTTTTAATTTATGTAAGACTTTTCTTTTCGAAACATTTTTAGAGAGCATGAATTTTTTTCAGTATATCCACAGCGGCCATTTCCGTGGTGATATGGAGAAATAATGGTCGGCGTTTATGTACAGGCTTCTCAATGTGATTCACATCCAACCGATGCGTCTGTCCATGTGTGTTCAAGCGTAAGTGGACATATGTTGGTATGTGTGTCTGTTTTGGGGCAGATCCCACCAGAGCCTAATCGAGAACGGCGTGACGTTCGGGGTCTTCCAGCTTTATTTCTCGCATCAATAGCACAGATTTGAAATAATTCATCGGATTTCAGTTGGCGTACTTTATATTGAAAGAGCAATTCCTGGTTTTTGGAAAGCCACAATCATGCTCTATATGTAACCTGTGACATTAAATTAGTATTAGATGTTAGTGTTGCGAATGTTTTTTTTTCAGCTGAACCAGCGGTATTAGAATAGCTCCTGTACAGTTGGACCGACTGAATCAAACCTGAATAAAAACCATACCTCAGCTGAATATCATAGGCAAACCAGATGACCTCCTCACTCATGTGTTTTCTAGGACTATGGAAAGATATGGACGTCCAATGGCATCATTTAGTTTGTTCGCAAAGTGGCTATTGTTTTAGTGTAGTTATTAGAGGCCATTAAAAAGCAGCTGGTTCAATAAGTTTGCGAAATTTGGTAAAAGCGGAAGAATTTTGTAGGTTTAAGCGTACAGAGTTGCATACTTTTTTTTGTGTGTGTGTGTTTCATCATTTATATTTTTTGCAACATATGGTGTTAACCATTATCAATTTTACTCATTCTATTTTTGAGAGTTTATATATATTTTGTCGTCAGTGTGCAAGACTTTTAAGGAGAGTGAAATTTGTTACCTTGGATCCTTTTTAAAGATTGTTTACCCTTTGGATGGGCAAAGTGCAAGGTGTGTGAAGACCTTTTGAAGAATGATGCGAAGGGTCGTAGTCAAAATCGGCAGCAATAGTTTTATATTTCAGAAGATGATAAGAAATAGTTTATGAAGTGTACGTCACACCTCGAGCAACTTTACGCTGGTTTCAGTCTATTTTTGAAGGCTTGTAATAATGGTGAACGGACGTGTCAGTGTGACATCATCACCTGGTCATGTGACTATTTTATTGCCCTTATATAGACTCGTATACTAATTGTGTCCTCAGGTTGTATTTATTTATTTGATTATATTACCGCAACTTTCTACGTGGTTTTTAAGTTTGTGTGCGTCGCACACTTTGTTTCATGTTCAGACTCACTGTTTTTGAGCTACATGTCATATCGATGATGACTACTGATCTTTTTTTGTTGTTATTATTTGAAAGAAATTGTCTGAAACGCCTTTCACGAGGATAAAAATAGGGAATTTTTCAAATCCAATCAAAAGGCTTCTTCCAAATAAAGCGACCCCCGTGAGGCACGTGTATGTGTGTTTGTGCTCCGGTGTTCTGCTTCTGTTACAGTTGCGTCTCATTCTTGGATGCTTTATCTCATGCAAGACTTCACCTGTGTTTATATAAGTTTCACGCCTGTCCACTCCCTTAAAAAAAAGACAAAATGACGAAAAAAAATGAATAAAACAGCATGTAAAAAGTGTACTGTTCTCTGTGTTTTTAGCAATGAAAATGAACATGTTAACGAGTGAAAGTGCACATCACTATTAAAACAGGACACACAGTATTGAAACTGCAGTTTACTTGCATTTCAGCTGGAATTTCTTTGCATGATAGTCACTTGAACACTAGGTTTGGTGTTATTTCTCTTTTTGATTTCATTTTTCTATTGAATGCTGGTTTACCTAAACCTTTCTCTTATCTGTTTTACCAGCTTTGTTAAGTGCATATATATATATATATATATATATATATATATATATATATATATAATATTTTGTCCCAAAATGATACTGACAATGGCAGTGTAAATGACGAATACTATAGCTACAAAATGTCGATGATATTAAGATTATGGAAATGGTGATATTTCTACGGCATGCTTTTGTATTAAGCTCATTGTTGTCAATGCAGGGTGACTGATATTTATATTAACGACTATAAGATTACTCATTAGTATGAGACTGCTTGACTTCAGAGAAGCACTTGCAATACTAGCTAAAATATGCATGAGTTTTTCAAAATCACTTTTAAGCTAAATTTCTATCGGCAGTGACATAGTTCTGCTATTTGTGCTTTGCGGATGCTCACCAAACATGAATGGCCAATTGTTTCTGACTTTTATCAGTCTTTTACGACTAACTTAACAGAGATCCAGAGTATTTCCACCTGCACCAACAACCCTGTCCGTCTTTAAGCACAGGACTGTTTCCGTTCCACCCGTCACGTCATTTCTCTGATTGGAAACACTACCGGATAGTTTCTCTGAAGTTGAGTTTTCTCACAGTAACCCTCTGTTAGTTTTGTTTTTCTGTATAAGATAATGTTCTCTTTGATTTCTGATGATTCTTACTCTTGTTATTGCTCTGTTCTCAAACATGCTCTGTGTATTCCCTGACTTAAGCAAATGTGTTCAAAAGATATAAATAAATGAGATGATTTAAATACTGAAGAATCGTGTGCATGTTTCTTGAATATTGATAAGCAATATTTATTTTGAAGGGTTCCCCATCATAAGAAAAACTATCCACCTTGGTTTTGGAAACTTTTTTTTTCCATAGGGATTTAAAAAGGTCTTTGTTAAAGAGTTATGCCAAAGGTGAATCACAACATTACCAACTTTAAAATAAAGCAAAAAGGTATTTGAAAAAAAAAAGATAAAGAAGGATAGATAGAGAGTGTGGCTTTTATGAGAGAAAGAACTACAATCCCATGAAGCATTGTGAATGACAATCAGATGATGGGGAAATATAAAACTATTGACTTAAACACTTAGAAAGATTTTATAAATATAGAAACAATATGGTCATTCTATAATTTAGGGTAAAAAATGTTTAGTGTAAACAATTTTCTTCAGAAAAATCATATTTTATCAATTCAAGAGGACGCATACAATAATCTCACACCAATATTTTATCCACCCTATTTTTTCAGTTTGCTCGAAATTGCCTTTGTGTCCCTTAAATTACGTTTTTGTCTGCATTTTGAAGTAAGTGGGTCTTCAAAGTAAGTGGGAACTCAGTGGGACTGAGTTCAAAATAATGGATAATAAATGTTAAAGTCAGGATTATCTATATTAAATTTATTTCCACAACCTAAATTAATAAATTGAGTTTAAATTTAATTTTCGTTAAAATAAGAAAATATTTCATTTTATTAATTTCTGCAAAAATTCTGTCAACTATGTTACTAACCAAACACACAAAAACTAAAAAATGGTTTTCACAAAACCATGCGACCAGCATCATGTGATGTGATTTTCTTCTGCAGCATTATGGCAAATATCCTCTTTTTTTATATATATATATATATTTATCTCCAATGACCTATTGTCAAGGAGTATATTAATTGGCAACTATGTTGGGTCCATTGTTATGGTTTGCAATATTTTTAGGTTTTTATTTCAAATATATATTAAAATGTTAATCTGATCAAGAAAATGACATTTGGTTGTTCAGGCAAGGCCTGCCAATGAAATTATGAGGCAAAATGGTGAATTTGTCAACTATATCTGTCATTGTCAGCTATGTTTTGAATGATTTTTTTTTTTTTTTTACATTTTAAATATCTAGACTGCTGGTTTTGATATTATTTTAGGGTATAGTTTACATCCACACAGACTGGAGTTTTGCATGACATTCTCAAAACTATCAAAATGATCTTTAAAGTAGATTTATGCTAAAAATTAAAAAAAAAAACACAATTCTTAGAAGTCTTAAAATAATCACTATATGACCAAAAACAATGCATATTTGAGTCACTTAAAGTGCAGCACTCTTAATCAGTGTATGAGTGGGATATAGTTTGTCCGTAACATAGTTGACAAACCAGAAAAAAAAAAAATGTTTTTTTTAATATCAAAGTAGTGTTTAATGATTAAGCTTTGCAACTAGCAGATAAGTTACACTGATAAGATAAATAAACTGAAACCATATTTTTTACACTGATGTGAAATGTACCCTAAATTATAGAATGACTCGTATACAAATATTTAAAATAGTTTGAGAGCGTAGTGGGACTGACTTGCAGTGCTTCATGGGAGAGTATAGGCGTTATAGAGTTATTTAAGATTCCTTTGCAGAATCATGGGAAATGTAGTTTTTCACCATGAATTCCGCTGTTAAACATGATTATTTCTGGAACCCGACTGTTGCACTCTATATTGAGGAGTTTTAAAACGGTCATTTCCAGGCCTGGATAAAGTTAAAAAAAATAATTCATAGAAAGTTGTGTTGTGCTTGAGTAGAAGTCAGCATGCCAGCATCAGTCTGTCCATTGAAGATTTTGGAAGACATTTGTAAACTACTAAGTATTGCAAATGAAAATCTGCGTTTTCAATCACTTTTTTTACTTTTATTTTCAATCGGTGTACACATTTTAATTAAAAGGTCTACTCTGGGGAAAAATGAACATTGTTTTTTTTTTCTTACCTTTGACATGAAGTGATAAAATGTATGAATAAAATGTAAATTGCTTTGGATTAAAGTGTCCACCAAATGCATTATTGTAACATTAGTGGTTCTGCTAGATGTGTGTGCTTTCAGGCTTTGACTTGTTTGCATTTATAAATGGCCAACCTCCATCTTAAATGGAATTTATGATGACCTGTTTCCAGTCTTCGCTAATTAAAGCGGTTAATAAAAATGTAGGCAATGGGCCCTTTTCAAAGACTTCCCTCTTTTGGAAAGTCGTGGAAACGCTAATGGGTTTTTACATTTGCTATTGGAGCAAATGGAAATACAAAAATGATATCTGCTGTTTTCTCCCATTCACCGCTATAGAAGTTTACCCAACTATGATGACTTCTGCTTTTGAGAACCCGGAAATGTGAAAAGGGTCCTTTCAATACTGCATGTTTCATAATCACATCAGTAGCAACCAAATAAATTATGCTGTAAAAAAAAACACACACACACAAAGTCAAAACTCAAACCAGTCTGTCATAAAAATCCCATTTTCACAACATTGTGTTCCATAAATAACATAAGAATCAGTCTGCTTATAAAACATGAAAACAATAACAAAAAGACATTTAATATCGTATCTGTAATCGTATTCAGGCCAGTTTAACTAGTCTCTCACTGGCCTCCCAGAGTTTTTTTGCTACTCCAGAATCTCTAGCGAAGGCTCGCAGAGGAGCCGGCCGACAGTCAGTGAAATATCCTCCGCTGTGCGGGAGCACCTCGTCTGATACAGCGCAATACACCACCGTCTGCGCCCCAGCCTCGCACGAGACAAAAAACATGAACATCACCACCTGCACAAGGATCCGGTACAGAATCGAGTAATGAGAGGTCCAGCTACTCTGAACGTAACCTGAAAGAGACAAAAGACACAATGACATTCACAATGATCAGTTCAGATAATTAGAGGTCCTTGCTAGGGTAAAGATCACTATTATTACTGCTCATACTCAGGGACACCAGGAACACTCTAGCAATCTGTTTCACAGTTGTAAAATGAGAAAGTCAGGCAATATTTTATATCTCACCAGGGTGAACGGCATACGCAGTCACTCCTTTCCCCTCCGTCATGCGAGCAAGCTCCTGTGTGAAGTAAATGTTGGCCAGCTTGCTGCGGCAGTAAGTGAAGAACGGGAACAGGTTGTAGTTGAGATCTTGGAAGTTCAGCCTCTGGTACTTGTAGCTGGAGCAGGTGAGATTGATCACTCTGCTCGGGGAGCTCTCTTTCAGCCGCGGGAGGAGAAGGTTCGTCAGTAAGAAGTGGCCCAGGTGGTTCACGCCGAAGCACATGGAGAAGTTGTCATCCGTCCAGTCGAGAACACTGGGGATACCTGAGGGGAAATAACGATTTTGAGCCATTCAGACCCAGCCTGGGTTTCCCCATGCTGCCGCGATTTTATTCCCGCTGCTAGGCAGCCTGGACACCATGGACCAGATTTTCCCCTCAAAAAGGGAACCAATCACAGAACGGGGAGGGAGCAGCAAGACGATGACGACGTCTATGCGACACACCAAAACAGTTTGTTTATATCTATGGATCCAACATGGCATCAGACGCGAAGTTACCTTTCGATGCAGCCTTAGATAGTGTTCTAAGTAATTTAGAACGCAAGTTTATTTCGTCTTCTTCCTCGTCGAATTTCTGTCACTCATCTGGTATAATTGAAACGATTGGCTAAGAGCTACGTACAGGCGCATTTGATAGACATTCGTAGCGCCCAATAAACGGCTCTGGGCATTCATAAACCACGCCTCAAATACGAGAAAATGAACATGGTTCCCAGACCACGTCTCAATGAGACGAGGTCTGACGTTAGCCAGGCTAATTCAGACCAGGGGTCTTCAATCTTTTAGGGTGCGTTCACACTTGGCATGTTTGGTTCCTTTGCTCCGTTCATTTGAATAAGTGTGAACGCTGCCATCCGAACCCTGGAACACACCAAACAAGGACAGAGAGCACTGAAAAGATGGGTCTCAGTACGCTTCCAAATTAACTCTGGTGCGGTTTAAATGAAATACGAATGCAACACGGACCAAAGACGTGTAAATGAGCCAAAAACGGGACATGATGTCACAAGATGTAACCCTAAAAAGGACAGAATGCTCAAGCATTCTGCAAGATAAATCTAATAAGCCTGACTTTTCTGTCTCTGTTTCTCCCTGTTTGGTCTTTGAGGCTACAGGAGTGGAGAGAAGCTTCTTGCTTCTCTGCACACATCTGTTTTAATGTACACTCTATGTATGTGAGTGTGTTTCTTGGAAAGCAGCCTAGAAAGGGTCCCTTTTTTTGTTCAGGAGAGAGGGCCCGAAAGGGCTGCCTTCAGCCGGAAAGTGGGCATAAATGGACTCGTCTCACATTCTATAAGAATGTAATGTATATTCTCATTGGTTGGCTCTTACACCCCCTGAACCTTGTATAAATGCTGATGTTTGCAAGTAAAAGCAGAGAAGGTCGGTGAACACCAATTGGCTTCATGTTCCTGACTCTCCCAGGCCTGTAATTCTTTTCAATCCATGAAAAAGGAACAAGACTGAGAATGAGGCATGAGAAACAATAAATAGAGATAAAATATTCTAACACACACCTATTTTCTCTCATCATAGTCACGATGTTGCCCATCACAGTTCGGTACAGGCATCAGAACCGTGTCTCCTCGCAGCAGATCTTCGTTTGTGTAAGTGACGGAGGGATTCCTGCCAGTGTTTTGACTCCTTCACACATTTTATAAGCTCTTCACGAGTTCTCAGCTGATCAAAATACCATCATATGTAGGCTACGCATATACAGCGAGCACATTTATCCCAGCACACAGCATCGTTTTGGATGTTCGGTAAGTTCACTCGCAAAATATACGTCATAAAAGCTGACCAATCAGCTGATCAGGTTGTGAATATATCCCAGTGCCTTTAGGTTCGGTGTTAAAAATGCCAATAAGCAGACCAGGACTAAAAGTGTTTTGTATTTTGGTCCGGACCAAACAAACCAAGTGAACCGAACTACAAGTGTGAACACACCCTTAGATGCCACAGATCCCCAAAATATGATCATCTTTGTGCGAGGGACAGTTATATATAATTTTTTATGCATAAAGAAAGACTTAATTTATACTGTGGACATGTGTATATATATACAGTACTGTGCAAAAGTCTGAGGCACGTTAGTATTTTCACCCCCCAAAAAACGTTTTAAGCCTGTTATCATCTTTTGCTTTAGTATTTCAGTAGAAACTATCAGTTTCCATTTCCAAACATTCCTTTTGCCATTAATTGTAATAATCCAGTGAGATTTTTGTGTGCACATGTTTCTTCAGGCATCTTGGAGATGTTGACACGGTTCTTCTTAGGGATGCACCGATGCATCGGCTGAACATCGGTAACGGCCGATATTTGCCTCGTTAACTGCCATCGGCCATCGGGAAATAAAAATGACATTCGCCGATGTCACATGGGCGTCAGTTTGGTTTGATATGCTGGGGACAGAGACGCATTCGGAAGTGCATTTTCAGAAGTGCTGGGTACAATGACGCATTTATTTATTTATTTTTCTATGAGAAAACTCCTTTTCTCGAGAAAAGAACGACCATGGTGTGTAGCAGAAGAAGCGGCGGAGTATGCACGATCCGCGAGTGCTGAAGACGTTCTGCACGGCTTTGATGGGTGCGCAGGAGGACACAAATGGGCGGCGACCGCTTCTTCCAGTGGCGGGAGCTTTTCCCTCAGCGCCGTCAACAGATAGAGCGTTAACTGTACACACCGCCGCCGACTTGAGCTGCAAAGAAGCTCTGGCCTCCCTGTCAAGGACGCTTGTCAAAAAGTACGGGGAAGCTTGACCGCTCTGAATAGTGAGTGAGAGCGCGCGCGCGGTCGGGGCTCTCTCTCTCTCGCAGAAGAGCGCGTGCGCGTTTAAAATTTAATATGAACATTCACCCGTGTTTTTTCCCTCATAAATGCGAACACGAAAAATAAAATGAATATTATAATGTTTTTTTTGTTGGGTCAGACAATGATTACCAAATTTCTCTCTCATATTGCTCCTCATAACAACTGAAAAAGAACTTATAAATAAGGTTATAACTGTCAACCAGAAATTAAGTGACATTAAAGGTTTTTTTTGTTTCATAAATTGCTTGGTCTGATTGAATTTGTGCTCATTCTAGGATAGTGTGATCAAGAGCCGAAAGACTTGTATGTTTCAGTGGCACAAAAGAAGGAATAAATAACAAAAAGAAAAAACATCGGCATCGGCATCGGCCATCGGCCAAGTTGTTATGTTAAACATCGGTATCGGTATCGGCCCAGAATTTCCCAATCGGTGCATCCCTAGTTCTTCTGGATTTAGTCTCAGTTTTTTTCTGTTTCTACACGTAATCCCAGATGGACTTGATGATGGTGAGATCGGATCTCTGTGTGGAGCACCGGCTGTTGTCAGACTCCTTGTGCATACAAAAATCTCACTGGATTATAAAAATGAATGGCAAAAGGAATGTTTGGAAATGTAAACTGATATTTCCTACTGACACACTACAACAAAATAGATAAATAACTGGTTTAAAACCATTTATTTTGGGTGAAAATACTAATTTGCCTTTTACACATATGTACTGTACATAAAAATCATCAATCATCACCTGCATTATTGATCAAAATATCCAGCCGCTTCTCCTTTTGTAGGAAGGTTTTGCAGAACTCTCGTATGGACCTCATGTTGGCCAGGTCGACCTCCATATATAGTACATTCATACTGTGGCTCCTGCCTTTGATTTCTCGCACGGCCTTTCTCGCTTTCTCCTCATCCCTGCAGGCGATGATCACACGAGCACCTCGTAAAGCCAGTGCCACAGCAGTCTCCTTCCCAATCCCGCAGTTTCCACCTGAAACAAACATACAAGTCTCAAACCTCTCATTCATAATAGGAATGAATGGCCTTTCCATACAGGACTCCAGAATAACACAAAGTGACATGATTCATATCATAACCAATGCGATTTAGCTTTACATGAAGGTTTGGCTTTTAATATGCAAAGGAAAGAAGGTATACAATAAATATTACTTGTATGACCTATATCAACTTTCATTCACTTGCTGTCAATCACGTTACACTAAGAGATACTACATAGCCAGAGATATGAAGCCAAAAGTACTCACTTACCTGTTATAAGAACCGTTTTTCCATCTAACCTCTTCACATCCATGCAATACCTCCTCCGTTTCATCCATTTCAATATCAAAAAGCACAAAAGTGCGGATATTATAGTATATAACAGATACATGCTCTGTTAGCTAAACCAGCATAAGACAATCTGTCCTATTTAAACGGTGGCATCAGAAACTGTGATACTGTAGCCATTAGCTGCGCAGTGCGCACGCTAGATTTACCATACAGTCGCGAGGGTAGGGGGCGCAAGCGTGCGCTAATCATGTAGATGACCCTGTATCATCTCACTGTAGAATGAGATTGAGTTTACACATGGAGCTGTGCAAACCGTTTTGAGTTGACAAGTCTGACACTCGCAACTATGACGATTATAAACCTTTCTTTGGGGCAAGCTGATGCGGTTATGAAATCTATAGTTTTAGAGGATCAAATATCATCTGATGTCAAAGACACGCTAAGGGTTTTCTTGCAAAAGCTCACAGAAAATGCCAGGTAAGGAGCTATTGTTGGAGTGATGATACATTTAGTAACATTTTACTAAATAATAAGTACTGTTTCATGCTGTTTTGTTGTTATATGATTTGATAAAGTAAATTTAATTTAATTTAATTTGGAATGAGTGGCTCTTTAAACCAGCTTTGAATTTTACTGTCATTCCAACCTGTAACTTAAAGCTTCAAAATATTACTTACTTAAACACACACACACACGCACACACACACACGTACAGTACCAGTCTTGTCCAAGTTCGGAAGTCCATGTTTGGAAACATAACTATTTTTAATGTTTAAAAATACAAAAATTTAAAGAAGTCTCTTATGCTCACCAAGCCTGCATTTATTTGATCAAAAATACAGAAAAAATACAAATTGTGAATGTGAAATATTACTGAACAATATAAACTACCATTTAAAAGTTTTGGGTCCGTATTTTTTTCTTTCTTTATTTAATACTTTTATTCAGCAATGATGTATTAAATTGATAAAAAGTTTGTGTGTAATTTGAATTGATATATCAGTCAGTATAATTATAAGCAACACTATTATGAAATCAGCATTAGCAAGACAAGAATGTTCTAGATGCCATTAATCACAATGCAAAAAAGAGCCCATATCTGAAGAAACGCCCATATTTTATTGTAATGCACTTGCAAAATGTGTGATGAGAGATGGTATTTTTATTGGCAGGAGTACAGGCAAACGAAGCAGAGAGCGCTCCCTGGAGGAGGCTTTACAGATCCTACAGAAGATCCCAAAAGAAGCACTTCATTCCTTACAGTCTGCTGCTCTTCGCCAATTTGCTCAGCTACTTTTGGCCTTACAGTTAGAGGCAGTGACCATTTCATCTGCCTGCCGCAAATTAGACCAAGTAATTTCCACCTTCACTTTAATAGGACATCATTTTTTTTATTCCTGTTTGTTGGTTTCCCTTAAAACAACACCTTCGTAACTCTGTTTTTACAGATTCTGCAGGTCTTTGTTGAAATAAACTACTCCATTGTCTTTGAAGAAGTCAAACAATACCTGCAGAACTTTTTGCATCAAAAACAGGTATGAAATAATATATACATATAACAAATATTAAAGAAATTAATTTTGATATATAAACACACTTTTTTTTTTGCAGGCGTTTTCATTAAAAGATCTTCAAATAGGTAGCTTGTGCTTTAGTTCACTTCTATTTTACAGAGCTTTTTATATATGAAGAGTTCAGATGCAAAAGCCTCTAAGTGCCATCTGAAATTTTCTTCTAGAATTATCATTTTTATAAAGCTTGTATATTAAAGTTAAGTAATTTCACTTAAATGTCAATTAATAGGTAATTTGCATTGCCATTTAAGTGAAATTATTGAACTTAAATATACGAGCTTGATAAAAATGATCATTCTAGAAGAAAATTTCAGATGGCACTTAGAGGCTTTTGCATCTGAACTCTTCATATAGTCATATCTGCTGTGTTGTAATAGTTGTGTGTGTCCCATGACAGCCTGCATGTTCTTGGAGGACAGCACCATGGGACGAGCGGTTCTGAAGACAGAATGCAGCACCCTGCTTTGTAAAGTCGCTGAGCTGATTCCTGTTGTTATGTCAGATGAAGAAGCCAGAAATGGACCGTTGTGCTACCAGACTGTCAAGGTGGAAATCTAGTTTTGTAACACCCACCTTTTTGAAGCTTTACTGCATTAATGAAACAACAGTTGATGTGGATCTGTATACTCATAGGACCTGTTGTGTTGTGTCTCAGGTTTGTTTGCAGGTGTTTCAGCTGCTGCCAAGGCAGGTGGCCCTGTTGGTCTACAGTAAGGACAGTGTAAATATGAGTGTGAGAGAGATTTTGGAGTTCTTGATGAGCATCATCTTAGGAGAGGTTTGTGTTTGTGGTCGCAACTACTGTATGTTTTTGGAAATCTAAAGTTATTTTGTCTAGCAGTCTAATTTTGTGTAATTTCATGGTGTCTCTCAGGTTTCCAGCAGAGATACGCGGTTGTTGGCAGGCACTGCGGTTGCAATGCTGCTCAGCACGCTGTCTGACAGTGAGTGTGCAGGGTCAGCTGCCCTGAGTCTGCTGCAAATCACCAACACAGGTGAACTATAGTATTTAATTGCAGTTAAAGCCATATAACCTTTTGCTAAAAGACTGTTAAATGCAATTTTTTTTTTTTTTTTTATCAAAAAAAAAATTAAAATAGTAATTTTGTGAAATATTTCTATTTTTAATGTTTTTGAAAGAAGTCTCTTTATGCTCATCAAGCCTGAACTTATTTGATCAACAATAAAGAAAAAAACAGTAATATTATTTTAATTTAAAAGAACGGTTTTCTATTTTAATATACTTTAAAATATAATTGATTACTGTGATGCAAAGCTTAATTTTCAGCTTTCATTACTCCAGTCTTCAGTGTCACATGATCCTTCAGAAATCAATGTTGGAAACAGTTGTGCTGCTTAATATTTTCTGGAACCTGCAATACTTTTTTCAGGATTTATTGATTCATTTATTGAGTTTTTATACTAAACCCCTGGTCAGAGCCTGACTCCACCCACTGGCAATATTTGAAAAATGCTGGAAAAGTGGGCAGACCCCAGCGGAGATAGAGGGGACGAACCGAGGGCGGAGTTGAGCGGGGGGCATGCACATGAGACCCGCAGTGATGGATTAATTGACAGCTGTTGTCAGACTCGCTAAAATGGAGAGTGACGCAAGTAGCTTTGCAACAGAGCTGTCATTTGAAGTTGAGGACTTTTCTCCCCCACCTTCACCTGAAGTGGAGGAGGGTGAATTGCCTGTGGACACAGGGCCAGAGCCATATCAATTCGAGCCGCTGGCTCAAACTGCGGTCAATTTTAACATTGAGCTCATTTTTTTGTAAATTTGGAGTGCTGTCAATACAGAGAACAACGACAAAAATCGGTGTTGCCTACACCGTGTTATCCTCTTTTTAAAATTTGCACCCTGTTGACTTCAATGGGGCAAGTTTTAAACCTGCTTTTAGCCTCTTAACATCCTTGATGTGTCATTACAAGTGCACAGCCAATGTGAGTGATTCCTTCAGAGTGAACACGGGTGAATCTGACTGCAGTAGATGTGAAAGATATTAATAAAAATGATGTTATTTCAGCCAGCGCACATACCTGTATTTACGTCCTGTTTTCAGTCGAAGTCCATAGTAATCGATTGTCGAGTTCACGCGCGTGATCATAGGTAACTAAACCTATGCGCGTGAACTCGACAATCGATTACTATGGACTTCTTTTGGGACTTTAGTCCATTAAAAATTTTAAAAAGAGGATAACACGGTGTAGGCAACACCGATTTTTGTCGTCGTTCTCTGTATTGACAGCACTCCAAATTTACAAAAAAATGAAAATTGACCGGAGTTCTCCTTTAACTCCCGCATCGCGATCGGCATCCGACGATGCTAGCAAAGCAGCCGCGCAAGGGAGAATGGGGCCAGAGTGGTAAAACATTAGCATTATGGCTAAATTAGGCTAATGCTCATAGCAAATGCTAACGAACTATCAAAAATTTAAAACCCATGCATTTAGGTTAATTTTGGTGTGATTTAGTGTTAATAATTAAGCGAAAAACAGAGATTTCAAGTGTCCCTCTACAATTACAAATTATTCTGTCTCAACAGGTGCACCTGTGGGCACTGCAGCTCACTGTCCCTGGTAGAGAATGTTTGTTGTAGGGAGATACCCAAGGTATAGCTATAAAATATATCAAGACCAGAGTGTTAAGTCCAGTTAATTAATTTAATAAGTACTATACACAAAACCGGGGTTCATACAGATAAGGTAAATGGGTAAATAAAAATACACAAATTAAACAAAAAGGTACAAAATAAAGTGCAGCAGATGCAATGACTGTGGAAACTTTAACCATTGAAAGGTTACTATGACAAAGATATCGCATTCAAACAGATTTTCCACATAATGAATATGATTGACCTGAAGAATGCTGTATCATATACTTGGATATTTATGAACAATATCACTCTCATAGCCATGCAAAATGGCTCTAAAGCTTCAGCCTATCTGATAAAGATATAATTTTGTGTGAAAAGATTGCTTTATCAATAAAATTAAACACTAATTTCACATATATTGTCTTTGAATAATTTAAGTTCCATTTCATAAATCATAAATTTCAAGTCAAATTCAAGTACTTCAAGCATTTTAAGCACCTTGTACGAACCCTGAAAAAACAAACAACCTCCACATACCAAATATTAAATAAATCATCCTAACAAAGCTGTAATATACATTCTCATGTTGTAGGTAGTACACAGGTGTGACCAGATTGGTGGAGTGGGCTGTGCAACAGCACATCCAGGCTTTGAGCCAGTAGAACTAAACCCCTATGTGTTACAAGCTGTATATGGCACTTAAGTCCAGTTATATGGTGAGATGCAAGAGTCAGTTATAAACAGGTTAGTTCCAGGAAGAAAGGTTACATTTTATATAATTAAATATAAAAAAATAAATGTGTATTATAGATAACTCAGACAAGTATAAGTTACCTGTGGTTGGATTGCTCTTCAGAGCTCTCACTGTGAATTCTCCATGCTTAAATTTTGGGAAAACGATTTGAGTATCGCAGATCACCAGCTGCAGTGGATGCCTGTGATCTGCCTGCATTTTCATTATAATGCATCGCAGCAAGCTGTAGTCTGAAAGGAAAGAAATACATTAATCAATATTCTAATGAAATAATCTCTAACATGACTTAAGATAACTATAATAAGTTACAAATGTGTTTTTACAGGTTACAACATTGTAGTGTATTTAGTAAGCAGCACTAAATGTGTAATCCATTATCTTGTTTACCTGCACAACATTCCTTTGAAGGAGAACACCACATGTTTGGCTGAGAACTTCAGAATGAGGCTGTGGAAACACTCGATTCCAGAGGTGTGCTATTCTGGACTAATTTTGTGCATGTCTTTATGAAGACGTGGTGACAACAAAATTGCTGTGAATATTTCACATGCTGCTGTGCCTAAACAAACTGTTTCCAATAATAAATCAGCATATTAGAATGATTTCTGAAGGATCATGAACTGAAGACTGGAGTAATGGCTGAAAAAAATTCAGCTTTGGATCAAAGCATATTAAAATAGAAAACCATTCATTTAAATTGTAATAATATTTCAAAATATTACTGTTTTTCTTATTTTTTGATCAAATAAATGCAGGCTTGTTGAGCATAAGAGACTTAAAAAAGAGTAATGTTTCCAAACTTTTGATCTGTACTGTATATGTATATTAGAGCTGTCAAATCGATTAATTACATCTAACATAAAAGTTTATATATATATATATATATATTTATATTTTTCTTCTTCTCAAAATATGTGAATTTTGTGCATCTCAGAACCGTGGAGATTGACATTAGGTGAGCTACAGGTGGACTGCCGTCCCAGACGTCAAGACGGAGTGGACAGACTGGCTGTATGCAGGGGGTTGTTAACTTGCTGCAGAAATGACGTTCTCGTCAGTCGCCATGGCAACCAGCGGGTACGAAATCACATACACTGCTTTCACCAAGAATGATCCAAAGTGGAGCATATAATTACTTACTTTTTCTTTTGTTTTATCAGACTTGTCTTCTCTTGAATGGGTTGTTCCCCTTCATCTCAACACTTTGTGAAGAAAAGCTTGACTGTCATTACTATGTTTTTCAAGGTACAAGCTCTCTGTCATTCTGCAGATTGCTGGGTCTGTGCATGACCGCAGTGACAAAAGTCATTTCATTGGTTGAATGAATATGTGTTTTGTAGTGTTTACTATCTGGCTGAAGAGGCTGAAAGAGTGTCTCAGTGAGGTTTGGGAAGTTACTGGTGCTCCTTTAGATTCAGACCTCCAACAGCATCTTACACAAATCATCTGGAGTAATGCAGAGAGCCCGGTAAGCCTTTTGTTTACTATGAAACAGAATATTCTTTGTTTTAAGGTATATGTGTCTGAACAAACCACTAACACTAAGTATTGGGTTAGATGGGCTTTTTTTTAGCACAGGCAAGAAACACTCTATTTTTTCCCCAAAAATTTAAATCTATAATAAATGATTCAATCAGCCTTAAGAAGCATAAAAACATCCATACAGCTGGTGTTTTCTTTATTATTTTTATTGTAGTTGGATGGTGTTGCAGAGGTGGCACGCAGTGCTTTCTGTCTCCTTATGGAGATATATGAGAAGGATTGTTCGCACTTTGGGAACACAGAGAAAAGACTTTATGTGGAGTTACTGAACAGGATATCAGAACTGCCTTGGGAATCCAAAGCAAAGTATCTACTACTTACAGCGGTTTTACCATACACAGGAACTGATAAGGTAAGAAGAACTTAAATCTAGTAAAATTAAAATTAAATCTAATAAGACTTAATCTAGTCTTATTAGCCTCAGTTCAGTATAAAATGTAAATAAATGTTACTGAAATGCAATTTCTCTACTTAAAAGGTTCTGGAGCTGTATCCAGCCCTTTCCTCTCACATCCTAAAATGCCTCTCCAACAATCACCTTTCTCCATGTGCCTCAGAAGTCTACAAATTCCTCCTTCAGGAACAGAAACGTGAGCTTTTTATAAATGCATCCCAAGAACCCCAGCCCACCGACCAAGACTTGGCCAATCAATGGGCTCGGCGATGGCAACCAGTCATCCTGGAGGCTTTGACTTCAGAAGTAACTCTACTTCAAAATAATGCCTCTTGCCATCTTCTACCATCAACACTACGCGTGTTTCCAGGTGCTTTTAACAGTCTGCTGTCAGCTCTGGATCCCACGGCTCCTGGTCACCTTCATGCATGGGCCTGTGTCATGAGCGCCCAGCGGGTCACAAGTGGACATTCCCTCTGGGGTGCAGACAGCCCCCATGCTCTCAAGACTCTCCATCTTGCCCTCTCCTCTCTGGATGACAGTGTTCGGCTTGCAGCTCTGAACCTCCTCTGCTGCAGTCCAAAGACTAAAGAAGCCCCATCACAAGTAGAGTATTCCTCCCTGAGAGACTTCATCCCGCTCAATCTCAACAGCGAATCGTCACCGTTCCGTCAGCATCTTCAGGCAGCACTGAGGAAGTTCTTGGTGAGAATAAGAGACAGTTGCATGGCAAGCGTTAAGGGTCATACTAGTAAAAAAGGGCTCACAGAGGAAGAGGATGCGAAGCTTAAAGAAGGAGTTGGTAAGAATTTTTTTGTTTAATGTTATGTATTTTTTTTTTATATTTGATTTCAACATTTATATTTGATGATGGTCTTTGACTTCATACTGTCACCTATTGGTGTGGATGAACGTTTCCGGTGCCGTTGTAGAAGTTCGTAGGTGTATTCTTCACCCATGATGATTAATAATAAACCAAAGTGTCAGATACTAAGGGGGTTACTGATATTTAAAGGGGTCATGGCATATTTTAATACGCCCCATGAGTTTCCCTTATAATATTAATAAAGCTTTTTGCACAAAAAAGCAAATATATATGCAGAATTTTTTTTTATTTTCAACCCTTATTCTGACCCTCTCCTGAAATGATCTGTTTTAGTGGTGTCAGCTGTTAAGTAGTGGGGCTTTTGGTGAGATGAATCTATTCATCAATGTCTTGCTCTAGAGGCATTCATATGCAAATGTTTTTGCCAATGTGATGTCACAGATCCTACAATATCCAAACAAACCATTTTTGGAGTTTGGTTAACTAAATGCTGTTTATAATGAGGAGGATGTTTTAAGCTTTGAAACTCTTAGGATGTTTTAATGATACAAAGAAAGATCAAGAAAAGATCAAGAAAAAGTGTATTTCTCATGTCACAACCCCTTTAAGTCAGTTGTATTCACCTGATCTCAAAATGGCCGCCACCATATGTAGAGGGTCCCCCATAAGTAGAATAAATCAAATTTTAAACATTTGTCAGATGTATCATTCCTTTTGTTTAGGTATAAAGGTTTTAGCAAATAACATGTAGTGCACTTTTAATCAATAGAACAGAAGTGAAATTGTGCGGATTTTTTGTGTGTTTTCCCTCAAGAGTTTGTTGACTGGCTCTCCCAGTTGTCATTGGTCTATTTGACTCCTGACAGCAGCTACCAGAGGAAGAAGACTGTTCTGCTCCTGCTGTCTGCAGTGCTGGAAACATGCACAGACACCTGGAGTCCAGACAGAAAGAAGGGACAACCACCTGGTAATAAAACACTTACAAAAACTTGCCGTGGTAATATCGTGTTTTTGGTAATAATATGTTTCAGGTTTTTGAAGTGCCTTTGAATACATTTTGTGGATTTCTTGATGTTTTACCTATTATTGATCACTAACTTCAAATTGATATTTTATGTTCATTGCTATGAACAATTGTTTTTTGTATTTTTCAATACAATGAAATGATATGAAATGAGGGATGTTTGTTTTTTTTTTTGTTTTTTTTTTCAGCCAATATGTCTACTCTTATAAACTGGGCTAAAGTAAGGGGAAAGTGGGATTTCTTCTCAAAGTCAAACCTGCTGGTCCTGATTGGATGTTTGGAGGATTCAACCAATGAGGTAAAACAAAATGAATATACAATACCGTTCAAAAGTTTGGGGTCAGTAAGATTTTAAAGAAATGAATACTTTTATTCAGTAGGGTGCATGAAACTGATCAAAAGTGACAATGAAGACACTTGCAATGTAACAAACACTTTCTATTTCACATAAATGCTTTTGTATTCATCAAAGAATCCTGAAATAAATATCACAAAAATATTTAGCAACTGTTTTCAACATTGATAATAAGAAGAAATCATCAAATGATCATATTAGAATGATTTCTGAAGGATCGTATGACACTGAAGACTAGAATAATGGCTGCTGTAAATTCAGCTTTGTCTTCACAGGAATTTATGACATTTTAAAATATATAGTAAAAATAAAAGAGTTATTTTTCACAATATTACTTTTTTTACAGTATTTTTTAACATAAAATGCAACCTTGGTAAACATCAAGCCTAGCGTCAGTCTCTCTCAGCTGATCCACGTCTACCTACAGGAATAGGACGCCTATTACTGTATACATAATATAAGCTCCTTCAGTATTATCAGCAGCTATCGTGTTTCTCAGGAGCTAATTACCCTCCTCCATCCCCAGCTCCTCCTCTCATCCAGTCAGGATTTGGCATTCTGATTCTCCTTGAAACAGAATAAATTCTCAAATTATGTTGTACTTTAAAATCTTGAATTAATGATATCTGCAGTACATTCATGTTGGTTCTGTTCTGGTTACCCTAAGGGGGGTTATTGCTGCTCTCGCTGCTCTTATCCATGCTAGGCTGCATGGATGTGCAGGGAGTTCTTGCCCTTAACAGAACCATACTGCCAATCCAAACTGTAGGCTAGTTGTCAATTGTGGTCCTGACTGAAATGAGAGACTTCATAAAAGAAAAAACTTCCCCAAATCTTAACAACCCCAAACTTTTCGAATGGTAGTCTTTGCACAGTTGAAACCCTTGCCCCAGTTGTTCTGTAATATGATGTTGTTGCCTGACATGTTGTCCCTGTACTGTAGATCCGAGAGCTGTCTGCAGAGCTACTTCTCCGATTTTTCCCCCCATCTCTCCCTGATGATGTCACAACTGTGCTGTTTAGCCGGGCCGAACGGCTGCTCCAGAGCCCGCGGGTCCAGGAGGCCCAGATGGGGGCACTGATGATCAAACTGCTACTGCAAAAGTGAGCAGACATCTCTTATCTCTGGATCTGATTATGAGAACATGCACAGATACTGCCATTCAAACATTTGGTGCCTTCAATTTTTTTTCTCTTATGCTCACCAATCTGCATTTATTTGATCAAAAATACAGTAAAAACACTCATATTATGAAATATTATTACTATTTCAAATAACTATTTTCTATTTTAATAGATTTTAAAATGGAATTTATTCCTGTGATGGCAAAGCTGAATTTCCAGCATTATTACTTCTGAATCCTTCAGAAATCATTCTGATATGCTGATTTGTTGCTCAAGAAACATTTCCTATTATTATCACAGTTGAAAGCAGTTATGCTGCTTAATATTTTTATTGTTTATTGCTCTTAATTATATTTTATTATTGGGTCGATCTTGGTCAACATTTTCTTAACTTTGAATATTTATTATATTTGTGTGTGTGTGTGCATTTCTGTATCATAGGGTGGATAGAGCATTTGAACAGGGGGAGAAACAGTCAGTTAAACTGATCACGTTCCTTCTGACCAAACTGCAGCACCATTACCTCACTGCCAGGAATGACATGTTGCTTGCAGCTCGCACAACACCTATTCACGGTAGAAGCGAATAAAACCAGCTGAACTTAGATCTGATCACCATAAGCAGAAGTTTCATTACTAATATATCTAAAATATATGGTAAAATAAGAATAATCCACAGTGTATTTTATCTCTTCAGGCATTGTAAGCGCTCTGCAGAGGGGCTTGCTGGAGGTGCCAGGGGTCCTAGTGGAGTCAATAACACACAGCATTGCAGGAGACATTGTTTCTTTACTTGAAAAGCTCACTCTATTGCTGCTCGGTGTGCTGTATGGAGACCAGGACACTGAGGAGAAAGGTACGCTGAAACTGCAGATGTGATCTATCAAGTTATTATGAAACAATATCCCTGAAGAGATTTTATCATCAGAGGACACTTTTTTGTCACAGATGTGCTTCCATCGTTCTGTGACATGGGGAATGCAATCAGTTCTCTAATTGGTCAGGGTGGGGTTGAGGGGGCGGGACTTGATGAGGATGGAGAGGAGAATGTGTTGCTCTCTGAGGAACATAGTCTGGTGCTGACCTGCTGCTGGGTCTCCTTGAAGGTAAAGCTGCTCGATCATCTACAAGAATAACAGAACACCAGCCTTTATTTTATTTCATATTCTTTTATTAAAGATAGACCAAAAGGAAGAAAAGTATTGTGCCCCTTTTTATTAATGTAAGTAAACATTAAATATTTTATGTTATATTATTTAATTTTATTGTAGGTAGACAGGAAGCAAAAGTAGCCATGAAATATATATATTTTATTTTATGTTATTTTATTAGAGATAGACCTAAATTACGCAAAAGTTAAAGTATTGCGTGTCAGGGTTATTATAACTAAATCTAAAAACATAAAAAACTTACTTCCATGTTAACTGAAATAAAATTAATGTTAACTGAAATAAAATAAAATATATATATATAAAAAAAAAACTTATTCTATTTCAGCTAGTTACCAAGAAAATTCCCCTTTACAGGTTACCATTAAATTTAAGTAACCATTACATTTTTTAATTTTTTGAGCTGTGGCTTACAAAGATTATTATTATTATGTGTAACTAAGATATAAGGTGTGATCCTCTACTTTCCTGGTAGGAAATTGGTATTTTTCTGGGCTCCCTGGTGGAGATGATCCTGTCACTCCACTGTAAAGAACTGGCATTGACTGTGGAGGAGCTCAGAATGGCTTCCAAAGTGTTTAAAAACATCATTCTGAAATGTAGACACTGGGTAAGCATAATTCATGCGTAAATAAGTCAGATTTGCTCTTTTCACGCTGATGTCCAAAACACATTTTTTCTCCACTTTGTTTCACAGTAATGTCATGTCTGTTTGTGATCATGTCTTTTTCTCTCATCTTCCATCAGGGGGCAGTAGAGGGCTGCTGTATTGGCTTCACTAAATTCTGCAGGGCTCTCCTGTGCAGCTCTGATCCAGAGATCAAGGAGATCCCTCCCCTCATATTACAACAGGTAGAAGAGAGTGAGGGCTTCATTCTCAACTAGGGATTCATGAGATTCTGAAATGTTAATACCATAATAAATATCAAACTACAACACTTTAGTCTGCTTTTACATGTGAAAATTAGCAATTAATTTGTTATTCAGTGGTATATATTGATTTGTTAATTATATTAATCATTATAAGACTATTACAGTATATTGCATACTTGTTTATTTGTTAAGTAGCCATGTATTTATTCAAGTAATCATGAAATATTTTATTTGACTTGATTTTACTTCAGAGGTAGACCAAAAGGACACAAAAGTCAAAGAAACAAAAGTCTCTTTCTCTCTCCCTCTAGGGCCTTTCTGTTCTCCAGTCGCCCCGTAGTACGTCAGTGACACGGCGTGCTGCCGGTTTACCCATGCTGATTTTGGGTGTCTTGGCTGCTGAGGACTCTAGCAAATCTCGCCCCCTATTGGCCCATACCATTAACACCCTTCTGAACACAGCCAAAGCACCTGTGCCCGAGGACTGGGACCAAACCCTCGACTTACCACAGGTACGGTCAGTGATCTACCCATTAAATACACTACAGTTCAAAAGCTTGGCGATGGTAAGATCAAAAGTCTCTTATGCTCACCAAGGCGGCATTTCTTTGATCTAAAATATATTGAAAAGTACAATTTAAAGGAACTGTTTTCTATATTAATATATTTTAAAATGTAATCTATTTCTGTGATGTCATTTCTGCCATTAGCAGGGCTCAGTACTAAGGATTTGTTTTCTACTGGACCAAAATTTACTTGCCTTGACAAAATTTTCACTGGCCTCACCACAAATAATAAATGAATAGATTAAAATACTTAGTGTTTTCATTGTGTTTGACCCATGCAACCTTAATAAATAAGGTTATGACACCAAAATTCAGATACTTGTGAAATTTCACAATTCTTAATTCCAATTTTGATACCACAACAAAAACTACTAGCCTAATATAAATTTCAAATATTATTAAAGACAAGTAAACAGTCGGTAATAAAATAATAACAAATAATATAGCAATAGCACAAATAACTTCAAGAGAACAAACATACAAATTAAATAAACTGTGCTTTTCAGGATTTTCAGGCTGGTCTAATGGTAGTTTTCAGGTACAGAGCCTGAATAAAGTAGTCAAATGTAAAATAACACTGCCAATTAAATATAGATTAATTCTTTTTGAAGTTACAAATGTTATTCAGTCAAGAGCAGTGAGTGATTTTTTTTTTTCTTCTCCCTTTGTCCTTTGTTGTTTGATTAACGTTAAAAACACAGACAGAATCAGGTTTATTAGTCTGCTGCCACTTTAAGACACAATGCCCGGATCGGATATAGTGTTACATATGCATTTATTTCTCAACTGTTTACTTCACTTAAGACATAACTGCAAGACGTGTATTTTGACATAATTTTGTATGAATTTGTCCATTCAAGTGCAAGAAAACATGAAAGAGAACTCCAATCAGTATTCGTGCGTTGTCTGAGATGTGGCTTTCTGGGCGTGTGCTTTGTGTGGGCGCACACACACCTTAAATACTTTGTCACCTTCAGGGTTGAATGAGGATTTTGATATTAAGCCTTTTTTATAGTGACTTATCTTATCTGTTGACACTAATTTCCCCTTTTTTTCTTTTTTTCTTCTTCTTACTATTCCCTTAGTGAATAGACTTGATCATTTATTTATTTATTTTTTGACACGATCCCTTTAGTGAATAGATTTAATCATTTATTATTGTTATTTTTTTTTTTTTTCACTATTCCTTTAGTGAATAGACTTAATCATTTATTTATTTATTTTTTGACACTATCCCTTTAGTGAAGAGACTTAATCTTTTTTTTTTTTTTTTTTTTTTTTTTTTTTTTTTTTTTTTTATACATGATCTGTACTTGTCACATGATCTGTATTTGTCACATGATCTGTACTTGTTACATGTTTCTGTGTGTGTGTGCCCAATTAGGGTGATCACCTGTGTCTATTTAAGGTTGTTTTTACTTCACATTGATATTGTGCCTGATGAAGACCTGGGGTCCGTTCTTCGTACGTCGCTAACTCACTTAGCTGGATTTGATTGTTGGCGATTTGGCATGATCTTGGATTGTTTGGTTCTTCGACGCTCATCCTGGACTTGCTGTCATAGCAACATGTGCGCAAACTTAAACCTGCTCGGGAGCAGCTTATTTCATGTTAACAGGATTAGATCCCGGCTTCATAAGCGGAGCTGATACGGGAAGTCCAGCGCAGCGCGATAGTGCACTTTCTGAAATATATATTTTTTCTCGTGATTCGTGAGATTGTCGTTTTTTGTCGCTTTTATGTTTAAAAAACAGTTTTAGTTTTTTTTGTGGCATTTCCAAGCCACTTAAAGGGACAGTTCACCCAAAAATGGAAATTCTGTCATCATTTACTCTCCCTCAAGTTGTTCCAAACCTGTATGATTTCCTTTCTTCTGCTGAACACAAAAGAAGATATTTTGAAGAAAGTCGGTAACCAAACGACTGATGGACCCCATTGACATCCATAGTAGGAAAAAAAATACTATGGATGTCAATGGGGACCAGCAACTGTTTAATTAACAACCTTCTTTAAAATATCTTCTTTTGTGTTCAGCAGAAGAAAGGAAATCATACAGGTTTGGAACAACTTGAGGGAGAGTAAATGATGACAGAATTTTCATTTTTGGGTGAAATTTTTCATTTTTAAGACCCAATGTTGTAAAGCAGTTTTTTTTTTTTTTTTTTTTTTTTTAGGCTATCATAATTTATTATGAAGATCATCATGACCATGCCGATTACAGATATGTCACTCAGGCTTCACTAACGTGATTGGTACCATAGACTATAGGCTACCATAGACTGCCATCAAGGCCTCAATGAAGGGGATTATGTGAACAGAAAGGGGATTCACAATGTAAATGTGCAGCCCAGTTACTATTGTGATTCTTAATATTCCAGATTAGTAATATTATATCAAATAAAAAAAGGCAGTTGACTAAAATCTTCCATATCACAAATGTGAAAGCAAAATGGCCAGGATCTGTGCATGACTTAAGCATTTTCAGAGATTCACATTTATGCACATTATTTGAAAGTGGTAAGAAAAGTTCCACAATTAAATATCAAGCTCACTGTATTACATACACTTATTGATCCTAACAGAACTGCATTTTTTCATAGGTGATTATGACATATTCCTGCCTGCAGACAGGTGTTTTATGACCCCATTCCCTGACCCAAACCAGTTACAATGCAGCTCTAGCTAGGACAAGGGCACACAATGAAATGAACTTTGGCTAACTAAAGGGAAGATTTCAGTGTCTGAAAAGTCTGAGGGTTGCACACCTGACAGGGCCTGTGACATTGCTGCATGTGCCATATTACACAACATTGCCAAAAAAAAAAAAAAAAAAAAACACTTTTCATTAAATGTTTAATAAAAGACAAATATGCTTAGCTCCTTGAGTTTTATTTCAATTGTTCTTTGTAAAGAAAGGCCAGTGGTCAAGTGCCTGCAACAAGAGATATTAGACACATGCCTCATGCAACAAATAAAAAGGAAAAGTTGGCTATCCACTGGCCACCTGTAGGCCTATGTCTCCTCTGTCTGTGCAGACTCTTCTGTAGGCCTTTCTGTAGATGTGGAATCCTGCGACTTATATTGCAGCCATAAAGCATACAAGTATAAATGAATTAAAGTTATTTATGCACTTGCAGGTAGGCTAGTTCCTCCATATGACAGTTATCTGAGAGGGTTTATTCACTGTCCAGTGCAATGGAAACAAATGGACATTACAAAGTCTTATACTTTCTTTCCTTTGGAAAGTTAGAAAATGTCCACTTACTGCACATATTTCAGCCACCACTTTCTTGGGAACAGATACAAGTGTTATTATGTAAAAGTGCACAAAAGAGGAAAACACAATATCATTACAATGAACTACACTCGGGAAAAATGTGATCAATAACTCATGGCAAAATATTTTTACATTAACATAAGTTTATCAGTTTTCACTTTCACAAGTCAAAGCAATTCATCATTACTCAAGATTTAACAGTTGAAATGACTATACAGCCTTAATTTAATGCAGCAGAAAATATTTTACAGTGTAGGCTACTAAGATCTTTTCTTTTCTTTTTTTCTCAGCCTTTTCCTTGGTTGCTTTTATAAACAGACAACCATTTATTTAACAGTACCTTTTATAAAAGAGACTATAATTTAACAAAAAATTACCATTATGTAGAATATTTTTGTACTTCACTTTTATTTGTTCCCATGTTCTAGTATGGTGACTGACATTACAATGCACAAAGTAATAATGCAATTATTAAAATACAAAAATATAGGCTAATAAGTGATAAAAACATCTAACATGGCCACTTCTAACGGATTTAAATTGTCTGCTACTTTTTGCCAGCCCTCTCTCCTGGCTTTTGCAGACTTTGAGATGTTCCCTGGCGTTTTGATTAAACATTAAAATTCCGAATAAACTTCGACTAATAGTTCTTGCTCTGCTGAGGAGAAAAACTGAGCGCGCTCTTTGGCCACGCTGAGCAGCCAATAGCAGCGTTGCTGATCAATGTTTCTACTATCGATACATATCCCCTTTTAACAAGCACATGAACGCGCAATTATCTCAGATAACCCAATCCAGCTATACTAATCATATACGGCAAGTGTGTTCGAAGAACCGAGTTAGCCAGATCATGATTCGCACGATGATATCATCTTGGATGTGTAATTTGATCTCGGATGTAATAAGCAACGTACGAAGAACGGGCCCCTGAGGGTTGAAACGTTGCCTTGTTTAATAAAATCCATTTGGAAGCAGTTAATGTCAGTGTGCGGACTTCACACTTCTTTATTTTTGTTTATATCACTCAGTTGTCCTGCACCTGAGCCCAATCTGGGTGTTTGGGATGTGCACACCAGCTTCGTGTTTTTGATTCGCACACACAACTTCTCACAAAGCGCACACGAGTACCGAATTGAGTTCTTTTTCGCATCATCTTGTGCTCGAATATTGTCGAGCCATGTAAAAATATAAAAAAATATTTACTGTCACTTTTTGATCAATTCAATGTATCTTTCCTTTATAAAAGTACAATTTTTAAACTTTTAAATGGTAGTGTATATCTAAAATTATTCTGGATCAAACATGTTAAAGAAAAAAGTGTCCTTAATATGCTTCTCTCACAGGTGTGTGCCGTTCACACCCTTCAAGCGCTGGTGAAGGGCTCCAGTCTGGGTGTAGCTGTTCTACAGTACACCCCTGTGGTGGCCATTCTGTCGCTCACACTCCTCAGTTCGCCATGCTGGGCCATGAGGAACGCAGCCCTGCAGCTCTACAGTACGAGCCAAACACACTTTTGTTCTTATTTCAATCATTGCGAAGTTGTCACATGTCGATCTTTGACCTCATCTTCACTTTTGACTTGTCATAGGTTCTCTCTGCACCAGAATGTTAGGTCAACAGCCAGCCGGTGGAGAGGGCTCCACTCATTCCGGCATGTCTTCTCCTTCCTTCTTTAACCTCTACCCAGCCCTCCAGCCCTTCCTCCAGGGGGCGCTGGAAAGTGCAGCTAAAGACCTGCATGATTCCACCCTTCTCCTACATCCTTCCCTCTACCCTGTGCTCACTCTGCTTGCCAAACTACAGCCTGGTGCTGAAGAACAGACACGGTACGATGGTGCACAGTCATGCAAACAATCCGAACACCCAAATATATTATATTATATTATATTATATTATATTATATTATATTATATTAAAGATTTTTATGTGATGTATTATATTTCCCAATAGTTTGGAAATTCAAATCTGGCAAATGCCTTTTCCTCTGAATAATCATTCATATCCACGCCTTGTTTTTCTAATTTTGCTCTGTGTCTTTGTGTTTTCCTCAGGGCTTTGTCAGAGTTTCTGCCTCCGCTGTTCCTCCTAGCTGCCAGCCCAGTCTATGGTGTACGAGTGATGTCATCAAGAGCCCTAGTTGCTATGGTTCCGCTAAGTGAATATCTGGCGACTGTCCTGCAGTTGGTTGAAAAGCTGCCGGAATCACAAGACGTTGTGTGCTGTCACAACAGAGTGCATGGTCAACTCCTACAGATAGAAGCCGTACTGACCAGGGCACTGAAAACAAACACGTAAGAGTAAAGGAGTGTATCTGATGAAGGAAACACCACCATAAGCTTAATATTTTGACACTGTTTGTCATTAGTCTCACTGAATGCACAAAAATCTTAACATAAATATTAAAAGCAGTAGTCATAATCAGTGATTATTAAATTTTAATCTGAGTCTTTTTGTTTAGCATTCAGTCATCTCTCAGTGAGGTAGTGACAAGGTTTGAGTCCAGACTGTGGTTGGCATCTTCGAGGCAACGGTGCCCGCTGGTGCGGCTGGCATATGTGGATATAGTGAGTCTGATGAGAGGCCACTGCTCTGGTGCTTTCCTCACTCAGCTGTCCTCTCAACTACTGCAGGAGATCCACAGGACTCCAAACATCCTAGAGGTGCTCCTTCATGTCCTGTTCGACACAGCAAGTGAAATGTAGTGTTGATTGTAAATGTAACATGTTGTTTTTAGGTTGGCTCTGCTACATTCCACCAAAGTGCAGTGAATTTCCTGTGTGGGGATCCTGAGTGGGCGTGTCAGGTGTGGCAGAGTCTGGCCAATGGCAACGCTGTAGTAAGGCTCTCATTGGTCAAGTGTGCTATAGAGGGGCGTGGCTGGAGAGGAACAGACCTACAGCAGGTTATTGAGAGAGCACTGCAGGTTAGTATTATTAGAATGACACTTTAATGCAAAGATACAAAAAACAGATCAAATATATAGCCTTTTTATCAAGTGAGAATTAATTGCATTTACACTACCGTTTAAAAGTTTGAGGTCTGTACGATTTTTTTTTAAAGAAATTAACTTTGTAAGTACCCATTTAATTAATTAAAGTGACAGTTAAGACATACAAAAGATTCCCATTTCAAATCAATTCTGTTATTTTGAACTTTCTATTCATGAAAGTTCCTGAAAAAATCTGTCACGGTTTTATAATATTTGAATATTGCACCAAATAATATTCTGGAATATTGCTGTTTTAACGGTATTTTTGATCAAATAAATGCAGCATTGGTGAGTATAAGAGACTTTCAAAAAATCTTACGGATCCCAAGCAGTGGTGTGTCAATATTACATATATACAATATCTGCTTCTTGAGCTAATCACTGGCCTAAAGTCCACAGAAATCCATAAAATTAAGTTAGGACGTTCACTCAGATTCAGCGTATGACATTCTTGTCTTCCATCTGTTTTTTGTTGGTCAGCAAGACAGTCCAGCGACCAAAGACATCCATCTAGTTTATTTGTACATAAAATTAAGTAGATGGACCTCTTTGGCCACCGCATCAAGTCTTGCTGCCAATGTGTGCTATTTAAAATGTCAAACAAAAAATCTTTCAACTTTTATAAATGCATCTTAAAACCCCTGCAATTTGTTCAATTGATTTGAGCTCTGTCTGACTGTTTATGAAAGTCATTTTATGTTGCCTGCTTTCGGTAAGTTTGGGTTGTTTTGTTGCATTGTCTGTAGTACCGTACAGGTCAGCGGTATTTATTAATTAATTTACATTGTTTAAATATGTTTTATTTTCCCTGAAACTACTGCTTAAGTGTTACTTTCTATCATTGGCTTGTAGCCAGTCCCAAATGTCAGCTAGATACAACTGAAGGAAATTAAAACAATTAAGAGCTGTTTAAAACACTGCCCTTAAATCAGGCTGTAGATCTTATTAGACTGCTCATTTACTTGTGTGAAGGGGGCGTACTAGTCATTGTATTCAGTAATCTTTAAAAACAGACTGGGTTTGGACTTGGCCAGGATTTCCGCCTAGCCCTCTTATGAGGTCAATGGAGCTGCTCTACATGTCACGAGATGAAATATACCACAATCTTTTAATGCCTTATAAATCCCTTCATACAAAAGAAAAGAAAATATCATGATTGCAAGAATGATAGATAGGTGTGTGTGTGTTTTTTTATAATGTCAGGAAAGGGTGCACTTGTATAACATTGTCCATCACCTGCAGGCCAACCTGAAGAAGGCGCTGTTGGACCAGAACGTGGAGTATAGGGGAGCATTCTTGACCGCGTTTGTTGAGGTTATGGCCCCAGAGGAAGAAAGTTTTGCCCTGCCCCATCCCTGTCCTCCAAAGCTTGAGGAGAAATGGCTGCAGGAGTGTGTGGAGGTTCTGTTTACTGATCTGGAGTCAGATAGAGGAGGACCTGTGCTGATCTCCACAGCTCTATGTGCAGTCAGCCTGCTCCTCTCCCAGAGGTACACTCACATGTCATGCATTAATATGTTTAGCTTGATGTTATTAGATATTCTTGATGTGTTTTCCTTTCAGTTTTTCTTGTCTAAGTCAACATTGCATCAAAATTGATCCAATTTACTTTTCTAATGAACATTTCTGGTCTTACTGTGCATGATTCATCATGTTATTATAAAGAAGCAAATGTTTATCTTCACAATCTTTCATCAAAATGTAATGTCTTGCTTCTCCTCTGAAACTACTTTCTTGTTTGCCAGGGGAAATAATGTTGACTAATAGAAACATTGCTATTTAAACATTACCTAAGAGTTGTCTAAAATAATATAATCTTTCATGAAATCTTTCATGTAATCTTTCAAATAACAATATTTAATAGGTTGAATAAGAAGCCTTACCATTTATATACACTACCATTCAAAAGTTTGAGGTCAGTAATATTTTGCAATGTTTTTGAGTTGCTTATTTCCATCAAGACTGCATTGATTTAATTACAAATACAGTACAAACAGTAATATTATTACAATTACAAAAATTGTTTACTATTTTAATATATTTTAAAACATAATTATTTGTGCAATATTTTCTGTGGAAACTTTGATTTAAAAAATTTAAGGATTTTTTGATGAATAGAAAGTTCAGAGCAACAGCATTTTTTTAAAATAGAAATCCTTTGTAACAATGTTAAAGTCTTTACTGTCGCTTTTGATCATTTTAATGCATCCTTGCTGAATAAAAGTGTTAATTATAATGTTTAAAAAAAAGGATTCTTACTGGCTCAAACTTTTGAACGGTAGTGTATGTTGTGATGCTTCATGAACTTCAAAAGTGGGTGCTGACATTGTTTCAGAAGGGATATTGACACATTTCTAAATTGTGTGTTCCATTTTATGTCGACTTTCTGTTGTTTCTGAGAAAGCCATAAGGGACTGTACAGATGGCTCATGGATTTCCTGGAGCTCACAATCTTTACTTTGTTTGCCTGCCCTTCACACACACACTCTCTCTCCTTCTCCCTCTCATTCTCTCTCAGTGTGGACTTGTCTTTGCTCCTGCGCTGGTGTAAGTTATTAGAGAAACACAGATGTCCTGAAGCTCCTGAGGCCCTCAGAATATCCTGTGCTCAGGCCCTGTGTCTGTGTGGCGTCTCCGTGGTGAACAGGAGCCTGGCGGACAGCCTTATCCTCACAGAACTCAGTACCAGGTATAATAAAGAGGTGTGCTTTGATAACTAGATAGCAAGTAAGATTGACATAGATTAGCAGATTCATTGCAACTCAGGTATGTGCATCTGGTATATTTAACACTCAAAACAGTCCAGGCTTTTGGATTTAGATATGTTTGCTGTTTATTATCTGAAATTTTCATCCCGCTGTATTTTGAAGCTTGATCAGCACAGGTGTCTACCTGCTTCAGGATGAGAGTCCACAGGTAAGAGCAAAGGCAGCTGTCTTCGCCTCTCTGCTCTTCTGTTCTCGACGGCCTGAAGCTCCCCGGAGATGCTTCTACATGCAGGTGAACCAGGCTCTGCGCTCACTGCTGGATCTGCTCTTGGAGGAATTCTGGGATGCAAGTGGTGCTCTGGAGGCCTTAGAGTGCCACTTACCCGACTGTGATCTGAATGTTTTGCTGAAGGAGGCCAAAGAGACACAGTATGTCAATCCACATACAGAAATGATCATTATTTAGGCCAGTCATTATTGCTATTTGTGCATATTATTTTATGTTTACTGTTGTCATTGTTTTATTTCTTGTTTTCAGACCACATTCAGTTTGAGAGTTTTTATTAAATATACACTACCACCTTTTGACAGAAATCACTACTTTTATTCAGCAAGGATGCATGGAATTGATTAAAAGTGACAGTAAAGACTTTTTCATTGCTACAAGTTAACATTTCTATTTTTAATAAATAATTTTGAATGATGATATTGGTTTATGAATGGAACAAAGTATGCGGTTCCCAAAAAATATAAAGCAGCACAACTGTTTTAATATTGATAATAAGAAATGTTTCTTGAGCACCAAAGCACCATATTAGAATGATTTCATTCATGAAGAATCATGTGACACTGAAATGCAGCCTTGTTGAGAAGGGGTGGAACGGTTCATGAAAAAAAAAAAAAAAAAAAAAAATCCGAACCGTTCAATTCACTTGTTACGCTTCGAGAGTGACAAGTGTGTATTGTTCGGGTCCCGCGGCGCCACGCGCAGCGTACGTGTTTTTTATCATTTGGTACGGACTACGGAGTCGACACGGTTACACCGTGTCCTAACCAGTGTTGCCAACTATTTGCAAAGGAAATTAAAACGCCTTCCAAAAAATTTGCTAAATGTCGCTAGATGACTTCCGTTTCTAAAACAGAATCGTCACGTGTCGCCGTTGTGGCTGGTTAGGACAAAATCACGGATTAACATGGAAAAGGTAAATTTTATCGCGTGTCGCGGCTTGTTAGGACTCGGTGTAATACATGTAGGCACTGACAGTGACACGAAAAAATTATATTCTTTAAATTTAACAATAAGTGTTTTTGTTCTCAGCTAGGCTACAATTTCTTTAAGGCCAACAGTTGAAAAGCCTGTTGAAATGAACAACATCTTCCCTCTTGCAGTATCAGAAAGAATCTCACAGATTTAATTTGTGATTGTCATTTGTCAGTGTCACAATAATGTGTCTATTCCTAAAATCAAGCTGCCTCATTCTTTCAGTTTTTATCTATTATTTATTACAAATAGGGATGCACCGATCCGATACTCAGTATCGGTATCGGCTCCGATACTGCCATTTTTGCTGGATCGGGTATCGGTCAGACGAGGCCGATCCAAATCCGATATTGTGCGTATACTATTCAGTGTTATTGTTAAGCCCCACAAAAGGCACACAAACATTATAAAGCACCATAAGTTTTCGTGCACAATATTATAAGTGTTCTGAAGCCATTATATAGTATAATGTGCGACAGTTAACATGATGAAACTCTCTCCAAGATGATTCAATGTTACTATTATTATACTTGATCTGTAGATAAAGATCTATGGTTTCGCATAAAACAACTTTATCTTGCTGGACTTTATTGCTGTATCTTAATCATGTTACTTTCTACGGGTGTCTGTTAGGATCACAACACTGGAGTAAAGTCAGGTACTATTTGTTCTTCACGCGCACAGTAACTGAAATTTAAAACTGTTAAAAGAAAATGCTGAATAGACTATTGCATACTAGATAGATACTGTATAATACACTACGCATCAATATGCATTTTCTTTGTGCTTTAAACTTTTGCGGACTCGACGCGCAGCGCGCTGTGACTCATGTTGCTTCAAGCACATCATTCTGCGCTCGGGATGCGCATAAGCGCTCTGTGCCGCACTATATTGGAGCCTTTCATATCATAATACAGTGACGCAATGAAACATTATCAATAGCCGTTCTTGTTCTGTCCTATCTATTATGTTGCTACCTAATTAAACAGCTGTGCTATACATTTAAAAAATGTCTCAATTTTATTGTAGGCTATAAAATAATTTATATTTTTAATTTTTGTTGTTGTTTTTCATGAATGTATTTTACAACAATACAAAGAGCAATGTGTAAAGTTTTACCAGATTTAGTGTTACACTTGTTGTCTCTAATTTGTTCCCCACTAAACATTTTTTTTTCCACAAAATGTTCAAATTTTATACAATTATTGTGCACTCGTGATTTTTCTAGACTAAATTTTACTGCTGAATTATCCACTAATCTAGTTTATAATAGCATTTATGTCAGATTATGATCATATATTTTTTGTTGTTGTTTTTCTTTTTTTCAGTTCTTATTATCAGTTCAACACAGAAATTCTACTTGATTAAAAAAACTGCGCTGGTATCGGTACGGATTGGTATCGGCCGATACTCAGAATTTTTGGGACCGGATCGGATCGGTTCTATAAAAATGGTATCGTTGCATCCCTAATTACAAATAGCCTACTGTTAATGGTAGATTATAAAGCTATATATTTTATGCGAATATGGTATTTCTAAAGTGTTAAAAAGGAAAAAAACATTAACAACGTTATACCGAATCTAACCGAAAACCATGACCACAGAGCCGTGATACAAACCGAACAAGGGATTTTGTAAACCGTTCCACACCTATTGTTGAGCCTAAGGTGCTTCTTTCAACAACAACAAAAATAAACTTTCAACTTCTTTCAACATTAAATAGCCTTACTGACCCCATACTTTTGAACTGTAGTATGGCTTTCAAAAATCTTATATAGGTTTTAATCTGTATATCTTTTATTATACTTTGCCTGGCTTTCACAAAGGAAATGCATAGAAACTTCCTGATTTCCTCTGTCGTAATTTTTTCTTCATTATTTTTGTGTTTTCTGTTGGTCAGATGCCGCAGTCTGTATGAGCGCGATGAAGCAAATGTGTATGCAGAGCCATCTGTGATCTCAGAGTGCCTGTTGCCGTACCTATTGCATCTAGTTAAACATTACCCAGAATCCTCCACTCTCGCCAAGAACCTTGAGCACTGGGCCCGAAACACTGCAGTCATTGTCAAGGAGAATCTCACAATTTGTATGAAACTTCAATTAGGTATGTAAGATTTACCAGATCTCCATAATGATTGTTTATTTTCCTTGTTCTTCCATTAATTATCAATAATTAACTTCCTGATGTGCTTTTATAATTGAATCCAAAACCATGTAATTACAATTGATATGATCTGTTATATTTATTTATGGTTTGTATGCAGTCGTTGTTGTGCGTTTACGCATGTTAATTATGTCATTATGTCTCTCGTTTGCTGTCTAGGGAATGTCCTGAATCCTGATTGGCTGAGTTTGCTAATAGATCCCCGTTTCCATGGCGCTCTTTATGGCCTGTTCAGTAGGGCGATTGTACTACTCCAGCTGCTCAAGAAGTGCGATTCCATACGACCCCTACTTGACCCTTTGAGTTTATCTACCGACCTGCAGGATATTCAGAGACGGTTTGTCCTAAATGGAGTCTTCCTTCCTCAGGTCTTCATTGATGCACTAAGGACAGATTAATCTAGTGCCTTCAGAGATCAGGGTTGCATTATTGCAGTTACAGGCTTAATTAAGCACAAAAAACTGAGTAATCATTATTGATCCGGAAAAGCTGGCTCTTCATCGCCATGTTGAGTGCCAGCTTTTCAAAAGAATAAGTCCTTTGTTGTGCAATACAAGAGAGACTATAAAGAAAACCTTTGCTTGTCTACTTTACCAGCCAAAATGAAACACCAACTCCAGATAATTCTCGATGACAGTAGCTCTGTAAGTGTAGCACATCTAAATCTGAAACGGCTGAAAGAAGCCATTGTTTCTGGATGGCTGGTGATTTCTGAAATAGAGCACACTGCTAGTGGGGACAAACAGCAGCGCCACAAAGAATCAGCGAGCATGTGTTTGTGTCTGTGAATGTGGATGCATGTGTTTGACTACACCCACGTAACACCCTGAGGATGGTGTATGTATATATATATATATTAAGGCAAATCTCTCTTTTAGACCATTCCTTATCAACTGTGTTTATATGCCTGTATATTGATGCGTTTTATATATTTAATAAATAAAGATTTAATTATTTTTTAGTTAAGTAAGTCACCTTTATTTATAAAGCGCTTTATACAATATGGATTGTTTCAAAGCAGCTTTACAGTGACAACAGGGAAATTATTCAATTATTCGAACAGAGTTCATTTCGACTGCTGTATAGCAGCTCTAAAAGAAAATGGTGTAATTTAGAACCCTGTCTAACACTGATCTGTGACCCCAATAACAAACATTTGATACTCTGTCCTCTTTAGAAAATCAAGTGCTGCTTTTTTTTTTGCTGATTGATGTTTTGATAGCCAATCTCATGCGCTCAATCTCTGTAAACTCAGAGACTCATGGGCAGTGTTGCCAAGTCTGCGGTTTTCCCGTGGAATCGGGCTACTTTTACTCTGTTGCCGCGGGTTGTTTGTCAAGTCCGCAGGTTGAAGCGATACCAATAGCACAATATTTACTCCCCGAAATGCGGGAACCCCGTCAAAAAACGCGATTGAAACGCCCCCTGGAACGCGATTGGGCTAGTTTTGAGTAGCAATTGGGAGTGTTTTGTTAAGACCTGGCAACCCTGCTCACTGGTTTTATGTGAAGTGCAGTCAGAGATGGTCTTATTATTGGGAGATTCGAGGGTCTGTGGCTCCTCTATTGGAGAAAGCTTAACTGCTGACTTCGATCATGTGTCTTGATAACCAAACACATTACAGCCTTGATGTCATTGAAGTTGTGCAACAGTCACTGTTTGCGGATACCATAAAAATGAATTAGAAGTGTCGTAAACTGAATCATACCTGTTGCGCAGTTGTCAGTGACTTTCCTTATGCATTATTTTTCTTTGGTGTAAACTCTAAAAAATAGATAAATCCTAATTGAATGTTGAAGATTAGCCAATGGGCTATCGATCCATTAAATGATAAGCCGTTTTCCCACAAAAGCAAGCAGTGTATTGAAGCCTCTCCTCCATTGATATCCATTTAGAAAAAAAAAACCCGCCTCTGATCTCCTTCTCTGCGTATCACAGGATTTGCAGACGTTATGCTTTTTTAGGCTTGCCTTCTAAGTCGCTTTGGAGTGGTGGCGCATGGTTGGCTGTGATAACACTTTACAAAAGCCCAAACTGGTTTAAGCTGCCTCATACCAACCTCAGAGCATCTTCTGATACACAAACAGCAGCCGCAATTAAGCCTCGTTTGGGCTACGTTCACACTGTCAGTCCAAATCCGATTATTTGTATCTCTGGTTGGAATCTGATCTAAAATTATTGACGTACACATTGTTTATCGCAACTATTCAGATCCAATTTGTCCATACCACTCTTTCATTTTCCTAAATATCTTCATTGGTTTCTACGCCAATGATGCTGCATTGGTAGGCATACAACAACCACCGCAACATGGAGGGGTTTGCAATACAGATATTGTCTTATTTACAACATGACAATGTGTAGCCGCCGCGCTAGACTACTGCGTCTTATGAGGCAGCGGCAGAACCAGAGGCTGGTATGCGTGGCTTTATTTTCCGTGCTGTCGTCTCCACCAGTTTCGAAACATGTCTCCGTTATATTGTAATTTTCTGTTGTCCGGCACTTTGCAACAACATAACTTTGTTTCTGCAGAGACTTTCAGCATATTTCCTATAACAACGTCTGACATTCACATTTTATGTGGCGTGAGAGCCACTTACACCACGCTAAATTCAATCAGAGCAGTCAGACTGATACAGATTTAAAAAGACTTCAAACCACATGTGAATGTAGCTCGAAACTAATTTGTATTTCATGCAATTTTTTTTTTTTTTTTTTTTCGTTCACACTTGCTGAAATCTGAACCTAGCCTTAAGGACTGTCAGTCCAAATCCGATTTTTGTGCATATCCGATCATATTTAGCTAATGTGAATGGCAAAATAAATCACATGAAATTAGATTTTTTGAGCTACATTTAAATGTGGTTCGAAATCCTATTCAAATCGCATTTCTGTAAATGACTTGACTTGACTTAAATCGGTTTCTGTCTGACCGCTCTAATTGGATTGCGCGTGGTTTGTCGCTTACGTCACGGAAAACGGAAAAATGAAAGTCGCTGCAGAAACAGGGTTGTGTTGTTGCAAAGTGCCGGTCGAGCAGAAAATGACAATATAATAGAAACCTGAAGACTGGAAACAACGGAATAAATGCGCATACCAGCCTCCTACATGTTTGCTGCTGCCTCAGAAGAAATAGCAGTCCAGTCAAAAAGACAACATGTGTTTTTCAAATCCCTCCATGTTGCTGTTGTTGTTATTGGGGTATACCTACCAACGCAACGTTATTCCCATAGAAACTGATGCCGATATTCCGAAAAACGAGAGTGCCACGGGAGACAAAAATCCGATCTGGACAGTCAATAATTTAGATCAGATTCCAATCGGATACACAAATAATTGGATTTGGACTGACAGTGTGAACGTAGCCTTAGCTGCACTCGTTCACTTTTTTTCCTGCAGAACCTATTCCTTTTCCTACCTTAATCTTTTATGTCCAATACATATTTTATCATTTTATCCCACTGTTTTTGTTTTACATCTTTCTTTCTCACTCTGTACCCCCTTTCTCATCCTCATCTTCTCTTTGCGTAAGCCACTTCTACTCAGGTTTCCACTGCAGGGGTAAATGCATCAAACAGTGATGTAATGGTTTTTGCGGCAACAGTAGAGTTGCCCTACCATATTAGCTGGGGAATAGCGCCTGCTTTATGCCACATTAGAGGCTCGTCTCCCAGGTTAAGTGTCCATTTTCTGCCCTCAGCATAGGGCTAGTTGATGATTCATGTCTGGAATATGTACTCAGTTGCTGTGCAACACGCCTGCGTGTCACAGAACAGTGTTAGGACACAGCTGGGTATCCCGGTAGCCATCAGGGGAGCAGATGGTCTGATTTTACAGCGAACGCTGAAGAGATTCGCACTCCTCTATGAATGCTTTTATTATATTATGACATATTGATTATTTTAGAGTCTAGAGGAAATTAAGGTGGATTTCTTGGAGGGGGCCATTTCAAAATGTATAAAAACTGAAAAAACATGCAAGAGCAATCTTGTGTGAAGTCTTTGTTTTATTATTTAAGAAAATTTTTATAGTAATTTCAGAAATATTTAAAACATTATGGAAATTTTTTTTTTTTTTTTACTTGACCAGCCATTTAAAAGAAGCTAATAATTTCTGTTTTTTTACCAATTCAATCTATTTTAAAAGACAGTTGTTTAATGTGAGATGCCTGTGGGTGCAAATGAAGTATATGGAAGTCTTTTCACAGGACTCAACAGAGGGATGTGTTTGTCTGGGCTTTTTCCACTCATTATCTCCCTTCTTCGCCATACAAACCCTCATTTCACTTCCTGTTTGCCTTACATGGAGCACCAATATTGAACGAAGTAATGACGCTGGTTTAGTCATTTATTTTAGTCACAGCAGTTTGATTTTAATGAATCTTTGGACAGAACATGACTAGTGCTGAATGAATAATGAATCATGTTTGTCCCTAGTTCTATTTTGGAGTAAACAGGATATTTTTTATCATGTTTATTCACTGTACTGTGTATGATGACTATGCATGTGTGCTGCATTCTGAAAGCTTTCAAAATGTTCACTTTTTTTTGTCTAAATAACATTTTTAAAACAAACCTGTCAAACAGGACTTCATAACAGGTAGGATTCCCAAATCAATCATGAGTAAGGGCTGGGCGTTAAAAATGGCAAAGACATAATCAACAAAGAGAAACAGTTTAGTTATTGAATATCTGATCTTTCTTACACACTCGTGACTCATCTGCTTGGGTGCACAACTCCCCCCCCCAAAAATAAAAGCAGCCAACCTGGCTCCAATTTTACTTTGGAAACTTTGTGTAATTACTTTGGAAAATAAAAGTGGGTCAGTTAACCGGTACCATGGAAAGGAAGTAAACTATCTGCACTAATTAAATCTGATTGCTTGCTTCCATGCTTCAGAATGCCATAAAAACCTTGACATAATTTTCAAGATTTCATAAAATTCTGATCTGATACAAGAAGACAAGATGGTACTTAGAGATTTATGGTGAACTTCAGCAGAAATCATGACACAGATCTTACTGTGCTGAACAGTGCAGAACTATTGAAAACCGACAGCTGTGTTTAATAAAGTTGTGTACTGTACTTAAAGGGAACGCACTTAAAACAAAGGGAAAGGTCAGAGTTATCCAGAATGCACCACTCAAACTTTTAACAAAAAGAGCATGACTATGAACAAAGCAGGTGTGTGTATATGTGTGTCTTTCATCTATTCTGAGAGGACATGCAGCCGCATAGCTTACGCCGATTGTGTCATCACTGATCAACACCGTGTCTCCTCAGGGGACCCTCTGTTTCCTAGTAAATAATAGAGGCGCTCGTTGTTAATGTTCCTTGATCTCCTAATGAAGTTCTGCTCTGTCAGATTTGTTTAACAAGGATGGATGACGTGAATGAATTGATAGTGCTGTAGTGATGAATTTGTGTGCAGGTTTCGGCCTATTTCATTCTTTTCAAACCCATGTTGAGTGAAAGCTCATTTAGGCACATAGCTTTCGTCAGAAAAGATGCTAATAACATTATATATGACTTTTTCAAATTGCAATTTGCCAAGCTAAGGAAATATGTCTGAAAGAGGTCCGGTTGTGTCATCTGAGAATGGAATCAAAACACATTATAAACATTATAAAATTCATAGATGGTCTAATAAAAAATAGATTTACTGTAGTATCATTAATAATGAAATTACTAATGATCATAATAATAGTATATTATAATTGATTATACATTGTATTCAATAATAGTGGTAGTGTCTTTTTTTTTTACATTTGATTATTTGAATATATGTGTGTTATTTGAAATTATAATTAAATTATTATATATAATATATTATTATATCAAATTATTGTTATATATTATATGAAAAGTATGAATAATTAATAAAATACGTTTGGGTTCATCTTTCCCCAACCCTCCCCATGGCTTAAGTTCTGACTCAACACACGCATTCACACCTACTGGCTTTTTTTTAAATCCATGTTTTTGGATTGTGGGGGAAACCGGAGGAAACCCACGCAGACGCAAGGAGAACATGCAAACTCCATACAGAAAGGGCTCTCTCCTGCTACCCATCGAGCCGCTATTTGTGTGTGTGTGAGATAGAGATAAATAATATGTAATAAATACAGTATATAATAAATTATTTAAAAATTCTTCATACTAATTAATAAAATATGTGTGTGGTTTGATATTAAAATACACAACAAACACAATCGATTGTCTGCTGGAACATTCTGGTCATGTATCATTCACATGTCCCACGCATCATTGTAATCCGTGAAGCTGCTGTGTCTAGGACCCGGAGGACGCGGAGTCACTGCAAAGGGAGTTTCAGCGATCAGTCCATTCAGGCTGTTTACCAGCTCAGAGCCCAAAACAACGGCACGACTGCGGTGTGTTTGTTTGGAGAGCAGTGTGGCTCGATTCACCACAGGCTCTTCCATTAAAACGGAACGGTTTTATGCCGACTCGTCGTGAAAAATAATTGTTCTTGTTGTTAATAACATCGACGAATAAAAATGTTTCGACTGCTTTACTTTGCGCTCCTGCTGAACTCTGGTTTGGTGAGCTGCTTTTCTGTTGTTGTTGAAGGTAAGATCCAATTTAGATTTGCTTGCAATAGCTTTCAAGAAATAAAATAATGTATCCTTTATTTGAAGTAATAAAAAAAAAAAGTAATGATGCATGAGGGTATATTTTCTTTACCATTTTGCATGTTTGCATCAGTTTTGTACGTTAGACTGTTTATAATAAATTGTTTTTATCGTAAAAGTACGATTTTTGTATGGTTTAGTATAGCAAATGATGAATTTGCTGTCATTTAATCATGAAAAATTAGCCACTTTATTCTAATTTGAACTGATCTGAAACCAATCTTCCAAATCACATGGAGTTCATTTGTTTTGCCCATAGAGTGTGTAACATCTAATGGCGAGAACTACAGGGGAATGCAACAGAAGACATCCGCAGGGAACACATGCCTCAACTGGAGTCTAAACCTAAAGTTTAAAGACTCACAGACGGGTAACTTCTGTTTCTACTTTTCTTCATCTATTTGTACATTTTTACTGTATAAGACCCCAAAACATTATATTTGAGGAAATCAAGCAAGATATGTACATTCATGCATATTTACAGATTTTATCCATTAATTAGACAATGCAAAATGCAATCTGTCAATGTTGCTGATTATACATTTTGTAAATGATGGTTATGTATGAAGAGGGCATGCTGCCCAAATGATATTATGAGCCCTAACTCAAAAAAGCTGAGCAATCAGAAATGCCTAACCCCAGACGTGGGCATGTCTGGGACACACTACAACTCAAAAACACATACTCGCACAAACATAGAAATGTTTTGATAGAAAAATAAAGTTTAGTGTAAAACGTATATAAAAGGTTTTTAGTGTAAAACGTATATAAAAGGTTTTTCATTTTTTTGTTTTCTTCTTTTCAGAAGATGTTGGGAATCACAATTTCTGTCGTAACCCAGACGGTTCAGAGAAGCCCTGGTGCTACGTCTCTGGGTCCAGTGGAGAAACCAGAAAAGAAGCATGTGATATTAAGATATGCCAAGGTAGCCGTCTTCTCTCTCAAAAATAATTTCTCACATATTCTCTCTCTCTCTAAATCATAGCAGCTCTTATAGATTCATAAAAATGCAGCCTAAATTCATGACATTAAATTAAACCTTTTTTATTGAAAATAAGCATCACGAATCACTTGGTGTTTTGGTTTGGATAAACACTGCTGCATGAAATGAGATTATGATTTATGAAAGTGATTTATTCCACTTGTCAGAGTCTCTTTCTCTGGCATTTCACAACTGGGTCCTACTAGTGTGCCACTCTGTTTCCACAGTCTCAAACTTCTAGTCTTACTTTCTTCCTAGAATCTGGAGGAAAGTGATTTAAAAATATTTACGTAGTGCAGAAATGTGCAATCTTACTTTTTCTGGGAAAAAGAAAATGGCTTTAAGAAAGCATCCTCTAGGGAGTGAACAAGGTCAGCACCAAATATTTTAATGCATTCACTTTCCCCTGAGCTTACTCTAAACAACACTACAGCTGAAGTAAACTTTTATTTTGCTATGAGTCATTTTTCGATAATCCAGGCCAGCTATATTTTATTTGGTTCATTAACAAAAAACAGTATGGCAGTGTGTTCTTTCCTCCTTTTAAAGAACATCTCTTATTGAGGCCAGTTGGTCAGTTTTAATCCACACTGATGCGGTTTCCTTAGAATTATCTTTTTATCTTCTCAACATGCGGCAAGGACAGATAAAGTTAATCAATAACACGGGTCTAGACTCATCATCAGCCTTGAGGCTTCTTCAGTTGGGACAGACAACTGAACAAACAATAAAACTTGTTCTGCTGCTGAAGGTCTAGGCCTCGCCCTCTGTGATTCCAATTGGCCCAGAGGAACATGCTTACCACGGTGACAGCTACTGATTGGCTAGCTGAGCTGTGACCTCATGTTCTTTAACTTTGTTGGAGTGTGTAAACAACTTTTTTAGAGTAGAGGGTGGTGGAAAAAATCCAGAGGACTGGACCACAGCAACTGAGGCGCATGATAATGTTCTCAGCCGTGAATTTTTCCTAAGAGACCTCTGGAATACATCACGTCCACCTGATGTCCTATTTAAATAAAAATAGCCAAACTTTATCTCATTACACATGCTTCAAAAAGAAAAGAAAAAATGCAAAATGGCCTAGTATTCGCCTGGTGTTCGAAAGCTTTGTTTGAAACAGCATACTACCACACTATTATATCTGTGTTCTGCTAATTGCGTTCTGAGTAATTTCAGAATATAATGAGCAATTTTAATGAGTGTTTGTTTACATACTGTAGAGCATGTTTTGGGCCAAAATCATCATCTTATCATCTTAAGTTGTTTTAAAGTTGACATGAAATGAAATTTCACCCTATTTTCAAAAATGCATGATATTGATCTTATTGTGAATGATTCATCCATCTGTATATTTTATTTTAAAAGAAAAATTTGACCATATAATTTCCAAAATCAAACTTTGATCTTCACTCTGGTGACTTACTCCAGACCTCTCCAATCATTTAGTCCGCTTACATCCTGCCCCTTTCTTAAAGTTTAGTCAATCATTTTATCCCTTAAAACTCATCTTTGATCACCAAAATGACATATTTAAGCATATTTTTCCTTGAAAAAAATCCTTCATGCCTTAAAATAGCTTGAATGTAACTCTACACCCTTGCCTCATTTAGTATACGCAGTTCTATGAATATGCAAATTAGCCCCGCCTCCACTCACTCACACCAGCTCAGAGATCCACTCGCTGATGATCACACGTTGACGTGATTGTTTACAAGGTAGTTTGTGACGTCAGAAATACCGACGATTTAAAACCACATATTTGAGACTGTCTTTGGTTCACTGAAGGTTTAAGGAGAAAATACTCAGCAATGGTGTTGACTTATGAATTTACACATGGTTTGTGTTAAAGCATATTAAAACCACATAGACAGAAACAATATTAAAAGCTTGATTTTTACCACAGGGGGAGTTTAAGGCCTGTTCACACCAAGAACAATAACTACAAAGTTAACTATAACGATAATAACTATATTAGCGTCCACACCAGCGGACGATTTCGTTCTGTTTATTCTAAGTGCACGCTGCAGTTTTGTCGTCTGTCGCTTTAAATGCTCAAGCTTTTTAAAGTCAGGTAAATTCTTATTGGCTCTCAATGTTTTTATCATTAATCAGCTGAATAATAAACTGGAAAATAAATTCTGATAGTGATTCCAATGATATCGTTTCTCTGTGCTGTTATCGTTACAGTTGTGGCGTGAACTCTGCTATTCTTTAATACTGAGAAAGATTTTTATTGTTCATATCATTATATCACTAATATAAACTAAATCTTTATCGTTATCTTTATAGTTATCGTCTTTGGTGTGAAAGGGCCTTAACAATCGGCTGCAAGCTTGTATTTTGATCTACCTCCATCCAATCAACAACCGATATATAAAAAAGTTCCCATCCTTCTTTTTTTTTTATAATCCATTTCATTGCAATGAAAAAAAAAAAAGTAAACATTGTAAGAACGAAATGGCTTGTAGAGGACACAATTGTCAGCTGAGAGCACTCAATCCCAGACCACAGTAAAACTGTTTAGTACAATGGTTTGATGCCAATGGGCTTGTTAATTGATGGGAGTGGAAAGCTGACTTACATTAGCAGTGCAGATTGAGAAAAAACAGAAAAACACTCATATCCTTTTCATTCTGTCACCCCACAGACCAAAACTCCACAGAAGCTACGGCTCCAGAAGTGTCTGTCCCCACTCAAGGACTTACCCCAGAGATGGAGGAGACCTTTGAACCCGTAAACCCCTTCCCCTCGCAGGTGGAGGGTGCAGCGGTGCAGCCCGTGAAGGGAGTGCGCCAGCAGGCCAGGAGTGGACCTAAGAAGAAGAAAGACCTTGGGACTCTAGGTAGGTCTTGGGATTAGACGATTAAAACATCAAACTATATCCGAAAACCAAGATGTTCATGCTTATATTGGTTATCTTCCCTGCCTTGGCAGGTTATGTTCTCGCCGTCTTCATGATGGCCATTATCATCCTACTTGGAGGTGGAATCACGATGGGATACTTCTACAAACGGTCAGTATAACCTGAAACAAAATGTGCACCATCATAGTGTGCACTAAAAGTCCCCATGAAATCAAAATTTAAGTTTTTTTGACTTTTAGTATGAATATGTTAGCCTTACTGTTATCTATAAGATAGTGTGCTCCAAAACAATGACAAAATTCGCATTTAGAAAATATCAGCATTCAAAACCTTCTGCCAATTGATACTTTGCACGTGACGTCAGTTGTACTGGCTGGCGGGCAAGAACGTCATTCTCTAGCAACAAAAACCAGTAAACTAATCAAGGATCTTGCCAGGACGTTGCCAGTTTTAATATACAAAAGTTGGTGTTTTGAGGTGTACACGACATGCCAGATAGTTGTTGTGCGATTGGATGCCCTAACCGCGTTTGTTGCCCTCCAGATATCACGTGACTGCAAAGTATCAATATGGATCAATGGTTTTGATGACATCACTCGGCACTTCAGCTTCTCTGCAGATTTTCTGTCCAATCAAATGCTCCCTAGAATCTAAAGCATTCCTCCCCCTACATTATAAATAGACGCTAAAGCTGTGGCATATAGTGGCACATGGTGCACTATAGGGGAATCAAGAAATCAGAAAGTGTAAGTATACTTTCCATTTGGGCGAATGAAGTCGCCCAAATGTCGGTTTCGCGTTGGTGTCATGCGAACCGGCTCAGCGCGCACACAGTCTGCTCCAGTCCAGAGACACAATAGCACAGAACGGATCACATGCGCGAGTCGGCATATGCCAGAAAACGATTTAGCATATAGGATAGCTATAGGGATAGGGAGGAGATGAGGAGAAACGGTTAGAGATTAGGAGGAAACTGCAGCTTTACCGAGCTCAACGGCTCTGGCCGAGCTGTGACATAAACTAACCGCTATTGGCTATTTTAAAAAAAGGGGAGGTGCTGTTCGACATGTCCCGTGCTGTCTCATGCTGCACGTTTCAAGGCACTTCAGTGTGGGCCTTTAAGAACCGAGAATAGACAATATATATGATTAATAGGGAAGGTCAAAAGACAAAAAGGCACTTCAGTTCTTCAGAATGAGGAGACTCAAGGAGATGTTTGGCCAATATACCTCATACTTAATATACTTCATGTAGAATTCAGGTTTGGGATAGTGTTTGATCGAGACAGAGATAAATTATGTCATTGGGTTTGTTACATGCTTTCATGGGAATAAAATGTCATGGATCAGAAAGGCAGGGCATTACCTGGAAATGCATACCATGTTCTTCTAACATCAGTGTCGGTGTCACTTTAATGCCATTAGACGCATGAGAGAGAGATAGTGAGTGCATGTAGATATTGGAGGCATCTTGACTGTCTATATTTAGGGGGTTGTTTAGATGTTTAGAAGTGGGTGTTGAGTTTGGGGAGGAACAGAAAGACTCTTCAGAGATATCAACTCTGTTTTGCACGTTTTCAATCAGAATGTACCAGAAACTGGACTGAACCAAATGTGCTGCAAATGCAGCCAGATATATCATCAAGCCATGATGATATGTTTGAAATGTGTGTCTTGATCACATTTCACCCTAAAATCAAAGAAAAGAAAAAAATATATTCAGTATAAAAAATATCTTATTTTTTGACCATGTGATATTATTTTAATGACAATTAGGCAAGTCATTTTTTTAATTCTCATTTTTCTCTATCATTATTTAGCAGATGAACTAAATATTGTGTAATTTTTATTAAAATCATTATGGCACTATAGCAAACACTACCCCGAAATGAAGTAAAAGCTGTGCTTAATATTCATAAAAGATGCTTTTTTTAAAATAAATTCTTAATTTTTAATTCTGTGGTGATATATGACATGGACATGTCCACGATACGTCTCAGAATAGATGACATTAAAAAATTGAAATCTGAATTCAGGTCTAAAACTTGAGTATATTCTCGTCTCTGTGTTGTAAGGAGCTTGGATTACCCAATAGCCTTAGGCAGCATGTGCTCGTGCGTCAGCTGATTATGTGTTCTTGTCATCATATTTCTAGTTTAATTGGCTCAGTATTAATAGGCAGAGGCAGGTTGTTGAGATGAGAGAAGGGTTTAGGGACAATGTCACCCACAGGAAACATGTTATGATGTAACAGCACATGGATCTCATATATTCAACCAATGTGTCATACCTCCTCAACCAAATGATTTACTTATTGCTAGAGAGCTTGTGTGTTTTAAAGGGATAGTTCACCCCAAAATGAAAATTCTGTCATCATTATTTACTCCTCAAGTTGTTCCAAACCTGTATGCATTTCTTTCTTCTACTGAACACAAAAGAAGATATTTTGATGAATATGGGTAAGAAGTTGATGGAAAATAAAAAATAACATGCAAGTCAATTGGGGTCCATCAACTGTTTGGTTACTGACATTCTTCACAATAACTTCTTTTGGGTTGAGCAGAAAAAAGAAATTCGTACAGGTTTGGAACAATTTGAGGGTGAGTAAATGATGACAGAATTTTCATTTTAGGGTGAACTATCTCTTTAAGAAGAGAAATGAAGTTGGTACCACTCAGTTCAGTTGTGATAAAGCAGAGCTCACTGCAGACACAGTGTAGGAGGATTGCATAACATACTGCAAGCCTGCCGTGCACAGCCTGAATGGGCAAGACAGAGAGAGATGGAGTGAAAGGAAGGATAGACAGTAGTGTGTCCAGTGATATGACATGTCTCCAGCATTCAGCTCCCATGAACTCATTGACCTCTAGGAACTGGAGTGTGATCATTGAGATCCGTCTCCTGCTTGTCAGCAAATGAGGAATTAGACCTCTCTCTCTCTCTCTCTCTCTCTCTCTCTCTCTCTCTCTCTCTCTCTCTCTCTCTCTCTCTCTCTCTCTCTCTCTCTCTCTCTCTCTCTCTCTCTCTCTCTCTCTCTCTCTCTCTCTCTCTCTCTCTCTCTCTCTCTCTCTCTCTCTCTCTCTCTCTCTCTCTCTCTCTCTCTCTCTCTCTCTCTCTCTCTCTCTCTCGTTGCACATTTATAACGACGCTAAAAATAGGCGATATTGGAGACCAACCACTCCTTCTGTCCAGGAGTGCGTCACTGTTAAATATTACAGAAATGTATAATATTAGACTTGGAAATAATCTTCAAAAAAAAAATATATATATATATTTTTTTTTTTTTTTTCTTTTCTTTAATTGCATTTTCACTGGTGGTCTCTGACCTTTAGACCGCATTTTATTAAGTCACCTTCACACAGCAGCAGAATACGGTTGTCAGTCCTGTGTTTGAGTCCTTAATATGGTTACGTTCACAGCACACAACCGCATTCTATAACCAAACTGTAAATTTTCAGGACTTGCAACCGCATGAATGAATGAAAACGGACTGGACAACTAATTGTCTGTCACGTCATACAATGCGAGAGAGTCTTTCTGCTAAGGGGTTTCATGTGTGGTTTCACTTTTGATAACTTGCAGCGAGGGAGATATGAGCTGTGTGTCATCTGAAGGTTTTAGATCCAGGCACTGTTTTCCACTGGATTGGCTTCCATCAGTTTTGTTATATGCGTGACTCAAATGCCGTGTCATGTACGAGACGCTGCAAAGGATGTGAGACGCGAGTGCAACGGTTAAAGGTGTCCGGCTAGCACACGTTTCAAAGAAGCTGCTGTCGGTTAATGAAGATTTGATGGATGAACTTGGGGCTCATTTGGATTGATCACTTTGGTCACTGTCACTATGTTTGCTAGTAAGACAATACGGGCTTGTCTCTCGATCCTCAATCCTAAAAACTGACAGCGTGAACGTAACCTTATTTGACCAGTTGACAAGTGACATAAAACATGACTAATGCATATAAAGTTGTGTGTGGCAATGGTTGAAGTAAAATGCTTATGTTTTTAATCCCGTAGGGGTCGTGACCTCAAGAAACAGCACGAGCAGCGAGTTTACGAGCGTGAGATGCATCGCATCACCCTTCCTCTCTCTGCCTTCGCAAATCCCACCTGCGAGCTGGTGGACGAGAACACCATTGTCATCACGGCTGAACCGAACAACCTGACCCCCACTCAGGAGCCCGTAGAGGGGGCCGACCCTCTCATGGGGACAGCGGGGACTCCCGGAGCCTGATGGAGGAACAGGATGAGTGCCTCGATGGGCGTCTTGTTAAGATGTATATGCAGCACTGCAGAATCTCAAAGGAAAAAAACTCCACGTCCACCTCCCTCTGCCTGTCGTCTCTTTTCTCTTTACCTTGCCTTTACAGCACGGTTTCACGGTTAAGCTAGGGCGTGTGCCCTGAGAGAGCGGTGGAAAGATTTTTTGGGGGATCTCAGACTGTGTCCTTATTTCCTCAACAAAGCTGTTGGGGAAAGTAGGACATGTGGGGATACGCTGGAAACGGTGAAATGGTATAAATATGCATGTCAGGGATTTGCGTGGAGAAATAATTGCAAGTACATTTTGTGCAGATCATAACAGGGCATGAATAATCCCTGCTTGTTAAACTCCAATGTGAGAGCGACAGTCCCGTTAACTGCTCCGTGTCCTCTAAAGAAGTCGAGATGGATCAGATCATCTGATGTTCTGTTTTTTTTTGAAGGAGAAGACAATCCATTCTTATCTTCTTTCCTGCCTTTTTCTTTGATTTAGTCCCTAATGCAGTTGTGGTGGAGTTGAAACTTGTAAATGTGTAACAATCTGTTGCTCCACAGCTGGGCTGTTCATTCTATAGGGAGCTTTGGTTCACAGTTAGAGCTTATTGAGTTAATTGCCTTTGACAGCTCTTTCCCAGAAATCCATATTCAATAGGCAGATCATGTGGCCTGGGAGTCTAGAGCTAAGTCAGGTGAAGGTTTTGACTAAATGAAGAGGAAAGCTTTCCAGAGATCTTGCCTTAGTAAATTACATTTGTCTGTATTATTGCTTCTGTGGCCAAAATCTGATAAAGAGCAAGTGAGTGTTGTCATGACTTTAGCAAACCAATCAGAATGGGTCTGATCTGTGGTCTCTGGTTACATTTTTTTTTTTTTTCATATCAATGTTCATATGTTCCTGACCATACAGATGGGCTGAAATAAGACAATGGACTTGATGAAGCATAAACTGCTGAGAAATGAATTGCATAAGAGTTGGATGTTATTTCATTAAGGCAATAGAATTCAGAGACTGAAAGAGAGTGCAAGATGACATATTGAAATAATATATGAAGGTTTCATTTTGCTGAGATTGTAGTTTGTTTATGAAATGGGACTTTTTTTATGTATACATTTGTTTTCCCATGGTTTATTGGACTGTACAATTCTAAGGTTCCAGAAAATAGTTTATTTTTTAATGTTTGGCAGTTTTTTCCTGCTGTGAAATAAAATCTGTTTGAAATTATATTGTCATACTTTTATTTTTTTCATGATCTTTAATAGTTTATGCTACAAAATCATTGCTTATTCTATTTATCATTTATAGGAGTAAAGGAGCAAAAAAAGAGTTCAGAATGGAAAACTTGCATACTGTGTAGTATACATTCCCTCAGTTTCACAGATAAAGCTTAAGCCTAGTCCCAGACTAAAATGCATGTTTGAGCTGTTTTAACTGAAAGCAACTTGCACTGACATAAATTAAATATGTCAGTGCCATTGTTTTATCTTAAGATGCACACCAGTAATGTTTGTTTCTTAGGCACATTTATAAAGTCCTAATTGAACTAAAGCCTAATCCTGGTTTAATTTAAACCCTGTCTGTGAAACCAGGCCATTGATGAGTATCTGCTCATTATTATTATTATTATTATTTTTTTACAAATAGTAGTTTGTAATTACATGAAAGTACATAATACTCTGCAGATCAATAGCTTGAGGGTCACAAGTATGCAAAAACTTTCAAATTGACGATTTTACAGAGTACTTGCTGGACAATTTTAATTATTTGATTTTAAATATATTACATTTATTTAAAATCTATATTATCTCTAGTTTGATATTCAGATAAAATGTAATTATATACGACATATTTTATATTTACGTTGTATTAAAAGTGCTCGCCACTCTGGATCACGTGATCATAAACCGCAAAATTACGTCTTTGAAGTTCCCGCCGCTAGCCTTACGCACGCTAACGGTTTCGTTGACAGACGATGTCCACTTTGGTTTAAAATGGCCCTTTTAATGCGTGTCCTTTGGAGTCTCTACTAAACTTGCAGTGTTGGGGATGCTCCTGGACCAGGTTTGGAAACACTCCAGTGACTGCACTATAACTCGTGTACGTTTAGACCGACTCACAAGTGGCATCTGTTATTATTGAACTTTTTAATCCATTGAAATAACGCGGGTCAAAAAAAAAAAGTCGCAATATGTCTTTATAGATATCGTCACGTCAAGCACACTGCACAGTGGGACACGGTTTTGGTATATTGTATCACTGTTCACAGTATTTCTACATATTGCAGAAATAGTAACATTAGGATGCCTTTCATAGCTGTCAGCACCATATATGTACTATACAACAGCGCCTCCCTGTGGATGATTAAACACTTAGACAAATTATAAAACAGGGAGGGGGGAGGGCAAATAAATATATATATATAGCCAATACTTTATCACATCTTTATTCATTAAACATTAGTGTAAGAAACCTGTGGCGTACAAGTAGTGGTTATAATTTTATACATGTCAGTACCATTGACAGAAAAGACTAGGAAAAAAAATGCTCTTATAACGTTACAGCTTTTCACATTCTACAAACATATGCAAACTACAAATCCACATTATCCCAACATAACATCAAATCTATACAAAGATGAAAAATATATCCAGTTTTAATTTAAATATTTGTGATCAAAGTGAGGATCACAAAGAGTACATGCTTTTTCACGAGTTTAAAACTCCTAGAAACGGCTGGTCAAGATCCAGCATTACAATCTCACTTATCATTTCACTTGGAGAATACAACCCCAGATCAGGTTTAGATACAGAGGAAAAAAAATATTCTTGCCCTGTCATGATATATTTACAAGGTGAGTCCATGACAGCGGAATAGACAACTCCAGTTTTCAGATAGCTGATGTACCAGGAATGAACTACAATATAAGAAGCATTTACAAGAAACCACACATTGGAAACCATATCAGAACTCAGAAGTGTGTTACTTACTTTCATAACAGATTTATCACTTGTCTTGTTTTAGTTACATTTAGTTCAGGACCTCAAGTGCTAGTGCTACAGTGCTAGGGATTGAGTACTTAAGCACAACTACCTGCAGGAGGCAACAATGCTTGATTTACATACATTCCTAAAGTCAGGTAGTCAATAGAACTTTCCATATTTTTTATAATTTAAAAACATGTTGTCTCATTTCACCCTATTTGTGACACTCTTACTGTGACATTTCTCCCACATTTCTTTCTTGTGCATTCATTTATTATAGTGATCTCATAATATACTTAAAAAACATACAGATAAATTCCTTTTTTAATGTGGGGTGAAATATGACCCAGACATGTTCTTGACAGGCTTCATGAGTCTCACCCAACCACACTTTTGTAATTACTGTTATCGACAAAAATACTTAATGATCATTGTAATTGATGCTACACTATGATTTTTCATTAATCTGACATTTACGGGAAACTTCATCAGGGAGATCTATGATAATATAACTAGTGGTAGGCTTAAAGGGTTTCAGCTCCATGCTTAAATCATAACTAGGCTTAAACCATCCAAATTAGACAGAAGCAACAAGAAGCTCATGGCCACTGAAATGTATCTGTTCCCTCAACAGAACTCTGCTCAGAACCATTTGCAGTTCTAGAATGCCCTCAAAGTTCTGCATGTCGTGACAGATCTCTCCAAAGAACACATGAGCATGTACTCAGTATGCAAACCCAAGGTAAATGCTCTGTTTCAGTTCTGTAAACTCTGTATATAAAAAAAAAAAATTCCAGCCTATATCTCAGCCTTTGCTGCCATTGGATTAGTTCCTGTTGTTTTCCTGGGTTTCAGAGGCAATTTCACTGGGTCCATAAGTCCTTAAAAACTTCTGCTGAAGTTCATCCAGTTCTGCAGGCAGAGGGATATTCAACTCTTGATTTAGAGTCAGTGCCTCAAAGCAGTCCTCCAACTTCTGAAAAGCAGGCCTGAAGAAGACAGGAAGAGGAAAGAGGTAAGAACTAAAAGTCTTTCCGTCCATTACAGGGTAATGTTAATCACCATTGTTCATCTATAGCTGGATACACTACTGTTCAAAAGCTTAGGGTTGATGAGATTTAATGTTTTTATTTTTCATGCTTATGCTCATTGTTCACCATGCTTTTAACTGAACAAATGTGTAATTATACACATATGGGTAGCTGATATGACATTTCAAGCAGTTACAGTGTCCTGCTCAGTTGAAAAATATTATAAATAAAATTCCTGTAAAATTATTAATCATTCATTTTTCCATGTCCTAATACACATGAAATTACAAAATACAAAATTAATTTGTCGTTCAAACTGCCCACCTCTAGTGACAATCAAGGTTCATATGATCATGAAAAACCTGGAAAAGTCATGTAATTTTAAAATAGCAATTTCCAGGCCTGGAATAATAAATAAAGCCAGAAAGTTTTGGTAAAGTTATGAAAATTTGTTTCACAAATATCTATATAATAGAATATATGTTGAATCAGTTGCTGAATTATGGTTCGGGATTGTGGGTATAGCAAATCGACTTTTATTTACTATAGCATGTATGTTAGATGAGTAAATGAATCCACACAGAATATCAGATCAAATCAGAATCTTGAAAACAGCACGAGTGATTGCACACATCAGCACATTGTGTCTCTGCACTACAAGCAAGCTTCACGCCACATTACAAGACTTTCACTTGAGTATCGACAGAACTGTCACCTCCCTAACCGGGCCAGTGTGGCACTGTTAAAATAAAAGTTTATAATTTGCACATCTTTTTAAACCAGTCGGTGCTCACGCTCTCTCTGAGACAATTTTCTGTGCGGTGTCAGTCACAGGCAAAGTGCGCACACATAATGCCGCCTCGCAAACAGCTCGCAAGTACCGAATAGAGTTCTTTTTCGCAGCTTATTGTGCTTTAATTAACAGTTTATTGTATTTCTGTACCTAAATACTACTGTTTGACCTATCCTTATTCTGTTGTATTTATTTGTGCTACTGCTTTTAATTGATTTGTTCTTATTTTACTGACTGAGTGAATTCAATTCAAAGTTTGAAATCAAGCTTCCTTGTCCTATTGTGTGTAAGCTATTAAGCACCAAAATTACCACATTGTAAAAACACAAATACATAGAGTGAGCAAACATATAGGTGAGATAATTGTCATTAAAAAAAAAATTGTCTAAAAAAACCCCACCATAACACCCCAGGGAAATTATCATTTCACATCTGTCACCCTGTGGTGAGGAAAAACCCATTGACAAAACGCAGTGGCACTTACCGGTTGTCAGGGGCGAGGTCACAACAAGCCACAGCCAATGCAAAGAAAGCAGGAGGACAGTGCTCAGGAAGAAATTTCTCAATGAATTTTCGCACATTGAGCCCAAAATCCAGCGTTCTCGGAAGACACTCGGGATCTGCATAAACCTGACCAATAATCTATTACCAAAGGAAGAAGGAAGAATGAATAAGGACAAATGGAAGAAAAATAAACTTTCAAGGATCCTCTTACATAACCATGAATGAAATGTAGCTGTTTTGACTCAAACCATTTGAGCGTAGCGTTTGCTTTCCGCATTCCGACATTCGTATGCAAGTGCTTACATAAATGACAGTTAGTTCTAAGAGCTCATGCTGTCCTGTCAAGACATGCCATAAAATCTGTGAGATGTTTACCACTACAAAAGACTCTTACCTCACAAAGCACAATGCCAAAGGAGAAAATATCCACCTTCTCATCATAGCGTTTACCTGTTTACACACAGGGGAAAAAAAGAGCTCCATCAAGAAAAACCAACAACTTTATATCAGATGATGGCAATTACCTGGAGGAACAGAAAAAATATGAACACAATATTCTCAGACAACAATTAATGTCCATTGGATGTCCATCCAGTAAGCAGTTTATAAAATGTAGTCACATAAATTAAACTGTTTGCTGATATTTTGAAATCTTACAGACGCAGCATTTGAAAGACATTAAAGTTTATGTTTTTTTTTGTTTTTTTTTTTTTGTTTTTCAAAGATCCTAAGTTTAATTCTCTCTTCTCACCATTGAGCATTTCTGGGGCCATCCAGTAAGGGTTCCCCACCACCGTGTAGCGTTTCTTACGGTCAATGCGTCTAAACAGCCTTTTCTTATTGGTTGGTTTGTCGGGGGGTGGCTGCTTGACCTTGTCCTCCATGATTAGACGAGACAGACCAAAATCTGCCACCACGACGGTGTTGTCCTGCAGGGGTCAGACAAGTAGAGCAAAGATGAATGTATTTATGCTAAATGTGTGACAGAATGAGATAAAACATTTCTATGATACAAGTTTATAGGTATTAGTTTTAGAATAAAGGGGGGAAAAAATGCAGAAAAAAAACAACAATAATAAAAATGTAAAATTGACAAAATAATTAAAAAGTAGTGTAAAAAAAAATTGATAACACCAGAAGTCAGTCCTAGCTTTAAACTGTCCATGTCTAAATGTTTAAGTCCCAAAGGAATGCCGTTTGTTCTCTTAAAAAGGTTCTTTAAATAGCTTGTCATAAGTGATTTACTCAGGATATGTGAATGACAGCATTTCCTGTCTTACCTTCTTACCACTAACTAAACAAGCGGGCAACCACTAAACTAAACAACCCTCAAGTGTGAACGGATCTTCACCCTTCACTGTATTTTCTCTCTCCTGCTCAAATGTTCTTCTTACATAACTTGTTTTTGGGTGCTTGTCTACTTTAGCCTTTCTGTTTGTGCTGACACAGGCCTGTCAGCTATTCTAGGACCTGGGCTCCCCAAGAAAGGCATAATAAGTGTAGACTCTGATCTAAATGAATGTGAAATGGGTGAAACTCCTCCCGTACCAGTTTGACCAGGCAGTTGTGAGAGTTTAGGTCTCGATGTATGATGCTCATTGAATGCAGATATGCCTGAAAGAATAAGACAACAACAAAAAAAATCAGAGAAGAAAGAAAAAGAGGTTGTCTGAGCAGAATGAGGAAAGACAGAAGTGCATTAGATATCTACCACTTGATCATCACTACAACAACAAGAACTAAGACAAAAACTGAAGTGGTGCATCACAGCAGCGCTAGGCAACAGGACACAACAAAACCTCCTACTAGACAGGAAGTTGCTTCACTGTCTCCCAACTACGCAGACAAGTCTGATTTGAGATGCACATGCTCATGGAGATGAAGGTAAAACTGTGTCCTAACCAGGTGTAATTTAACAAGTTTTTTTTGTAGCAAGTAATGTGTGTGCACACTGGAAGTGCAAATATTGCATGGCACAATACAATCGCAGCCATTCCGAATAGGCATGTAACAACACAGAATTCCCAGAAAATATTTCCTTTTAAAAAACATATACAATTACAAATATATACATATTACAATCTTCTTCAAGGTTTACATTTTTGCCATAATCTATCAGTATCCCTTAATTAGTGTTAGATGATGATCTAGATCTTAAAATAGGCAAAAACTATTAAATATCATTGACAGATAAATATCCAATAATGGCTGATGGCAATAAATATAAAAGATACCGATGCTGGCTGATAAACAATATTGCACAGATATATTGTGCATCTCTAAATTAAAACATATTTAATGTATAGCCGTCTTGGACCGATTACTTTTTACAGTGGCTGGGGCTTCCCAGTGTGACACAACAGAAATATAAATCAAATGCCATTTCTGAAATATTACTCCATGGAGATGTCACAGATTCTTCTTTTAACAGGACTAATACATTTGAGCTTGTGTTGATACTAGTATTTTTTCTCCTCTAATGACATCAAATGTATTGCAAAATTATGAAATAGGCCTTATTTGCTATCAGTTGACAAAACTCATGCCATTGGTAGAGCCATTGTAGCTGCATCACACTGTTTGGGACACTTAAAAAACAACAACAACTATGTTTTGATAGTACCAGAGGCACAGTGTTTATACTCCAATCAACCTACGGAAGTCTTATAGTCTTTGTATATTAATCTATGTTTTTAACATCCAAAAACGACTTTAAACAGGCCACAAAAGCCATTTAAATGTTATCTCACCATTTCCTTCAAATATATATATATATATATATATATATATATATATATATATATATATATACATACATATGTCAGCTATGATCCAAAAGTGGCTCAAATATTGTATAACAATAGCTTATTGTTTTGCAATGCTATATATAAGTGTGCAGACCCAGAAGCCCACTCACCATTCCAGATGCAATGCTCTTTGCAAAACTAACTCTCTGTTCCCATGGGAATGAGTCCTGTAGGGATAGAAAGAGAGAGAGAGATGAATTGCTGGCCTAGTTTATAACCACACTATAATACAGCCCAGTCTGACAGCACGCTATGCTGTCCGTGAAAGAGAGGAAATCGTTACGTAACGGCAGCCGCTTATTACAGACAAAATTACTCACACACAGACACACTTTTATTGAAAACATTATAGTGCATTATAGAGACACAATGAAAGACTGAACGAGAGAGGTATATCATCTGTTATCCTTATGTTTGGTGTTGAAACCCATATTTGAAGTAAACCCAGTGGGTGATCTGGAAAACATTCCCACTAGAATCCCTCACCTGGAAACACTTCATACCTCCTTTATCTCTCATCGATGCAACCGCACAGCTGCATTTGCTCCCTTTCATTTCACAGAGTGTGTTTGTGTTTTCCAGTCCCTATTCCCTGTCCCTCTCCCTTTCTCCTTGCAAAGTTCATCTCAGGTGAACAGAGACAGTGACAAAGACTAAAACACTAACAGATGATGTACGGCCCTTCCTAGAAGCAAGAGGAAAGGAAAAAAGGGATTTTAAAATCAGGACGCACCTTGTCACGGATAAAATCCTTTAGAGTGCCTCCCTCAATGAACTCTGTTATCAGATTAAGCCGCTTGTCCTTGTACAAAACCCCAATGAACTTCAAAACGTGTGGGTGATCAAGACTTCTCATCACTTTTACCTGATAAAGAGAGAAAAAATAATGAATTGGAGAGATCCATAAAGTTATTCACACTAAATACAGACTGGATAAATCTAAGACTAAGTCTCTTTTCCTCTGAAGAAAATCACAAACCCTACAGCAACACTGTATCTGTATCCCGGCGCCACATGGATCTGTTTTATCTGCTGTTTAAATCACACTCTGATACTGACCCAAAGCAGACAACAAAGGGATGGAAGGAATAAAAGTGGATATAGGGAGATGAAGGAAAAAATTAAGAGGTAATCAGATGGAGGAATGAGAGATGCTTGCGGGGAAAGAAAGGGATCTTCATACCTCCTTCAGGAACGTTTTCTGTGTCTCTTCATCACAGCGGATCAGCTCCTTCATGACCATAACCTCACCTGTGGCTTTATGGGTCACCTACAGAAGATCACACAGTCTTATGGTTGGAAATAATAGTAGATTCAAAAATAGTGGAACCAAAGATACCAAAGGTTTTAATTAAATCGGGTTCTCGAACATCTGCATTCTTCTGCAAGTTGTGAACGGAACTATAACCCTGCACTGTGTCATTCCAAGGCAATAGAAATTTCTTCAACCAAGTTGTTTGAAAATGCAATGATTGAGGAAACACAATTCAGAACTGTGGAATCAAAACCAAAATTCCTTATGATTCCTGTACAGAACCTGTCCTCCAACACTGAACTAAGCTCATTCAATGCAGTAATACAGCTCTTCTAGACAACTTTGGGGAAAAAGTGACCATATACACTGAATTACACAGAAAATGAGATATGTTGTTGTTGCACACCTTGATGGCCTGTCCAAAGAAGCCTTTTCCAAGTATTTCTCCATGGATGAGGTCACAGGGACGGAAGATACGGTGGGACCAGCTGGAAGGAGAGCGGAGGGATTCAGAGCGCCCAATATCTCGAGTCAGAACTGGAGGGTCCTTAGGAGATGGAGAGACTGGAGACTTGCAGGTGCTGTTGCTACGTCTACAATACACAAGTTAAAAGTATTAATTCTGTATAAGCCCAAAAAGCAATTAGGAAAGGATAAACAAGCGTGCAGTGTATTTACTTTGCACCCTCCCTGTATGTCCACATCCACTTGGAATAAACAAATTGTGCTCCAGTTTTAAATGCTAAACCTACACAAGCACAGTGCTGAAAACTGATTGGATAACTTAAGTTACCTGAGGGTCCTCCTCTTTAACGTTCTATTGTCCACTGTGTCACTCCGCTCAATCTCAGCATCTGAAGACAGACGCATACGGGAGGCCGCGGGGACACCCAGCTGATTGCAGGAAGAGCCCAGGCGGAGTTGCTCCAGACGCTGTCTGACTGGATCATATTCCATCAACAGCTGCAGTGTCTGACTGGTCCTATGGATGAGGTCCTCCACCTGGAATGACCAATCAGAATTCAGAATGTCACAAAATACTCTGGTCGGTTTTGATAAGCGCCAGTGTGCCACAACAACAATAAAAGCTAGAGGACAGCATTTAGTCATAAAACTTGAGCATTATGCACTAGCGCTGTTCACATAGATAACATTGATTTTCCTCCCAGTCAAAGCTGGTGCCACACAAAAGGTCTTTCTAAAGGGGCAAAAGATAAACCCTTAATACCAACACTAAATTTAAGATGTTTTACACAGGAACAGTGGAATACATTTGAGATTCAATATTTTCAGGTTGACAAACCTGGACATCCAGTAATGAAGACATATAACAGCTTTCTGTAACTGTGCATAATTGATTACGTTGATTATGTAAATTAGTCGATTTGTATTAGTAATGTGGCAATTCGTCACACTGTTTATGTTCCCCAATGATGGCACCTCCTGGGCATGCTGAAAATCAGCTGTTATTACAAAAATATTGAGCCCAATCTAAACCACAGCAGAGCAACTTCTATGCAAGAGCATCTGAAAAGGACACATTACGGGAACGCAGCGCAAGTATTTGTACTATTACAATGAATTTTTACAGCACTAGAATATGGTTGTCAGTCCTATATTTTGTGCTTAATACGGCTGTGCTCATACAGCATTCAGTTTTTTTTACCAGCTGCCATGGGTACAAGGCTGCGAGATGCACGGTTTAAATGTGCTCTCTGAAACCTACACTACACTTTCTTTTATTCACTACTCTGCGGAGATGACGAGGCAGCAACGCCAACTTCATCTTTGCAGCCATCACTGACTCAGAAAACACTAGTTTATTTATAAACAATAAAAATGTCTCCTTGATATTTTTTCCCGACACACTCATAATCATTAGGCTACTTTTGCCAGATCTTTGATGCAAGCTTTATGTGTGAGCTTGAGCATGAGGCATATATACATACATACAGCTGAATGAACATTCAAGCAGCTACTTTAATCTCCTGAATAAACAAATCATTTCAGGATTCACAATTGTAAAGCAATTGCTGCTTTAAATCCCAAAAAGTGACTCAACGCAGCAATAGTAAACACCTTTCCTACTTAGGCCTAATTATGAGAGCCTACTTATGGTTATTATTTATTGCTAAACTAACCACAGGATTAATAGGCTATTCAGAAAATAAACAGTAGATTAATCAGGGGTTATTCAATTAATCAGGAAAAAAAAATCGTTAGTTCCAGACGTAATTTCAGGACTTTCCATTTTTCCATTTTTAGGATTTAGGGGACCTCAGGCTGCTCATTACATTGGGCAGATGGCTGCCAAACAAAGTCAGTCCTAAAACCTCAATGGTACATGATTAAATTAAGGCACAAATACATGGCAACTGAGAGAAGCAGTGGGATTCTAATGTTAAGGAGAAATGGTAGGAGAATTAAATCACATTTACAACTGCACGATAAGAATGCAAAGCATTTACATACAGTTGACAAGTCACTCTAGTACTAGAATCTACACACAAACCTCCCAGCACAGGTATGTATTACAAAGTTAAACCCATGCCTGACTCCTTAAATGTTATTCTTAAGAAAACTAAATATTGCTTCTGCAACATTAACACTTTAACAAAACACAACAGATGTGCCAAGTGTCATATGGATTATGATACCCAAAAAACACATCAAAGTCATATAACAAACAGCCTGTTACTAGGGATTAATGTAAATTCAGTGCATGACCAGGTTAAAGTTATTACCAAGGTCAGGCATGAAAACTGGTCAGGGGTAAAAAAGGTGGCAAAAAATCCAATCCAATCAACTTTATATATATAGCACATTTTAAAAACAAGTGCTGCACAAAGAATAAATAGAAAATATAATAACACATAAAACATAAAATATGGGGGCCATTTTAATGTGTGGAGGCAAGTATTTACACAAAACACACAGCATGAGATTATTTTTTCTTTTTCGCCTGAACCAGAATCTCAAGGGCCCGTTTTCTCTGTTTAGCAGCATGTCTCAGCCTTGCCCTCTTCTCATCTTCAGCTGCCTGTTTTTTGAGATCCTGAGCACTACTGGATCCTTTGCAGTGCATCACTCTCTCCTATCTCTCTGTGCGAAATACACAGAGTTTAAAACTGAAATAATGAAATAATGTGTTTAAAAAAAATAAAAACTTAACCAAAACCACTTATTTTTGTCGAGTAAAGAAGAAGACAACACATTACAGACTGTTTTTACGAGCGTTCATGCTTACGGTTGCCAGATTTCAATAATTTTAACCCCAGTCAGAGCTTTTCTGTTTAAAAGAGCACGTTTTCTACTCGGTCTTTTCAATAGTATCTGGCAACCATACGCACACGCGCGCTTTCTACACTTCTGAAGAAGCGCAGATGATCTGAAAACACTGACAAGTAAGCTGGAGTTCCGTGATCTTAATTGAAAAGATTCTCACGACACCCCCCCCCAACCAAATATTTTCTCATCGGATCTGCACAAATTACATAGGTGACCCATATTGGTTTTAAAATGGCGAATTCCGCCGAAAGGTGAGGAGTTTTCATGCCTGCAAGGTATGAGGAGTGTCACTATGTGTGCTGGGACAAGCTATGGAATGACAGTTTGTATTTCAAATTCTTCTCATGCCGTTCCTCTGTATTGTCACATTGCTTCAATACGTTAGCGCTGGCACAATCTCACCTCACCTCAAAGCTAATATCAAGCATGATAGCAGTAATAAATGGAGAGTACCTCCTCCTCCATCAAAGCTGACACCGGGAGTCCATTGATTTCCAGGATTCGGTCCCCAACATGGATGGCGTTCCGAACTTCTGGACTAATATGCATCCCTCTGACCCTGTAAGGATAAGGTTTTGGGAGATTTTCATCAAAAGACAGGTTAGGAATGATGAGAGAAATCTCATAGCTTTCTGTTATGGTTTTGCACCCAAAAGAACACAAAAACAAACTGGCAGTCTGTGCCTTTAATCCAACATGAGCTGTCATATTGCCACAGTTATGCAACACATTCCATGTGTCATTAACAGTGTCTCTGGCATTGGGTGTGGTGGCATTGTGGTGAATCTGTGAGGTGGTAAATAACTTCAAGTCTCTATTATTCCAAATGCTTCTCAGCATATTCATCGTAATCTGACTGCTTGCTTAATCAGATCTCAAATGAATATCTCAAGTAGGGGGTGCATCAAGTTTTTTTTACATGTTAATTCTGCATGTCTTCACTTACTCTTTGACCTGGACACTGGCCGTGGCACTGGTGCAGTCTCTAATCACGCTGACAGAGAAGCCCCTTTTTCCATTGGTGGCAGAAGGCATGGATACCAGAGTTACTGTGTGAGGGAGCAGGTCTGTTGGCGAGTCGGCCAAACCACGCTTCTCCAACATTGGTGTCAGGACCTCCTGCTTGTAGCATTTACCACTGTGTGAGAGAGAGAAGTTGATGAGTCTCACTACTAGAGTTTGAGCACTTTAGGACCTGAACTTTTAGGACAAGACCTGACAAGTTATGAAACACTCAGATGTGCGTCAACCTGCCAGTGCTTTACTGAAAACGACAAATGAAGAGAAACAACAAACACAATAGCAAACTGAAAACACACAAAATTCAAGTTAAGAAGTCCATTAAAAAGCCTTTTTGATAAAGAATTAGGAGATAATGATTATCATCATATTAAATATTAGCTGCTGTTTACCAGTACTGTTTGGATGTAATATACATTTAAGTTCCCACAGTTTGAATTTAATGTGAAAATACTCCCCATGGACAGTTTTCATTTTAATTAATTTATGTAATGTTTTCCCAGTAAAATTTGGAAATACAACCAGGAAAAACAGGAGTGGGGGGAGTCCCCTGTTTTTTCATGGGAGGTGTCCACCTATCATTATATAAAATAATAATAGAAATGCAAATTTACCTGGTTACATGCAATGCCAATTTGATTGCAAAAATGTAAGCTGAGAGCAGAACTCCTAACAAAACACCACATAATTACATGTGTTGAACAAAGAAATTCTTAGATTTTGTTCAGTTAGGCTTTCAAAAACAGCTTTGCGTCTCTGCAAGGTCATCCTATTGAGCACCTTAAATGGCACCACAGATGGCAGATCAAATGACACTGAAGATCCTTCATTAAAATTCAGTGAGCCTAATACTGAAACTGGGACATATTTATAAAGTTTTAGATAATTGTCAGGACACCCCTTGTAAAACCAGGACATCAGATAGTTCCAGCTAAGATAAGTCAACACAGAGGAATCATTAATACAGTTTGGAGCTAAAGTAAATTTTATTTCTGCACCAGTACAGTCTACAATTAATACATGTACAGTTTGGAGTTGAAAAGTGTGAAGTTACTTACCAGTAAAGTTTGGTACGTTCCACTAAGGCATAGGTATCCTGATCCTCAATCACAACCCTGCAGCTCAAACACACGAAGCATTCGGGGTGATATTTATAGTCTCCTGCCACCTGAAACACAGGAATACCCAGCGTAGATCAGATCAGATGCCTCATGATTTCACTCCAAAAGCCCAAATCCTCAGTGCTAGCAACACCAGCCCTGACAGTGGTCCAGATGCAATCTTTCTGGAATACCCCTGTACGCTTAGTATATGCTCACTGCTATCTCTGCCAAGCCCAGGTGTGGTGGATCATGCGTTCATTGTGCTTCATCTGCTTTGTGTCTGTGCACGGTCTTCGTTCAGTCTGCGTTCTTTAGCAGTGACGTAAGCATGTGTGCTATCTTTTTCTGTAACACCTGGAAGTGTCTGGTCCTGTCATGTTATCAGAAGTGACATAAGGCTGCCAGACCCTTTCTATAACCATGATCCAATGCTCTTACACAACAAATAATGTGTGTCAGTCTCTGTTTAACGCCTCCTACCTCTATCTAATGCAGGCTCTCTCTTTGACCTCCATCTCATAAATCTTAGAAAATACACATTCACAAGAAGAAACCAGTTTCTGAGAGGTTTGGGGCAAAGCTTTATTATTTTCTCATTTTACTTTCGCTGAGAAATAAATAAACCGGAAAAAAAGACCTTAAAATGTGTAACTACACATAACATTTTAACATGAGATTTACTTGAAATACATTAACCATAAACATCCATCTACTAATTACTAGCAAATACAATTCCACAGAATTCATTTGCATAAATCAAACACATTTTTAACCTTGTAAGCAATTAAATACCCAAATTCCATTTCTTTTACAGTTATACTGCTTTGATACATAGCACATTCTATTAACTTCAGACCAACACTAACCAAAATCCAATCTACTTCCCTAAGAAAACATCTTGCATCCTTTGAGGATGTCACCAAAGGGAAGATTTGTGGGATTTAGTCAACTTCTTAAAGGACACATTTATCTCCAAAGAAAAGCCAAATAAAACTCACATTCATTACTTTGATTTTGACTTTAAGTCTCAGTGGCAAAATCTTAGTAGCTTTCCATCTCACTCCTTAGAAAGATATTACACACAGTTTGCAGCTCTTCGTTTAAACAGTATTATGAAAGCACACAAACTCATATATTCAATATAAAAGAACTGCCAATCAACAAGGGTTATGGAACAGAAACAGACTTTTATTCTCTTATTTTGAATGGAAAATTATTTAACCAATAATCCTCTGGCTCTTCATTTCATTCTGGCTGAATGGAGAAAGTATGAGGTCACACTGAGGTTTCATTTAATGTGAACCACAAAAGACAGATTAGCAGTTATGTTTACCGAGCTGTGAATCAACGGTCCCAGGGTTTGACTAACTAAATTCTTGGGTAGTTTGTCGGCTGGGTAAGCCACACCTCCTCATGCAGTCCACACTATTCAACAATCAGAGTGCAGAGCATGTAGACGGGCAATTAGAGGATTTTATGCCTACTTGGTTTTGTTCTCACTTATTCTAACGTAAAACAGAAATGCATTTCACCATTACAAATGACTTTCTACTGTAACACTAAATAATAATAATAATAATAATAGACATAGCATGGAGAGAAATAACAATAATAATTATATAATATTAATAGTAAATATATTATATATAAATACTACATTATATATATACTATATAGTAGCCTATATACTACAAAAGACAGATTAGCAGTGATGTTCACCATCTGTGAATCAACGGTTTTTGTGTGAATACATATTTCTTTTTTTTTTCTTTTTCACTGTCTACATTTACAGTGCTTTGTTTTGCTACGGTCTTCCTTTACGGTACACCAAGTCTACATTTACAGTGCTTTGCTCAAGGCCAGTTAGTTGACCTGCTTGACACTTAGTTCAACCTGTGAGTAAGCATGTCTCAAATCTTTTTTGTGCTTACACGACTCATATACGTCATACCCGCCTGTGTGTTACAGTAGAGTGTGAATGTGCATTTGATAAAGGCTGTTTCCCAGCAGTAAATTGTAAAAAGAGCCGCCCCTCCCTTAGGACTCATGGAGTCACATCACCACGGCTAACTGAACATAGAACAGACTGAAAAAATAAAAGAAAAAACGACATCTCATTTAGTCAATTTCTGTGGCAGAAAGTGGTGGCAGAACCACTACAGCTGCCTTAGACATAACAAAATTCATTCCAAGATAAAGAAAGAACAAAAACAGGGCAGAAACTGAACGAAACTGAACTATGAGGAACTTTCAGCCAAAGAAAAGAATTTATATTATCATGGATGGTCTATAAACAAATACACAAACATATTCAAACAAGCACTTCAGCTGTGAGGATGTGATTTCTTCCTGCCTGTCTTTCAAAGGTTTTGACATCCCCGCTGCTTGCGCTTCTGAGCCCACAACTGGCAACACACCCCGACCAGAAATACTTGGCATCCGTTAATCAAAGCCCAAACAGAAAAGGCCTATTATGCATTTTGCTCGCTGGCAAATTCTCCTCTTTCTGCCCCTTTCTCTCTTAACCCATTTAAAAACTACCTGTTTTTGTGAGCAGTGATTTGTGTACATTAGAGATGGATTTGTAAGTCTCTCACACATTGATACAGCTTCCATTAGCGTTGCGATTACAAAGCTCCTCATTGAGCCCATGCAAAGGCATTCCAGACGCATGATGAAACGGCACACAACACTGTGGCCATTCCAGCCTTCAGATCACAGTCATCCTGCGCACAGGAATGAGATCATTTACTGTATAATTGAGAATTTGAGATTTCATCAGCAATGAGATTCATTTATATTCTTGAGACACATGAGAAAACTAATAAGTCATATGTCAGAAGAAGAATAAAGAGATATTTGAAGAATGTTACAGCTGGTTTTGTCCATTTTTATCAATGGGTCCCAATACTTTTAAGCTCCAAAAAAGGACCTAACCCCAACCCAACTTAATTGGTATATTTACAACACTATTACTTTGTATGAGGAACAGATTGAAATGTTAGCCTTTATTCACTCTCAAATCAAAACCTGATTTGACATCAAATATGGGGATGCTCAAACGTTTGGTCGTGACGTGAGAACCAATGATGTTTGAAGTTAGTTTATGATTAAGGTTTGTTTCGCTATAATTGATGTAATCTGCATATTTGTGCTTGAAAGTATTGGGTTCAATAAATTTTCATAAAAGGAATAAAATCGGTTTCATTTGTTAACACTAGTAACTACATTAGTTAAAATGAACTAACAACGAAAGCATTTATTAAAGCATTTATTAATTCATTTATTCAAATGTCTGTGTGTTGTTAGCTATCGGCGCGTAAGCACAGCAAGTAAACAGTGAACAGCGCTCGTGATTCTTTAGCTCCGCCCACACAGCACGCCTCCAGCCGCTCGTTTTTTTCCGGAAAGACTCGGTACAGCCTATCTTTCTGTTATAAATATAATAAAACAAAGACTTTTTGGATGCAATACTACTCTATAGGTACTCAAGATTAACATGAAATTGACTGAAACTGAGTGTTTCACCCCCCCTTTAATCTCAGATAATGTTACTCTTAACATTTACTAATAGGCTACATGATTAAAATCAATAGTTGTATCGGTTAACATTAGTTAATTAACCTGAACTAACAATGTACAGTTGTATTTTTATTAATTAATGTTAACAAAGATTAAGAAGTACTGTAACAAATGTATTGTACATTGTTAGTTAATATTAGTTAATGCATTAACTAACCTTAACTGATGGAAACTAATTGTAAAGTGTTAACATAAATCAATAGAAGCATTCTTCAATTTAGATCAATTCATGTACAGAAGAACAACATGAGGATGGATAAATGATGATAGAACTTTTATTTTAGGGTGAATTATCCCATTAAGGCTGCAAAACAATCAATGACATCTCAGCACAAGCTCTGCTGAATCTGATGACAGTTTGGATAATCGTAACTTGCACCTTTGATTCTATATTCTAATTATGTAACAAATACAGCAGGGCTTTGGACATTTTTGAGACAGCTGTAGGGACATTTTTGACTCATAGAAGTGGGAGAAAAAAAACACACTCTGTAATTCCTCCCAAAAGCATCACTCAAATGTGATTCACTACTCACATTTGGAGTGGAAAAGAGAGTTTAAAGCCTTTCCACCACCCTTATCAGTGACCTCTTCAGGACTATAAAAAACATCTGCATTTATTGACTTTACCTGCCTTCTTTAGACCTTTTGATTTAGCAATGTAAATATTTACTGAATGAGACAATGGTGTGTTATCTGTTCTTGCGCAGGATAGCAGAGCCTTCTGAAATTATCTTCTTAAGACCTATCGACTGATAGTCAGTTTCTTTACTCTCTGTGTGTGTTTTTCTGAAACTCTCTGGAAAAATAAACACACTGCCATGCAATTCAGACATGTTGACACGTTCACATGGCTTTTCTTACCATAGCAGGTCCCGTCATAAGCAGCGAGCAGCCATGGCACAACTCCCCAAACTTCTCGCAGTAGTGTTTGTGACAGTACAGCCTCCCCTCTTTCTCAAAGTACCAGTTTGTCAGGAGATCAAAGCACACAGAACACCTGGGGGAAAAAAGAATGGAAAAGTCTGTAAGTGAAACATTCTGTTTGCAGACGTTCCTTTAAACATTCAGCTCGCCATGAGAGAATAGAAACCTAATTGACTGAAATGTTTAGCAAGTGAGGTAGTTTAGGTATTTCACATGTTCACCATGTCATTGGGAATTTCACGCATATTTTTTAAAGACATATTTTACCTAACATTAATTTACTCTCTGTCAATCTGTTCCAAGCCCACAGGACTTTCTTTATTCAGTAGAATACAAAGAGGTGCAATATTGAAGAATGTACTCATCTGTTCCTCTTTTTGGAGATTGACAGACCTTTGTTACATGCAAAAGAGTGGTCAATATATTCTTCAATATTTCTCCTTTTGTGTTTCACAGCCAAAAAGAATGTCTCACAGGCTTGGAATGACATGAGGATGAGTAAACTATTTTTATCGTTAGTTAAACTTTAACATTTACCAAACATTTTAGTACAACAGATGGTCCACCAAAGGATAGAAAAAACAAACAAGTTATTAAATGTTTACAGTGTTTCAGCCATACATCTGAAAATAGTATAACTCGCACAGTACATTCTAATTTTAAGACTTTTTTTTAGGACCAGAGGTAAAGCTTAAGCAGTGATCAATGATGTTGAAGGAGACACATACAAGTATGTACAAAAACATTCTTTCAATCATGGCCGAGACAAAGTCCAACCGGTCAACACACACTAACACTATAGTTAAGGAATTTGGGACGTGAGCCAAAACAAGTCATGAAATTCTCTCATACACTCTTCTCTCAGCCACCCTACCTACAATTGGAACCTGATGTTGGGATACAAGCTATGCCACTTTAAGCTATTATCTACTTCCTACGAGAAAGAAAAATGTAACCTAATTAAAAACTTTGAACGGCAGAGCACTTGCACCTTGAGGCTTTTTGAAACAAAGGATCACTTGTCCAGGAGAGACAGGGAAGGATGAGTGAAAAGCAAAAAGTTCCTCTTTACATGCCACAGCTTGTTTTGCCAGACTAGGTGAGGTGAGGTGGGGGGCAACTGGGACCGTCATCAGATTTGGAGCACCTAATGGGTCCATAACTTTAAAGTACAGCCTTAGAGGCAAATGGCAGTACCATGATGAATGCCCAAAATATTTCCGCTAAATATACACCAAGACCCGCTCATATAGTCACTGAACAGTATGTGTGCTTTTGTATTAGTGATCCTAAAACAACTCTATTAATATCGCAAACCATGTTTATGTTACAGTTGTAGTATGATCATTTAGTTAAAAAAAGAAAGAAAAAGTTCTGCAAGTTAGTTATTAGTTAAAATAAGATACACCGGTGTTTTGCCAGATGAGAAGTTTATTCTATGTATCGTCTTTTTACTATTTTAATTCATTTTATCTATGCAAAGCTCTATGAATTGCTATAGTGTGATTATTATAATTCCTTTTCATGTAAAGCTTTTGAATAACTGTTTGAATTTTCCTTGCTTTTATTTTGTGATTATTTTTATTCCTCTCTATGTAAAGCACTTTGAATTGCCATAGAGTATGAAATGTGCCATATAAATAAACTTGCCTTGCCTGACCTTGCCTTATTGGACACAAAAAAAAACTAAAATGCATGCATGCATACATATTCAGTCAATAGTATTAGATTTCCCTGTGTTACTTGTCATTTTACAGATACTATGAATGATAGCTCAAAACAGCAGAACCTAGCAACCACATAGCATTGCCCTGGCAACTGCACACACAATTTTCTCTTCAAATTGTTTGTTCTTTTCTTGCCAAATAGCTGTTTTGTGATACATCGTTTTATAACTCAATTGCCAGTGGGTAATCAATACACTATATCAATTATTACACCCGTGTAGTGTGTGGTTAGTAATTATTCATGCTATTTTTAGGTAGTTATCACAACACTGTTCCTGAATCATTGTTAAATCACAGTAGGCTTAAAGGGTTAGTTAAAAAGATAAAAATTCTGTCATTAATTAACAGAATTAACTCACCCTCTTGTGGTTCTAATCCAAACCCGTAAGACTTTCGTTTATCTTCGGAACGCAAATGAAGACCTTCTTAATGAAATCTGAGAGCTTTCTTTCACTCTAAAGACAGCTTCGCAACTGACACATTGACGCTTCAAAAAGAGATTGTAAAACTAATCCATATGAATTGAGTGGTTTAATCTGATATTTTCTGAAGAGACATGATTACTTTTTATGATGAACAGATTGATTTTAGTCTTTTATTCACATATAAATAATCATCTCACACATCAGATCTGGAAATCAAGCATGTTTGCTTGACGTGCGAGAACCAATGAGGTTCATTCTCGTGTGTTACGCAGCACGTTTGTGCTTTCACGTTTGTTTTCGCACGTCAAGCAGGTTCAGTTGAGCTTCTGTTTATGTTTTCTGATCAATGTTAATATGTGAATAAAAGACTAAATTTAATACGTTTATCATATAAAGCGTTCAAGTTTCTTTAGAAAATTTGACTAAATCGCTCAATTCATATGGATTCGTTTTACTATCTCTTTATGAATGTTTAGAACAATTAAAGTGTCAATTGAAGGACAGAAAGCTCTCAGATTTCATCAAAAAGATCTTCATTCGTGTTCTGATGATGAATTCTTACGGGTTTGGAACGACATGAGGGTGAGTAATTAATGACAGAATTTTCATTTTTGGGTGAGCTCTCTCTTTAAGCCTATTAGGAAAGAACTGAAGCAGCTAAAACAATTTTGTAAGGAGTGAATCTGGCCAAATTTTCCACTATGAGTAAAGCGACAATTCTGCACAGAATTCTAAATCCTTAAAGCTTCAAAGGCACAGATTAATGGTAACAACTAGAGGTAAGAAAATAAAACATATTAGATTATTAGAAACATATTAGACAAAATAAAAGATTAAATTCTCAGATAATGGTAAAAATCAAGGCTTTTGAAAAATAGTTTTGTTTTTTGTTTTTTTTTTAAATGAGACTCAGGTCAGGAAAGGAGGTAGACAGCCACCAGGTCTGAACCAAAGCAAAGTCCAAAAATCCCAGCAGGAAATCATCTCCAGGCCATGTTCCAGAAATTCAATGAACTTTATTTCCACAATGAGGAAAACACGAATACTCTCCAATGCTGAAGGTTTTAACAATTAATCTTTTAAATGCCCTATTAAAATTGATTTGGCACGCAGAATGAATGGCTTGGCGTGCGGTATAAATGGACATTTATTAACTTAAATAACAGTAAGTTCTAGTAATCCAATTTTAGAGTACTGTGTTTAAAGTTAGAGCTATGCGTTGCAGATTTTTTTTTAGGATCCAAAACAAGGCTGTGCACACTGAAGGCCAACTATCACTTGAAACCAACTCTCTGACAAACCCAACAACACAGTGCCAAAGGGAAGCGTTTGGCATGCAATGTTCTGCTGAAGGCTGTTCTCTCTGGTACACCATGTGCCAGAAAAAGGGAAATAGAGGGAAAGAAATGGGGAAAACTGAGGGGAAAAAATCCACTCAATGGAATGAACGTGGGGAGGATGTGGAAAACCAACACAGTGCTGAGACGTTCTGATAATGATCACATTAGTGTGAGAAGGCCACCAAACCTTCAAGCCTGTCGACAGAACGGCTGGATTTTGGCCATAAGCCCTATTGTTGCCTTTGTTTGGAGGAATGTTGACAAGCTCTGTTTCTAGAGGCAGACACAATAAGCCAGTCACCCACACAGAGTGGGTAGAACCTTGTCATCCAGTCTAGGAACACCATTTGTGTGCCTGTGGGGTGAAACCTGCTCACAAGTTGGGCAACCTGTGCTCCGACGGTGACAACATAGCAGATGAAATTTGTGAATCATCCTCTGGCAAACATAGTGAACTAACATCTGTGAGGACATGGCAAAGGCTGAGCAGGTGTGCACACAAGACAAACTTTCACCTGTGCACCAGATGTGACTGGTACATTTTGGCCACTAATTTCAAAACAAGTCTGACATGTTCCTATGGAGAATACAATGTGTGTACTAAATATAAACACCTTGGAATTGTACTTTTGGTATACTAAATGTATATACTTAAAGTCTGCTAAATTGGAGCAACTAATTTTGTACTTAATAATACACTTTAGTTATCCAGAAGTTGTGCTGAGCTCCAACTAGAGAGATTCAATTCAATTCACATTTATTTAGCGCTTTTCATTATAGATATTGTTTCAAAGCAGCTTTAGAGAAAATGCATGAGTGTACAATTTGTACAAATACAATTTAGAGTGATCTGTTATCAGAGGTGACTATCCAAGTTATGCATTTCAGAAATGTAGATAATACAATTTACAAATCACATTGTTCATCATCATGTTAACATCATGCTAACATCATACATTTTAGGCAGAAACAATGAGCTCAATGAGCAGGTATACTTTTAAATGGTAAGTACACTAAATATCACTTAAAGATGGATATTATACAGTGATCATTCTATCCTTATTAATAGTGATATTAAAACACAGGCTTAATATTAAATGTGCAATAAAGAAGTACTCCAAATAAGTTTAATTACTCCAAATAAGTTTAATTACTCCAAATAAGTTTAATTACAATATTTATATTCCTAAGTCTTAATCGATGTGTCAGTAAATGTTAATGGATTTGTACTACAATTTGTATGAAATTTTAAATACATTTAGGTTTTGTTTTTTTCTCATAGAGCTGCAACACTGAAGACTGGACAAATGGCTGCTGAAAATTCAGCTTTGCCATAAGAGGAATAAAATATATATTAAAATAGAAAGTTATTTTACATCGTAGTCATATTTCAGAGAGACATGTGGCAGAGATGATAACAACCAATTTCTATTGAAACATTTGAATAATTATCACAATAACCCACAATACTGCCATTGTAAACAACACTCATACAGAACCTCTGTAACCCTTTTAGATGACCAGGTATCTCAAGAAATATCTCTCTCTTTCACTTCTCTTTCCTGTTCCAGTTTACACCCGGAGGAAAAATAAAAGGCTTCCCAACATGTCAAACAAAAGATATTATTCAAAACTTGACATATACTCAAGACAAACAGTACAGACAGCAGAACAGAACAAGCAGTTCTTCACTTCCTTCATTCTACTTGCATTCACATTAACAAAGAAACATTCAGCTGCCTGCGACTGGTATACCGACCTTCTAATCCTTGCAGGTACCCCATCACATTTATTATCTACCTCATTCACAGATCCCAGTGATAAAGATCAACGGAAATAAAGGGAGCAGACATAGAAAATCCCATCCAAATAATCACTCATTTTCACATGGCATCATTAATTTTAATTAGATTAAAAATAATCCTCAAATCCTACAATAACCTGTGCTTAAAAAATCCTGGTGTTTAAAGATGCCATAGGTGATTATTTTAAATCTGGATTTGGTCAAAACAGCTATGCTTAGATTCAATCAATACCATAATAAAAAAAAAAAGTGCTATCTGTAGGTACTTTCACATAAATACGATTTAATCAAGGAAGCTGACAGATAACAACAATAAGCAACAAAATGTGGCGACATAGTTAAGAAGGTCTCAAAAAACTTTGGCTATAACACTAAAAAACTCCATGCAACATAATAAATCACATTTTAATCACATAAATCACATTTTAATCACTAGTAAATGCAAGTAAATAGGGAAATTCAGATTCAAGCAGCATTCAGAAGACATTCCAGTCCCTCCCATAATTATAGTTAGTCATTAAAGCATAAGAGTTAAGTCTGTCCCTCCAATCACAAAAGGGGCAAAAAGGGGGGTGGGGTGGGTTGTATTTGTCTTGTGGAGCTATGAGCCGATGTCTGGGAATGTGACAACTAACCAGAGAGGAGATCCTACCTGCACTGCAACTGCTCACAGGAAAACAGGGAATGCCTGCCATAACATAAGAGGGATTCCACAGAGGAACAAAGAGTCATAATCAATTAAGCTAATAATAAATTAAACCGTATAAAGAAGTTAATCACTAAATATGTAATCAAGAACCAAACTATAGCAATAAACCTTCTGATGGTATTAAGCCAGAGACAACAAGCCTGTATGATTTAATTGGGAAACTCAAATTTATCCAAACAAGAAAAGAGAAAAAAATCAACTGGTGAAAAAGGCCTAAGCTGTACCCTTGTTCCAGATTGCATAAAATGTTGTGGGCCATGGAGTAATTTCTGCCCTCATTATGGATCACGGTGTCTCCATATGGTCCGAAGTCTCCCAGCAAATGGCTGATTCAATCATGATGACAAAATTGTTCCGTAAACCTTGGCTATGGACTTTTGGAATGACTTGAGGGTTTTTTCCCCTACCTCTCAGGCAGCTTTAAGGCCATTGGGTTTTCATCCCTGGACGACATTCTCAAGCTTCAAGGATAAATCAGGCCCCCAAAAGCTTCCACCTTCTTCACGGTAATGCTTAATAACATGAAAACAATGAATTGAACTGAGCTGGACGATGTCATCACTGCTTTCTGCAGACGTGCTTTATAGATGAAATGAACTAATTTGATAATTGATTATCTTTACAACAGAACTGAATCCACACGGGACTGGCTTCAGCAGAAAGAACAATGACTAGTTTCTTTTTTGGAGCTGCTTTACAGCTGAAATGAACTCGGTTCACATGATCCCATCATTAAATCATTTTCCTGTTATCACTGTAAAGCTGCTTTGAATCAATCTGTATTGTATAAAGCGTTATATCAATAAAGGGTGACTTGACAAATGTTTCCTGAGGTGAGTTATGTTAACTAATGTCCTTTACGCAACAATGGTAACCGGTGCAAAAAGAGCTGCCCTTAGAAGTATGGCAAGCAGATTTTTAACTAGGGATGCAACTATTTTGATGACATATTAATCTAGCCAAGAACTGCCGATTTAAAAGTTTTAGATCATTAGCTTTTTCTTTAAAAAGGACCTTTACACCATTAAGTAGCCTTAAGAGAGATTGAAAAGGGGAGGATGACTTTAATCATTTAATCGTCTCATTTCCATTTTTCATCATTTCACGTTTTTTAACACCAACTTTTCTCTCTCATGCACTTACATAAACAAAACATCTAAGCTAGGCGTTACCAATAGTCGCTGACAAGCTACATTGAACTAAGCAGCCCATAATACATGCGAGTCAGTGTAAAAGAAAACACTGCAGAATGCTTTCATTTGAGTGCAATAGTCTGGATATTTTTCTCTGGTTTAAGCTGGTCTACAGCCTGAGAAGGCTTGTGCTCAGCTGGACATCCCTCTAAAACCAGCCAACAGATACGGCTGGGAAAACAGTTAAAACTAGGCTGTTAGGCTGGTTTAAAATGCTTCTTTTCAGAAGGGTAAGAATTCAAGGAAAAAGCAATCAATAACATTTTGTTTATTTCACTCCATTCCTAGGCAGTCTGGCTCAGTTTAAAGAGAAATCAAGTAAAGACCCACTGAAAGCATGAGTTGTGCCAGGCATCTTGAAGAACCTTCACATGAAACGCGTCCTGAATCCTCCTGCCACAGCCCGTGCACGCGCACTCCGTCACATCTGTCAATCAAACATCAGAGGAACTTTCAGAACTGGCACCTTAAACACAGATCTTGTTTGTTTTCATGGGAAAGCCCTCGCATTTAACTTTCGATGTGGGACGTTTTGTGTTTTAAAACTTGTGAGCGCCTAGTCTCGCGCTGCATATCTATTAGCGACTGATTTATTACATTTAGACCATTTATTAGGATTTTACCATTAAAACTCGTCTAAACGTAATGGATCTTCTTTAACACTGCTTTAAAATCTGTCTTCAATTCTTTTTAAATGAAAAGCAGGTTACAGAGGGGGCCATTTTAGCTGTTTATTTACTTGTTGTGTGATTAAAAACCTTAAAGCCTCTATTAAAGAGAACATTTGAATATTTGGAAATTACTGACATTTAACAGAGTGTTGTTTCTCGGCAAACGTCAACTAGTAGCCTACACACACAGAAAACAAAGCGATCGAAAGAACAAATTCCTACATGTTATTCTCTAGTGCATCTGATCTGAAAACTTTTGGATAACTAACTAGTGGCTATGAACTGCGTCAAAGTCAACACAAATAATTAATTAATAACACAAAAAGAGTATTAATGGAGCTCAAGCAAACATTTTCTGGCACAAAAGTAAATATCATACGCGTAATCCTTACCTTCTCGTTCGTCCATGACCTCCCTGTTCTGATTTATTTGTTCAAGCTCACATGCTGGTCCAGAAAAGTCTGAAGTTCACACACCGCATACCAGCGATGCTCCTTTTCTGATCCATGTGTAAGACCCACAGAGTAATCCAGCTGAAAGTTGAGGGAGAAACGATGTTACATCAAGTTTCCAAGCAAGTTCAAAGTTTCTCTCTTTCTCTAGCTCGTCCGACCAGATGACGTCATAGCATAGCAATGTACGGAGACCGGAAGGGATCAAACAGAATCACCTGAAACAGGAGCGTTTGCAACAGACTGCGCGACAAAGCCGGACCACGTCCAATGAGACCGCAGCGACATCTATCGCTAATGGAACGAAGCGTACACAATCCAGTGCTTTTCTTTGTTTGACAATTCTTGCTATAGGCTATTTTTTTTTTTCTCCAGTGCACTGTTCACCCCATACACACAGTTAAAAAAAAACGTGTATTCACCGACAATTTAATCTATTAGAATATATACACTATTCTAGAGAATTAAAGTTTTTAACTTTGTTGCAACATTTTAAAGAGGACTTTATGTTTCAAATGTTCTGTTCCAACATGATAATGTCAAAGTAGTATAGAAATGAACGGGGACTGGTGTGGACATGTACAGGCCAGTCAAGTTCTTCCATGTCATCTTTTTGTACGCATAGTATTACGATTTATTTTCACTGGAATTACTGTAATACCCAAACCTGTTAGTTAGAAAGGGGTGTCCACATACTTTTGCCATATAGTGTATTAAAACTGGGTAAAAAGCATCATTTGTGGTTTCTCAGATGGCAACACTGTGAGAATGGTCAACGAACACTTTACAGTACCGGACAAAAGTTTTAAAACATTACTATGTACAGGTCTCACACAAAAATACACACACACACACACACACACACACACACACACACACACACACACACACACACACACACACACACACACACACACACACACAAAATATTGTGATAAATTAATACATTTTGAAATTAATGGTTTTCTATTAAAATATACTTTAAAATTTAATTTATTTATGTCATGTAAAGGTGAATTTTCTTTTTTTTTTTTTTTGGCCTGTCAGTAGCACAGATAACACATGACAGTACGTATGTGTAGCTATGCTATCATCATTCACTGCCTATTTTTCTTTATTTCTTTATATCTTTAATTAATTAATTGAAGGTAGTTTTATATACCCTTTTATTTAATCATACTATAACAGACAAGACCAAATGACAGAGAGAACAAGAGAGAGAAAGAAGACAGAGTAGACGAGGTGAATTTTCAGGATCACTGCCCCAAGTCTTCAGTGTCACGTGATCCTTCAGAGATCATACTAATATGCTGATTTATTATTAATGATGGAAGCAGTTGTGCTGCTTAATGTTTTTTTAATAACCTGTGATACTTTTTTTCAGGATTATTTGATGAATAAATAGTTTTAAAAAAAGAACATTTATTTTAAATAGAATAAATATTATTGTAACAAACAATATACACTAACGTTCAAAAGTTTGGGGTTAGTAATTTCTTTCTTTGATTTTTTTTTTTTTTTTTTTTTTTACTTTTATTCAGCAAGCATTTTTAAATTATATATATATTTTTAAAAGTGATAGTAAAGATTTATATTGTTATAAACGAATTCTATTTTGAATGAATGCTGTTCTTATGAACTTTTTATTCATCAATGAATCCTGAAAAAAGTATCACAGGTTCCAGAAAACATTAAGCAGCACAACTGTTTCCAACATTGATGATACTGAGCATCAAATCAGCATATTAGAATGATTTCTGAAAGATTATGTGACACTGAAGACTGGAGTAATGATGCTGAAAATTCAGCACAGAAATAAAATATATTTTAAAGCAGATTAATATAGAAAACCATTATTTTAAATTGTAATATTTCACAATATGACTATTTTTTCTGTATTTTTAATCAAATAAAACAGGCTTGATGAGCATAAAGGATTTCTTTAAAAATAGTAATGTTAAATAGTAAATAGTAATACAATTGAATATCTGAGGCACCCTGACCCTCAAAAGGGTTCGGCCAGTGTAGCATCCTGAAAATCCAGTGGTAAACCACTGGTAACAAATGTTCAAAGTTATGCAAATTTATATGTACATATGTTCATTCTTTTGACGCCACTCTTTAAAAAAAAACACAAAAAAAAAAAAAAAAAACATTTTCTCAAACCATCACCAACAATCTTTAAGCATGTCATTTCTTTTCTCATGAAACTACATCTCATATTCCAACAAATTATTCACTCTGAATATTCATTATTTCATTATATCATTATTCATTATTTTTTTAATACATTTTTTATTAACGGAACCAAGTGAAACTTGTTAATTAAATTAAAAGTTCTGCTAATTGTATATATTGTACATTACATGAAGTTTATGGTGGTAACTACATTTTTGCATGTACTGTTTTAATTGGATTCTACTCTAGTCAGGGGAGTTTTTCTATTTCAGTAAAGCAGCCAGTTGATCAGCAGAGGGCGCTCATGTGATAACCTAGAACTGGGTGATTTTGAAACCAAGGTATAAAAAATATAAGTACATAACAAAAATGTAAAAATTACATACAATGAAATAACAAAGAAAGCAAAGCATAATTTATATATACACAGCCTATATACATATACACACACACACACATATATATATATATATATATATATATATATATATATATATATATAAAGGAAAAACACAACAAAATACTTCATTAGGGGCACAGTTTTATTAGGGGCACAACAAAAAGAACAACTCATGTCAATAGGGTGAAGTATTTATGACTAAATAATTGGGTCATTAAGTTATTGGGTGAATCGCATTCATGATGACGCCTTCTACTGCACCTTTCGACATTGTTAAACTAAAAATATGAGCAGCCTATTCCACCCAACCCCTCCCAGTGTATTTGACTAAATGTAAAAAGAGCAAATGTGTCTGAAAGGTCAAGAGGCTTTTCTGGTTTGCAACCCTTTTCTCACAAATTGAATGTCAGAATGAGATTGCTGAAATTGGGATGATAATATCCATTTTCCATAGATTGTCCATTGTCTATAGTTGAAAAAGTGTGGGAACAGGTCAAAGGATGCTTCTCAGGTCTGGCCCTGTAGGATCAGAATATAGGAAAGAATAAATTGCTTGTGTTTCCACTGCACTTTAAGACATGGGTGCTGACAAATGTGCATAAACAGTACACATACATTCCTTCAGATGTGCTAACCTACATGATGAGGCCTGTTGGACATGTGTATTCACATGTATACAGAAGATGAGCTGTGTATTTTAATTTCTCCACCTGTAGATTAAAGCAAGCACAATGCCCAAGTAATCAGCACTGGGCTGCATGTCATGCTTACACACTGTCAGGTTCTGCAAGAAAGAGAGAGGACCCAGAATGAGCTTGAAGGGAAGTTTTATTAACAAGTCTGTAGAAAGGGCGCAACAAGGAGAGTGAGGCGTGAAATAGTTCAAACAGTATAGGGCAGGCGGGAAGGATGATCTCTTTGATGTAGCACCAGTCTTGCTTGCACAGTCTAGCTGTCAGACAGTGAGGGTCAATGACCTGGAAATCTCAGGATGCAAGGCAGGGCAGGAACAAACACAAGACTCACAATGAACAAGACAAGACAAGACAAACAGGCAAGGCACAAGAGCAATTAAATAGGCAAATTAAAAATAAAAACTGAAACAGAGCAATGACTAGAGAAGCAAAAGAAAAGAACTTGCAATCAAAAAAATTAAAACAATACAAATATATACGACTAGAACAAAATGGAAGTGATGGGACGGTTGATACCAGGGCTCCGATGCTCCGAAGCAGTTTTCAAAGCACTACACACTGTACCGATGCTTGTATCGAAATAACAATACCACTTGATGCAGTATCGGAAGGTCGGGAAGCAGTTTTAAAAAATTGGCGCTTCGCGACCTCATCTGATGCATAAAAAGGGAAATGATTTTCAAGGAGGCATTATTAAAATGCACAAAATGAGCTCATTTCAAATTTAATGCCTGCTACAGGTCTCAAAAAAGTTGGGACGGGGGCATGTTTACCATGGTTTGAAGAAGTCTGGGCATCGAGGTTATGAGTGTCTGGAGTTTCGGTGTTGGAATTTGGTCCCATTCTTGCCTTATAGGTTTCTAGCTATACTGTATACTGAAGAGTTCATGGACATCTTTGATGTATTTTTCATTCAATGATGCGCCAAATGTTCTCTAGGTGAAAGATCAGGCCAATTCAGCACCGGACTCTTCTACGATGAAGCCATGCTGCTGTAAAAGCTGCAGTATGTGGTTTTGCATTGCTGAAATCCTGCTGAAATACACAAGGCCTTCTCTGAAATAGACGTCGTCTGGAGGGGAGCATATGTTGCTCTAAAACCTTTACCTTTCAGCATTCATAGTGCCTTCCAAAACATGCAAGCTACCCATACTGGACTTATGCACCCCCATACCATCAGAGATGTTGGCTTTTGAACTGAACGCTGATAACACACTGGATGTTCTCCCTCCTCTTTTGCCCGGAGGACACGGCGTCCGTGATTTCCAACAAGAATGTCAAATTTGGACTCGTCTGACCATAGAACACTTTTCCACTTTGAAAGAGTCCATTTTAAATGAGCCTTGGCCCACAGGACACGACAGCGGTTCTGGACCATGTTCACATATGGCTTCCTTTTTGCATGGTAGAGCTTTAGTTGGCATCTGCAGATGGCACGGCGGATTGTGTTTACCGACAGTGGTTTCTGGAAGTATTCCTGGGCCCATTTAGTATGTCATTGAAACAATCATGCCGATGAGTGACGCAGTGTCGTCTGCGGGCATCCAATAAAGGTCTTCGGCCTTAGATTTCTCCAGTTTCTCTGAATCTTTTGATGATGTTATGCACTGTAGGTGATGAGATTTGCAAAGCCTTCGCAATTTGACGTTTAGGAACATTGTTTTTAAAGTATTCCACAATCTTTTTAAGCACTCTTTCACAGATTGGAGAGCCTCTGCCCATCTTTACTTCTGAGAGACTCTGCCTCTCTAAGACATCCCTTTTATAGCTAATCATGTTACAGACCTAATATCAATGAACTTAATTACTGTAGTTGCTACAGTAGATGTTCTCCCAGCTGAATCTTTTCAAAATGTCTTGCTTTTTCAGTCATTAATTGCCGCATGCCAACTTTTTTGAGACCTGTAGCAGGCATCAAATTCAAAATTTGTAAGTGTAAAATTTCTCTGTTTAAACATTTGTTATGTTATCTATGTTTTATTGTGAATAAAATCTCCAGTAGCCGATATAAAGTGCCCCAAATAATTAAAAGGAAAGAAAGAAAGAAAGAAAAAAAGAGAAATAATGACCCTGATCTTAACCTTCAGATTAGCGTGGCGTAATTTACAGAGGACCTCATCCAGCCGTTGTAGATGTTCCCCAAATGTTCTCTCAAAAACAATAATATAATCTAGTGAAGGGGATTGATTGGAATCCACTGCTGCTTCAATGTATGTAATGAGTGATTATAATCAAGATATTAATCAATATTTTTCCTTCTAAATATCAAGTGAGTTGAATGACTTATCTGGAGATTTTACTTTGTTATAGAAGTTACCAGTGTGATAACTGAAATGTTCTTTTCACGTATTCTTTAATGTCTGTATTTGATATCTGAATGCAGTAACAGTGCTTGCTCATTTAGCCCGGCTTCCAGAAATGAAATAGGGACTTCAATGTGTTAAAACATATAGGAGTCATTGAAGCCAATAGGTTAAGGGACCATTTCTTTGTTACAGCTTTACTTTCCTGTTAGACTAAAGTGTATAGCTCTCCTTGAGAAAAAGAACGCATTATCTTGATGTTTTGAGAGGACTCTCCTGTTTATAGTTAGAGCCTGGCTAAATCCAACCTTGGAAAAGCTGTGTGTCGGTGTGTGTGTTAGTCTTTTTGGTTACAGGTTAAGGAACCAAAACTATTGCAAAACTCAGCAAAACTATTTCTAGATGGCACAACTTTTAATAATGTGGGAATCGCCTCCAAAGGTTGTTGTACAGATTGTTGCACGAACATTTAAATCAAATGTACTGTAAAATAACGTGATTATCAAACATTAAACAGCGTGTAAATCAAAACTGCTTAAAATTACCAAATGCAATGAAGCGTAACCCATGAAGAGAAAACGACTGTGAAGCTTCGGCGGTGTTGGACTCGATCTACTCCATCTGTGTTTTGATCATCGTTCTGAATCTTACCAAGGCGTATATCTTTGACAAAACTGTGATTTTCTCAACTTTTTTGTTTAAAATGTTGCCTTTCTTGATTAAACTGTACCGACATTCATGTGTTGATAAAAAAGGATGCATGAAGCTAATAAAATGTTTTAAAATTAAAGTACAGTTAAAGGTATTTTTCAAGTATAAAAAATAATATCTACATTTGAACATAGTAGTATACTGCAAGTGCTAAAATAATATAGAAATAGTAAACTATAAGTATAATGTTATGTTCACTTAAAGAAAACTTACAAGTAAACCTGCAGTATAAACTACTAAACTTACTGAGAGTACACTTTAGTGTGTGTACTTTCATAAACTAAAAAAGGTACTACTTGTATTAAAATAGTAAACTACTAGTATACTTATAAGTTCACTTGTAGTACAGATGCATTACAAATGAGAAACCTATTGTGTACTTAAAGTTTACTACTCTTAGTACACTTAAACGTATACTTTTATATACTAAAAGTGGGCCAATTTAGTCCCAAGCAGTACTGAAATAGTAGAGTTACAAGTTTACTACAAGTACACATTGATATTAGTATACTTACATAGTATACTTAAAATATACTTGAACATTACTCAAGTATACTTCATAAAATGAACTTGAAGAAAAATGAACTTCTTTTTCGTAAGGGGAATACTGCAGGGGACCCCAAATCTGCACACCCACTCCTGCACAAAACCTTGGCTATAGACGCTGCCTGTTGATTTGGAAGAGCGAACGCTTCTGTCCACTTCGAGAAATAATCCCTGATGACCAGCATACTTTTTATATTTTTCTCCCCAGTTAAGGGCAGAGGGCCCAAGATATCTACCGCAACACATTCAAAAGTCCCAAAGGGGCACGAACATTTAGATCCGAGTATTTATGAGAGAAGCATTCCGTACATTCCCTGCGTCCTCGAACCACCCAGGTCAATAAAATTGGTTTTGTGTGTCCCCACCTGTAATAGCCTATGGACAGGGAGGCACACACAGTCTGAACAGCTCTCTGCTCACCATTGCTACATATTTCTTTTTAAACGAGGGACAAACAACAACAAATAAGACTCGCAGTATACACAGAGTGACAAAAGCTTTGTGGCCGTTCTGCGTTAAGCCATCAACTATCACAAGGTGACGCAGCAACAAGCTGTAATTTGAAAATTTTGTGGAATGGCAAGAGCTGCCTAAACATTTCTACTTTTGTCACTGAATAAATAACAGCATATGGTAATAATATTACTGATAAATTAATTTTCCTAACTTGATTTGTGTACAGTAGATAAAGTAGATTTTTTTTGTTATCAATTTATGCAGAAAAGTGCATAGATTGTGTTATGTCGTCACTGCTCATTATCACACAATATAATATTACTTGTCAAATAAATAAATGAACTTGAAATCATTTTAGTTTATAGTGATTGCTGAGAGTGATATAGTCTATGACCCAGTAAACAAGTGTTAGTTCAGACTCATATTGTTCAAAACCTGTTTATTTCTTCTGTTAAACATAAAAGAAGATATTTTGAAGAATGTCGGTAATCAAACTGTTTCACTGTGATCTAAACAAAAGCCTTACTAAATGTGAGCCTTATTTCCCTAAATTCCTTTAATTACCGTCAGAGGTTTATTTTGTCATTGGGTTCATGTTGTGTGTTTGAATGGACAAGATGATATATGTATGAGCGCAGAGCTTTTAATTAATGAATTTATTTATTTTAGTAATGAAGAATTAACAAATGCAGTTGAGGGCGGGTTTACTTTTTAAAAAAATACCGCCTTTTGCCTAAAGGGTACCGCCCCTCCCGCCTTCCCATTTCTGCAACTCATCATGAGTCGGCAATTTAATATAAGTGCCTTTACTCGATACGTGAAAGGTAAGATGCTAGGTGTAAACTTAAAACTTTAGGTTGCTGAATTTGAATTAAATTACTGACATACTGGTCTACAAAATGGTCAATCTATTCTAAAACCTCAAATGTGTAGTCTTACAGTAGGCTATCCAAACCTTTATCAACATCAATCAAACATTATCACGTTTAAAAGCTTTTATCATAATTAGCATATAATGTTTCAATTCGGGTTACATTAACTGGGCACAAAGTAAACAAACCACTACACGTGCATGCTCGTGATCTGACTCGATTTTAAGGTCGCCTGTGTCTGACCAATATCGTACTGACACCGCGAGAGCGCGCGTTCGCAGCCGACTGACGTCACTCAATGGGCGGAGCCAAAGGAAGCCAGCCCAGAATGCAGACAGCTATGTAACATACGAAACTATACTTTAGGGGGCATGTCTTAAAAAATTGTGTAACTGAGCTAAAGAGCTATATAAGCAGCTAACCACTTGTGCATGTTATGTATTCGGAACAGTTAAAAGATTACGCGGTATCTCGTTTTCTTATAGGGGTAGATTTAGTTAGCCAAATATTATGCTGAACAATCCATCTGTTGTAATACAGAGCGGTGACAGTGACATTTGGTAACAAAATACCGGCAAAGTGTAACGGTGTCAAGCTACTTCGTTTTGAAAGACTAATGCATCCTCCTTTGAAAAATCGTTATTTTTAATGAGCTATTTATATTTTAAGCGCTAATAATAGGCTACTAATATTTTTCTGCGCTGTATCCTAAACGTTTGTAATGATGGGAGTTGGAACTGATAATAAGACCACGACCTTGTCTAGTAAGTATGCACTGCAGCAGCTTGGAGAGGGAAAAGAGGAGGTGGATCTCGCCAAGATGACACCCGGCAATGCTGAGGCCACGAGGCTGGCAAAAGCTGAACGTGAGATAACGGAACCAAGAGAAACGTGGGGTCGCCGTCTGGAGTTCGTGCTCGCCTCTATCGGTTATGCGGTGGGTCTGGGGAACGTGTGGCGCTTCCCGTACCTGTGCTACAGGAGCGGAGGAGGTGAGTGAACGAGACCCCTGCCACTCTTCTGTCATGAATATGTAGCCATTCCGATGTCACCCATACAACATTTGTCATGGTAAACATAATAGTTTTCATCAAAATATGAATTATGAATTACAGTTAACAATTGCTACGGGCATTTTGAGTGTCCAGAGATGAAAAATTATATTACTGAGAATATAATTATTATAATAATGAGAATAAAAATATAAAATATAATTAAAAGCAAAACATTGTGGCTTGTATGTATGTATATATATATATATATATATATATATATATATATATATATATATATATATATATATATATAATTCTGAACAAAGTTTTACTTTGTTGCCAACCAACATAAACATGCAGGAAGCCATTTTGTTGTCATGTGACAAAAAACATGAGGACGGACCCCTTTATGCCAATTCAATGTAATAAATTAATTTATATTTATCACATAACTCTGACCTTTTTATGAAAAGGCACTTTTGTGTTCAAGTTAAATAGCGTAAAGCTTAGGAAATTTCTTTATAGGCATGATTAAAAATTTATATTTGAAAATAACTTTTTTGAACATAATGATTAAGTTTACAATTAACACTTATGTTGTAATAAATTATATTGTAATCAACACTTATGTTGTAATTAAAGTCTTTTTTAATACTTTAACTTAAGACTCTACCACCTTTTTTAGATTAAAAAAAATCGATAGAAAATTGTATAAAAAAATACACAGCATCCGTAAATACAGAAATTACAATTTGCACGTTTTTGCTAACTACATTTTTATGACCATTGTATTCTGTTTATTTTATCTGTATTAAGATTATTTTTTGGAAGCTAATTTTTGTGGCTGTTGTGTAACTATAACTTATAGTTACACAACAGCCAGAAAAATTAGCTTCCAAAAAATAATTTTAATAAAAGACATATACAATGTCACACACGCCTGTCCTGGATCTACTGTTACATCTTATAGTCTATAAGATGTAACAGTAGATCCAGGACAGGCGTGTGTGACATTGTATATGTCTTTTATTTTCTCACGCCAGGCTGTGTTTCACCTTTGCGTTGGTTCTGCCAATGTTTTGTTCTTTTGACCCTTTTTCCATTGTTAATCATTGACTTAAATCATATTCATTGACTTAGAACGTTTGTTGTTTCCATGAATATTTATCAATCATAAATTTTCCTTTCTGGGTTGGCAACATGCCAAAAATCTTAAAAAGATATCCTAAGGGCATGCAAAAATTATTTGAATTCTTAAAAAACTTGAATGGTTAAAAAGACGCAATACTGTCCTGAGAATGACAATCAATAAAACTCAATTTCTGTGATATTTAGAATAAACATGTTTTTAGGACAGCTATCACAAAGTTCACTGCAGATAATCCTGTCTCCTGTTGTTTCATGTTTGTATAAAATCATGTAATTCTTATTATATGGTGTGTGTGTGTGTGTGTGTGTGTGTGTGTGTGTGTGTGTGTGTGTGTGTGTGTGTGTGTGTGTGTGTGTGTGTGTGTGTGTGTGTTCAGCGCACATCCATATCGTCCAGATGAATGTTTGCTTTCTTTACCTGTGTTTTCATAGATAGTAAAACCATTCACAACCTCAGATTCTTTTTTTTTTCCTCATCATCTAAAATTTACAATTTTTTTTATTTTATTTAAATCAGAGGGAATACATGTATCGCCTTTTCATCTAACATGTCAATAAATTATCTTACCCTCCTGAAAGACACTTCCTCTGTTCATGGTAAATTTGCATTAACATGAATTGCAAGAAAATAGTTTGAACCTCACAGACTGACTCTGCGGAAACAAAAAGGGAAAATTGGGGAAAAGACAAATAAAGGGGTGGAAAATGTAATTACAGGACTATTTGACCATTGTTAATAAACTATTGATCTATTTATCCCTGCCAAATTTATGAAGACAAAAATACAACATTTGTGACCATTGAAAACAGTGATTAAATAATATTTATTTTACTCAATATTTATTCATTATTTTCATATCTTGCCTCATGTTTTGTTTTCCAATCTTTTACATGTTCCAGGTGCTTTCTTGATTCCCTACTTCGTCATGTTGTTTCTCTGTGGTATCCCACTGCTGTTCATGGAGTTCACTGTTGGCCAGTACACTCGTCTGGGGCCGGTCCATGCTCTGGCTAAAATATGTCCTCTTTTCAAAGGTGAGTGGCCCATGTCTCCCAATCACTCACATATCCTGGGTTCTATTCTACCAAACATAGTACAGCAAATGGGAAGTCTTATTGATTTGTATGTTGTTTGGGACATTCTGGCAGTTCAGTCAAACTAATGGCTGACTGTTCAACTCTCAACTGTGTTCAAGTCTGTTGAATTATAATTTGACATCAAATGAGTTTAAGAAATATGTTTTTAGAAATAAATTATATAAAGATATATTCCTCATAAAATCTCTGGACGACTTTGCCTGCTGTGCACCTTGTCGTATTGTTTTCTTTATCTGTGATTTATCTATAGCCAGAGGCTTGTTCCATAAAATAAGTTTACCAAATAAGCCAGGCTTTTTTTTCTGTTAGTCTGACTCATTGTCAGTTGATTTGGTTCCATAGAGCAAATTTAACATAACTCAAGCTCAGTCACTCTGGCAACTTATGCTGGGAAACTAACCTGTACTAATATACAGTATAAACTATAATATATATAAACCTACAGGTTTTCTTTTTTTTTTAATGACTGTTTGAATGTATAGTGGACAAGGATTAATTAAAATATATGAATACATTTCACTTTGGTTTTGTTTATGGCAAATGTTTATTTGTTTTGTTCTATGGTTAATAGTAGGACATTAGAACATGCTCCTCTCTCTCTCTCTCTCTCTCTCTCTCTCTCTCTCTCTCTCTCTCTCTCTCTCTCTCTCTCTCTCTCTCTCTCTCTCTCTCTCTCTCTCTCTCTCTCTCTCTCTCTCTCTCTCTCTCTCTCTCTCTCTATATATATATATATATATATATATATATATATATATATATATATATATATACATATATATATATATACATATATATATTACCATTTCAGTTGAATTTAATGTTTTTTCTGGGGTATGTTGCCAAGTCTTTCTCCTAACCCTCCCCATTACATGATTTGGGACACACACACACTCACACATTCACACCTACGGCCAATTTGACATATTTAATAGACCTAATCTGCATATGGACTGTGAGGGGGAACCCATGCTAACAAAGGGAGAACATGCTGACTCTACAGAAAGGACTCCAGGCTCAGCCATGGCTCAAAACGGTGATCTTCTTGATGTGAGGCGACAGTGCTACCCTCCAATCCATCAAAGTGCCTCCACCCATGATAAAAGTTATCCACACGGCTCTGGGGGGTTAATAAAGGCCTTCTAAAGTGAAGCGATGTGTTTGTGTAAGAAAAATATCCATATTTAAAACTTTATCGACTAAAATAACTAGCTTCCGGCAGACGGCCATTCGCATCGATTTACGGCAAAAGAGTAACACTTGACCTGACGCACAACGTAATGACGAACGCGGAAGCGCAGAGGACTGAGCAATACAAAACAACAGTCACGAATTATAAGTCTAAAACGACAATTTTTAAAGAGAAATGTCGGAGGAGCTTGAGTTTGTTGCCCAGCCCTGTTTGTTTGAACCGCGAGAGGCGTCCTACATCCTCATACATACAAGCTACAAGCTAGTTATTATAGTCGATAAAGTTTTAAATATGGATATTTTTCTTACACAAACGCATCGCTTCACTTCAGAAGGCCTTAATTAACCCCCCAGAGCCGTGTGGATTACTTTTTTGATGGATGGATGCACTTTGATGGACTTAATTTTCATTTTAGGGTGAACTATCCCTTTAAGAATAGTGTGCATATCAAATGATCTTGACTCATTGAACCAGGGTCATATTAGTGGGATTGCGTGAACTTAAATTGTCCTTTATGGAACCCCATTTAATTTAAAGGGCCCCTATTATGCTATTTTAAAGTTTCCTAATGTTGTTGTGGACTCTCATACAACATGTTTACATGCATCAAAGGTAAAAAAAAACTGATTAATTTCCTCATAATATACATTTGCACATCATCACATTTTCAATGACTCTCAAACGACTCGTCAAATTAATCTATCTCTCTAAATCCCTCCTTTCCGCGATATACTCTGCTCTGGTTGGCCAGACAGCTCAGTGTGTTGTGATTGGCACACCTTGTACAGCGCGTCAAAAACAAAAGACCGTAAAATAAACACAGTAACGAACAATGATGTCGATTTTACCATATCAATGCGAGCGCCAATGATGAAACATTGGAAAAACTGTTCTTCAATCCAAACCTCCATCGCAAGGACGACTCGAGCAGGACTCAGTGTTTCTCAGTGATACACTACTCAGTTTGAGGTACATTATATGAGATGTTTCAACTGTAATTCCTCAACATCAGCATTAACAAGTGCATGTCCATCGACAAACCGATTATTTTACTTGTACTAATTTATTTACAGAGTATTTTTCTAATATATTGCGGTGAACACGTGGAAACTGTATCAATAACAGTGCATGTATACATTAGCCGAGCTCTAGAGTGAATGATCAGATGTAACATAAACGTTGGTAAAACAAATATTTCCTCAAAGTAATGAGAACGACAAACAATCTGCATTAATAGACACAGTTTTAGGTAATCGTGGCCCACAAACTGATTAGCAGAAGTATTTCAGTAAGACAGTAATAACGTGAGTTAGCCAGTTAGCAGGAGACCTACACAATATAAAACTCAAAACGAAGTATTTTGAACACCATCTTTCAAGAGCAAGCGGTTTGCGAATCCTACATTGAACTCTGAGATTTAAGAAGCAGTTGTCAGTGAAATAAAGGGAACACAGCAAAAGTTTAGGATTATACTGCTGTGATATCGTGGTAAAGATTTAACCACTGATTCTTCACATGCTCGTCCTTGGGCAGTGAAAAAAAAAAACTGGCTTTATCTTCACATTATAGAGCACAGCGCCGTCTTCTCGACATGATGCTGTCCAGTATCCACAGGAATCAGTTGCTGATTTGAGGTTCAAGTTTTCCCTGGTGTCTGCGCACGCAATAAGTGGGCGGGCAATATGCTAATGTTTGGTCTTGATGTCACAACGAAACGGCTAATGACTCGTTTGAAAAACAATTCATTTCATTGACTCAGAGTCGACTCTTACTTTTGAAAGACAATAACTTTATATACGGTGCACTTTCAGATTTAAAACTTTGCAGGATGTTTTCATTCACTAGAGCTATGTTACACACTACATGAAAGGTCCTTTTCAAAAATGTATTATAGGGGCCCTTTAGTTCAAGTCAGGTTTTGGACTGTAATCCCCAATTTTCTTAGTGCACTTTATGGAACAGGCCTCTGCTTTGTTTCTATTGTTCTAAAGTAAAAGTAGTAAATTGATCTAAAACAGAATAATTCATGATCACATGCGGAACATAGAAACTGGAATAGGCTAAAATGCAATTGATTGGTTAGATTAATCTATTGTGATTTAATAACAACAAAGTAATGTTTTATATTGATACAAAAAGAATCATCAGCTTAAGTTAGTTAAGAATTTTAAATATAAATATCAAAAACACATTAATTGAAATGTTTAAAACATTAAATGCATAGCAGCTGGAATAGAACATTATATAATAACTACTAAACAAGATTCATCACCTCTCTTTTCTTTTTGCAAGAAATGCTTCTCTTGCAGTCGGATTCGTTTGCAGTCCCACTTTAAGTGACTTTAACTATTATGTACTAACATTTAGATGAATCATTTGATACAATGCACTTATTGTATACACACATGATTTTACATTGTACTTATTTTTTGAAATACCTGCATATTACATCTGTAATTAATTTATATTTGTCTTACACTGTTGAGCCTTAAACCGACCCATACCAGCAATCCTGTCTGTAATCTTACCCATATCCCACCTCAATAGAAGCACAAGTGTTTTGCAAAACAACATGAACAAGTACATCATATATAACAGTTTTGCTGTAAGTACATATTAGTTAAAGACACCTAATATGTGACCCTTTTTTCTTTACTTGATACGACAGTGGCATTTAAAATTATTAAAAAAGAACAATAATAAAACATTTTAGAACATTTTAGAACAATAATAAAAAAAATAATAATAAGAGAAACCTAGCTTAAAATAATTGTTTATTTAGCTTAAATAATGTTTTTTTTTATTTCATATAAATATATATATATATATATATATATATATATATATATATATATATATATATATATATATATATATATATATATATATATATATATAGGAACATTCATTGTGGTTGCAACACCGGACTTTTGCAACTTAGGTATTAAAATGTGTTTTGGTCGATCGGATCACAATTTGACAAGTTAGACAAATTCCCGTTTACACCTGGTATTTTAATCTCTTTTGTCCACTTTCAACCACTTCTGTCCCGATTTCTTTGAGGGGAGGGTCTATGGGTGGGTACATGTATGTGTTTTTTTTCAGATCTTTCAATTTAATAGACAAAATAAGCTCGCACAATTTACATTTGAATTCGCCTGGAGACTATGGAAAAATATGGAGAGCTGCAGCTTTTCTGCTCTGATAGCCTCAAGACCACGCTGAATGCTGTGAGTGTGTGTTAAAAATCAAAAATGGTGAGAGAACATTGTACTTAGTATGTTCCATCTTCAAACCAAACCAAACTTCAGCCGAAAAAATATTAAATCCTGTTAGGCCACCGCGCTTCCCATAATGTTTACACATTAAGCCAGTAGGCAGAGAGTAGGCGGGCTTTTGCAGCTGTTTAAACACATTCGACAGCACGAGTGTTTACACTACGAATGCAGTTTCTACTACCTCTGGAAGTGGTCGAAAATAGACAAGCTCAAAACTTTAGACCCCGTTTACACCTGTATTTAGCGTCGTCCACTTGTGATCTGATTGACCAAAATGCACCTTAATACCAGGCGTGATCTCAGGGCCTGAGAGAGATCTACAAACTTTTCCCTCAGCCACAAAGATTGGGATCCTCTGAATGATACATTATCATGCTTACTGTTATTACCTTTTTATAAAAGACCCATGTTGGCAGTTGTGCCAACCTGACATTTGAGAACATACAAATTGCCTTACAAAAGTTTTTCAATTACAGCTTTAAAACTACTTATATTTATAAAAACGTGTTTATATGAAAGGTTTCAAACATAAAGGGATGCCATAGTATTTTATTTAGAATGTATTTCTTCTTATTAAACACCATTAAATAGTTTTCTTAGTATGTTCATTTTTGAGGTTTAAGATACCAAAACATAAAATAAAATAATAGGCATATTTATTAGTTGAATGTACTGAAAATATATTAAAACAAAATGTTTTTAAAGTGATGCATGTCATAAATTTATCCAATTATTTTAAAAAGATAAAATGCACTTGGGCACAAAAATATGCATGTTATGTCAATGACCCATTATCATTTTGCTGGACTATGTTTTGTGAATCAACACATCTCTCTGCATTGACATGGCAGTTCAAGCATGGTTACAGAGTGCAAAGCTTATCTTCTCACCCTTGTGTTTTACTTTCCCTGTAAAAATATGTGGACCTGTAACTATGGCACTTCATATCTGATGATCTGGTGATGGCTGATCTCTTGTGTTCGTCCTGTGTTCTGTACCTGAATCAATCCTCCTCATATTTGAACTCTTACTTTTATGAAAACAAGAGTATTTCTTCTTATAATGAATATTTGGAAATAAATACATTTAATTGTTTGTTTATTTATGTTTAATTGTTATATATGATAAAATATTACAAATGTATTACAAAATATCAATGTAATTATATAATTATAATCGTTATATATTATATAAATATAAAATTAATTTTTAATCAAATTAAAATAAAGTTTTTCAATTTTTATGGAAATGAGGGCAACCTATTTGTGACTAAAGTGAGTGTCAACATCAAGCTCAGCCATCACTGTTCATCATTTGGGTTTCTTTTCTTTTCTTTCTGTCTTTTTTTAAATTTGACTCTTTCACCTGCTAACTAAAGGCTTCTCTCCTCAAAGACAGAGATAGTCTACCCGGTCAAATCTTTTGGGTCCATCCCTTGATATAGGGCTCATTTCAGCCGATTAAGGCTCCTTGCTAGCAGAGGGACTGAAGTAGGTAGTTCTTTCTGTATATTCTTTTGACTGAAATGTACTCTTATGTCACATTTTTTTTGATGTTGCAGACGATCCACCAGAAAAAGTGAGTAAAGTGTAATTCAGTAGCTCTCCTCTATAATAGTTCACCTCCTTTGTAATATATTTCGGGACTTTTATTAATGGGTTCTAGCTTCTATCTTGGTATGGTCAGAAAATTAACCTCACTCCTAAGTATCCTTTCTGTCTCTGCTGGAGTAGTCATAGCCTTCAACAGTTGTTGACATCAGGGTTGCATGATTTAACAAGGTTCCTAAAGTGAAAACACCCACACTCAGAACAAAACATTGGAAGGATTTTGTTCTGCACTAAACAGGAAAAAGAGAGTGTGTGCAGGCAGGCATTTATGTTCAGTTATACAGCACTAATGTGTTGTCCGAACTGGTGCTAGGATTTCTTATGGGACATGGGAGAGGATGAATTCTATGGGTTTGTTTCTGCACAAGAAAACAGACGAAAAATATAGTAGATGAGCTTTTCTTAGAAAAAAAGTATCTTTCTGTCTCGACAAAATTTGGAATAAAGTATGGAAGAAACCAATAGTTACTTTCTATACCTGCAGGCAATAATATTTGTCCAAAATAAATTCTTACATATGTTTTAGTAAACCGAACTGAATATTTAAGAATTTCCTTTTATCTAGCTTTAAAGCTTTGCTCGTTTACACAATTTAAACTTTGCATTGTGCATTTATAATATTTGGGGCCCAGCTGTTCTCCATAAGATTATAACAATATGGATATAGGGATTTATTTACTCTTTGAAAGATAATACATAGTATTTACATGTCAATTAGTGTTTTCTCCTTTAATAATATGTGATGGTATTTTAGGTTCAAACTTGTTCTTAAACAAACTTGTTCTCAATTAGTAGCCTAATGCATACAGACCTTTCTATAACCTCAAGTTGAACACATCGTTAACAATAATCTTACATGCAGTGGATTTCATTAAAGAGTAACTGTTTATTCTGGGTTTGTTGTTCTAAAGTTGAGCATCCAATAATCCTATAATGCCCCTCGTTTATATTATTGTTAAGCAGAAGAATCGTTTATTCAGGAGTTCAGGAGAACAAAATGCTCTGGGGGAGTCTACATGACCTCAGAGGACACCACACAGAATGTGCCAACAACAACAGCATTCCTGTTTTCAGTGCTTTCTACTATTCAGGCCTGAAACAACTAATGAACATTCCATTTAGGTGGTGGGAATACACAAAACAATGCCAAGATCTATAGAGAGTGATGATAGCTAATCCTAGGACTTAAAGCTGGCATCAAACATGGTAAAAAATAAAATCAGTGATCTTTGCCTCTTCATCTGCCTACCATGTCCTACCAAGTCATGTCTATATTGGATCCAGAACTGTTCAAACTGTTTGGTTTGGCAAGTAAATCATAAACAGAACACTACGAATAACTAAAATAACATTTTTTTCCTTTTTTTTAATGGCAAAAACTTATTTTAAGAACTTCTAATGACTGGATGGGAATTTTTTTGTTATTATATGACACTTAATTCTCCAACATCTTCCTGATGTCCATTTCTAAATCTAATTCTGTTTGACTTTAGGCTTATATGAGATTTCAATCCTGATTACAGTTTGGCAGTAATGAATAAAAACCGCTGGAGGCAATTCTGTTCTGTATATCAGAATTTCAGTGAGGTGTCAGCACAAAAGAAGTGTATTAAGTTTACCCCTGGCCATTAAATCCCTTTATGAAGAAAAGCATATTGTGTGGTGTGCAAAGAGTTTAGTTTCTTGGTTTTCTCAGATTGCAATTAATACATGAATCATTGAGAAACAGAAATACTGTTGCGTAAGGCAGTGGTTCTCAGCTTTTGTTGTTGATGTTAAGTGCATCCAATTAACTCTTAACTATGATATTAAGTTGTATCATGTATCAGTCACTTCATGAAAGGCAAATACCTACATGGACAGGTTTCGTGACGTCCCCTCATCCAACTTGGCAGCATGAAAGATTGTTAAACAAATTGTTTGCCACAATATATTTGGGCATATGCAGAAGTTTGATTTTGAATATGTTTTTTAGCGCAATTTTCCACCGGACAAAATTGCGATTGTTAACTCATGATTTCTGTTCTGTCTGTGCGCACCAATCTTGCACTTCTATCTACTCCTCAACCAGACCACCTAGAGACTTCGGGTTTTCGGCATTATGTTAAGGAAGGTCTAATCTCGGGAACGCACAAAAAAAAATCCAGGAAAAGATTTACTATCTCTTAGTGTTGTGATCCCATGACGTGAGAAAATTGCGCTAAAACACTCACTGAGTTTTTATTACTTGTTTATATATGTTTTTGTACAATTTAGGTCACCAGTTGATATCCACTGTAGAACCAGTTAAGAACCATTGTAAGCTACAAATAAGTGGTAAAAAGCTAGTTGAAGCTTAAGTTTTCATAAGATCTAGATTATGAGACTACTTGTTCCAACAACACATTTAATACCCCACAATATCAATCCAATCGGAATCACATGTAAGCAGGGTACAAATATTTTTTTAGCTTTTCAGAATTGTGTGTGCCTGAAATCTAAGCTACAGCATAACATTGAACAGCCTTACTGGATTTATTCATGCAATCCTCAATAAAAAACTAGACTTTCTGTTTTAAATCTCTAAGAACCTCTTGCATAAGGTCTCTGGAGCCATAAGAAACCCCTGGTGTCGTGGCCAACCAACAAAATATTCACTAAGGAAGGATAACAGAAGAATCCTGAGAAACTGGTTTTTTTTTTTAACGTGTTTAGAAATGTTGTTAGATAAGAGTTCTCTTTATATAACTTGACCTAAAGTAAAATGAAAACAGCTGTCATGAAGATTTGCTTTATCTTGTACGCCAACCTAGAAATGTACATCTGGAGGTCAACGGTTTTATACTTTTTTAAGCTAAACATTTCAGAGCCTCTGAAGAGCCCTAAGCGCTGTTCCAATATGAGTCTGTTCATCAGTGAAAGACTCGGAAATGGTGTCAGGAAACGGCGGCATTTTCCGGTGTCTCACGGTTTCTTTGTCTGTCCTCAGGTGTGGGGCTCGCCACGGTGGTGATTTCTTACGTGCTCTGCACCTACTACAATGTGCTCATGACCTGGGCTCTCTACTACCTGCTTCATTCGTTCAGCCCCTCATTGCCATGGCAATCCTGCAACAACACGTGGAATGCAGTTGGCAACTGTTCCACTGGTTTTCCTGGCAATGCCACACATCTGCAATCAGCCAGTCAACAATTCTTTGAGTGAGTGACAGATTTAATTTGTTTACTGGGTAAGGTCCGCACAATCGGTCCAACGACAGTTTCCAAGAAGCGGGTGACGGTTTTCAGCATGTTCTGTCTTTTCTTTTATCTGACTCCATTTTAATGCGACGTCGAATTTAGGTCGGAATGGAATTTAGGTTGGTCATTTATATGATACTTTATCTAGACACTTGATTATTCTATTTAACTCTTTACTTTATATTTTACTCGTTCATTAGGAATCTGTGTCGAACAGAGAGCCTCGCGCCGTCCGTTTAACGCAGGTCTCACGATAAAAAACTCGCCAGTCTTGGTCACTTTGTCACACTGTGATTGTCACTAGACAGAGGTAATTGACTATACTGTTTAGAAGGCCGCCTTCATGCTTCCTCTATCTAAAAGTATTTTGTTTAGATCTGTATACACTTGAATTAAAGTAACACTATCTCTAGTCGGAGGTCATGACCACTACTACTGATATAAGTAGACCAACATTACTTCTCTGATAGTAGCTTTGGTTTGGTCATGCCATGGTTTCCCACATATAGGTAAGGCTCCCCCTATTTAGGTTGGTTGATCAACATTTTGTTGTCCTAAACAGAAATTCCCTTTTTAAGCCTTTACAGTCTGAGTACACTTGAACTAGTGCCAAGTGTTTGCCGGAGCTCTAAAATCGCAGTTGGTGTGCCCTATGCTCCACTCAAAACTGGACTTTAGTCCATTAATAACCTGACACAGATTTGCGGTAACATCAGCCTTCACTTAATCTACTTGAGAAAATAATTTCAGAATAAGTCAGAATAAATTCAATTGTAACAATTTAATATTATTCAGGTAAATGTATCATGCCAATTACATAATCAATTCACAGATAATCAATACAGAACTGTGGAATAAAGAGTAAAAGATATACCTGACATTAGGAAAATTACATAATGCTGAGTGTCTGAGGACATTCAGCATTACGGGCTCATCTGACAACAAAAAGCATTTTTCAGCATATCTTTAAATACCCTGACTAAGACAAAACATTCCTCAATGTGGGTCATGAACTTAAATAGGAATTTGCATTGACTAGGGTCATAAACCAAGGGAGTTTAAACCTTTTGAGGATAGAAAGTAAGCTAGATATCGGGGTAGCTAGGGGCGAAGGGAAAGAAATGTAAATTAAGACAATACTGAGATGATTGACTTTGTGATTGTGTCTCGGGTGGGGATGCTAATCTTGCAAGAGAGAGTTCAAATGTTAAAGCTACACTGTGTAGGATTTTCTCCCATCTAGCGGTGAAATTGTATATGACTACCAACTGAATATTACATTCTAGCTCCTCCCATTCCGAAGGCGTTTTAACCTCTACGGTGGCCGTATTATTTCAAATCTGCCGGCAAACGCGAGCAAATCTCCCTCTCGCATTCGTCACGGTGCTACTGCGTGTAAAAACGCGAAAGGCAAAGCTTGTATGTCCCTCTTTGTCTAATGTATTTTTAAGATGGATGCGCAACATGGCTTCCGCCGTTCGAGCGACTCGCTCGTATGTATTCTAAATGGCAGATTATACACTTACAAGAATACTTAATTAGTTGGTTGAAGTGATTACACTAATGAGAACGTATCATTTTGAAATAACAATGTGTTTTTTGCTAAAAATCAACTTCAAATATTACACAGTGTAGCTTTAAATTCCAGAAACGTTTTCTCGGGGAGTAGTCGTTTCTTCACTCTGTATAGGGAATGATTCAATGCAATACGCTCTATGCACAAACGCTGTTGACGTATTTCCGGTAGAATCTCAGCCAGCGTCTTTACTTCCGCGTAGCGCGTTCTATAGCGAAGTATACCAGCGGCAAAACTTTCATAAAAGAAATTTTCTCAGAAACGGAGACAACGATTTTAGAAACCGATTCGCTAGTTGGATTTCCCATGATATGAGAGAATACTCACCCTCAAAGTTGTTGATGTAGCTCGAAATATATAATTTAAAGCCCTTTGCTTTCTTACTCTTAGGTGTGACAGCTAACTGCCTCACAATATTGTTAACATCATTCACGTTAACCGCTGGAAGTTCTTGTAAACAGCTAGTGTAATTTACCATTATCTCCACCGAATGCAAAAACGGCTTCCGACGCAGCACCGGATGTAACTGGGCGGGCTGAGACAAAACACGGAAGCAATTGTGCATAGAGCCTATTGCAATGTGTTCTGTTTTTTTTTTTTTAGTCATAAGGTCCTAGAAATGACCAGAGGGATTGAGGATGCTGGAGGGATTCGCTGGGAACTCTTTGGCCTCCTAGTCCTGGCCTGGGCCATTGTTTATTTCTGTATCTTTAAAGGTGTCAAATCCACTGGAAAGGTCAGAGTTCAGAGCTCACATCATTTCTGAATATATTCAATGTGTTTTAATTGTCTAAATGAAGGCAAAATAGAATATTTAAGATACTACTAGAGGTTTTGTCTTTTTAATAATATAAATAATGTGTTTGTGTGTTTACAATAAGGCTCAGTATGTTAACTGTTAGAGTAACTATATTTGTTCAAGTGAATAAAACTCAATACATTTTTATCTAGTTGATAAAGAAACTGATGGGAATAAATAAAATATACTTTTTTTGTGGTTTTGTCCTTATCACAAATAAAAATCCCTCTGTTGACTGACTCTGTCCATAGGTTGTGTACTTCACTGCCACATTCCCTTATTTCATACTATTTGCATTGCTGATCAATAATGTCCAGTTACCAGGAGCAAAAGATGGTATTCTCTTCTTCCTCATGCCAAACTGGAGTAAACTGTTGGAAGTCCAGGTGAGATCATTTGAATAAAAATACATGATTCAAGTGTTGTTAAAAACAAACCTACCAGTCAACATTGCATTATAGCTTGTAGAAGAAACATATAATTACTGTAGTACCACTGATAAACATCAACATTGTTGTGGGAATTGTGGCTGTTTACCATTTGACATGTAAATTGACACTTGGTTAAGTGGTCTGGAGTAGGTTTGAAATAACTTTAACACTGTCAAATCTTCGAAAACACCTACTTTGTATCATGTGTAGGTCACTGAATGAATGGCAGGGTTTATTTTTTTATATTTACAGTATGTTTCCTATATGTCTGTTTGTGTTGCTTCTATAAATGCCTATATACATTGCCGAACCCAATAATTACACATTATATTGTTTTCTTTTCATAAAGAGGATCTGATTGAGTCTGAATGTGTTGACTACAAATATGCTGTGATAGATTGATTGACTGTGCTTTTATGCCCCTAAAATAAAGCAAATGTAAATATGATTACCATGTCTATAAATGATTTAAAAAAAATATGGACAAAAAGACAAGAACAAAACCCTGCGCTTGTGTGTCTTTGTTAATCTTACGTTGTAGGTGTGGGTCAATGCTGCTGCTCAGGTCTTTAACTCCATTGGCATCTCCTTTGGTTCTATGATATCTATGGCCAGTTACAACAAGTACAACAACAACATCCTTAAGTAAGCAATATGGCAATAAAGTGTTAAAAATATTTGTCCCAGCAGCTGATTATACATTTAAAAACATATGTTTACATTTAAATAAAATAAATGCATCTAAGTGAACGTAAAACTAGATTAAAATAAACAAATTTGAAGGTTTGGAAAAACCTTGCTTTTTAATTGCTTTTAAGTTTATTGCACTAATCAGAGCTAAAGTGTCTGTCATCTTCAATAAATGCTTGATTCTCCTCATCACGATTACCTTTTATTTTACAGGGACACATTTATCGTCTCTCTGGCAAATTCAGCCACTAGTATCGTAGCAGGCTTTGTTATTTTCTCTGCCATCGGGTACATGGCTCACATTCACAACCTACCTGTAGATGACATTGCCACAGATGGTAAGTTGTTTTTTGTTTTTTATCAGTTTCTGCAGCTGTAGAGCTAGTCTTCACATGTCCTTGCGTTTTTCAAGGTTTGTTCACAAGCAGTAAAAGCATTGAATCGCACAAACTGAAAATACCACATTTCCTGTTATCTTTTATTGCTGTCTTCATTCAGCCATGAATCAAAGCTCAGTTTCAAGGACCAGGATCACACAGACAGGGCTGGAGCTACAGGTGCCTAGGCCCATCCAGATTGACAGCTTGCCCACCCTGTCAGATCCAGGGATTTTTTTTTTTTTTTTAACAAAACAATTTACAGTTATTCAATATTATAGTTATTAGTTAAATATAAATGAATCACATTTAATTATTTGAATTACATTAGAAATCCTAATCTTAATAAGAATATGCTAATTCGTCTCTTCAGTTCCATTCTTCACGCCAACTAGCAGAGCCCTTTTTATGTTATTACAAAAATGGCTAAACGGCTATCTATGACACATAACCAAGTATTTGAAGGTTGAGCGTGTGAGCTAATTGGCTACTGATACAGCAGGAACCAATCAGCTGTGCCCTATAGAGAATGATGTGATTGCACGCAGGTTGAGTTAAGGACCTATTAGCCTGCGCTATCTAGAGTTTAATGACAGAACCATGTATTTTGTTTCTTTCTGGTTATTGACATCCTAAAACTTAATATCCACCACTGCACACAGGATCTGTTATTCTTCTTATGTGATCTTTGCTGTTGTGCTCTTGTGATGGGTGTGAAATCTAATGCACTGTACATGAGTAGAGCAATCACATTTACAACCAAGTCCTAATGAATCGACACAGAACAGGACACTGGCAATGTGAATACTGCTGTAAGATATTTATTTGGGCGTTGATATAAATATGCGCTGCTTTTGTGCGTGAAAGGAAGTCAATATCAACACTTTGCAAGCTAAGGAAATGAGAATTCTGTGGGGAAATTCCAGCTTCAAAAGTTGAAATAAAGTGGGATGAATGATAAATGAAAAGTTTAAGAGAGGATAAGTGTGAGAGGAGGTGAAGGGTGGATGGGATTATGCCAGAGAAAGAGAATAAAAGAGACCGTTCATGGGCGAAACAGAATCAGGGAGAAATGAGCAAAGTGGGCAGAGTAGATCAGTGTAAATGCAAAACAATGATAAAAGAATGTCTTTGAGTTTTGAGCTGCCCTCAGGAGAACTTCACAGCAGTTTGCAATATCATAATATTTGTGTTTATATTACATTACTGTTTACTATATGATGTCATTCAAGTCCATCAATTTATACCAGTTAAAGCAGAGATGCTGCCACCCAATGAAACCTGGGTAACTGTTCGGCAGTGTTATACTTCAGGAAAAAATTATTAGTTTGCACAGTTTGATATCCTATTCAGCAGTTTTTGTAATATTTGTTTTGTTTTATTTTGGTAGTTTTGTATTTTGTAGTGTTTTCTCATATACATTTTTTTGAGGAGGCACTTCCTCCTTTGCGTCCTCAGAGGAAACACCACTGCCTCAACTACGCTCACTTTATCAACACGATTTCACTCAACAGTCTTCATCATTTCTGAGCAATGCGATTATAGTTGTGCTGTTCAGCAGCTTTGCTGTGCATTTCTTAATCAAAATAAATGGTTTAATGTCTTTGTAACTTTTATTCTTTCACTCTTTGTTTAATCTTTGAAAGACCAGCAACTCATAATGTAATAACTGCACATAATGTAAAATCGGAACATAATGTAATAAGTATTACATTATCATTTTAAGAAAATGTTCATAATGTAATAATTTTCTCAAAACGTAATAGAATTTTGAGCTCATAATGTTATAAAAATTTTTACATAATGAGACATTTATAATATTATGAACTCACCAAAAACATGTCATATTTTCATAATTGTAATAGCTTTTAAAACATAAAAAATATTAGTATTCCCTTACAGTACATTTTAAAATATCTAAATCCAGTCTTAAACCACCAGCGAAATGCCGATTAATATTCATGCAATTATTATCATTATTTTTTACATCACAAAACCAAACAGTTTTAGCAGGGGTGTGTGAACTTTTTATAACCACTGTACATGATTGTTAGTTGTACTGTATTATTCAACTTGCCCTCTGATGTACATTCAGGCTTTGTTTTGCTGTAACTTATATTAAAGTGAATAGCCTAAATGTTTGCTTTAGTTGCACTCTGTGCTGCCTTTGGCTGAAGCAGATAACATGTTTTATCACACGCACACACACCTTATTGCTATATTGATACTGTGGGCTTTTCTTCATAACATTTTTACACAGTATTGGTATTTAACACTGTTTGTCATTTAACAGTATGTATACCACATGTATACAAGTAGTAGTAGTAGTAGTTTGGTAGGTTAAGACTGGATTTAGATGTTTTAAATGTACTGTAAAGGAGTACAAATGCTGTATGTAAAAAAGGGTACACGGTGTTAAGCGGAGCTGAGAGTACTAAACATCACTGTGTGACATATCTGGTTCTTCTTGATAGCCAAGACCATTGTTGTTAATGTTTACTTTGGCATAACAACTAGTCAACTAGTGTCATCTTTCTCCTGATCAGTGTGATATTTGTGTGTATGTGTTTTTCTGCAGGGCCTGGTCTGGTGTTTGTGGTATATCCTGAGGTGTTTTCCACCATGCCAATCTCTCAGCTCTGGGCGCCTCTGTTTTTCATCATGTTACTCTGCCTTGGACTGGACAGTCAGGTAGAAGAGAAGAGGTCTCATAGTACAAGCATGCACAAACTAGCTCTGTTCTAAACCCTAGAAAGCTGCCTTTCTGTCTGATACCTACATACAGCTGACAGCTGCCTTCTAAGAAGCCATTCGCACAGGACACACTCTTGTTTTTCAATTGTTTTCAATGTAAACATGCGCTAAACTTGACTTTTGCAATGGATCTCACTGCTTTTTCAGCATCTTATACTTAAATACATGTGCAAATATTTGTATAATCTGCAATTTTGTCCAACATATTGGATACATTTTGTCACTGTGCATTCTGCAGTTATCTTCCTTACAAAGTATAAAAATGGTGCAGCCTTGGTAAAGTTTGGTAGGCCACAGATGTCAAATTTGCTCATTTTATGTTCTTTCATAAAGGTTTCTCAATGTTTGTTGAGCAATAAATTCAGTGAATCTCATGGAGTAAAAAAGGATTATATTTAATTTATCATCTGCCTTTATTGCTATGTTTGTACAGCCAAAAATCATAATTCACAGGACTAAGATCACACAGGATTCTTATTTTCTCTTTGAGCTGTGAAAAGCTGTTTCCTCACACAACTGTGTCAATGTCAACATTGCAAACAAGATGAGAAATTTGAGTGCAGTTGCAAAACCTATACCCATGTGTTTAGATGAAGCAGGATAATAAATGAAAAGGTCTCATTCTCAATTTGGAGAATCAGAAAGTGCCCAGCTCACCAGGTTTCGGAACAGAGCTATATGCGTGGGTTTGTGCAATTTGTACATTGACATGTGAACATTTTGGACTATTGTTTGTGTGAATGTACATGTGTGTATCTGTGCAGTTTGCCATGGTGGAAGTGGCTGTAACTTTCATCATGGACGGCTTTGGCAAGAAAGCTTTGCAAGTTTTTAAGAGGAAGGAGCTGATTGTTCTGGCAGTGTGCAGCGTTGGCTTTCTGCTGGGGATTCCTCACATTTCCAGGGTAAACACAGTAGGCTCTAGTTTCACTTTACAAACAAATATTGTATTCTTACTTTTTTTGATTTTGTTATACTTAGATCATTTGGATTTTATACAACTATTCCTGACCTAAACATAATTTTAGTTTCAGAAGAAAGATTTGATTTAGAGATAGATCTCAGGATTTTTCAGTATATTTTCAAGTACTATATTCAATAAAATTCAAAAAGTCAAATACAGTACATCTAAGTTTAAATAAAGCCATGTAAAAATGAACAGAACAAAAGTGTTTGGAGGGAATGATATTACATTTTTAACAATGTTAACAATACAAATAAAAAAAGGCAATATCTACATACAGTATATTTTTATTAAAACATTTTAATATGTGAAAAATGCTGTGTGTGGACTTCAATAAGCATTCGAGAAGTGAAGACTTAGAGTAGCGGCTTACATTCTCATCAATTCTTGCTTTCCCTGGGAATCAAACCCATGACCCAGAATGCTCTACTGTTTGAGCTACAGGAAGTTTAGACACCATAAAAATATATAAATCATTTAAAATATATCCTATATATGTAGTCCTTGTTTTGATTATGGACATGAAACCTAACCCTCATTTGAAAAATAATGAAATAATATTGTGTGTGTACAGAGTGGGATATATGTGTTTCAGCTGATGGATCACTACACAGCCGTGGTTTCTCTTATGTTTCTGGCCTTCTTCGAGGTGCTCGCCGTCACTCTCATATTTGGTGAATGTCACTTCCTTCAGTGTGTACTTCAGACTATAAAAAACTCAGATCAGATGTGTCCATTGTACAGAGATTTGACAGTTCATGCTTTTTTTTTGCTTTCCATGCTAATCTCACTTTTTTCTTGCTCTCTTCCACATCTCATTCTCTCATACACATGCAGGAGTGAGACGGCTCAGTTTAATGGTGGAGAAAATGCTGGGAAAGAAACCAAACCTCTTCTTCCGTGTCTGCTGGCAGTACCTTTCACCCATGCTTGTTCTGGTGAGGAAAAAAACATCAGGATTCTCTATTTTTGATAACTGACAACTATATCGATCTGCGTTCCAGAGTAAATAGCTTCAAAGTGGAGATAGGTTTTAAAATAGTACACTTTTTCCCAACAAGATCTTTTAGTAGCAGTGAAGTGAAATAAAAAATCTGACAAAACTCATATTTTGTCATCCTTTTACTGGGAATCCGGGCATCCTAAATGCCCTTACCTTGCCACATTAAAAAAATCTTTAAAATCTTAAATGGCATTGAAAAAAGGTTGTACATTTGTTGATAGTAATAGATATTTATAAAGCGGAGCCCGGTTTGTGTCTGTTGAATTGCAGATCTGAGAGGTTGGGTGAGGTATAATGCTTTGCTTTGAATTAAAGGGATAGTTCACCCAAAAATAAAAATTGTGTCAGTATTTAATCATCCTCAGGGTGTTCTAAAAAAGTTTTGTTGTTCTGTTGAAGTTAAGTCAAGTCACCTTTATTTATATAACGCTTTATACAATAGAAATGTTTTAAAGCACCTTTACAGTGATAAACAGAGAAATTATGATTCAGTGATGCAAACAGAATTTAGTTCTTCTGTAAAGCAACTCTAAACCGAAAATAGTGTCATTGTTTAGCTGAGGTCAGTTCAGTGTTTATTCAGTTTTGTTAAATAACTGTGTTAAGATCATCAAATATGAAATGAGTTCAATTCAGTTATAAAACAGTGATATTGTCGTCCAGCTCTGTTCAGTTCTCATTCCAATAGTCTCAGTACAGCATGTGTGTCCCCAGGGTGTCCCCAACTAAGCAAGCCAAAAGGCGACAGTGGCAAGAAACCCAAACTCTTCTCGGGAGGCAGACAAAAAAACCTTGGGAGAATCAGGCTCAGGTGTGGTTTAATTCTAGGCTGCGTATTAAGTCAGATTGTGGATTGTAGATTAATCATTTAAAATACTTCATCCAGTTCCTCCTGCTAGAATATCGGGATACATTATGACAGCATTTGGTAGGAAGGAGTCAAAAAGCTGGCCATAGGGTCTGTGCAGAGGACTCGTCTGGTTCTCACGGTTCCACTGAGGATCTGTGCCGATTGGCTGTCGTATCGACGAGGTCTTCACGGGGGATCTGTCTCTGCCTCTCTTATCATGACCACCTGTTGTGGTCATCCAGATGCAGATCCACCATCTGATCTGGATACGGACCGAATTCGGCTAACTAATGGTGACCTCGGGATAAGGATGAAACTAATACAAGCGTAGATGCCATTTTACTGAAGATGTCACTAGTACATCGGATGTTATGGGAAGTGTTCCCGGTTCCGGTTGACCTAATTCATGCAGCTTTATTGATTTATAGAGATGTGATAGTGCGTTTTGTGTATGCTAGGTTAAAAAGATGGATTTTAATACAGATTTATAGATAAATAGGAAAAGGATCTACCGCCCGCAATCGATTTTGATATTCTATGTATTATCAGCTGACCAGAATTTTGAGACCGCAATAAACGTGAAGAAATATAATGCAATAGGAGCTCGCTCAAGTACTGAGGAGCTTAACCATATAGAGATTTGTAATTAGATATTTTGACGAATGTTGGTAACCAAACAGTTGCTGGTCCCTATGGAAGCTTGTTTCCGCCACAAAATAAAACATTTTAAAAGATAATTGTGACTTTTTATCTCACAATTGCGAGTTTACATCTCGCAATTCTGACTTTATTTCTCACAATTGCGAGATATAAAGTCAGAATTGCGTGAAATAAAGTCGCAATTGCGTGAAATAAAGTCGCAATTGCGTGTTATAAAGTCAGAATTGCAAGATATAAAGTCAGAATTGCGTGTTATAAAGTCAGAATTCTGACTTTTTTCTCGCAATTGCGACTTTATATCACGCAATTCTGACTTTCTAACACATAATTGCAAGTTTATATCTCGCAATTCTGACATCTTTTCTCAGAATTTTGAGATATAAACTCACAATTGTGAGATATAAAGTCCAATTCTAAGGGGAAAAAAAGGACGGACTTTTTTTCTTTTTTTTTACCTCAGAATAGTTTACATTTCACAATTCTGACTTTATATCATGCAATTCTGACTTTATATCTCGCAATTGCGACTTTATTTCTCAGAATTGCGGCTTTATTTCTCAGAATTGCGACTTTATTTCTCGCAATTCTGAGAAAAAAAGTCACAATTCTGACTTGATATATCGCAATTGTGAGAAAAAAAGTCCAAATTGTGAGATAAAAAGTCGCAATTATTATTATTTATTTAATTAATTATTATTAATTATCGGTGGCGGAAACAAGCTTCCATAGGTCCCCATTGACTTCCATAGAATAAAAAAAAAATACTTGAGGGTAAGAAAATGACGAAGAATTGTTTTTTTTTGGGTGAACTATCCCTTTAATAATAATGACCTCTTTCCGGTCTCTCTCTCTGCAGGGTATTCTGATCTCCAGTATTTTTCAGTATACTCCAGCTCGATACGGTAAGTCCTACACATACCCGCTCTGGGCAGAGGTGGTCGGCTGGTTCATCTCTCTCGCCTCCATCATCTGGATTCCACTCGGGGCTCTACATGAGCTTTGGACCACCAAAGGGTCTCTGCTGCAGGTATGTACAGTGCACAAACACTAACCCTAATATCAATATTGGTTGTGTTTCTCCATGTCAAAATGAACCCAGTGCCTTTCTCCATCTCTGTTGCAGAGGTTGAAAAAGTCCATAACTCCAGCTATAGATCTGGAGTTTGTTTCAGAGAAACCATCTTCCGAGTCCATCGCGATGTTTACTGCTCCTTAGACACCTGCGTGTGTGTGTTCTTAATATGTTTACTCATAAGAAGTGCAAAGTAGTTCAGCTTAAACTGTAAAAAATAGCATTTCATGTTTTTACTCGTATTTATATTCCGTTTATTGCATTTGAAATTAATGCCGTAAAGTACAAACATCACGATACTCCTAGATTTACAAAATGGCGGCATTAATATTGATGACAATCTGTTTTTTTTATTATTAAATTACTTTTTTACATGTTTATTTGATTATTTGAAAGCTTTGTAATGTAAAAGAAAAAGAAAACTTAATGTCAGACATTAGATATGTTATGCATATGTTTCTTCAAGTAAAGAAATATAAAATATATAACATTGTTATGACAGAAATTACACAATTTTGGTTGGTTTTCTCTGTGATTTAAGCTTTAAAATGATTAAGCATCAACCTTTTAAGCCTTGTTGAATTATATATTTGTATAGACTGACTTAAAGGACTGACAAAACCTTGAAATTGTTCAGAATGTTAGGGACGACATACTTGATTTTACACAACAATCATTTGAAAATTCATTTGAAAATTCAAAAACTGCACTAGCAAACTCCTGCACAAAATGTTTTCATGAAACTCCTAAATTTCTTAAGAACTTAAGTTCTTAAATGTCAACATCACTTTATTATGTGTACAACAACATTCACTCTCATAGGCTTTAGCACATAGCTCATAGAAAAAGAGAGTTGCTTTCAGATGCCTTTGTGTTAACTGAGGACTAAGGTTACGTAAATTGAACACCACATTTACAGCTGCTTGTGACGCATGCAGGTTTTGCCCTCTACTTGGTAACTTGAACTGTGGCACATATTCTAAAGCATATAGATGGCTGAGTAGCAAAAAACCTTTGCCCACGTTTACAGAAAAATGAGGAAACGGAGGAAGGTTGCAAGTTAAATGTGTGCCCTTTTTAATAAGCACTTTCTGATGTCACCTGTAAGGCCTATCTCTGATATAGATTGAAAAAAATCATGTTTACTGGTTTTTATTTTAGTAGTCACTGTTTTACGATTTAGCGTAAAAAAAATATCGAAAAGTGAGCCAAAGTTTAAATCAAAATGTCCATGACACGTTTATTTAGAACGTATATTTAGAAATAACATGTTATATTTTAAATTTGCAATGTTCCAACTAGTAATTGAGAAATCAGAGATAATAGTGTCCACTGCAGGATTGACAAGGCAATGCAATGCTGTTATTATATAATTTGTAATCAGTAATAATTAGTAATAATCTGTGAAAAATGTGTCTTCACTTGTTGTACCAAACCTTAGCACTGCTGTTTTTTTTTTTTGTTTTTTTTTACTTATGTAATCATTGGCCATATGTCATCTTGGTTGTGTTATCTCGGAATGAATAGTGATAACCACAGAATGATAACCATTCATATTCAAACAGTTCTCTTTTTTGTTGTCATAGACTGTCTATAAAGATGAAACCTTTTTTTATATATTTAAAATGTCACATTTATGTCATGACTGACAGTTTTATATGCAAGTGATCTTATCAAAATAAAAGGCACTGCTTTTTCCATTTCAGAAACTCTGTTTCAGATTCTTTTTGCTTCTATTGTGCAGTTCCATATTAAGACGTGTAGAACTGCCGTTTCACCACAAGATGTCACCCCAGCTCAATTAACTACTGACATCATTCATTCATTTGTCACAAACAAACAAGTTCAGTAACTTTTATCATTTATATAATACCAATAATTTGCTACATTTAATTAGGTCTTTTCTAGGTACTCAAAGCGCTTTACACATGGAAGGGGAAATCTCCTCAGTGTATGTGGATTATTAGGAGGCCATGATGATAGATAGAGGCCAAGGGGAAAATTTATGGATTTGGGATTTTTATGACCAAAGAGAGTCAAGACCTCTGTTTTTTTTTTTTTTTTTTTTTTTTTTTGACGGTACAGTGTCCCCATCACTAGGACCCACACAGATTACAGGGTGAGCATCCCCTGCTGGCCTCATTACATAATTATGTAATATTATTTCTAATATTAATTTCATAATTTATTGTTATATTTAGATTTTGTTTTTAAATTGTAATATAAATATCTAATTTTATCTTATAATATAACAGAGGCCTAATTTTCCCTAAAGTGACCTAATTAAAGAAGATTTTGTTGATAATCCACAAGTTTAGCAAAATAGATTATTTGTCACATTGCAATGTGGGCTAGGGATTGACTTCTTCCTCTAGAATAGATCAGTTGGCATTTCCTGTGTCAGTGCATTATGTAAGTGAAAAGCGGAAGAACTAACAGAAGTCAGTTGAGACTGCAGTTGGGATGGCAGATCAATACCCTCGCTCAGTGCAAAAGCAGGCAGGATGCCACCACAGCGGCTCATTTATAGCCAGCAGCAGATCAATACGCTGCAGCCTGCGACAGGGCAGGGGCTCAGTGGGAGAGAGAGATGTGCCACACTGCCGTTAGTGTGTGCAAGCAGAGGACATTCGGATGTTTGTGTATACAACAGGCATGTTAGTTTTCTAGGAAGTGGAGAGGTGTGTCTCGTCTGTATTACAGAGTGTGTAGGCTTTGGATCTGTGTGGCATTGGGAAGTGATATCTTTGTGACCTGACAGGACCGAATGCAACGAGAGAGGAGCTCTGGGAGGTGCGTAGGTCTTGGCCAACCTTTCTGTGACCTCTGGCTGACCCCTAGCTGACCTGTGGGATATATTTGCAAATGAACCCCAGCCAAATCGGCCTTCTCTTTCTCTTCCCTGGCGTGGGAGAGCGCAGGTGCACTATATCACACTCAGTGAAGCTGCAGGGGAGGGTTCACAGTCAGTGGAAGAGGAAATCAGGCATAAAGGGAAATGAAGACACATGTCCCTCTTTTCCATACACACGCACACACAAACAGGCTGTGTTGATTTCAGAATTTGCATTGGCTTCCAGTAAAATTGCAACTGAAATAACTTTCACAGTTGTCCAGTTTTAGCTCAAGAGCTGATCCTGGATGATATTTTTGTAATTTCTCAACTGTTTGTCTTTTAAAGTGAGGCAAATTTGTGGGAAAAAATATGTCCATCAATCAATCAGATTCCCAGTCAACGTGGCGATTTTGCGTGACCAACTTCAACCCGATCCTGTAGATTCCTATTGAGCGCATTTCACCCCCATTCGCCAAACAACTAAACATTTTCAACTAAAAACAGAAAACTTTGGGCCTTTTATTTACACGACAACAGCATTTTGGGGGGCTGATAACGTAAACTTAAAAAAAAAAAAAGAGTATCAAAGTGCAAGTGCAAAATTAACTTGATGGACAAAGCATGTAAGTATCAAACTTTTGTTGATCACAGAGCTTGTTTTTTTTGCAATAATCCAAAAGCTTATGGAAAAATCCTATTAGGTTTTTGTCGAGGGAACCAGTGTAATGCTAACTGCGGGACTGGTTGGCCTATTCACGCCACTGGTTGAGTAAATGTATACGGAAGGTATTTGAACAATTACACACTTAATTCTCTTTCTTTTTAATTTCTTTACAAGCAAATTATCCCAGTAGGCATACAGGTACAGAGTTTCAGAAGAGATCTCAAATACATAAAAAAAAAAAAAAAAAAGGCAGCTGGCTGCCAGAAATTAACAGTAAAAAATACGGTGACAACGTTTCAGGTATTATGGGTGGCATATTGGTGCTTGTGGCCTATACAACTTACAGTATAACCATATATTTATTTCATTAAGTGATATAGTGTTACCAAGTATATATACCAAGTTACTTAAACTATCAAAATCTGCTTTTTCACATTAAAATATACAGATAACCACTATAATATTAGTAAAACAGAATCAGAGTTCATATTAAACTATAGACTTCACGGAGCACATTGGAGACACAAGACAAAACACAGTCAGACTAACATGCATGACACTAAAATAATGCAATAGGCCTAAACATTAACTAAATAGCAAGGACTTCTGGAAATGTCTTTGTAGATTATATAATTCATGGTTTTTACTTGCAAAAAAACATCAATTTGACAGTATTTTATGGTAATTTTACATCTAATGCAATGCCCAACCATTTATAATTGTTCACTGAACATGTGTAATGGACAGAGGCCAGTAAGAGCCTCAAGAGGCACCCCGTTTGAAGTGGGTAGAGTGGGACCGGTTACAAGTAGTACATACTCAACCAATTTTATAGTTATTTTCTGGAAAAATTGCAAACATTTTTACAGTGTAGGCCTACATAAAATTATCTGAGCTATGCAATCCACAATGATTTTATCGCTCTTTATTCTTACTGTATGTCAACAATTCTCTCCTTTGTTTTTTAGTAAGTAATTTTTGGAAAATGAGACGAATATATAACATAAAACAATATTTAATTTTACAGTAAATATTTCCTCTGTAATGCTAATCAAGAAAGACAGCAATAAGATTATGTAAAACTACAAGCAAATGATAAAATGAACGAATGAGTGAATGTTCAAACAAACAAGGCTCTTACTGTGGATTTCCATTAGGGAATGAAGGAGCAGCTGTGTAAGTGTTAACAGCTGAGTGTACACAGTCTGCCAATCTGTGTATTTGTGCCTGTCTTAGAGTTTGCTGAGTGAAGAAGGTCTGTATGTTTGTGTGGGGAAGCTCTGTGTCTGAAAACTATGATAAGGATGAATCAGAGCAGCTCAAAGGACACAGAGAAATAAAGCTGAGAATACACACTCATCAGTCACCTTTACTCTTACCTTTCAGTCTGGTGCCAGAGTGTTTGTCTGTGTCCTTCTCAGATCTCATCTGTCACTGGAGGACATTCTGTAGATTTACTTCCTTCCATCTCTCTGAAAGACATTTTAAACTCTCTTACAACACACATTTCACACTAATTTCCTTAATATATCTACTAACAATACAGCCACCAATCTACATGCAACTCATATTCATTTATCATTTAATTCATATTAATTAAACGTCATTGACCACAGTGTCATTTCCACCATATCTAAAACTGTATTGAGTGTGATATTCTGCGGTGATATCAAATGCCCTTTTAAACATTTTTGGAATAAAATGGTTGACTTTGTTTTGTTTTGCTATGGCTAATTTCATAGCATGTATGCTAAATGCGGACAATTAAGTAAAGCTTTAATAATTTTTTTTATAATTTTGACAAAATTACAACTTGATATTATGTTCAAAATTTAAATGAACCTTCAATTTCTATTTCTCCTTGGTAAACAAGTTCACTAACTTTTCATAAAACTTTATTTGGGGCATGATCATGGTTGATCATGATTTAAAAATAATTATAATAATTTAATCTAAAATAACTAAACAACTGAGTTAAATAAAAATGTTTATGTTACACCAATGTTCCAATGGTGTAGACACCATTGGAAGCATAGTTCGCAAGTTCAGCGTTAAAAGAGGAAGTTATCAACGACTGCAACCAGATTTCTGAGAAGGCAGGTTCAGAAAAAACCCAGAGTGACTGCAAAAGACCTGCAGAAAGACTTGGTCGCAACAGGCACTGAGGTTTCAGCTGCACAGTAAGGCACGTACTGGCACTGGAAACCTGCAGCGTGTGGAAGACAAGATGGATTTATTGAAGTATCAGGAGTCATGCCGTCAGTGAGTAAGCTGAAGCCTGGGGTCATTGGACCTTCCAACAGGACAATGATCCCAAGCATACCTCAAATTCCACCAAGGCTTGGTTGCAGAAAAAGTCATGCAGGACTTCCATGGAAGATTCAACAGAGGCCATTACAATCACCTGACTTGACCCCATAGAAAATCTCTGATGGTATTTGAAGAAGGTGGTTAAAGGAATACTCCACCGTCTTTTCATGTTAAACTATGTTATTCCCTTAACTAAGACGAGTTAGAGGTGGGCGATATATCGTTTAGACGATAATATCCAAATTGTTGTCTGGACGATATGCAAAATTGGGATATCGAATATTTCATAATTTGTACAATCCGACCCCCCAAACATGAAAAGAGCTGAAAGAAGTTAAAGAGAAAACAAATAACTCACACAATAACCTTCTAAACAATTATATGTGGCGATTTTTAATACTGTAGGGCAGTACTATTTGCGGAAGCAACCTCCGAGTGGCCCAGCCCATGGTCCCGCGTCGTCAAAAACGCATACGTAAATTCGAAATAGTGCGCGCAGAAGCACATGCGCAAAACCGTTTTTAAAATGATATATGAATTATTTTTATTTTATCATATGTCATTTTACAAAAGGACATTTTACAAACCGTTTGCGCATGTGCTCCTGCACACACTTTTTCAGTCAGAACACAGCAATCAAGGACGCGCTGAAAACTGTAATGCTGTTCTCTTCCTTCATAACTCGTATTGAGAAGGTTTGAGTTGCAGAGGAATTTGTGACTGTTTCACCTGTTCAACCACATCAAAGTTTCGTAATTAGTAAGTCCGTGCTTTTTCTCTTCTTTTTTTCTTATGTGCTGAAGGGCCGCTGTGCCTTGGTGAAACGTTACGTGAAGAGCTCTTTTCCAAAACGCCATTAACCTAAAAAGCTGCCTCAAAGATCCACCAAAATTAATGATTATGAATATGTAAAATATTGCAATAAGACATTTTAAATTGTTTATTAATTTCTGTGTCGGCTGCAAAGATGAAGTTGACGATAGGCTATAATGACTCGCGATCTTCGCAGTAGGCTGTGAACGCAACGGAGAAATGCACATTTATTAGGCTACATAGTTTTATTTTGTTTTGGATGGTTTTGTTTAGAACCAGCTTTCTGTAAATATATTTCACATTTTTTAGGCCTGTGAGGCGAGTAGGCTACGGTTCGGTTCATGATGATATAATCTCCAGTTCAAGCACCGGCGCCTTATGTTGTGATTGCTAGCCTATATTTATATATTGAATTTTAATGTATTAAATCCAGGAAATTGGTTAATGAATAATGTATTAAAATTAAGATACAATTTATACAAAACGAAATCTGTTTTAAAGAAAGGCTTTGTGCTTTTTGTTTCGAGGTCTCTGTGAAAGTTTGAAAGTCTTTAGTCTTTTTGCCGCTTTCAGAGCACTCGCGTCCATAATGGAGAACTGACACGTAATATTGTTTTTTCCTCATAAATGCAAACACGAAAAATAAAAGACAAAAGACTTTTTTTAAAAGACAAACCATCAATTTTTTGGGGGGAAAAAATGGATGGATTTATAGCGTTTTGGGGAAAAAATGGATGGATTGATAGCGTTTTGAAAATATTTTTTTTTTACTTTGAATTTATCATCAACAATATTGTTGTTTGATTTAATAATCACTGTTGCAAAAGGTGCCTAGTTACGTTTTTTTTTTTTTTTTTGTAAGTGGAAAAAGATAGGGGCTTCCTCAGATTCTGTTTAGTTAGCTCCTTTATTGTTTCTTTTATAGCCTACATAGGTAAAATGCAGCAAGTCAAAAGACCAACTGGACCTTCTTTGCCAGTTTGCACACATTTCTTTGAAGGGTGGCAAAAATATCGTCTGAATATCGATATCGAGATATTGGAAAAAAAATATCGAGATATTCATTTTTGTCAATATCTCCCACCCCTAAGACGAGTTGATACATACCTCTCTCGTCTCAGTGCGTGCACTCAATCGCTCTGGCGCGCGGCGAAACTTTGTTCACTCAGTTCATTCAATACGGGCCAAGCAGAGAAGCTACCAAACACCTCCACGGTTTCCCTATTTAAACACAGTTACTCGCGTAGTGTAACTAGACCTAGGACGGTGACACAAAACAAAACGTTGCGCTTTTCTAAGCGTGTAAAATGGATAACTATATTGTATGGCGGAATACCATAGCAAGTGCTTGTAAGCACTTCGTCTTGGCGGAGTAATATCTTCACCAGAGGGAGCGGGGGCCGGTGAGAGGATTTTTCACGAGTGAAGATATTACTTACTGCAAAAGGGTGTTCTACTAAGTATTTGACGATGCTTGCCGTGAATGGCTTGAATAATTTTGAGACTGCAGTCATTACAAGTTACATTTCAATTACTTTTGTTTGATTTGTTCATTGCAAACAGCTGAAAGTAACAGCTGTAAATTTAGGCAATGTACCTAATTTCAATTAAAACAGTATATATATATATGTTTGTGTGTGCGTGTATGATGATGAAAATGATGTGACCTTCAAATATTAAAAAGAAGAATCTATACTTTTAATTTAAAAATAAATCAAGCCCTGGGAAATACAAGTCTCTGTAGGGACACCCTGATACGTGTCTCTGTTGACTATATTTGACTGGAGGGGGATTAGAGGTCAAGGGCTTGATCTGGTACCATAGACAATGCTGGTTGAATGTACTCAAACGGATCTCAGAGAACCATCATTTCCTACTGAGAGTATAATGTGTGTATTTTGAGTTTTATTTGTCCTTTTCCCCCAAATCTGCTGCACTGCGCAGAACCTAGTGCACAAGTGCATTTGAAAAAAAATGATACTTGCTATTTACATTGGTTGGTAGTTGAAATGTTGGTGAGTTTGTGAGCAGTAAACATGCAGATGTGACCTTTGGATAAAATAATGCTATCTGCTAAGAACATTTATGTTGGGTTTATCGTGTGTGTACGTACAGACTACAAACCAGGCTCTGCTCTCCTAAAATAGAGCTTGTCTAAAGTGTGCATATTTGTGTGACTCCACTGTTCACAGGATTTTAGCTGAGTGAAGATCTTTGAGTTTTGGCCTCTAGTCAGCTAATTGTATCTGTGTATTTTTTTTGGATACATTTTTCCTCCCACTCTGCATAACAAGTTTATTGTTTGCCACAGTCTTGCCACGAGAGTGTGAGTTGTGTTATTTGTCTCTGTGTAGGAAGCAACAACAATACATCTTGCTGACCTCAGGTTTGACCTTTTCTGCTTACAGGAAATCAGCAAATGAATGCAATCCTTTATTCCTTATAGCCTTAAGTCAGCAAGAGTAGAGAAAAGCATTTTCTCTTTACTTTTCATTTTAATAATAGTATTTTTCTTATCAGTTTTAAAATAGATAGTACTATAAAAAAAAGAAACTCTTGTGAATAACACTTCTGTATGCCATGAGTTTTGTGTTTGGATAGAATGCCAAAGATCAAGCCACACGGGTCGTGATAGAACTAATCGATAATTGCGATAATATTGATGCTATATAGAGAGGATTGATCCTCACATAAAAGTATTGATACTAAATGTTTTAACTAGTCATTATATTATATAAGACATACTTGTATCAAAATGGAAACACCACTTTTAAGATTGACCGTATTTTCGTTTTAGGTCAAAATGCCTTTTGAATGGGAGTGCATGGAGCACTTCTATGATAGCATCAAAATCTTTATTTGTAAAACTCTAAGAAGGCTCCACACAACATAAAACTGTGCTCGAAGTATCACCAGGGGCTCTACACATGAACTTGAGCATTGACTACATTGTTTGTGTACACAAAGTTTACTAAAAAGAAAGGTTTTGTACGACTCACTTTATCAGTTAGCGTTTCCGGCCGCCGGCATTTTGTCAGTCAAAAATAGTCGATCTCCGAATGCAACGTAACTGGGAGGAGAGTAAAGATGGAAAGCTTCTAAAGCTTAGATCCATATAAATTCATGGATAATTTGTTGTTTTGTCGTTAGTGAAAATCAATATCGACCTTGTATTTGAAAAAGAATCCTCACGTAATAATGAAATAATTCAGTGATACAAATCGACTATTTTTGACTGACAAAATGCCGGCGGCCGAGAAGAACAACAGCTACAGTGAGTTGTTCAAACCCTTTCTTTTTAGTAAACTTTGTGTACACAAAAAAATGTAGTCGGTGCTCAAGTTCATGTGTAGAGCCCCTGGTGATACTTCGAGCACAGTTTTATGTTGTGTCGAGCCTACTTAGTGTTTTAAAAATAGCGTTTTGATGCTATCATAGAGGTGCCCCATGCACTCCCATTCAAAAGGCTTTTTGACCTAAAACGAGGTCAATCTTAAAAGTGGTGTTTCCATTCTAATTATGCTTTTACACGAAAGTTTGACTCGGGTAGATTAACAAAAAGATCCCAAGTTCAATTTTGGTGAGAGTTACCCTTTAATATTGTAAACATTGTGACTCTGCAATGCTTTCAAAAGCATTAGGCTACTTTCTTTCCACTTAATTTGAGCATGACACTTCTGAGGTCGTCCGTTTCAGAGTATTTTGCTTTTTATATAACCATGAAATATGTTGTTGTTTTCCATGAGCTTTTGATTCTATCATTTTCATTCATTTAACTCCCCAGTTGTTTATGTCAGATAGCAGATCAACTCATTCTGTTTTCTGATGTTTATTTTGTGAACCCACACAATGCAATGATCCTGAAAATATCTACTTATAATAATCCTCTTTCTCAGCCTTGCCAGATTGAAACCAGTTTGAATAGAAATAAACACAAGTGCCTCTTCAGAGAAGAAATAATCATGGAAGTCTAGGATTTTTTTTGCATTTATTTAACAGCCCAAACAGTTTATTCTCATTCCCTATAAAGATTTTTTCTCCCTCACGACTTGCTTCTTTTCTCCACGGGCTTCCCAGTTCCCATATGAGATTTAAACCCTTATTTCCTGTCTGCAATGCAGATACTGACCTCATCATCTCTGAGCCATGAGCCAATCACACATCCAGCACACTCATTGTAATGTGAGCTGCTTCATCTTGGTGCGGCACATCTACATCTAGAAAATTATTTTTGCCCACCATCGTGGAATAACACTGCAAATGTCACAAGTTCATATGAATAAAAACTTAAGTGTAAAAAAAAAAAAAAAAAAAAAAAATTTACGTATGGCTGAAATATAATGGCTCGAACACAATGATGATGTCAGAGTTTGAGGAATAACAAATTGGTAAAGTTTCTTAAATGAAGCAGTAGTAACACAATGCAATGAAGGTAAGATCGGAAGAGATGGATCATTTGTTTGCTAAGTTTCAAATGATTATTAAACATTAAGCACAAACTATAAAAGCAGCAGCGCTTTAGGCACACTCAGTGTCCGAATTTACTCTTTCAAGAGTGGACTATTAGTCAGGTAATGTAAGGAATAGTGAATGCACATAGCTGTCTTCTCTAGCCGAGGCCAGAGAACTTGTGATGGGGGTGGGGTGTGTTTGTGCTTTATAGCAGTGCTGGTGATGTGGGCTGATGAGTGGCAGGTGTGCGTGGTTAGTACTCTGGTGACTGAAGGCTGAGTGAATGAGGGAGAGTCCGGCGTGTTCGCGACAGGCGGAAGAAGAGTGTGAGGTTATTTATATCTTTGTTTCATAACTGGTGGTGGCAGTAATTTAACAAGCTCTTATGAAACTTTCATTTGGAGAGGTTACAGTAGGGCTGTAAAATCGATTAATCGTGATTGATTGATTTTACAGCCCTAGATTAAAATGATTTTTTTTTTCTAAATAGATCTTAACTTAAATGTGAGTGGCACTTGCTCGTGAGAAACCCATTTTGCAAGGCTGTTGTGGGGGATTGCTGGGGTGTTGCTATATGCAGTTGCTAAGGTGTTACTATTTGGTTGCTTTTGGATGGTAGGGTGTTGCTAGGATGTTTTAGGTGGTTGCTAGAGTGGTTGTACAACTCCAATTACCATATTATGTGGATGATCTGGAATCTGCTTTGGAATGAAGCAACTTCAAAAGAAATGAATGTAAAGGTTAGAGGGTGCATGGTTCATTTCTCCCATGGTGTTTTTAGTATGTCTGCCAAAAAATCTGTGGAAAGGTGTATATAAACATAGATTAGGCTGTTGAAACATGAGATAGTCAAGTGAATAAACCGGTTGACCATAGCCATGCAGCCATATTTATGCTATCTGCAAGTTTACAGTAAATTATTTCTGGGATTGATTCCATGTTGCTTGTTTTCAATAATAGCAGAAGTATTTAACTTCATAACATTTGTCTTTCATTTTCTGTTTTAATATTTGGACAATTTTAAAGCCTTTGCAGTATGTGGGATAATCTTGTATTCTCTTGGGGCATAGGTCTCTTTTCTCTCTGAATTACAACATATTTGTGTGATATCTCTCATACTTTAGAGTTCCTTTTGTTGGACTGGCCTCAGATTAAATGTCTCCACCTGATCCAGTGGCAGGGTCCAAGTGAAATGTGATGAACTTGTAGAAGATAAGGAGTATATCAGATGTGCTGGCAGAGAATGAGATCTCTTAATTTACATGTATAGAGTTTCAGCTCCCTTTAAATAAGACACACATTTTACTGTCTGCTTTGGAGGAGGATTTAAGAAGATTCTATGTTCCTTTATTTATTTATTTTATTTATTTGATATGAACTCCACAAGTGTGTGTAAAACCTGATGATCACATTCTCCAGCATGATTCGATAATGATCCACAGAGGATATTTTGCTTTAATGGAAGAAGAAACATCTGACTCTGTACAAAGGAGTTAAACATATAGTCAAATGTTGCATTATATTATTGATCTGGAGATCTTAATCTAAAATACGTTTTATTATTCATTTTATGTAAAAGCTTGTTTTTTTTTTAAAGATGCAGGCTTTAATAAGCGGTTTCAAATCATAAGAGACTTGGTTACTCTGAGTTAACTGCAGTTCTGTTGAGATTGTCAACTGAATGTCAGATGAAGTTTTGAAGATACAGAAAAAGTCTGAATCTTCTGAATCTTTCTTATGCAATTCTTATAAAAGAATTAAACTGCAAATGAGACATTTGTTTGTCAAACCATGAGCTAACATGAACATGTTAGACACATTTCACACATGACTGCATGTCCACAAATCAGTGCATCGATTAGCATTTGTCAGCCTTGATTTAAATGTGAGATGTTTTACTATTGGGTAAATTCATCAGTTTTTATATTCTGAGCTGTGATATGGAGCGTATGTGCAGTGAATATATGAGCTGTCACTGAACCCCATCAATGCTCCCATGATTCAGTGCAATAAATTCAGAAAGGCTTCATCACTCTCAGTGTAATTTTACCAGAATTGATTGTCTCATAATCACGCAATATGAAGTCTAGTATTTAAAGAAACAGTTTGCAAAAAAAGTTTTTTCACAAAACCATCATTATTCACTCACACTCTCATTTCATTCAAAACCTGTATGCTGTTATTCTTTCCATTCAACATTCAAAATGAAAGGAGAATTAAGGAGAAAATCCTGCATACATGACAATAATCGCTCAATGCATGAATAAGAACTACTTGCATATGTAAACATGTAAAGAATAAGTAGGTAATAACTAAGATCCTGGTGGATGAGCACTGATCTTCCTGTTGAGCGCTTCTGTTTATGGTGAAATATACTGTGGCAGAGAAAGCTCAACGTGCTGCAACTGAAGAAAACGCATGCAAATAATAAAAACACCAGCAAATTAAGAAAACATCAGTTTGACAACATGTGCTGCAAATACTCACAATGCAACCAAGTATAGAAACGCACTGTACTATTTGTCCTGTCGACAGACTCGAGCACGTGGAGTGTGTCAGAAAATGAACGCGCTTCTGTAAACTATATCCAGTGTATACGACGTCAGTGATTATAATGGGTTCTATTTGTTTTAGACACAAAGCAATGCTCAAATCCAGTGTTAGGGATAAGTCTGTCGTTAAGTGACTGAATGCCAGTGGGCGGGGCCTATATTGTAATGATGTATAACCATTCGTCAATGTCTTGCTCTGTGGGCAGTCATATACAAATGTATTTACCTGTGTGACATCACATATCCTGCAATATCTGAACGAGCTATTTTTGAAGCTTGATTAAAAATGCTTTGTTTATAATGAGGAGGACGTTTTAAGCTATGAAACTTGCAGGATGTTTTAATGGTGCAAAGACCTCTTATAAAGGTCAAGGCAAATTTGATTTCTCATGTCATGACCCCTTTAATATTTTTGGTGAAAACAGTGATACATTTTTTCAGGATTCTTATATGAATAGAAAGTTCAAAAGTACAGCATTTATTTGAAACAGAAATCTGTTGTAACATTATAAATGCCTTTATGGTCACTTTGATCAACTTAATGTGTCCTTGCTGAATAAAAGTTTTTATTTCAGAGGTGCAAGGCAAGTATAGATGGTAGATATGGGTTTGCATATGACAGTTTTGTTACCTGTGGCAACCTTTTAGCTTGATTGAGGACATTTACACATATGATCATACACTCTCTCTCACGATGGATCCTGTTGTCTATTCACAAATAAAGGGACGATTAATAGTTTAGTGATGTAGGATGTCTCTTATTAAAATAATCCTTTTTGAGTCTTTAATGACTGGTGCCCTTGATGGTCATGACCTGAAATTACTTGTTATTTAGTCATCCTCCGCAGTCAGTCAATAATTGCAGTGATTGTTTTTATAAATGATGTACACAGCGGGAACTTGAACTACTCGAAGCATTAAATAAAGGCACATATGTGTTGAAATAAAGAGGCATAGAAAAGTGTGGCTGACTGTCAATGGGCCTTATTCATGAAACACAAGTAGAACAAATTTCTGAGTAAAACATTTTCAAACCAAAATGTAAACCGCCGCATTGAATTGAATGCAGCAAGTCATGTTAGAATGCTTTTACGAGTAATTTACACAGAAATTAGTTCTGCTCGTGTACATGAACGAGGCTCAATGTTTAAAGCCTTGAAAACGGAAATAGAAATATTGTCGGCATGTGGACAATTAAAAAAATGTAATTATTTTAAAGCCATCACTTTTCTAAACTATTTAGGTCACTGCAATATTCACTGCAACTGAAGTCTTTAATCTCAAGAGAGTTTACGATATCTGAAGAGAGTGAAGAGTAAGTGCTGACTAGAATCTTTCTTGACACTCCAGGTTCCAATCCCTCGTGGAATGAATCCATATCCATCACTGAATGATTTGCCTAATAAAAGCTGATCTGGCTCTGTGGGCCAAACAATGAGCATTTCCTGAATTCTGATAATGAGATCTACATTCCAGAACTAAAACTCAAACTCCTCCTTGCTCCTGCCTGATAGAAATCACATACTGGATATTTCTATTTCTGTTGGGGGGGTTTTGGATTAAGGGCGAGTTTAAGATAATCTTGTTATTTATTCATCTGACTGCTAATTACACTCACCTGAAGGATTATTAGGAACACCTGTTCAATTTCTCATTAATGCAATTATCTAATCAACCAATCACATGGCAGTTGCTTCAATGCATTTAGGGGTGTGGTCCTGGTCAAGACAATCTCCTGAACTCCAAACTGAATCAGAATGGGAAAGAAAGGTGATTTAAGCAATTTTGAGCGTGGCATGGTTGTTGGTGCCAGACAAGCCGGTCTGAGTATTTCACAATCTGCTCAGTTACTGGGATTTTCACGCACAACCATTTCTAGGGTTTGCAAAGAATGGTGTGAAAAGGCAGAGCCATAGAGAGAAAGAGTTGCGACACTCTTTGATGTCGCCGCTATGGCTGTCACGTGGTTCATGTAAGCCCCAATAGTTCTAAAACACACGCTGGCTGTCATGTTCTTCTATGGGACAGACAGCAGCGATTGCATTATTGAACAGTAAATATAAAATAAAACACACACCCAAGTACTTTTTCAGCTGTTATTGCATTATTGCATTTTGTTAATGTCAGTTTTGCATTTGGAGATAAGTTTTAGGCTATATTTTTGGAGGGAAAAGCTTAGTGTTCATGTTCGCATGGGTAGTAGCACTGGCTTTAGCGGCTCTAACTTAACTTTTCCATATCATTCATCTGATGATGGACGTCTCATGATATTTATTTTAGCACAACTGGGCTGTATTAGGCTATTGATTCCCGTGATTTTGCTTATAAATTTTGATTCAGCCATTAGCCTACCTTCGTGATCACGCAAAGAGGTCTGCCGTGGCGGTCCGTTCAGAGTTCGCTTAAATATTTTTTATTAAACAATGACAGACAACAAAAATGTGTGCTTGTGTGGGTGTGTGTGAACAAGAAAAACAAAAACCAGGGGCAGGTGATCCACAGGACTGGTGATCCCATAACAATCCTAGAGGTCCAGCATTGTTCTCACAAGCCGCTTCACTCAAGACAATAAAACATAATGAAAAGTTAGTATATCCCAAAAAATTTAATTAAATAAAAGTTGCTATAAAGGTGGTAGTGATTCATTACCGAACTCTTACTGTCACAGCTGACGAAGTCGCACTAGCTAGCAGGCAGTGCTTGAAAATTGGTTGAAACAACCAACATAAAATATAAATAATTACGCTGTGCATATACAAATGAAGACCAGTATAAGCATCGCAAAGGGCCTCTGATACAACATAGACAGTTGACAATTCAAAAGAGGTCGATATTTCAGCAACTTAACTCTAGAACAACTCGACGCGCAGCAATGTAAGTGAATGGTGTCCAACGCCAAGATGACAGTGTTTAGAACTATTCCGATCTTCAAATCCCGGAAGTAGGCGGTTAAAACCGCCATTATTTACAACGGAGGTCTATGGGAGTGTCGCAACTCTTTCTCTCTATGGCTCTGTGAAAAGGGAAAAACATCCAGTATGCGGCAGTCCTGTGGGCGAAAATGCCTTGTTGATGCTAGAGGTCAGAGGAGAATGGGCCGACTGATTCAAGCTGATAGAAGAGCAACTTTGACTGAAATAACTTTGACTCGTTACAACCGAGGTATGCAGCAAAGTATTTGTGAAGCCACAACACGCACAACCTTGAGGCGGATGGGCTACAACAGCAGAAGACCCCACCGGGTACCACTCATCTCCACTACAAATAGGAAAAAGAGGCTGCAATTTGCACGAGCTCACCAAAATTGGACAGTTGAAGACTGGAAAAATGTTGCCTGGTCTGATGAGTCTTGATTTCTGTTGAGACATTCAGATGGTAGAGTCAGAATTTGGCGTAAACAGAATGAGAACATGGATCCATCATGCCTTGTTACCACTGTGCAGGCTGCTGGTGGTGGTGTAATGGTGTGGGGGATGTTTTCTTGGCACACTTTAGGCCCCTTAGTGCCAATTGGGCATCGTTTAAATGCCACGGCCTACCTGAGCATTGTTTCTGACTATGTCCATACTTTTATGACCACCATGTACCCATCCTCTGATGGCTACTTCCAGCAGGATAATGCACCATGTCACAAAGCTCGAATCATTTCAGATTGTTTTCTTGAACATGACAATGAGTTCACTGTACTAAAATGGCCCCCACAGTCACCAGATCTCAACCCAATAGAGCATCTTTGGGATGTGGTGGAATGGGAGCTTCGTGCTCTGGATGTGCATCCCACAAATCTCCATCAACTGCAAGATGCTATCCTATCAATGGGCCAACATTTCTAAAGAATGCTTTCAGCACCTTGTTGAATCAATGCCACGTAGAATTAAGGCAGTTCTGAAGGCGAAAGGGGCTCAAACACAGTATTAGTATGGTGTTCCTAATAATCCTTTAGGTGAGTGTAATTCTGCATGTGTCTACAATAATTCACACCCTATTTTTATTTATTTTTTTCGTTTTCTGCAAGTGCCAAGATGAAAAATGTATCCCAACAGATTTTTCTTACTGTAATTGTTGATTGTTATTGCCATAATGTCCAAAAATATCCTTCTTTTTTAATTAAATAAAAGATAACTATATAGATATATAGATAAGAAAGATAACTTTAAGTTATCCAATGTGTGGCATGAAACAATGTAAAATATCAAATATCGGCCATCTAAGTATAAAAGACATTTCCTTTTTTTGTATTTCTGATATTTGGCAATTGGTACAAAAAGATATGAATCTTAAAAACACATGAAAAGAAAAACAGCTTTAAATGTGATCTCATGTAGGAATCTACGCTTGAAAACATGCTCTGAAAAACAAACAGATATTGAACACTGTGACAAATACTGTGTTTTGACAGACACTGTGTTTTTGAGGACTAGAGTTTTAAAGTGAGAGCTTTTTCATTCACAGAAGATCTTCTGGAAGGATTTACAGTTCTACAGTCAAACTGAGAGAACTGAGACATGAATTTAGTTTATGATTTAATTTCGTTTTCACTCTGTTTGCTCTGTTCCCATAATAGTCTCCTTAGTTTGTTAATTAGTTTACATAGTTCCTGATTCCACACACCTGTTCTGTTTCTGTTCAGTCAAACCGGTTCTGTTCATCAGCCCTGAGGCTACGTCTACATTAATCCGGATACATTTGAAAACGGCATTTTTGTTTCAAAACACCTCCATCTCCATCCACACTAGTATTTTCAAGGGTTTTCCAAACGTTTTTTGTCCACACTGAAACATCTGAAATTGCTGAATTCAGCTGCGCATGCGTAAAACCTTCATAAAATCTCACTGAAATGATACAGATGGAACAAGAAATAAGTTATCACAATTCTCCTGGCAGGATCATTTTATTTAGCACAATATCTCACCATTCACTGATGCATCCTGGTCGCACTCAGTCACCATGTTTGGTCTAAAACACAACTGCTCTCATGTTTTGCCACAGGACAGCAAATGCGAGTACAATTTTCTGTCATCTTTGCAGGACTGTGATATGAAGAGTGTGAAAGGTAACATATTTTAGCAACTGTATGAAAGTGAATAGCACATAAAAGGCACAATACCAGTATAAACATGAATATCTATTGGTACAATATGCGGCACAAATGAACGTGTTTGGGCTGCACGATTAATCGCCATTTACATGAAATCGCGCTTAAACCGATTTGGCTTATCGCGATTTTGAAATCGCAAAGGCTGCGATTCTTTTTTTATGCGCAGCTTGTCATTGATGTACGGCTCTGTAAACGCTGCTCTGTCTGAAAGGACTGTGAGTTTGAGTCGCTTATAACATGCATTTGAAAAAGCAACACGCGTCAGACAACTTTCCAAACATGAGAAGCATTTATGAACCTCTTGTCCAACAAAAGACAACATCCAAAACTCACTTCATAATGATAGTTGAGCATCCTTCTGTGAGATGATGTGGCTTCTTACACAGAATAGGCAGTCTTGTTTTTATTAGTCATGTTTAATCAATCAAAGCATTTCGATCTTCTGTTTATTCAACTACAGCGATAGTATGATGCATATAGGGATTTCCTGGAATGACGTGCGCACTCTACTTCTGCGTGGCATATTTGGCGTTCAGATGGAGCATCATTTACTACCCTTCACAGAGTCGTGCTGCACTGACAAGCTGCGCGTAAAATATTCGCAGCCTTTGCCAAATCGTGTGCAATTTAATTTCGATTAATCGTGCAGCCCAAACATGCGTAATCGTTTTCAAATACACAGTTCACACTACAACGCAAAAATAGCGCTTTCAAATTTATCCAATCTGGAAAGCATTTTCAAAAAGGTTAGTTTTCTATAATAAAAAAGCCATCTCAGTGTGGACTGAAGGCCAAAAACAGAGAGAAAAAGAATGAAGATGTAAAATGAAAATGTGGACAAGTGTGGACAAGGCATGAGTTTCCCTAGTTCATTCGTCTGATATTGTTTGCATCATAGTGGTTGTTTTCCTGTTTATCTCCTGAGTGTTCTGTTTGGATTTGTAAGGGTGGAATTCCTGCAGTGGTTCAAGCTGCAAGAACTGCCGAATGACTAAAGAAACGTTATTGGCAAGATGGTAGAAAACTGCACATTTCTTGTCTATAACCACCCACTGCCACTTATACCAACGACGGAAATAAGTGCAGTTACAATAGCTTAATATTTGTGGGAGAGCGTTGCTATAGATAGTGATGATATTGTATTGCAATATGTAGCACTTCAAAGTCAAATCCAAATCAAAACTAGTTAGCACATTAGTTGCAATTGAAAAGGTTTAATGACAAATTATGGTTATGGTTACACCTAAAATAGTTACAAAATATATGTATGAGATGATGATAACTTATATTATTAATTGTACCCAGCATATATGAAAAATGTTACCTGAGAGAGAGATAGAGAGATAGATAGAGAGAGAGAGAGAGAGAGAGAGAGAGAGAGAGAGAGGAAGAGAAGAAGATAGCCAGAGCATCAAAGAGACAGAGCAACAGTTACAATCTTGTTTTATCCTTTCCTTGACCATGTGACCAAAACGCAACTGTGAGACATTCAAACTGACCAATCAGATAATTACACTTCCACCACTGTACTAAAGGTGTGACAATTCATCGACCCCCCAAAGTACAAACATTTGGCCTGCATGCCTAGATCACTATCAGCCCCTCTGTGCCTTAGGAACTCCAAATGGTCATTGTCTCTGAAAGAGGGGGTAGAAAAACAGTCATGCAAATGTCTTGGATTATTTTAAATTCTACAATTCCCCCCTTGGCACCGTTGGCCACACACATGGAGTCCAAAGGTGACACAATCCATAAAGACATGCTTTCTGTTGTGTGTAGTTGTATCTTCAGACTTTTCGTCCAAGCTTGTTGCAATCTCAGTTGGTCAGTGTTCAGTCTTTGTTCTCCTTCAGCCCTGCATGAGGAGGCTCCATCAAATGGTATTGCACCGTTCATAGAAATGCAATTCATCCATCGAACACTTCACACTTCACACCTCCACAAGAACAGGCACTGAATCTGGGAGCAAACGCTGGTTTCTCTTTATGAGACGGGTCACAGGATGTGAACTTTGGTTGCAGGGATCCTGCAATCTTAAAAGAGCATAACAACAAACAGCAAAAGCAGACACATGGCATTTGTCATTGGTCAGAGGATTGATATGGTCAGATTAAAATTAGTCTTTGGCAAAAAGCCCTTAAATTGATGTACTTAAAAATATGGTCAAGGGAGAACAAAAGAAGATCTTACAAGCTCTTACACTGTTTCTGGAAACATTTAAATAAATTGCATTTCAACAAAACAAAAAATGCTGGTTTAAAACCCCATTCCATGAAGAGTATCAGCAAAATATTCAGTGTAACCAAACACAGAGATTCAATTGAATTAATGTCCAAAAACATTGTTGCAAGTAAAATGGACACAATACAAATAAGCAGAAATCAAATCAGTTTCAGAAATGTTTCAAAAGCATTATTGAGAATACAAATATTTGTACTTGGGTAAAAATGAGAAATACTGACATACAATTTAAAATTTAACTTGGTGAGACAAATGATTACTTAAGGGATAAAGTAAATCCAAAGAAAAACAAAACAAACAATTACTGGATGCAATTCACAGTTATAATTCAGTCTATATGTAAAGACTTAAATAACATTGTATGCATTAATTTTGTGAGGCAGAATCAGATAGATGCAGATTTGTCTTTGTGTGAAGATCAAATGGTGGCTGCATTTAGCTGTGGCTATGTGTAAATTCATCATGCCCCAAAACAAAGGTGAGGAGGTTTTACAATTGTGATGCAAATTTGGTCCTGTTGTTGTAACAGGGAGCCAGCATGAGAATGTGAGTATGAGGTGTGATCTGGCTCAAAATGTTCCCACACCATTGTTTCAGTTAAAGGAGCATGAGAAAAGTGCAAAGTACAGAGTTACTGAATCCTGTTGTGAGGGAAGCATTTTCATGGTTAATGCAAATCGTGATTAACATTGTGGCCACATGGCAATTCTATGCTCCTTTGCGTGGTTTTACTGCAGCTATATGGAAAAATAGCAGAGTTTCCACTAAGGAGACAAACAAATTCAACATAGTCACACATGCAACTTGAAATTGCTATGCAATTCCAGTAAACAGTTATTCCAGTTTACACAAGATACATGGTCTAGAATTCTTAGCATCTACAACCTTTTAACCTAAGTGTTTCATACAACACTTACAGTAAAGCAATCATGTGTTTTAAAGAATTAACTTAATTAGCCTATGTGCACATGTAGCACAAACAACTATAATGTGTGTTCTATGAGCACGATGTGTTACGCACAATTACAAATTTGAACATACAAACAGGATCATTGCAATTTGGATATTAAACTTCTTGCTATTGGGCCACTAACCCACTAGCAAGTGAAGTTAATAGCTGAAGGCCTTGCATGAACAAAGCAGTTAACTCACTAAGAGTTTTACCTGTACGTGCAGATCGCTGATTTTTGCTCTTAGAAAGTGGTTTACTATTTTTCTGAAAATAAGGAGGAGGTCTGCCCCTTCCCAGTGACCAGCATTTTCCCTCTTTATGGCCTATTTTCTGACAGGAACTGCAAAACCTGCTTTCTTTACCATAGGGATGTTTGCTACGTTCTCCTGGAGTTTGAGGGTTTTCGCGACTCTCTAATGCTTGTACACCATGCGTTCTGGTACATGACTCTGCGCTATTATGGTGTTGCATCACCTTAAGAACTGAAATAGGCACACTTTCTTGGTCAGTTGCACATGCATTTTCTGAACTAAATGATTCAGATTCATTAGAGCAAGTCACCTCCTCTAAGAAGCGAACGTGCTTTTTAGTCCCATCGCTGTTAAGCATTTTGGGAGACAATTTAGCATTTAGCTTAGCCTTGAGTTCTGCAATGATTTCCTTGTGATTTTTACACTTTTCAGTCAGGGCTAACTGCTCAGCTAGTAATTTATCTAGCTGTGTTTGAAGATCTTGAATCTTTGCCTCAGACTTTAGTGCCTCTGCATTTTTAGATTGCACTTCTTTACATTTAGCATCTATACTTGAAGATAGACATGTTGTTAACTCACGTAGCCGTGTAAAACTTATGAAGTTTAAAGCCTCAATTATTCCAGCATGTTTTGATTTCTTTTGATGTTTGCCAATTGTGTCCCACCATTGGAGCATTTCCTTATCTGGACATTTAATCCCAATGTACTCTTTCTTGAGTTTACTCAAGGTAGGCTCAACTTTTTTGCTCCATAAAGCAAACAATACATCACTGTTATCAGATTTTTTCCCTTCCATCCCCGAGGAGATCTGAATATTCACAATATTTACAAATTATACAGTAATGGGACAATTAAAGCTATTCAAAACCTTTTAAATTCTGTTTCATTCAATTCATGCAAATGGAGACATTTCCTATCATACCATTAAACAATGAAAACAGACTTACCCATCCCATGGTCAGAAGGTCAGCTTTAATCCATTCACAAAATTAACTGTGAAAAAATGTCCTCATTCTGATCAAAGTGAATTTCAGAAAACACACTGCAAGGGATCCCGGGTTTCGGCACCATCTGTAAGGGTGGAATTCCTGCAGTGGTTCAAGCTGCAAGAACTGCCGAATGACTAAAGAAACGTTATTGGCAAGATGGTAGAAAACTGCACATTTCTTGTCTATAACCACCCACTGCCACTTATACCAACGACGGAAATAAGTGCAGTTACAATAGCTTAATATTTGTGGGAGAGCGTTGCTATAGATAGTGATGATATTGTATTGCAATATGTAGCACTTCAAAGTCAAATCCAAATCAAAACTAGTTAGCACATTAGTTGCAATTGAAAAGGTTTAATGACAAATTATGGTTATGGTTACACCTAAAATAGTTACAAAATATATGTATGAGATGATGATAACTTATATTATTAATTGTACCCAGCATATATGAAAAATGTTACCTGAGAGAGAGATAGAGAGAGAGATAGAGAGATAGATAGAGAGAGAGAGAGAGAGAGAGAGAGAGAGAGAGAGGAAGAGAAGAAGATAGCCAGAGCATCAAAGAGACAGAGCAACAGTTACAATCTTGTTTTATCCTTTCCTTGACCATGTGACCAAAACGCAACTGTGAGACATTCAAACTGACCAATCAGATAATTACACTTCCACCACTGTACTAAAGGTGTGACAATTCATCGACCCCCCAAAGTACAAACATTTGGCCTGCATGCCTAGATCACTATCAGCCCCTCTGTGCCTTAGGAACTCCAAATGGTCATTGTCTCTGAAAGAGGGGGTAGAAAAACAGTCATGCAAATGTCTTGGATTATTTTAAATTCTACAGATTGATTAAAGACTGTTCTGATTTCCTATTCCCACATCGTGCGCTTCTATAGCACCCACTGTTACTAGTTTGTGACTGAAAATATTCAGGACAATGAAGGATCTTTCTTCCTGTAATTTTTTTTCCCATCATGTGACGAATCTGCATTTTGGCGGATAGCTGCTTAACAGATGTCTGTTTTAAAACCGAGGGTGAGTCATTTTTCACTAATTTATTTGCTTAATAAAAGCCTACTTTAAAATATCATGTCTGTATTGCATTTTCAGTGTTTATTCCCCCAGTACACTGAAATTAAGGCCTTTTATTAATTTTAATGAGAAATATTTCAATTCAGAACATGCTTAAAAGTAATGCAATTATACATGTTAGATCGACAAACCAGTGACTGTGTTCAACATGGTTTGAGGGAGCGAAAGGTCTCTGTCTGGCCAGGATGAATTTTTTGACTTTAGAAGAGCAGAGAGACTCTGGCCTGCAGGTTGGGTTCACTTTATTCTGACCATTAAAAGTGCAGAACAGTGATTAGACCTGACAGTCAGCGCTCAACAGCCAGAGGAAACAACCTCTGACCCTCTCTGCATCGCCTTCCTGATTGCGAATTTGCTTTGCTTATACACTTACCAGTAGGATTATTCATCCTCCAAAATAGCCCTGTACCCTACTCTGCATTTTACTGTCCTGAAGCAGTACAAAGGGTCAGCAAGATGCTTTCAGCAAAAATGTCTGATCAGCATGAATCATCACATTACATGAAGAAATATCTGTTCAGCAGTCATTAGGTGATACATAAACAACTGGTAAGAACATTTTTATTATTATTCCACTTCTGATATCACTGAAAGACACATGTGCACGCATGTATTTCAGGAAGATTTACATGTATAAAAAAATGACAATCTTGTGTTTATTGTCAGTTGAAATCCATTATTGTCTGATCATTGTCAGAACTGGACACTCACCAAATTAGTCATACAGCACAACAGACAAATGGATAAACCAGACAGAAGCTTTATTCAGTGCAGGGCATGAATAGAGCTTATAGATGAAGTATTGCATGAACTCTGTGTATTCCCCTTTGGGTCGGGGGTATGTGGGCAAGAAATGTCTTCAGAAGGATGAGATCAGCCTTGGATCAGAAGGGATAAAGTTTCATTCATTGCAGTGAGCATGTGAATTGTCACCAGAGAGCTAATGAATCCTCAATCAGATGCTGATACAAAGAAGACCACATTCTGACTCCAGACTTGTGATGCAGCCTGGAATTGAACCACACCATGTTGCTTCGTTTGGCCAGAGGAGAACTGCTCCCCCACTGAGCCTGGTTTCTCCCAAGGCTTTTTTTCTCCATTCTGTCACGTAATGCAGCTTGGGTTCATTGCCACTGTTGCCTTTTGGCTTGTTTGGTTTGAGACACTTAATATTCAACAATATTACTCATCTGACTGCACTGACTCTATTTGATGAAAGCTGAACTGAGCTGGGCGAAGTCGTCGCTGTTTTCTGCAGAGCTGCTTTATAGCTGAATTGAACTATTAATAATTGATGGTCTCACAACGGAACTGAATCAGCAAAACTGAACTGACTTCAGCTGAACGATGAGACTTTATTTTCTTTTTAGAGATGCTTTACAGCCAAAATTAACTGTACGTACATTGATCACTGTAAAGCTGCTTTGAAACAATCTAGGCCCCTTGTATAAAGCGCTATAAAAACTAAAAGGTGACTATTAAGACAAAATTAATGGATAAAAGCAGAAGGTACATGGTAACATGTCGTCCTATCATTTAAATGTTTGGTTCACTCCAAGGACTATCAGCTGACTTACTGGTTATCAACTCATTATGAATCAGACACATCAAAAGGTTCTCAGTTCTGGAGGAGCAATCCTGTTAAAATGATAAGGAATATCAAACAGGCCTAATTCCACATATTCACGCAATAATATAAATAATTTTGAGTATAAACAAATAAACAAACTGTTCAGTGACACTGGGAGTAGATGATGCCTGCCACATTTATTCATCGATTTGTAAAAGCATCTGATAAATTAATAAACTTAAATGAGTTGCAGTTTAATGAGTTCCACTGGAACCGACTTGCTATTCAAACTGGTTCAAGTGATTCAGAAGTGATACCTTGAAAAGATTCAACTACGAATCTGACATCGCAAGGCCGTACAAGCCTAGTTCACATGCCAGCTCAAACCGTCTGTGCTCATTCATTTTCAATGAACTGGCGACATGAGCGACCTGTGTGTTCAACAAGTCGACGAAGCTGAGAAAAAACTTTATGTAAAAGCGGATTGACTTGATGTTTCAGTAGGCTACCAATGGGAGAAGACAGTGCGAGCACGTACACTATGTGTCAGATCAGCTAATGCTAATGTAGGCTAATGTTTAACGGACTTAATGGTGTTGATGATATTTTTTTCTCATTCTCTTTGTATTTTCATCAATATGGTACTAGATTCTACTATTCAATTGAATAGGCTATTATAAACAAATTAGGTCACAAGTAGCCTACTCTAAAAGTAGCTAATCAAAAAGTAGTCATATTATATTGCCTAAAAGGTGTAGCCTAATGCAGGCTAATAGATTACGTAGGCCTATCTAACTATAATTTGCATCATGTTATTTGTATTCAGTAATGGACAACAATAAGTAGGCCTAGCCTAATCTACTCAGAACTGGCCATATAGCTGCTAGACATGCACAAAACTACAGCTGGGGTAGCTATTTGCATTATGAAAAACATAAGTAGAATAATACAAATTTAAAGTAAATTTAACATTAAGTTTATAAATCAGTTACTAAAATGATTGCCTCTTCGACTTTACATCCTAGACTACTGCCATGTGAACTGAATCAGTCAAAAGTAGTTTTTTTTTTTTATTCCTGTCACAGAGTTTTTACAAAAGAGCAGAATGTACTGTTCGAGCAGTCGCGTTTTATTCATATCATCTCGATGTATTATTTAATAATGTGTGTCATGCTGTGTCTGTGTGAGAACTCTAGGCAGTGCTGTCGGGCGGCGCGGAGCACAAGCTGACGCGCGCTGCCGCTGTTGCTGTGAACCGCAGGGATGTGAGAAACGCGCCGTGTACGAGAGAAGAGACAGACAGGTCTCCTGACAACATCAAAAGGACAGGACACCTCTCTGACCTGATTCAGTGAAAAGCAGGTGGCGAGGAGCAGGTACTATGCCGCCGCGTTGTGGGTGCTTGCGTGCGGCTTTGAGCGCGCGACGATGTAAAAGGCAGCGCGTACGGATTCTGCGGCAGTTGTGATCGGGAATAACTGGGATTGGAAAACTCAGCGGGGCATGGAAAACCACGCTGATCACTGAGCAAATAATCAACCAGACAATCATTTGCAGACGTATTCATTGTGTGCGCCTACAGGCGCACCGTTCTTCGATCGATCACTACAGTGGAACAGACACACAGTGCATTTGAATGCGAATTTATACTCAATGGCTTCGGTGCAAGTGATTCCATAGTTTCTACCCTGCTCAATTCAAAGCTGCTGGAAAGACCTTACAGTCAGGTAAGCAGTCAATATACAAGTTTATCAAGCCGCCAGACGACAAGAGTGTAAGGTAGGCGACTGATTGAGAGTGACGTTTTAGGAGCAAAGTGAATTGGAGTCCGCATCTACAGAGTTCATGTGCCAGCTATGTTACACCGTCAACTTAGTCTTCTGTTTTTTGATTAGTGGAGAAAATCTTAATTTTCTTAATTTTAACAGCCCTTTAGGGATATGAAATCTGTATGCACAGAGTGATAAAATAATATTAGAAAACGTTGAATAAAATAGTTTTAGATGAATTAGATAAAATTCACACTGCAGGACACCCCTCTGACTGGCTGAAAGATGTGTTATATTCATCTAACATGTTAGACTTTCAGTGCTTGTGATTATTATTATTTTTTACAACGCCAATGGCATGAAATAGCCTATTCCATATAAACTTTTTTTTAACAGATGCATTACGTAGGCCCACAGTGCATTAAAATAATATTTTTTAAAGCATTGTCAAGCCATTAAAACATTTTTTTGCTGTAAATTAAGTGATTTTTTTTTAGCTGTAGTTCCAAAGAATCGAAATATATAAGGGCATTGCCAAAACATCTGAAAATAATCGCTAACTGCCCCAGTATTGCATGATATTATACAAAAAAAAAAAATGTTTTGATGATGTAAAAACAATACTGTAGATCTAGCATATTAGATTATTTAACTTTAAAATATGGCATATTTGGGTTAATTCCGACCTTTTTCACCTTCTATCAGTATATATCTGAGCTTAAACATAGATTTCACAGTTGTATGCTAATGTTTCAAAGGATTTTTTTTACACGTCCTTTGAACTGACACTCATTATGCAGATGCACCATTGTAGTGACATAAATGTGTTTATTCATAATGACATAATTCATTCATCTTTATAACAGGATCAGTTTTGATATCAGTGCTGATTTGAATGATGTTTGGCTTATGTTGACGAAATGCCTTTATCATCAGGTTCTCTATAAAGCTGTGGAATGTTCAAAAGGAGTGGATCTCTTTGTGTCTTGTGAACCTAATATTGGTGTTAAATATTCTCAAGAGCCAGTTTTGCACATCAAACAGAACTTCCAAATGAAATACATATCATAGAGAGTTCTCAACTACAAAAGCAAGTGGGCCCTTTCACATTTACAAGCGTCTGGATGTCTTGCGTGTGCCTGTAACTCATTTGGGAGCGGTTGTGTAGAGCTTGACTTGTAACAAGGTTTAATAACTCACTACTGTCTGAAATGCTTCTCTGCAAATTAGCAGCACAGTGTGTGTTTTATGATTCTGTTCATTCTTAGTCACTGAGATGCAGTTGCTATAGTGAGTTGGCCTCTTCATAGTCTCTAATCATCCACATATTCCCATTCTGCTAGAACATTGAGTTGTTTTTTTGTTTTTTATTTTTATTTATCTTTTACTGAAATGTATGGTTCTCCTCTCTTTCAGCCTCTCTTCCTACCTTCTTACCCTTTGAGTGCTAAACCACATCTATAATTTAATCAATCTCTCCCTGTTAATATGTCATTTCTGAAAAGCATTTTCTATTCAGAATATTGTTTAAGATAACTTTTTCATGCTCTAAAGGAGTGCCAAACCAAACCAGCAAAGATAAAACGAAGAGAAGTAATGAAGCCGACATGACCCTTCAAACAGCTGGGGGGTATTTTAGTTTGCATAAGAGAACAAACACGTTGGTGGCGCTTTACATGTTTCATGCATTTCAATACTAATGCTATTCTGGAATTTTTGAATTTCCTTATTAGATAAGTAGATTACAATTTAGTATATGTTTTTTTATTATTAATTAATTTATTTTTTCTTACATAAGTGACCAGCTGCAAGGCTGCGTCGTGTTAATCGGTTGTGTTCATCATACATTCAGTGCTCTGGGCTGTTATTTATGCGTTCAGTGGTGTGTGAGATTAATTAGTCTGTATATCTGAGAGTTATGAAACTCCTCTGATCGGAGGCTGTGTTCCATGTGACTTGCTATCGGACACAAAGCGCCAGATTTACCAGAGTCTTTAGGACATATTTGATGCCATGTCAATCACCAGATCAGTGAGACTGCAAAACCTTCTGTCATAAACTGGGTGCTCTATTTTCAAAGTAGAGCACTACATTTTTATCTAATATTCCTTCAATTCAGAAAATGCACACAAAGAATGTAAAACCGTTAAAAAATGATCAATACTTCAAACTTTGTTTTTTTCTCTCTCAGGATTTCAGAATTGTATTCCAACATCTAAAGATTTGTTATGTTATCTTTACTTCATACTTGGACAATTAGTTGGTAAAATAGTACATAGACATGTGATCTCATGTAATGTTTTAATATTTCAGGTTTTGTCCCAGCATCAGGTACTCTTAATTAATCAAGGGCACTTAATTAATTTTAAAGCAGTCAATTAATGACTTTAATCACCAGTCATGATGTTAAATATGACACTGCAGCATTTTATTTGAATTTGTGATCAACTGCTGTTGCTCGTATTGCAGTTCTTTGCCTAATCAGAACTGAACTGCTATTCAGAAAATGAATTATTCAGTTCTGCTCTATTACTCGGAAATCAACTGGTATATCTGCCCTGAAAGTGTCAAATCTCTGCTGTTGCTCAGTTAGATAGGGAACTAAACTAGAATTTAGCAATCCGGTGGAGGAAATCAATCTACTTTTTCCTGGGGGGTTGTAATTGCTGAGTGCACATTGAATGTCATATTGAACTTTATCCATGTGTCTGAGGCCAAATGTGGAACAGACAGGGCTATACCATCATGATGTGTCTCTGCAAGATTTGAGAGAAACCTGAATTTATTTACCATCATTTTACATTGTTTACCAATTGGACAGATTATAATCAATATTTTACAGGTAGACATGCCACATCTTAGTTTTCAGTGTTTCGTCTAACACTGGAATTTCAACTAGTTGCCATCCATTAAAAAAAGTAATTCAAATAATAAATCTTCAGGACTGACCAAGAGTTTTAGAGGCTGTTTACACCTGTAATTTAGTGCTGACCACTAGCTAATCGCGCCATCCGAGACTGATGTTAATAGCAGATATTAACAAGGGCTACACTTCCATTCAGTTCCTAACAGAATTTTTTTTTTCCAACAACAGCAAGTCTCTGGACAAAATTAGAAAAGTAATAAAATATATATCTTGTTTTTAACAATTGTCCCCGGAACTCTGTGATTCTTCCAAGAGTTTCTCCTTGATTTATCCTTTATGGCTTTGGTTGTACGTAGTGCATTCATCACTTTACTCTTAATTTCCTGTTATCCTGTGTGCTGAGTGTACTGTATGAGTTGAAGACTTACTGTCTATCGCTGAACTCTCTTCTTGACCTTGGCAGAGTTTAAGTTGATTGCATTGCTGCAGATGTGTGTCTTGGCCTGCATACAAATGTGCATGTCTTAAAGATGTTTCATCATGAGATTATTGCTTAAGATGGAAAAACAAATGCCCTGCGTCCAAATATGCATACTTCCATATAATAGGTGGAAAAACAGGATCCGAGCTGAGTATTATGTCAGAATTCACAGTATTAATTAAATAGTAGGTGAAAATTATCGGGTGACCTACTACTTCTGGCAAGATTCTGAAGTGTGCTTTCAATGGACACTTTACTATTCCATGAGGCCATAGGAGAGGATTTGTGAAAGGCAGTGAAGTGACACAACTGACGGCGTAGGTCACATGACAATGACAACATGGCAGATATAGTGTGTCATGCTACTGTATATAGAACATACTTTTTTTAACGGTCGTGAGGCAAGTTTCAAACCATGCCTGTACTATACAGTATGCAGTTTCGGACGCAGTGATGGGCTGTTCCAAAACGTTTTGGAAAGTTCAGACTTTTTGGTATTGAATTTGATAGTTTTGGTATTTATTTAATTGTAAGTATATTTACTGTATAATTGACAATTCTCTAAGCTTGTTGCAATGCATTTGCAGAATGCAGAACTGTCTTTACCCATGAAGAATACTGCCTTAGAATTTGCCCAAAATTTAGATATCTTAGGCACCATAAGTACTTTGTGTACCTTTTTGAAACAGCCTTCACTTCAGGATTGTGCATATGATGCTCACTGTGTTTTGGAACAGAGCTTGAATTGTTGGCTACATGGATATTAACTTCAGATATTGCATTTATTGTATAATCAAAGTTCAAGAGAGGGAAGGTGGATGTGTTTAAGTCTTTTTTTTTCAGTTGAATGAAAGGTTTGTGCGTATTATCTTTCTTTAATCATCCCTGTCCTCTGCTTGACCAATCGCTGAGGCACAGCATCATCCTGAGGAAGATCAGTCTAAGCTCTTTGAGTTGAACTCTTGAGTCGCAGTAAGTGATGTTTGCATTTAAGATGCCTGGGCTGTCAGAGGATGTGCAGTCATGCCAGCATAAACATAAATCTGTTGTTAATGCTTGGCTCAGAAAATGATTTCATTTTAAAATTCAACAGCTTTAACTTACTGGCACTTTTAGCACTGATTGAGTTTACTGGCCGTTCAGAAACTCAAGAAAGTGTGTTATTTTTCAGATGGTAAAATACTTTTTCCTATTCCAGCTTAATATGCAGAGACAAATCTAAGTAAACCATTAGTGTACACACTGGCTTGCTTTGTTTGTTTGAGAATCCCGACCATCCCAGCATAGCAAAATCGACTCAGCAAATTGTTTGAGTTTGGGGTAGGGCAACGGTTTGCTCATACAGTAGTAGGACAGCAGGAGTTTTTTGAAAACAATCACTTTTTTTGCAGTTGATTCTAGTGATACGAATATGGCTCACCTCGCTATTAACAATAGATGTTATTCACTACACTAAACATGCTGTACTCACTAATTTCTGGCAGCATTATCAACAAACAATTAGGGCTCAAAATAAGACTTTATGATGGTGTTTCCTCTGTTTCTCTTCATCAATGCAGAAAAGATAAACTATTGAGCTTTTTGATCTGTTACAAGGAAAGCCTGAAGAATGGGTTGAGTGCAGAGCAGCCGTATACATCTCATCCAGATTTTAAGATTAGTCCCGGATTATCAGCAACACTGAGCTTTTTCAGTAAATAATACTCAAGTAAACGCTGTTTGGACAGGTGGTGGGATATGAGAGAACAGAGCAATATTTTCTTTTTTTCTTTTTGTTGTGAAGCTCTGATTTTTTTTGTTTTAGTTTTTTTTGGATGTTGGTTTCCTATGCATCTTTGTAAATTTATAATAATTCATTAAATTAATATATAATTTACAGTTGTCCCTGCTAACCAATTTCTTGCATGGAAATCTTTTATCTTTCATATCTCTCATAGGGCTCATTGGCCACATATTAAATTAAATTTGGTAAGTGAGTCACTTACCGTTCACTTACTGTTCATTAAGGTTTATTTTTTGCAATAATGATGGGCTTGACTGTTTGTTACATGTATGTTATGAATGTTATAGCTTACATAATTTACACATACCTCATGCAAAACTTTTTATGAATCAATCAGTTGGCAGTCTGGCCAGTTGGTCTAATGATTTGCTTCTTAATTAGCTTCTGTTTCAAAAAATGAAATGTAAAAAATAAAAAGTCTGGCCAGATGTTTTAAATCCTCTGTGAATGATATATACTGTAAGAACTTTCACATGCCCACTGGAATGAGCTGGATGCAGTCTGGTGAGGTTTGTGTGAGTTATTATGAAGGTGTGAGCAGGGGGTGTTTGAAAGCTGGCCTCCAGATGCTACTGTTTTGTCAACCTTTTACAGCTAAGCCATGACTAATTTATTTACTGCATGGATGATGGACCTTAGGTCGGTTTGATTAATGACCATGTTAAAGCAAGAATCTTGCTGTTTTAGATCAAAATAAGTTTAGAAGTGAGACTAAAAGTAGAAACGCCATATAAAGATAATAGGGAAAGTATAGGGCATGATACCATATGAGTAAAGTATCTAATCCTTAGTCATTTTTATATAAATCTAAGAGGTGTATCACCATATAGCCTATAGTTAGGGACTTGCAGAAGACAAAATGAGCTATGTATAGTGGAATTAATGGGACCCTTTAAATATCTATCAGTGTGACCAAAACATCACATTCTCAGTCATTTTATGTTAATGTAATGATATACAGTACATCACAATATTTGCAGAAGACAAAACAAGCTATGCATAGTGGTTCTTAAAGGTCAAAGGGGAATTAATGGGAACGTGGCCAGGCTAATTATAGGCTTTTTGACTTTATCGCACATAACCAAGATAAAGAGGCTGGCTGCTGACAGTTAGAGATTTATAATGGTGAACTAATGGTGACATTATTCAAGGTCAGTCTGTTGGTCTCCTTTTAATGATGGAGACCTGACTAAGGCAGCTTCCATAGGGGCCTGGCTTGAACATTTGGTAATGATCTTGAATGGTTTATGTGGTTTAGCGAATGGAGGAGAAAGTGTGATTTTTTCCAGCAAAGAGTTTCAAGGACTGTAGGAGAAGGAAATAAAGTACCTATCCAAAGAGACAGTTATAAAGAAGTCTATATGAAGATGGAGGCATTCTGTTTTGTTTGAGAAGCTAGTGGCTGATATTAATCAATAACTGAATCATTGTGAATGAATGAATGAATTTGATGAATTGAAATCTGTAGGTTCATTAACTAATTCAAACCATTGTTTCATTTCATCTGATATGCTTCACAGCTGTAAGGCAGCCATCTCAGCCGTCTCTTTATTGAAGGGTAGACTGGTTACTGAATGTGACCCGGGATAATGAAGAACTGATTGTGTGTGCGAGAGAGACACAGAGGACCCTGAGAAAGACGCTCCTGAAAGGGAGAGAGAACGAGAATAATAGGGACTTAAAAGTGGTCTTGAGATAACATTCACCTTGTCAGTAGGCTTGCAGCAAGCAATAATTACCCACTGAGAATGGCAGACCTGTGCTTGTTCAACAGTGAACTCTTCAGTCGGCTCAAAGGACGGCCTTTGTGGGTGTGTGTGAACCTGAGAGGGTGGCCGTACACAGGGCCACCACACTCTGGGGTCCTGCCAATGTTCACTCCCACTTTCAATCCAATCAGGATGTTGGATGAAATTACCAGACACAATGGTGGCAATGTGAGATCAACTTTCACCAATGGAATGGAATAGAACAGAATGAAAATGAATGGAAGTAAATGGCTAGGAATGGCACTCTGTATAATGGAATGAAATAGAATAGTGTGGAACACATTATGTGTAACAATAGAATGCAATGGATGGAATAGAAGGAAATAAAAGAGACAGGAAGGACTGTGAGATCCGCTTGCTCTGTTATGCACACACAGCTCTCCCGATCCATGGAATTTAGCCGTATTATGCTTAATTCCTTGAAATTAATTCCCATTCTGGAGTAATTAATGCACTCTGATGGAGATGATCAGTGAGAGTGAACGGGAAAGATAAACAGACTGCTGCTGTTTTAGGCTTTCCTCTGTCTTTTTTTCACCCGTATGCTGTGTTTGTTTTATTAATGCAGTCATTATACACCTGGTAATTACATGCTAATGGTGCAGGATCAAATCCGAACCAAAACAACCAAAAACACTGAAAATAATTAACCCTGTTAACTGAATGTAATTTAGACTGAGAGTAAGAGCATTATTGTGAGGTTGTGGGTCGCTTTAAATGGGGGGCGGCACAAAACATTGAGTGATTTGGATAATGTAAACTGTTCACAATGTCTTTAAGGGCATTTTTGCTTTTACAAAATGTTACAGTAATTTGCATACATAAGCAAGAATGCTTTGTGCTTTTGTACAGATTTTGTTTTGAAATAGTGTCAAAAATAGGTTGCAAGACCCTATTTAGTTGGTTGGTTTATCATTCATCTCAGCCTCCCTAAAGATCTGTGATTATGTGATGTCTCTGCAGGTTTACTGAAAGCAGTGGCCGTAAGTCGTTAATAAACTTTAAAGTTTGTAACAAGCTTTTTCTTTCCCTTTAGTCATTGAAGGAGTCCAATGCACACCTAGCTGTCCCAGACGAGTGCTCCACATCTCTCATGCGAATGCTCTCCATTCCCTTGAAACCAATCAAGGTTTGTGTTTGATTTAGAATAGCTGAAATTGAATTGAGGTTACAGATTTGCAGATTAAATGTACAGATTAATTTTGAATTTTAAATCTGAATTTTGCCAACCCTGGCAACCACAGTTAATGAGACCATACTGACACCTGTCGTTTGATTGGTTTATTTAAAAAGTTGTACTTCTCACACTTTTGGGGTCAAGTTTGGGGTCGGTAAGATTTTTTTTATGTTTTTGAAATATCACAGATGCTGCATTTATTTAATCAAAATACAGTAAAAACTGTAATATTGTGAAATATTATTTCTGTTTAAAATAATGATTACTTAATTTATTACTATGATGACAGCTACATTTTTTAGCAGTCATTACTTCAGTCTTCTGTGTCACATGTTCCTGCAAAAATCCTTCTAATATGCTGATTTGGTGCTCAAGCAACAATTCTTTGGACGCTTTGAATAGTTCAAAAGAGAGTTTAAAAGAACAGCATTTAATTGACGTTTTGTAAAATGTAAAATGTTTTTACTGTTACTTTTTTGCAACGTCTTAAGTTTTCACATTTAAAAGTATTAATAAAAAAAAATAATAATAATTTTACTTACTGACCCTAAACTTTTGAATGCAAAAAGTTGCATTCAAAACAATGAATAAACTTTGCAATAGTTGTGGGCTTAAAGGGGTTAGTATTTCTTTCATTAATTACTCCCTAATGTTGTTCCAAATCCGTAAGACTTTCGTTCATCTTCGGGAACACAAATGAAGATCTTTTTTATGAAATCAGAGAGCTTTCTGTCCCTCCATATACACCTACGCAACTGACACTTTGACGCTTCAAAACGTTCATTAAAAAAATCGTAAAACTATTCTGTATGTCTTTTATTCACATATAAACATTGATCAGCGAACATAAACAGAAGCTCAACCTAACGTACTTGACACGCCAGAACAAACCTCATTGGTTCTTGCAGAAGCTCAAACGTGCTGCGTAACACACGAGAATGAACCACTGGTTCTCTCATGTCAACAAACATGCTTGAGCTTCCGTTTACCAGATCTGATGTGTGAATTGATGAATGTTAGTATGTGAATAAAAGCCTAAATTCAATCTGTTCATCATATAAAGCGATTGTGTCTCTTTAGAAAATTTGGACTAAACCCGCTCAATTCATGGATTAGTTTTATGATCTCTTTTATAACTTTTAAAACGTCAAGGTAGCAAAGTTGCACAGCTGTCTGTGGAGGGACAGAAAGGAACAGGTTTGGAACGACATGAGGATGAGTAAATAATGATAGAATTTTAATTTTTGGGTGAACTATCCCTTTAAGCCCCCCAAATCATCCTGCACAGCTCATCCTTCAGTCGGGACTGCTTTCATCCCTTGTCACCATGTACAAATAACAGTCAGTAGCACTCTGTTTAACAGCATTAACACAGTGTTTTAAAAACAGGATTTTAGATTAACTCTATTGAGACTACAAAAAATGTAAACCTCTGTGGTGGCAGTGGTCTAATGAGTCAGTCTTCACTTACACTGGCATGAGGCATTTCCCATATCTCTGTAGAAGTGTTTACTTTGGACAAATCATCAAACACTTTGCTCCTGCCAAAGAGGAGAGCTTAAACAATGCTGTCAGGCACATTAGGAATGTCAACATCTACAGTATTCCTGCGTATGATGGTGGTGGTGGTGGGGGGGGGGGGGTCTGACTTTTAGTGACGTGATGGGTACTACGAACAATTGTGATGTGCAATTATTCTGTCAACAGAGGAATCTTATCATTTCACCATTGTTGAATAAACCTGCTGAATAAACACAGCTCAGGATAGAGACCGTGTAATCAGTCAAAATGGCCAAAGTCTGCTTCACGCAGGTCGGATCTGCCAACCGGACTTCATGATGATGGAGGTTTTCTTCCCCCCAGCTAATGTATTAATATATTTCTGCAGCAGATTATTATAAACACGCAGTCTTTTCTTTCTCATGCAGGCACCTTTCTTCTTGTTGGCCCCTCCCGTTTGTGTTCTTCCGTTCATCTCGTAGTTCACCCTACTTCTGCAATTTATCTTCCGCCCACTCTCTCAAGACTCGCCAGCTCTTTGTCTTGCTCTCGCTCTCTTTCGTAGTCTCTTTTTCTTTTGCACTCTCAGCTCATTTTTTATTCATATTCAGAATGGTTTCTGAAAGGAGGAACGGAAACTTCAGTGCTGCATGCGGGCGCTCAGCAACAAGGACATTTGCAGCACACACCCACTCACAGGCGCTGACAGGCGTCTTTTTGTGTGCATGTACGCAGGCCATGTGTAGCCTTCCAGCACTGATTTTTTTTGTCCCTGACTCTTCATCGATTAAAAGGATAGTTGACAAAATAATTATATCACCCTCATGTCATTTCAAATCTGTTTGATGCCCTTTTTTCTGTGGAATACAAAAATGGATATTCTAAAGAATGTGCTGGTCCCTCTTTCCCATGCAGTTAAAATGAATTGGGTGCTTTCAAGTTTCAAAATAGGTTGCAATAGTTTTTTACAACCTGTAAAAAATAATTTTCCCTGATAATATTTCAACAATTATCAGCTTTTTAGAACTAATGATGCCAGATTGTGAATGAATCAAGCTTTTGATATAATCTGTCAAAATGGTTTTAAGGTAAAACAATTTTGTTTGCGCGGTTTCTCACACCATAATAGTAACAGGATGTTTAATAATACAGAAAACAAAAAGAGCACTCAAGGTGGATATTTGTAGGAAACAGGAAATGCAAATGTCTTCTATCGTTTGTCAGCGATGAAGCAGCTCAATATTACATGTGCAGCTTGAGAATGACTCAGACACTCAGTAAGTACTGATGAAAGGCTAGAAATGGCTTGTTCAGTCTAATTTGTGAACAAGCCATTTGTGAGTCAGACTCAAAAAAGAATCAGATCAGACTCAAAATAATAATTTGTCCATGAATTGGAGATGGCTATTGGAAATGGCTTCTTCTCTCAATGGTCAAGGAGAAGTAGAGCAATGTCATCTGATTTTCAGTGAACAGTGACACACAAAACTATCATATGGCTTTCATATAGACCACTTTTATGATATATTTATAGTGCTTTTGTGTCCTTTTGAAGTTTGACAGCTTCAGTTCCTGTTCATTGTAACTGCATGGAAAAAAGACCAGTACAGAATTTCTCCTTTTGTATTGCACAAAAGAAAAAGTCATACAGGTTTGGAAAGGCATGAAAGTGAGTGAATGATGACATTTTTGGGTGAACTTTCCCTTTAACATGGAAAGACTCAGTAAAACCTTCTTTATTGGTTTCTTGGTTCTCTGTCTCTCTCTCTCCCAGTCTCTCAACTCAGGAAGGATTTGAAAGACACAGTGCTCTCCTGACACATATCAAGAGCCGAATTATGTGTTCCTCCTGCTGTTCCATTGCTCTAATGAGACTAACCCAACTAGAGCTCTAGCTGAAATGAACGGTATTGCACTTAAATACTCATCCAGCAAGCCACTCTTCTCTTCTCTTCTCTTCTCTTCTCTTCTCTTCTCTTCTCTTCTCTTCTCTTCTCTTCTCTTCTCTTCTCTTCTCTTCTCTTCTCTTCTCTTCTCTTCTCTTCTCTTCTCTTCTCTTCTCTTCTCTTCTCTTCTCTTCTCTTCTCTTCTCTTCTCTTCTCTTCTCTTCTCTTCTCTTCTCTTCTCTTCTCTTCTCTTCTCTTCTCTTCTCTTCTCTTCTCTTCTCTTCTCTTCTCTTCTCTTCTCTTCTCTTCTCAATGGGCAAGGAAGTCATTTGGGTGGGAGGTGAGAAAATAATGACTAATATAGCAAGTTTTTGTGTGAAAATTCAGCTGCATACCTGAAATCAGCAATTAGTGTACCAATGTATTTTCCCCCCTAAAATGTAATGAAATCTTCAAATTTTTATAAGAAAACACTTTGCTATCTTCATCATTTGCTTGAGGGGGAGATTTGGTTATTTATCAGGGTTGAGTCTGGTTTTCTCTCACCTTTTGAGAGGAGTCAGTCTAGACTAAGAGGCTTTAGGAGCAAAAGACAGACAGGATTATAGTGTCTCACAGTCAGTTTACTGTTAAGTTTAGATGTCACATTTGACTTCTTTGTGTCTTAGGCTCGTTTACAGTACCAATTTTTTTTTTTTTTTGATTAACCAATTACATAATGTAAAAATTATTTACATGCTTAGTCTCAACTTTATTTAGTTTTTACTAATGTTAATTTAGTAATATTTGTATATTATCTATTTATAATATTTTTATATAATTTTAAATAATAATTTATAGATATTTTTATTATATGCATAGAAAAGAAGGTTCTTGGCTCTGATCTGGTGATCTGTGTGGGTGGGTGTTTGACTGACATTAGTCAGATAACAAAATCCATCCTGGCCAGGCTCAAAAATATTTTTATATTACTGGCCTGTTGATCCCTCTCCCTCTCCCTCTTTTGCTCAGATATGCTGAGGTCAGCGTGTGGCAGATTGAAGTAGATGGGCAGGCTTGTGTGTTTGTATTCGGTGCTTTGATTTTGTGATATTACTGTGTCCCAAAGGTTTATGATCCCTATATAAGAATATGACGTCCAAGTTACACCCAAGTGGGCTTTTGTTAACCCATTAAAAAAAGAATACAGTAATTTTGTATGTGATGTGTTGTAAATAAAGCGGGAAATCGCCGGGGGTTGGCAACAGCATCCAGGAAGGGAGAGCCACACTCCTGAGGAAAGATCAGTGAAGCGTTTTTCCGGCTTGGCTATAGTGTGGAAAAACAGACTGTTCCTCTAAGTTAATTAATGACGCTGTTGACCAAAGGTGACACAGGAAACACTGCCATAGTGAACTCTGCTGTGAGTGTGTGCATGTGACTGTTACTGCTTGAGTTGCCTTACTCAGCTTATCTCTTGATGTTTTTCTGTTCATCGAATCGGCTTGCATCAGTCTCTGTAATAAAAACAATGTTTGTTCTAGGAGCTAAATGTGTTGTTTGACTGATATGAATTGCAGTAAGAAATATGGTAAAAAAAACAGTCCGCGGGCAGTCGTTATAAAATGTTTAAGGTGATAATACTATACAATAATGTTTCATTTTGTTAAAATTAGTTAACTACATTAGTTAATGACCTAACAATGAACATTACAGTATTTAATAATCTTTGTTAATGTTAATTTCAACATTTAATAATACATTGTGAACACTTTACAATAAGATCTCATTCGTTTACAGAAGTGAATGAATTAACTAACATCAGCTAACACTGAGCAACATTCTTACAGCATTTATTAAGTAAGGCTTAATGCCCGACGAGGTGTCCATTGTCAGGTATTAATGGATGACGGCGAGGCGTGAACCGTCCGACGCGCAGCGGACTCCGCCGAAGTCCATTAATACCTGACAATGGACACCTCGAAGGGCATTAAAGGGTTAGTTCACCCAAAAATGAAAATTCTGTCAGTAATTACTCACCCTCATGTTTTTCCAACCGCGCAAGACCTTCGTTCATCTTCGGAACACAAATTAAGATATTTTTGATGAAATCTGAGCCATGTCTCACTCCTCCATAGGCTGCTATGTGACCGAAACTTGCTGGCCCAGAAAAGTTATTAAAAAGATCGTTAATATAGTCCAAGTGACTCCAGTGGCTCAATCTTAAGTATATCAAGCGACGAGAATACTTTTTGTGCGCAAAAACAAACAAAAATAACGACTTTATTCCACTTTTCATTTCCTTCTTACGCAGTTGGAACAACATGAGGGTGAGTAATTACTGACAGAATTTTCATTTTTGGGTGAACTAACCCTTTAACCCGCTTATACCATGGTCACTTGCCAAATAACACATTTTTAAAACATTAGTTTATATTTTAATTAGTTTTACAATCGAAATCTAAACTTTTTACAAACAATAACTTGGTTTCCCTGGTTACGCCTGACGGTTTATTTACTAGGCTAGGTGTCCTCTATCACTTTTTAATGGACACCCTGCAGCCAATCAGAATCGAGTATTCACCCAGACCATGGTATAACCTTTGCTATTACACGGCTTGATTCTGATTGGTCAATCGCGCCATCCAGTGGTATGTTATTCCTCGATAACAACCGCTGAAAACAGATAGCACAGGCTCATCCGGGTTACTGAAGTCAGCAGCGCTTGCTAGGAAAATTTTTCCTCGTGGAAGTTTTGCTTTTTGTGAGCTAATAACATATTAAAACGTTTTTGCAGAACTATGCCCCCTCTGGCGACAAGCGAAACTGCAACCAGAGGTGTGCACACTCATGACGTCACTCCCAGTCTCAAATTCCGTCCCGAATCCCTCTTATTTATTTTACTGTACAGGATTATAGAGGCAATCGCATTGCCCATCAGGCAATTGTTTAAGCATGTATGGGTTAGAAAAACAGGTATTTTTAACATGAAATGTTGCGCAATGCACCTTTAATTATGCCATCCAGTATCATGGCCTCGCTCTCTCTTGTTTCATAACTAACAGGTACGATTTTAAAACAGTTTAATCTGAAATCAGGATCTCTTATCCCCATAATTATTTATGTGGCGAAATTCTGTGTAATAAGTGGTATGACTATTTACCGTATCCCTTAAATGTCTGTCTAGTTTGAACTTGCCACGCTAGCAACTGCTTATGTGAGGCGTCATTGAATATATGGGGTTTAATGAGAATAACAGCAAAACATCTAATCAGTTCAATGCTCATTATCTTGATTGGAATAGCTTGAAAGTTTCAGGTCAGTAATTTTTGAAATACAGCTATTACTTGGATGCATAGCAATCATGCAATAAGTCAGATATTTCTAGATTTATTCGCTTACTTTTCTGCCTGCAGACGTCTAAGAAATAAAAAGCATTAAAAGCTCTATTTGCTAGGCCTTTTAGATAGATTGACAAAGTCAAGAGTTATGTTCTGTTTTGGTCATGTTTCTTTGTGTTTTGGTTCTGTCTTCCTTGTCTGCCTGTTTGACCCAGTTTCTCAGCTTTGATTATCATTCTGGGGTACGTTTCCCGAAGCCAACTATGGCCGCAAGTTCCGTCGTTACCAACACAATTCAATGAAACTTGCGACCGTAGTTGGCTAACAATGCTTTTAGGAAACGCACCCCTGATCAGCTGTTGTTAATTAACTTGTTTGTCCTTGTGTATTTACACCCTGTGTTCGTTCTGTTCTTTGTTCTGTCTTTGTCAATGTTGTGGTATTGTTTGTGGTATTATAAGTTCGTTTCCATGAGTGCTTTTGAATTAAAGACCTTATTTATTCGTCTTTGTGAGCTTACTGGTGTACAACAACTCGCGACAGCATGACGCAGACAGTTTCATACCATTTAAAAAAAAAATTTAGTAACATAATGCTAGCCAAATTATTTTAGCACATTGGCTTGTTCAGTGTATATTTTTTGTAGATGTGGCAAAACTCTTTTTGTTATCCTTCAGTGCTCAAACTATAGATAGAAATGTGAATCCTTTAAAAAAAGAAGAAAAAAAAAGCTGTACAGCCTCCCAACAGTTGATGAACTCTACACACGTTTTAATACAAGATGCAGGACTCATAAAGTGAGCGGATCTGAGGAAAAACAAGCATTGCCAAATGCACATGGAATATCATGAGCAAGATCAGTGCTATTGTACAGCACATATGTGATGGGATTACTGTTCTTTCAACCTATTTTTGTTGGCTCCGTTTTACTATGTCCATACCTCCTTCTGTTTCCCCAGATGAATAAAAGCATGAGGATTGAGGGTAATGGACTATGTAATATTATAAAGATTACAATGAGGCACTTCTCTCCAATCCCTCAGTTTAAGCTTCACTGTAAAACCCAATGCTCTTATTGTGCTGGCCATAGAAGCATTACAGTCACTATTAGCTGATGTTAGACATTTTGATTGAAATAGCTTCTAGGTGTCAGCACAATGGAGATACAATTAGACATAGATATTCCCTTACCTTTGCGGTCTAATACATTCTAAATATATATTTCCTCTTTTTGTCTAGATGCCTATTTTTAGGGTTTAATCAGCTATATCTCATTTCCTACCATGCAGTTTTAATGCCATGTTTTCATGACATGTACAGTATTGCACTGTTATTTTTAGGTTTTGTTTTGAGCTTTATGTATTTTCAGAAGGCTGTGAAGTGCAATAGAAAAACTGTTTAGATACAGGGTAATTAAATCATTTATAATTTTTTAGTTTTGGTGTAGACCTGAACCAGCAAGCAATAGCCGTCATTTCACCACCTAGGTTAACTGTTAAAGGTACTGTAACTTTTTCACTCTAGTAAAGCATAAAAATACCATAATATGTTTGCAGATATCTAGCAAACATGCTGAGTTCACATACTCGTTTCTCTGAAAAACACTTCTACAGCCAGTTATTTTACTTTGAAATGTGTGTTCCGTGTTGGAATGTGTGTTTATGTTTTTGTCTGTGTGATCTCGCCCACTGCTAGTTCACCCAATAGTATTTCGACACCCAGGGATGCCAGTTGGCAGGAAACACAGCTTATTGCAGCCAGCAAACAAACTGGGTCAGAGATTGCAGATTCTACCCAACCTTAAAAGCCTAGGTATTCATCTAAAAATCTCTATGAACGAGAGCATATTAAAACGCGAATAAATCAACTCGTCAACTTACATGAGTCTCCTCGGCTTTCATTGTCAATTGTGCTCGTTCCTGTTGCGTGTCCTCAAACTGGCAACCCGCGTGAGCACCGCGTCTGAGGTGGAGGGGGCAAGGGAAACAACGATCTCCAATATTTTGAATTTGGACTGCAGTACCGATTTCGACCACTAGCTGTCATTCTTACAGACTGCACCTTTAACTATAGACCCGATATTGTCCGGCTATTAGTAACCCAATTCTAGCCAAAATAACCTTGAATTTGGATACATGTAATTTTTGCCAAAAATAACTTGCGAGATGTATGATATTCCATCATGTAAGCAAAGTCAACAGTGATTACAAGGTGTTTGGTTTCATTTCTTTGACATATTCTATGCGTAGCCTGTGCGTCTATTGTTGAGCTATGGTTAGACGTCTATTCAATTTTCACTGACAGCCCAAATTTTGCCTTGTTTTAGCCTAGCCCAGTGGTTCTCAAATTTTTTTCATAGCTCCCCCCTTAAACCTTTAAAAAAATCTGCCCCCCCCCAAAATAAATAAATAAATAAAATAAATAAAAACGGAAAGATAAAAAAAAGGTGCAATGAAAAACACCTGCAATAGTTTCACTTCATTATTTCATATAACAGTAAGAAAGAATAATAATATAGAACTTAACTTTTAATTTAAATAAAACAAAAACATTTAAATATTTCAGTGATGCTTTGGATGAACCATATATAAAAGCGCAAATGTATGACTGCTTTTGACAGTGCCTCACGTCACAAGCTCAGCTTCTTGTTCGTCTTTTCACTGGAACACGCAGAGCAGCGGAGTGGCGAGTTCACAATAGCAGCTGGAGTTTTGGTCCGCTGAAGAGGTTTTGAGAACCACTGGCCTAGACGTCTGGGCTGTGTTTGGACGGCTATTAGACGTCTTTTAAATGCAAAATTGCTTGTTGGGGAGTCTGACATCAGAGTATGAAACCATTTTCTGAACTCAAGTGCACACAAGCAGTTCGTATACGGTATTGGGAAAAGACACACTTGTCAAGATCTCAAAGAGGTTGTCTTGAGCGCTCAGATAACCCACTTCTCTCACCTGCTACACCCAGGAAAATGGCCTTAAGTGGCGTGTAAACCCTAGTAGCAGGATCAAACGGAGGAGTGGAAATCCCTGCAGATTCTCACTGAGAAATTGTTATGTGGCTGCCAGGTCGTTTGAGCAGGCACACCAGTAATTAATTGCAGTTGGGCATAGAGCCAGTAACAGGCACATGCTAAGAGATCAGACATCCCTCTAATTAAAATGACTGGCATGAAAACAGCAGGGTGAGGCAGCCTTTATGTGCCTAAAACAGGCTTTAGCCATGTAACTTATCCAGTCAAGAGATATGATGTCAAGTGCAGTTCATGGGTGTAGGTTGGGGTACATGTTCCTAACAAAGTATAGAGACTAGTTAAGTCCTTTCCATTAAAATAAATGTATTTTTAATTAATTGATTAACAGGAACCAGGGAAGCCGTCTTGCACACTACTGCCTCAATGTTTTATATGTGGCATATTCTGCTCGCACCGAGACGCTGCACTCATGTTTTCTGTAACCTAAGGACACAGTACAGGGAAAATATCAGCTGGTACATCGAGAAAAAGTAGTTTGCCAAACTTTACAGTTTGCCCTAGTTTTAGTTCTTTGTCCTATTGATAAAATGTAAATTTTAAACTATTAATTGTTGAACATATGCATAAAGTAAACTCCTTAAGCCAATATCTAGTCTTAAGGTATATGAATGGAAATAACTTTCACATTTTTAATCACTTGGTGAAATCACTTTATACTATAAATGTATTTATTTGTATGCTGTATAAAATAAACAAGCTGCTCATTTTTATAAAATCATGTTTTATTGTTTGGATGTTTTTATTCTGTGCACAAAATACACGCTTAAATAAACAATCTTTCTGCTGATGAGCTGACAATTTCACCCATGTTGGCGAAGGCATGGCGCATCTGTGGTATATCAAATAAAATGACACCTAGTAAGTAAAATATGGTCTGATATGTTGAAATGTGACAGTAAATACACAAAGGCAATATTAGGTAGATCACTCGGGCATTCATTGCAAATGTAAGTGCTTGTCAAAGTTTAAAAAATGCTGGTCTGTGGCAAGATCTTGCGGCCTGTAGATTCTAATGTAAACAGCATTACGGTAGCTGTGGAATTCAGCCTTTAATCTGAAGTGAAAGCCATAGCTGCTGAACAAAGAAAACATGAGGAGGCAGAGTGAGAGAGAGACGGGCCCCTGTGGTTCTGGGGTCATGACACTTTAATGGGGAAATGCTGATGCTGTCATTTTTAACGCACTACATGAGGTCCCGCTCTGAACTATTGGCAGGGATTGGGGAATGTCTGCTTTTTACTCAACTAAAGATAGTTTCATGTGTGCTCAGAATAATGTAATCTCTACTACAAAATAAATCCTAAATAAATAAATTTCCCTTCTGTCAGTCAGAAGAATCAGCTTCTGTAGTGTGATTATAGATAATGATTTTAAAATGAATAAAATTAATAAAAACGGCAACAACATTAAACTAAATGTTGATGTTTTCAAGTGAATGTGAGTTGTGCATTGCAAAAGTCTCATCCATGAGTCTAGAGTGTCGACTTGATAAGATGTAGTGGACAAATGATATATTGCCAAGGCAGATATATCAGCTGATATTTGGCATTTTTTTATATATCGGCACTAGCTGATACGTTTTTCAGTTTGGACAATGTGTAGGAAAGGGGACTTTTATTTTGACAGCACTGAGAACACCAGCGCCTGAACGCACAGCACTCCCATTCTCCGTCTTCATTAGTTCACCATTTCTGTTTAACAGTTCTGTCTAATACGTTATTAAACAAAGAAAGTAAATGGCATTAATAAAAAAGTATTTGCTTCTATATTGTTAGTAATAGAAAGTCAAACAGTATACTTTTTTATTTACTATTAGCATTCACTCTCCTGTAACACTGGTAGATAACCACATCTCTTGGCAACTTGCTGACATCCATCTGTATTCTTTACAGAACCTGCCAAACCACAATCACACATGGAGAGAGCCACTTACATAATTTATGATAGGAAACATTTGTTGTTGCTCTATCAAAAATGTGTTTTCCTCAAGGAAATGTTTCTTTAATTTACTGTAAATGTTGTGATTTTTGGGTAGTTTTTTAATTTTATAGCTACAGTTTTTTTCCATATATTTTCTGACAGTTTAGCATGTGAAAACAAAACCCAAAATACAATTCCTCATTGTGTGAACTGCTTGGGTGCATGGAGAGTGTGAAAAGACATCCATGGACTTTCCCCACCTGACCCCAGAGACTTTATTACTTCTATTGCCCAATCAGTCAAATGGGAAAACAAAGAGTTTTGCACTTGTTTAAAGACTCAGAGTTAAGCTGAAGGTTTACACTCTGTATGTGACAGTGACAGCGTGGGCGGTCCCACAGGAGCAGTGGTATTTTTTATTTACAGTTGGGCATGTGCAGGAAGGGCCTGTAATGGCACTGTGGCGCTCTGTGTGCTGATGCGCAGTGGCTTGCCTCCTCTAGCAGTAATGGAGTGGGTATTTATGGAAAAGCCTGTGGACTGTAACCTGAGGTCATAGCCCTTAACTCAAGCAAGCCAAGATTAATTCTGACTTGGTCTGCCCACGAGTCTCTCCTTCTGAAACTTTTTCAGCTTATTTGGAGTGAATGTGAAAAATATCCATCAAAGAATGTCAAACTTCAAAGAATAGGTCAAACCATTTTTAAATATCCTGCTACCCTGAGAATGTCCTCCAAGTTAATAATGATGTGTGTAGAGATCAGTGTTAAAGGAGAACTCCGGTAAATTTTAACATTGAGCTCATTTTTTTGTAAATTTGGAGTGCTGTCAGTACAGAGAACAACGACAAAAATCGGTGTTGCCTACACCGTGTTATCCTCTTTTTAAAATTTGCACCCTGTTGACTTCAATGGGGCAAGTTTTAAACCTGCTTTTAGCCTCTTAACATCCTTGATGTGTCATTACAAGTGCACAGCCAATGTGAGTGATTCCTTCAGAGTGAATGCGGGTGAATCTGACTGCAGTAGATGTGAAAGATATGAATAAAAATTATGTTATTTCAGCCAGCGCTCATACCTGTATTTACATCCTGTTTTCGGTTGAAGTCCACAGTAGTCGATTGTCGAGTTCAGGCGCATGATCGTACGTACTAAACCTATGCGCGTGAACTCGACAATCGACTACTGTGGACTTCAACCGAAAACAGGATGTAAATACAGGTATGAGCGCTGGCTGAAATAACATCATTTTTATTCATATCTTTCACATCTACTGCAGTCAGATTCACCCATGTTAACTCTAAAGGAATCACTCACATGACCTGTGCACTTGTAATGACACATCAAGGATGTTAAGAGGCTAAAAGCAGGTTTAAAACTTGCCCCATTGAAGTCAACAGGGTGCAAATTTTAAAAAGAGGATAACACGGTGTAGGCAACACCGATTTTTGTCGTTGTTCTCTGTACTGACAGCACTCCAAATTTACAAAAAAATGAGCTCAATGTTAAAATTGACCGGAGTTCTCCTTAAGGTTAAATATAAAGAATTAACTACAAACCATTAATGTTTGACAGTGAGAAAATCTAATATTTTTGTCTTCATTTTTTATTAGTGTATCAGTTTTGTAATTTACTATAAAACCTAACAAATTTATTTTTGTGAAATGTTTTGCTTGAAAAGTGTGCCTGCTCTGAATTACAGTACCTTGCTTTAAAAATAAAATAAATGGCATTTGTTTTGATATTTTGTTACTGAATGCGATAACATTCATATATTTTAACTGTGACTTTTGTGGGCCAGTGTGGGCCTCAATGTTTTTGATCGTAGATCCAATAGTTTATTATTAGTGTCTTTATTTTAATTGATCTGCGCTCTTTACTATATCACACTAACAGACGCCCATGTGTCTCCAAGAAGTCGTGAGTTTTATCACAAGAAAAAAACACACACACACACACACACACACACACACACACACACACACACACACACACACACACACACACACACACACACACACACACACACACACACACACACACACAAACACACACACACACACACACATTTACAAGCACTTTTAAAGGCATGGGTCTACAAAGTTAAAAAACATGTGCTTAAGGCAAATAAAAAAAAAGAGCTTACACTAAGTGAAATCCTTGACACCCTGGTGTGCAACATGAATTTAAATGAATTTTCCCTCTCTTTCCCTCCCCTCTCTGTAGGAACTGAGCTATATCTACGCTGAATGAAGTCTGTGTGCTGCTGGTTTAGAATGTTGTCACGATAACATCAGCCTGACTCCGCTCTGACTGCAGCAGGTGGGAGCCCAAGGGTCAGGTAACGGTGACATTGGGTCATTGTGTGCCCAAACACACACACACACACACACACACACACACACACACACACACACACACACACACACACACACACTCACATGCACATTCATGCAAAGTCTGTAGCGAGATGTTAGCTACGGAAATTTCCGTTACCCTCGGAATGAGGCTGATTATGACTGCTTGTTTAAACACTATGCCTGAATATTTTTGCCCACTGTGGACACTGGGGTCTTTGAGAGAACTGGAATGGACTACTTCCATCCTGTTTTGCTCTACAAGTTATTCACTGGAAAAATATTTTTTTTTGTTTTGTTTTCTAGTAAAAAATTTCTAAACTAGTTAATTTACTAATGAAGAAAAATTGTGTCAGATAATAAGACTTGTTTTTAGTTAGCAGTTACCTCACTGTGTTTTGACTACATTCAGATTTATGGTACAATTTTTTTTTAACATACATTTGTATTCAAAGTCTTTATACCAGTTTTGTTTCTCGAGTAAATTTTCAAGTATAAATATCTAAAAATCCTTTAAACAAGATATTGTAGATATATTTATAAAATTCACAAATGTACACAGGAAGTCTTGTTTTTAAATCTAACAGTTTTTGTGAGGTTTATGGTTAAAACAAAATGCCAATTTATTTTCCCTTCATACATTTTGTAAATTTCTCAAAAAAAATTGCCTTTCATTGTTTTAAAAAATGCTTTAAATGTAAATGTTTTCAGGTTTTCTAATGGGTATGAAAAATAGACTTGACTTATTAAGATCTGAATACGCACCATTTGCATTTTTTCTCTTATTAGAAAAATATTATTTAGGAAAATTGCAGTGTTCGGGAAGCTACTTATTACTTAATATTGTGCTAAGAAGTAAGATTGTGACATCATTGTGACACATAATTATTTTCCTCTGTGTGAAACACATTTTTGGTTGTTTCATTCATTCTTTGGCACTGTGTATCCCTGAGTGGTGTGATGTAGTTTTGTTACGAGAAAAGAAGAGATCAACAGAAGAACAAATGCATTTTAAATGACTCTTTTAATGTCCTAAAGATGTTCTTTAAATCACAAGATGAACATTTTAATTATAAATATCAGCCTTGTCATCTGGAAATATCTGTAAAAAAGACAAACATCCTCAAGCCTAACAGCTTTTGGACATAATTAAGACATGACCGGTCTCTGTCTTTTTCAGTGTAGCTGTTGCGTAAATGTGTACAGGCTCTTGTTGGCACATTTCTGCTCACTGCAGAGCCGGGCACTTAAAAGTGTCTCGCTTCTGTGTTTGATGGTTTGGGTGTTCATGAATCTGCTGCATTCTGTTATTGAATTCTAGCTCTATGCCCTTAATCGCTTTCAGATATAGTGCTTTTCTTTGCTCAGAGACCTCATCAGCATTTACTTCTTTTTCAATATCTGTCATGTTATGTTTTTCAGTCTGTGAGTGAGGACTGAGTCAGGAATGAATCAGCGCTGCTTTTGATTGACGGACAGCTCGGTGAGAAACAAGGCCTCTGGAGAGCGAGAGTCCGATAACAGGAGTGAAAGCGTCGCCACGGCAATATCATCTTTCAGTCTTCACTGCCACTCGTCTTTCACAACATGGCCCCTGCTGTAGCACCGTTCACTTCTATCGCTGTCTCTTCGAGGACATAGAAAGACACCGGACACACGGCATTCCTGGATACTGCCGCAGAGGAAAGCTGGGGAAGTGTCTTCAGGTCCGTAACAGATGGACAAACTGTGTTAAACATCAGTACCGTCACCTTTACAACTACTGTTTCCGAGTTAGGTAATCGTTTTAGTGGTTCAAAGGGACTCGCAGTACAATGAACGTTTTAGGAAGGTGCTGTCTCTGATTTTATATGTTTCTGTGCAACTTCAAAGGCCAATGCGTGTGGCTCGAGAGCCCATCATGGCCAGAACGCTGCTGAAGATCCACCGCTATTTCCGGCGTAAACCGGTACGCTTTTTCACCTTCATCCTCCTCTACCTCACTGCTGGCAGCCTTGTTTTTCTCCACTCCGGCTTCTCCAGCGATACTTCCACCACTAGCGCCTCTGGAAGCGGTCGTGACCCACTTATATCCGAAGGTGGGGGCGGCACAGGTGGTGGGAGCTCTACCTCTGATGGTCTGGTGCTCCTGAGGAGGGTGTTTAAGGAAACACAGAGAGCACCCCGGAGATTTGGACCACCGTGGATGAAGGAAAATAGAGCACAGGATGCACCGGAGTGGGCCGGAAGAGGAGTCGATCATACCAGCAGTTGGAGCCATGGTGCCAAAGGAAGAACCACCAAAGAGATGGATGATGGGAGAGGTAGGAACATTCCCCTCAATGGCACCAAAAATGTAACATCTGTTTTAACTTCTGAAATAGACAGACCATCCTGACCAGTTATAGTGGTATATAATGACCTGATGTTAACCAGAACTTAGAGAACAATGTATAGAAAGACTTTTGGACAAACCAGTAGCAATGTATTTCTATACTAGTTCAACCTGATTAATTCTACTCTACAAAAAAATCATTTTCACTATCGATATCTTTGTCTTGTTTTCAGTAAAAATATTTCAACATCCTTAAAGGGGTCATGACATGAGAAATGCCTTTTGTATACCTAATATAAAATGTCTTTGTACCATTAAAACATCCTGCAAGTTACATAGCTTATAACATCTTCCTTATTTTAAACAAAGTGTTTATTTAATCAAGCTCCAAAAACGGCAAATTTTAATATCTGTGATGTCACACGGGTAAATACCTTTATAGGACTGCCCCCAGAGCAAGACATTGACGAATAGTTGTACTGTACATCATCGCACTCTAGGCCCCGCCCACTGGCATTCAGTCATTGACTGAATGTCTGACATGTGCCTACACTGGATGTGAGCGTTGTGTCACGTCGCGACAAAAGCTAACAGAGCCCATTATAATCACTGACGCTGTCAACACTGGATACATTATACAGAAGCGCGTTCACTTTCTGACATACTCCACACGCTTAAGTCTGTCGACAGGACAAATGGAAGAGTGAAATAATGTTCGCTGACACATCCAGTTTAAAAAGCTAATTTGCATCTTGTACAGACTTCCGAAGGATCTCGATGTGAGAAACAAGTTCATGACTCGGTGTCCTGGATCGCGTCAGAGGATTATATGTTTGTTCGGAGCATTTTGTTTTGTAAACAAGGCACAGTGTAATGGAGAGTTCGGAAAGAAACTTTTGTAGAAGGATGAAGCAGTCAGCTGTATTGGATCTGACAACATTACATCACAATGTTCATGATCAGACGTACGGCTGTGTCAGTGTCCTTATTAGCACATATATTTCATTTGAAGAAGACTTACTCATACACTGTGCTGCTTCATGTTTAGAGCACTAGAGTATATGAAATATGTCCATAAACTTGAAACACTCTTGCTCCGGTCCGTATATGAACTGTATTATCCGCGTGGTGTTCCGTGCAGACACCGCTCTCGGCGCTCCGCGAGTTGTTTGAATTCTCCGTTAAAAGAGCTCTTTCTCATGAATAAATGCAGAGAAGCGCTCAGGACCGGCTGACGTAGAATCGTGCCCTCAGCCAATCATACACTCCAAAAGCACGCTTCTACCTCAGATTCCGTGACGTTGCTTTGACTTTGCTTTTCAACCTAGAAGAACGTAATTGCTCAGAAAAACGCAAAAATAACCATTTTCTACTTGGTGATACAATTTATGAGTGCTTTTAGTGTTTTCAGTGACGTGTAGCCTGTACATAATCATATTTCCAAAAATGTGTTTTTAAGTTTCATGACCCTTTAAAACGGATAATTTCAGACAAGGGCAGAACGGGGATTGGAAATAATCCTTTTCCCACAAAAAAAACTTTAACATTATAAGTGAACCTCAAGGAACATAATAAAATAATAAAATACATGTCATGACCCATTTAAAACAATTAATTCTTGTTTTTAGATTTTACCAAATCAGTAAAACAAATGGACATGTCTGTTTAAACAAGACTTTATATCTTATATGAATTTGTAAAAACATTTTATTAAACATCTGGAAAAAAGTAAATGTATCTTTTTGCTTAAAGGATGTTCAGATATTTATACTTGAAAACAAGACAAAAACACTGATTAATTTATACATATACATGCACAGTTCTCCTTGCAATGATAGCAACCTCAGACACTCTCAGTGGAGAAAGAATTAATTCAGTGTCTTAAAGGAGAAACTTTGCAATATAAAAACACTGAGTATGTTTAAATTGCCCAAAGTTGCCCTGCAAAATGACTTTACAGGGAAATCCGCTCATCCTAGGTGAGATTTCTTGTATACCATATGTTTAATTTGAAAGGGCACTGCGAATAGCATAGGGAACAGGTGTATATGCCGATATCACTTCACAGGAAGTGGAGAGTGAAATTTAGCCATCAGTTATTGCACACCACCTCAGAACTTCATGAAGAAGTTCAAAAATAAGATTTTAATTAGGCTAAATTCACCTTAGTTTCTATGCTTCTGTTTGCAGTTATAAAGCACAGTGTGATTAATTAAATGTACTTAAATATATAATGAATTATTTCTTATTAAATAATTGTATTAATTATTCTTTTACGCACTCACACACATATACACTTACATAAAATATGAATTATTATTAAATTAATTATTTACATGCATATATTATATCATCGTACTAATATGTGTGACTCAAGTGCTACAGTACATGGCATTCCAGATTAGTTTATTTTTGTCCGATGAAGTGCTCGGGGTGTAGTGAACACTGTGTGCCCTGTGAAGCAGAACGCAGATATTGATTAGAACGAGCTGATTGGCCCTTCAAGATGCGTGTCACTGGTCAGTTGTCACAGACCGTCATGGAATGAAGGCCATGGTTGAAGCTCAGTGGAGTATGGCAAACCCGCCTGTGTCTTTAAAATGCTAAGCTAGAGGAATGAGATGCCCTTTTGGTGACTGTTGAAGTAAATAATGAATGCGTGTGTGTGTTTTTTCTAATGCTAGAGTAACACATTTGAGAGCTGTTGTTAGTTCATAGCCTTTGGCAGATGCTTCATCTCTCCTAAAAATCCTTTTTGCTTAACAGTAGGCACAAGTCTTAAAATCAGAGAGTGTATGATATGATTTCTTTATTTTTTTTTAACTAATGGAATAAGCAGAAATATATATTTTTATAATAAAGACAAAAATGTAATTGATACATTTAATAAAACCTCATTTGAGTGATCCCAGTGAAAGCATTTATGGTTATCCTAAAGAAGTTTAACACTATTCTCATTTAGCAACTGGGAAAGCTCTAGTCCCCAATATTCCTGTAAATAATTGTAAAGTCAGTTCATTAATCTTTGAAATAAAAGCTTCTTCTTTGAGGTGATGTGATTAAATATACATGATGTGACCTCCGTCATGGTTTAGTTGAAAAGTGAGTTTGATGGTGTTTGCTGAAGGACTTAGATGTAGAAAGCTGAAACATGCCAGCTATGTATACATCGCTATGTTTTTATTTTTTTGACTGCTTGTCGAACAGCTGACTAACAAACTCCAAGTATCACTTTTAAATCAACATTTGATATTATCATTCCTAAATGTCCGTTCACATCAAGGACGAAAACTATAACAATAGCTATTATGACAACTACACTACTATTCTAAAGTTTGGGGTTGGTAACATTTTTTTTTGTTTTTGAAAGAAGCCTGACTAACCCTAGTGAAAAAAAATCTATACCAAAATGTATTTAAAATACATTTATTTCATACTAAGTATACTACAAAGCCATTAACATATTCACTGACATCGCTTGAGAATTGCTGAAATAAATATTATAATTCAACTTTATTTAGAGCACTTCTTTATTGCACAATGCACATTTATTAATATTAAGCCTAATGTATTTTAATATCACTATTAGTAAGGATAGTGATCTCTGTATAATATCAGTCTTTAAATGCAAGATATTTAAAGTGTACCTAAAGTATACGTGCAATAATTCCACTTTAGCACAATCAAATTTACTTAAGTATATCTTTAGTTGAACTTCAGCACTGTTTCCGGATAACTAAAGTGCATTAAGTACAAAATAACTAATTTCCAATTTAGCAGACTTTAAGTATATCAATTTAGTATACCAGAAGTGCAAGTGCAGGGTATGTATATTAAGTACACAAGTATGTAAATGTATTTGTAGTATACTTAGCAAATGTATTTCAAATACATTTAAGTATATTTATTTTTCACTAGGGAAGGCTGCATTACAAATACACAATACACAGTAAAAACAATAATATTGGAAAATATTATTACAAATTTAAATAACTATTTTTCTATTTTAGTATATTTTAAAATGAAATGTATTCCTGTGATGGCAAAGCTGAAATTTCAGCATCCATTACTCAAGCCTTCAGTGACACATGATCCTTCAGAAATCATTATAATATGCTGATTTGGTGCTTAAGAAACATTTCTTATTATCAGTGTTGAAAACATTTGTGCTGCTTAATATTTGTGTGGAAACCGTGATATATATTTTTTTTCAATATTCTTTGATGAATAGAAAAAAAATGCATACAGTATTTTGGAAACAACTTAATGTATCCTTGCTGAATATAAGTATTCATTTCTTTTTAAAAAATCTCAATCTTTTAAATGGTAGCGTATATTAGTGTCCACACCAATGCACAATTAATTCATGTTTATTTTTAATGTTGGGCTTTATGTTCTGTGATCATAATTGCTCTGTGTGCTTTAAAGTAGGAAGGATTTTGATTGGATGTCAATGTTTAATATTCATCAGAAGCTGGAAAAATTACTTTAAAAATTATTCCAACAATTTTGTTCCTTTGTAGCCTTACTGTTATAGTTGTTGCATGGAAATGGCTATTATCTTGAAAATTAAAATGTTATGGTTATAGTTATAGTTCATGGTGTGCTGTGCAGTCCGAAGTAAAATCTGAAAGACTTTAGTCATGATTGGTTCAGTTTACAGGATGCATTTAGGAAGTTACTTAAATCATGGTGAACATTACCAATAAACAGCTTGACTGAATAGCCAATGTGGGCCTCTTTCAAATTAAACCATATTTCTCTTTGAAATATGGACTACATACAGAAAAGTCTCCCCACAGTCACCTGTGCTAATAGCCTGGCAAGCCAGACCTACATCAAGATGTTAGGTCTGGCAACTCACCATAGACACGGTTCAATCCGAGGGGTGGGATAAACGGCTTTCTTTCAAATTCCCCCTGCACGCAATAGGACAGCGCTTCAACCAACCAGAGCGTTTTCCCACCAGCGGAGCTAACGTTAGTTAGTTGATAGATTCAACTTTTGAATCTGGCCGGCAAAACTACGAACACATCTTCCTTTTTTAAGAATGACTTAAGTGCCGTTCTTTGCTTTTTTCTCAAAGAAAAACTTACCTCCAAGTCCTCCAGAGTCGCGGCCAAAGCCGATTTGAAAGACTATTCTCCGGGGGGGGGGGGGGGGGGGGGGGCGCTTGTCTGAAGTTTAAAATCATTGGTTACCCGTAAGCCAATCACATAACGTTTGGTTATGGCGTGTGCTATGCGCAGGCTCAGCCGCATCTAACTTCCACTGTAAACACATGTATGATGCGAAAACAAAACCATCGAGTGAAATACCGGAGTGAACATGGCTGTGAACGACTTTTGCAGATTATGTGAAGTAAATCTACGCATCCACGGTACAATCAGTGTCTACGTCACGGCTCTCAGCCCGCCCTCTGTTCGTTGATTGGCCGGCTGTTTTCAGGCCGGAGGAAAACGGAAAGCTGTTACGCTGTCTCAGACTGAGTACAGAAGCAAAATGAAATTGAGCGGAAGTAAGAAGTCTGACATAGTCAGGCTAAGACTACCCTGGCTGCAAAATACATTTTGCTGCCGCTAGGGTGCATCTAGATTTCTAGGCTACTGTGCTAACTCACTATAGCTCACACAGAACCCCACAAAAAGGCAAAAGAAAGCCAATTAGTGGATTGTGCAAGTCTCGGGTCATTACCTTTATCCATGGTGAGGTTTGAACAGATGGTTCTCAAGTGGGCCTCTAGTAAAAATTGTAACCCTCTAGTAAAACACTGCACCACGTTTCACTTTTGACAGTGCATGACTTTAGCAATCAACCTCTGATAAGTAAGCCACTTTATTATAATTGTGGAGATTGTATCTTTGTGGTTGTAAAGGCACACATCCAATTAATTAATCTCAAAGGATGTCAAGGACAGAAACATGAGCTTAGGCCCCCAACATCATTCACTGTAGTCTACTACGATATCTGTGATATCGGCACCAGATGGGGTGACAGTACCGGACAGAGGAGGAAATGCAAATGTCTTATATTAGCTCAGTTAGTACATCAGTGATCTTGTGGTCTGAACTACAGTATATCAGACACTTGCATCATTTTAAAAAGTGAAGTAAATCAACAATTGATTTCCTCTTCTCCTAAGTCTTACAGAGTCACTTTTTCAAAAAAAGAGAAAAATAAAGGGAAAGGAAGAGTGAGGTTTCCACCAAGTAGTGTTTTTAAAACATGTAACACACGTGGAAGTTAACCTTTACAACCCATTTGACTTTTTGGGTGAAACAGAACTTGATTTAAAGGAACTAGTGATGTAAAAATTTCAGTTATATCTGTTTAATATTTATATAATATATTTATGTAATGTAGTCATTATATTTAGATTTTTTTTATTCACATTCACTGTTAAATCAATGAGACCAGAGACATGTATTATTAAAGCGGAGGGGGTCAATTTTGGTGTCATGTTTCATTTTACTCTTCCATGTGTTGTCCCTGTCTCTACTCTGCCTCCTTCAGGACACTTTTACACTGTTTGTGACTGAAATAAGCTTTCATAATAATAATAATAATAATAATAATATAGAGGAAACTAGGGCAAAATTTTAATCCGGTAAATATTTTGACAGCACTAGCACTGGTCTTCCCTTCACAATTAATAATAATTATAATCTAAATTCAAAGATCACTTGTATTAGTGGCTCAAAGCTGTACAAATAAAAAGTTACATTTATACAATAATAATGTCTAATAAATTAGACAGTTTGACTTTTATAGGCTATGATATTGAGGTTTATTCAAATATATTGAAGTGAAACTATTATAACTCATCCCCGTTCCCCTCTTCATTATTCTTCATATATCCAGAGCAAACGCTCCATGCAGAGAGCTCATCATGTGAGTACAGCAGAGCATCATTAACTCTGTAGTCGTGCTGCTAGTGAGAGTTTCATCCAAGCACTTAGTTGCTTCACAGAATGGCAATACAGTGTTGAGTGAATGGAGCTTAACTTGTAGATAAAGCAGATTACCGAGCTTGCCCTCTGTGCCTGCCAATACGATTAAGTCACCATCATGCTCGCTGCTTTTTAGACAATTGCAATTACTATAATGTTGTACTGGTTCGTATGTGTATATGTCAGAAACCCCCTTCACCAGCTCATTAGAAAATACATTCAATCCTAATGGGGAGAGATGAGATTACAGAGAAAGAACGGATGTCATGCAATGGGGCATTTTCGGTCGTGTGTGTGTGTGTGTGTGTGTGTGTGTGTCACAAATGATGAGATTGATGGAGCAGATGATGCATCTGTGCATCAGACTGTAAATGTTTTCAGAACAAAACGTCCACAACAATGTGGCCATATCCAAACTGTAGATGTGTTTTAATGTTTTGTGTCACAAGCTGTTACTATATGGAATGGCATTTTCTATATGGTTGCTAATCACAATATGTGATGGCAGACTGTTAGCACTTGTTAAAATGTATTTTTACATTCAATTTCAGAGGATTTATAATTTAATCTTCTACGCAACTTAAGCTCTTTATAAAAGAATGTTGATTATCCCACTTTGACTTGTCAAAATACGCACAAATTAAAGCTACTTAATTATCACAGACTTAAATATTATGCATGTGTTAACTAGTGTGAATGATAAACCATTTAAAATCTTAATTAATAGGCCTACTAAAGTTTATATTAAGAAACGTATCCAAAATGTTGTAATACGATTTCAGCATGTATGACAATGCCTTGAATTAATATTAAAAATTCCCTAATCCAAAACAGTATGGCTGCGATTTCACTATTTGGCCACTAGATGGTGCTGCGTTTCAACTTTAGTAATTATGAAATGTGCTTTACAACCTTGAATGTTTCTTGAATTCATTTTATGAATCAACAGGATTGACTAATAAAGCACAATTTTTTTTTTTAATTCTTGGTACTGGAATTAATGATGTTTTCAATATATTTCCCTTTAGCAAAGTACACCGGCTGCTATGTTGATGACACACAGAAACGGGCTCTTAGAGGGGTGTCCTTTTTTGACTACAAAAAAATGACCGTCTTCCGTTGCCAGGACAACTGCGCTGAGAGGTACAGTATGCCGACTGAAACTTTTTATCTCCATGTTCAAGACTATGCGCACACATTTGCATCACAATGACACATTTCTTTTGACTTCTACAGTTTACATGCTCAGGTAATTACATTTTCTGTGCTTTGACCTCAAAATACCATGACAGAATCCTTTCATTAAGACATTATATAGTATGTTTATTAAGCAGTTTTCTTGATTACCATTAGCAGATATCTGCCACCCATAATGAAAGTGATTTCAAGTTTTACTATTCTTTTAAGAGAACATTTCCACAACCACACAGTACACTCCCATACAAAACCCACACAAACAATCATGTACACATACATACACATTATGAGTTATCATAAGCATGTAATTGCTCTTAGTTAATGCCCCTTCACTGACAAACATGACTCATTTAATACACATTACACTAATCTAATTCCCTGAGTTATCTTGTTACCTTGACTTATAATTAACTCAGATGAGAGAGAGTTAGCAGATATGCTGTTTCCTCTGATGATCCTCTGATAGTCACAAAGATTTGTGTTTTATCATGTACTCTCATTCATTTTCAGGATGTGTGATCACCAGTAAGATTAACATCCACCCTGAAATGAACTTTCATCCTAAAATGAAGTCATCATTCACTCATCCAGATGTCTTTCCAAACCTGAATTAATTCTTTTTTCTTTGGAACACAAAAGGGCAAATACTGAAGAACTTTGCTAATCACTCTTTTCTGTGGAAATACAGTGAATCAACAGTGATTTAAAAAGAATGAAAAACATCATGAGAGTAAATGTGGTCAGTATGACTCATGTACCCATATGATAGCTTTATTAGTGGAACAGGTTTAATTTTAAGTCATTATTCACTTATAAATCTGATCTTTTAAATGAACTGATTGGTCAGTGGTTCTCAACCTTGACCCCAAGTCCCCCCACCCCCCACCCCTATTGTCCAGAACAATATTCGAAAGCCCCTAGCCCTAGTTTTGCTTTCAAAGCATATTTTATAGGGATAGTTCACCCAAAAATGAAATTTCTGTCATCATTTACTCTCCCTCAAGTTGTTCCAAACCTGTATGACTTGCTTTCTTCTGCTGAACACAAAATAAGATATTTTGAAGAAAGTCAGTAACCAAACAAGGAAATAAGTAGGAAATAAAATACTATGGATGTCAATGGGGACCAGCAACTGTTTAATTACCAACCTTCTTTAAAATATCTTCTTTTGTGTTAGCAGAAGAAAGTAAATCATACAGGTTTGGAACAACTTGAGGGAGAGTAAATGATGACAGAATTTTCATTTTTGGGTGAACTATCCCTTTAATCTGTGAACACTCCTAGTTCCTGTAAATTAAAAAAAGAACTTAACTCATTTTTATTAAAATCAAAATAATTACATTTCATGACTCAAGAAGTTATGAGAGCCGAATGTTTTCAGGGATCCCACTCTTTTTTTAACCCATGAATTTATTTTATTACATTTTCAGTCGTTTTGTTATACTGGATTTTAAATCATATTTTTTCTTACAATCTACCTGATAAAATATTTTAGATCTGGCAGAAAATGTATATTTATATTAAAAATGCCCTTGGCACTTTAATATTGTATTAATTTACATGATTTTTCCAAGTCTAGAAATCTTACTTTTAAAATTAGACTTACTCGTATATCCAGGTTTTGTGGAGAGAGAGAAAAAACAGCAAATTTATTCAAAATTCCTCCAGTTTTGACACAGATTTGGAACAACATTAGGGTGAGTAAATGATAATTAAATTAATTTTTATTTTTGGTTGAACTGGTAATGTTGCTTTTTTACTTTCCATCTTGTTAGCACTCTTGCTTCCTTCCTCTTTCCTCGGTTCCTCTACTCCTTCTGCTTCCCAATGTTTTTTAACACTGCATACCCATTAACATCACATCAGTCTGTGCCTTGGAAAGCCACAGAAAGAGAGAAAGGGGGTGAAAAAAAGGCTGAGGAATTTGGGCCTCAGTGCTGCTTTACAGGAAGGAGTGAGAGTCAACAGAAACAGCACATCTGGTCTCAATGCTCCCTTGCGTATGAGCCAGACTCTGGAGAGAGACGATCCTTTATGTTCTCTCCTCAGATCAAAATAGGGGTTATAAAACTGGCATCATGCACAAACATCACACTCAAAAGAGCAAATGAATGGATGGACTTTGTTTTTAAGTTTATTTTGCCAGTTTTGCATGTATTTTTGTTGGAAATAAATTTCAAGAGAAGCTTTAACATTGATGAAAGTGATTGTTGATTGATCACGAGTCAAGAGGAAGTTTACTGCTGTCTCGTGGACTGAAGTTCTATCAGAACCATTGTTTAAAAGGAAGAGCTCTGTTGACAATGATTCTTTTATGTTTTTAAACTGGGGGCTCAGCTTAGGGTAGTTCTCACATTTTTTAAAAGGATTTTTGAACAAAAAACAGCTGCATAGAGGAGGGGTCTGAAGGGTGGAGAGCACATTAAAGCGATTGTTCAAGTAAAAGAGCTTTTGAACCCCAGAATTTCATGTTCACAATTAATGTTTCTGTTCAGCTTACTTTTTATCTCAGCCTTGCGCTTGTAAATTATACTCACCACACAGTGCATTAGCTGTATCGAAACCTATTTCTTTTGCAAAACAGTATGATCTGAATTTAATTGAGGGGAACATTGCTGGGAGTTGGTCAAAGTGTCAGAACAATAGACCACATTCTTTCTGCTCTTTTCAAAAGCTACATGTACATGCATGCCCGTGTGCACCACTGAATGTATTATATATCAGTATAAAGGAAACTGTGGTGCACATCTTACACTTCCCCTTGAAAAGCCTGTTTTTAAGTGACTTGCTCAAAGGCACAAATGTGATTCTGTGGTTCATGAAACACCCCTTTTTGAACCTTTCAGTTAAGAGCTGAGATATTTATCTACTAGACGACATCATAAAGCAGTGAAGATATATGCAGCATTTTTACAGAGTGTACTGTTTACGGTGAAATAATCAAATTTCTCTGTTTTAAGTGTTAAAAGTCAGCATAAAATTAATATTCACCCTATTCATTTTCTAAATACTTTTTAAAGATCTTATTTTAAACAATTCATCCATGCATAGGGTTTATTTTAATATTTTTTTTTACCTATTATTAAATATTATTATGATTAAATATGATTAAATATTATGTAATATTTAATCACAATATTATAATTGGATCTTGGTGAAAACAACAGACCTCTCTCTGGTGACATATGCAGAAATTCTCCAATCATTTAGTCATTTAAACCCGCCCCTCAAGTTCACGTTCATCTGCCTCCAGATTTGAGTTCAACAGCCACATCTCAAAATCCAGTAAACAACCGATGCATAAGTTCCTGTCCTGTCCTACTTTCTTTTTTTTCTTCTTTTAAAAAAAAATAGAATCCATTTCCATCATATGTACTCCAGAATACAGAAGAAAAGAGATGCCTAGTTCTGTCATGAAACTAGATGCTGCAGGCTGATGGGTGCTCAAAGGAATAGTCCACTTACAAGTGAAAATTCTGTCATCATTTACTTACCCTCAAGTTGTTTCAAACCTGTATGAATTTCTTTCTTCTGCTGAACACAAAGGAATATATTTTGAAGAATGTCGGTAACCAGACAGTTGATGTAACCTTATTGACTTAAAAATACTATGGAAGTCAATGGGGTCCATCAACTGTTTGGTTACCGACATTCTTCAAAATATCTTCCTTTGTGTTCAGTAGAAGAAATTCATACAGGTTTGTAACAACTGGTGAGTAAATGTTGATAGAATTTTCTATTTTTAAGTGAACTATTCCTTTAACGCAACCTGATGATATTCACAGTGTTAACTACTTGGCATAAGCTGATTGGTTTATGTTTATGATTATGTTTATAGAGTATATATATATTAGGGCTGTGAAAAGATTAATTGCGATTAATCGCATCCAAAATAAAAGTTTGTGTTTAAATAATATATGTGTGTGTACTGTGTATAATTAAATTTGTATATATAAATACACACACATTCATGTATATATTTAAGAAAAACTGTTATTTATATATAAAAAAATTATACTTATATATAATATAAATTATATATAAATATATATAGTATATGTATGCAAATATTTCTTAAATATATACATGCATGTGTGTGTATTTATATATACAAAATAATTATACACAGAACACAAACATATATTATGTAAACAAACTTTTATTTTGGATGCGATTAATCTTTTCACAGCCCTAATATATATATATATATATATATATATATATATATATATATATATATATATATATATATATATATATATATATATATATATATATATATATATATATATATATGCAACAACAGCAATAATCAATAGCGCAGCAGCAATAATCTACAACAACAGCAATAATATACAGCAGTTGCAGAAATAATGCATAATAGCAACTAAATACATAATAAAGATGTTTTTTCTTCATCCTGTGTTATTAGGGGTTATCTCTATGCGGGTCTGGAGTTTGGAGCTGAGTGCTACTGTGGCCATAAGATCCAGGCGCCCAACGTGTCAGAGAGTGAATGTAATATGGAGTGTAAAGGGGAGAAGAGTAACCTCTGTGGAGGACCTAATCGACTGTCCATATACAGACTGGAGCTGAGCCAGGAGTCGGCCCGCCGATGTGAGCACTCTGACACACTGATACTTTTACACATGTGCATCAGCAAGCTTACATTCACACATTTGGACAGGCGCACAGATATGACAGATTTGGCTCGACACGCACACACAACAGCTTTTATTGATAAGATCAACTAAATCTTTACAGAAAGGTTTCATTTGTTAACATTAATTTGCTTCATTAGTTGACATGAAGTAACAATGAACGATACTTCTACAGTATTTATTCACCTCAATATTCATTTCAACACTTACTAATGCATTTTTAGAATCAAGTTGTTAACATTGGTTATTGCCGAGTGAATTATAAACAATCAATGAAGAATTGTATTTTTAATAAATACAAGTAACATTAACAGAGGTTAATAAAAAGGTCAAAATATATTACTCTAATGTTAGCAAAATACCTTACTGCCCTGGAAATTGTCTGTATTGTTAATCTTCAAGCTGTTTTAATAATCAGAGCAGGTTAGCACAAGGCAAATTACTCTTCACCATTGTTGTCTCAGTGGACTGATTTTCGTAAATGATTTCTACTCTTTGTCCTTCAGTGGTCGAGGAAACATTCTGTCTCTTTGATGTATATTTGAGGTTTTTCCATTGTCATTCATTTGCATGTGTGTTTACTACAGCTTTGAAAACTAGGCTTTTCCCAGTATTGTTTAGCTTTTTCTCATGGCATTTCATTTCATTTAATTTCATATCTATTTCCAGATCTTTATGGCATGATCCGCACCCTTTCCTTTATGCATCATGTTTCATCAAAAAATAACTGGCAGAAACTTGTGACATTCCATCCTGTCTGTCCTGATTAAGCACTTTTCTCATGTGACAGGATGTGCGTGCGTAGGAGAAGTTATGTGATAAACAAATACAATGGTTGTGCAGGAACTTTGATATATTAAGTTAGGAATTTCTTGGGACCACAGCGGTTTAATTAAAGACAAAGACTAGTGCAAATATTGTTAGATGGTAGTTATACTATTTATAATGGCAGAAAGTATTTATTCCTCGTTGTATAAAGTGCATTGCTATAAAATCTCATCAACAACCACACAGCATTGCTCTAGAAACCACCCAGAACACCCTAGCATCTTGCGGGTGAGATTTTCTCGAGCAAGCAACACTCATATTTCCTTGAGAAAATACTAAAATGTAGTTGTTTTTTTGTTTTTACATAAAAAAAAAATCATGTACTTGTTTATTTTGCTCTTAGATGGAAGTGCCATCTTCAAGGGATGTTTCAAGAGGCCAGATAACGTGACCCTGGCGCTCCCTGCTAGTGCTGTTATTCAAAACATGTCAGTGGACAAGTGTGTTGACTTGTGCACAGAGAAAGTGAGTATGTCTGCATGATGTGCATCTGGTGTCTCTCATACTACTGTGTTTATGCGAGTCTGTCTTAAATGATCGCTTCCTTTGTCTGGTATAGGAATTCTCTCTGGCTGCCTTAGGTGGTGAAAAATGTTACTGTGGGTTTCCCACTCCTCTCTTCACTCTGCATGAGCGTGAGGATGAGGAACTGTGTCTCCAGCGGTGTGTAGGGGAAGATTTTGAAAGCTGCGGGAACAATGACTTCTTTGTAGTGTACCAGACCCAAGTGCAAGGTAACATGACCTAGTCTGGACTAAAACAGTGGGCTCACGTCAATGCACAGGCAGCACATAAATATTTGATAACCATATGGGTTTGACTGTTTAGGTTAAGAACAAACATGTCAGGTCACAGAAGCACAAAAATTACCCTTCCTGTACTGCTTTTGCGGCTGCTTATCTCTTATAAAGAAGCTGGCCCTCTTGTTTGCAAAATTCACACTTCTTCACTTCCCCCAAGTTCGCTGTCACAGTGAGCACAAAAAATGTGACTCATTTATTACAGTTTGCTTTTTTTTCAAGAGTGGTCTTTATCAACATCAGCATTTCCCCTCCCTCAAAGTCAACCGTGTGTGTGTGTGTGTGTGTGTGTGTGTGTGTGTGTGTGTGTGTGTGTGTGTGTGTGTGTGTGCGTGCGTGTGTGTGTGTGTGTGTGTGTGTTTTGGCCGAGTGCATGTTTGTGTTTCGGAAGAAGGCTCTGCTTGCATAGCAGAGCAGTTGCATCATTTAAGTGTTGCAAGTGTGCATTTATTGAAATTATATCATGCATATGCATATATATATATATATATATATATATATATAGTGTGTATTTATTGAAATGATTAATTTCAATAAATGCACACTTGCAACACTTAAATGATGCAACTGCTCTGCTATGCAAGCAGAGCCTTCTTCCGAAACACAAACATGCACTTGGCCAAAAACAAACAAACACACACACACACACACACACACACACACACACACACACACACACACATACACACACACACACACACACACACACACACACACACACACACACACACACACACACACACACACACACACACACACACACACACACACACACACACACACACACACACACACACACACACACACACACACTCGGTTGTAATAACATAATAAAATATAATATAAAATATAATATAAAATATAATACAAATTATATGAAGTTTTAAACTACATTTTAAATATTATATAATATTATTTATAATGTTAAAGGAACACAAGCACATTATTTTAGTATGAGGGATTTGGCTTAAAATACATTCAATTAAATACTACAATCGTTGTGGGCCCCTAGAATCATTCCCACCTTTCACCCCATTATCTCTGTCCCTGCTTACCACTCAAAGTAAAAACTCATCTCATTTCCTCCTCAGTCTGACTGTCATCTGCTCTGTGGTTCAAATTCTGAATGGTCATCATGAACTGGTCCAAACCGAAATTGAAATCTAAGCAAGAAAACATTTGAAAAGACTGAATCAGATTGTTTTCTAGAGCAGTATCTAAGATCAACTTGTCTCACTTCATCAAAATAACAGTATATGTTTAGGTGATGTGTGCATTATAAGCCCACTGTTCATCAAACCACTCAAACCTGATAGAGACATCTTTTACAGAATGATTCTGTGATTAAAGACAATATTTTTTTTGTGGTTCTAATCCATATTAGTTTTGAGACCATATATATACTAATATACTTGCTTGTCGAGCAATTTTAAGGAAACTTTAATGAGACTAAGGATATTTCTCACCACAATATCTCATGTTTGGTTTCTTTATCTCTACAGATAATCGCTGTATGGACCGGCGCTTTTTACCCACTCGTTCCAAGCACCAAATTGCACTAGCTAGTTTCCCAGGAGCAGGGAATACCTGGGCCCGTCACCTTATTGAACTGGCCACGGGACACTACACAGGGAGCTACTACTTTGATGGGTCACTGTACAACAAAGGTTAATTTATCTTTTAGTTCTCCATAAAGCCATTTTATTTCTCTCTTGCTTGCTCATGGTCTTTCTCTCTTGTTGAACTCTTTTAATATGCAGGATTCAAAGGGGAGAGAGATCACTGGCGCAGCGGTAGAACCATATGTATCAAGACCCACGAGAGTGGCAGGAAGGAGATTGACACCTTTGACGCTAGCATCCTTATGATCCGGAACCCTTATAAAGCGCTCATGGCTGAATTTAACCGAAAGTATGGCGGCCATATTGGATTTGCCTCTCAAGCTCACTGGAGGGGGAAAGGTGAGAAATGAAAGCTAGTGATAGCTCTATTTAGTGCGCAACACAAACATCGCTACTCACATGAAGCACATAACCATGTTAACTGGCGTTATTAACTTTCTTTCCTACTGCCGCCATATTGATAATTTTCCCCTTTACAGTATGTCCATGTCCTCTGTGGTTTGACGTAAACATATTTGTGCGAATGGTGCAATTCTCTGAAAAGCATACAAAATACACCACATTCACAAATATTCACACATAACATCTTAATTAGATGGAACTGTTTTATAGATTTTTTTCCACACTGAATGAAACTACAAACATATTTTAGTCAACATTTCTCTCAACTTATCGCTGAGCTCATCGCTATATGAGGTTTTATTAACAAAGTTCGGGAGGAGCACGTCCAGATAATTAACCTAAGTAACAAAAGAGGAGCAAATTCAGTAATCAGTTGACCTATCGGTAAGCCCCTCCCTTCGAACGCAGATGAGCCAATGGCAGTTGAGTATCAGTTGCACAGGAACCGGAACTCAGACATTTTTAGGTTTCAGCGCCATAGAGAAATGAGCTCTCATCGGTTTGATGGTGTTTATGCTACAAAAATGGTAAAAAATGTGCCTGGGGTACTGAGAGGATGGGCATGCGTATTCATGAATTGAATCACCGTACTGTGTGCGCATTCACCAGCATGTTTCAAAAGTGTGATAAGATTTGCGCGAACTGACCAATTATCTACGCAATACGACAGAAGCCCGGTTTATTTATAATATCAATAATGTGAGCGTAGTAACCTGGTTCCCTAAGGATTCAACCCCAATCCAAATGAAGATGAAAACTTTTTTCTGGTTGTCATACTCTCATTAAGTTACAATTAAAGTTATTGAGTCCATACTAATGTACAAACCTAAATAGCTAACTGTTCTCACGTCATTAACAGTAGGTCAAAAACAGCCGAGGACTCAAAAACAGCCATCTGCGATCGTGGCGACCGTAACATGAGGCTTCTCCCGCTTGCATTACGATCTGTAAACCCTCACTTCCAAATTAATCTTGTTACCTATCATATTTATTTTAAAATATTTTATATATCCTCCATGGCATGTTTAAGTCCCACTAGAATGGGCCTCGACGAGAGGTGGTCCTTCTGTGTCCAAAATTGATCAAAAACATCTTGGGACAAGGTTTTCATACTGACAGCTGTCATTGTAAGACAGTTAGCAACTCTGTTTGTTTGTCTGAGATAGCAACAGTAACTAAGGGGGGCGGGGCTTAGCGATAGGTCAATTCAATGAACAAGATAAGAGTTATATATAGCCTACACCTGGGGCCGGTTTCACAAAGATAGACTTTGACTATGGCTTAGATATAGTAGATAGTCAGACTTCAGATAGACATCTAAATCAGACCGTTGCACAAAGCACTTAAGACTCTGACTATCTTAAGTAGGACTACACTGCAATGCATTCTGGGTAAAATAAGACACTTTTCAAAACAAAAAACATGGCGGATCGAGTAAGCGCACTCAACCGCTCGGTGCAGTTTACCCCAGCGGAAAATATGTGTTTGTTGGAGGAGTATAAATGACGGAGTATGTTTTTATGTTTCCACTGTTCGATCGCGCCCGTGCCATCTCTCTCTCTGACATACACACACACATTCCAGCATTGCAATCTTGACATCGCAGCTTGTTATTATGCAGCGTTCACACCAAACGCGAATAGAGCGTCTATCGCGTCTAGTTCGACGCTTGAACATTTTGAATCCATTCGCGTGTCCAAGGCGAATAGGACGCGCTTATAAAGCGAGCGTTTGAAGCGAAATAGACGGTTGAACAGCCACGGTGTATTGCATTTCACACATCGCACGTGACGCTTGCATATGAAAGGGAGCGCGTCGATCGTTGCTCGCGTTGACTATGTAACGGCCCTAACAGTTACAAGGACATTTTACTTGGGAATGTAACGTTAGTAACAGGAAGAAATGTTTAAATTATGAGCCATTTTCCCTTTTCTTTTGGCAGTTTGTAATGTAACTGATTGTTACTGCTGATTGCCAAGGTAACATAGAGTCTTAGACCTAAGTTAGCCTGGGGGTAAGGTGTCTAATTTTTTTGGTCTAAATTAAGTCAGTCTTTATTTTTGTGAAACAGTCTAACTTGCATTAGACTGTCTATGAGCAAATTTTAGACTTGTCTAACACTATAGACCGGTCTAAAATAGCTTTGTGAAACCGGCCCCAGACTTACTTCTGTTCCTTGACAGTTTTCCAGCATCCCTCCACCACCCATCTCCTCACTTATATCTATTCCTATCCCAACCTGGGATGGGGGAGCACTCTGGGTTCGGTTGAATTCCGAGCTTGGAGCCCTCCCCTTAAGACAGCACGGCAAATGCGCATAACCTTTACTCTATTTATTATATGTAAGTGTGAACTCGTGAAATGATCTGTGTCTCAGTTTAGTTTGGAAGATTATCATAGGGGTAAATGACCAAAAGAACTTCTATCTTTGTTCTTGACGTTGACGTCAATTTGAGGGTAAATCTGCTGTACTGTGGTCAGAAGCATGCACTCATCAGACACAAAAGGCCATAACTGTATTTAATGTAGTTGAGAATCTCTTCCCTTTTTAAGTCTGAAACCTCCTGAAAACTGATGCTTATTTTTAGGTACATGAGTCTTTTACTAGGCACCAAATACGTTACTGGTGTTTACTTTTTTAATGGTTAATCGTTATAACTATTTAACCAAGAAGACACATTTTTCTTGCATTAAAATTATTTTACAAAAATGATGTTGCATTTGTTTGTGAACAGTGGTACAGTGAATAGATTGTGCAAAGTTTCCTTTACCCCAACAAAGTCCATTTTTAAGCAACATTTGCTTCTTGTTCTGCTTCTTTACAATATTTTTTTTTCCCAGGAGAGAAGCTTGTGACATTTTGGTGTCTTGTTTTTTCGAAATGTGGACTTTGTCATTCTGTTTTTGCTTCATTTTTTATTAGGTTTCTGAAATTTTAGTGTTTTTTTAAACTCCTATTTTGTATTTATTAAAGTGTTCCTCAGTTGTTGTTTCACTGTTCTTGTTGACGTGCCTTTCTGATGCGTCACACTAACCGAAACGCAAAAGCATAAAAATAAAATAAGTTCCTTTCTTTTGTTTTACATCCTCTCTCCTCATGATTATGATAATTTTAGTCACTTTGTGAAAAAAAGACATTAGCTATTGCTTTTATTTCTCTCCACTGAAGATAATCAGCAGAAAATGACAGAAAACATATATAATTATGCCGCTCCACTATTCCAGCCTTCACAAAACCATCAAGTTGGGTTTGTCGATGTCTGTTACATTTGTGTGGTGCTGTCACTTGTCTACAAATGTGTAAAGGTATTCTCATGCACTAAATCTTAGGCGCCATGGAACTGCATGTTACTGTAAGATGTTATATTTCAAGAAGTTAAAGAAGTCTCTCTCTCTCTCTCTTTCTCTCTCTCTCTCTCTCCCTCTCTCTCTCTCTCTCTCTCTGTCAGAGTGGCCAGAGTTTGTGAAGAACTACGCTCCATGGTGGGCCTCCCACACACTAGACTGGCTGAAATATGGGAAGAAAGTTCAAGTAGTGCACTTTGAGGATTTAAAACGGGACCTTTTCTCTCACTTAAAAGCCATGGTCATCTTTCTTGGCCTGGAAGTGTCAGAGGACCGCCTGCTGTGTGTGGAAGGACAGAAAGATGGGAACTTTAAACGCTCTGGGCTCAGAAAGCTGGATTATGACCCTTACACGCCTGAAATGCGTGCCACCATTGACGGGCTTATTAAGACTGTGGACACGGCACTCAGAAAGAGAAACCTGTCTGGTGTACCTGAGGAGTACATGCCCAGATGATACTCACCTTTTTTTTTCACGCACATTTTTTCCTTTTTTTCAGCTTTAAACTTTTTTTCCCTAGAATATAAAATTGTTTATCGTCATCCTCCATTCAGTTTGCACAAAAGTACTGCTGAAAAACTGTTCGTCCTATCATGAAGAATCTAAAGATACACTAGTTAGTAAGACATGGGCTTGTGCAACAATTTGGCTTCAGTTAACTTGGCTTGAAGTTTAACCACCATGGATCCATCTTCTTTAGTCCAATTTAAGTGTGCCGCAACCACAAATTCAGTTTGTCATCACAGGAAATGACTTTTCATGCTTTTGATGAAAGTGTCTGTTGCCACCAAGACATCCGGGTCAACCATTTAGATGGACACATCACATCTGTGTTTCATTGAATTTGCTTTTCCTGCTACTACTGGACTTTGATACATTAAGCACTCCAGTCTCATTGGGAATATATGGACAGCGATTTAATGTTTAACATCGGAACCCCGGCTCCCTGTTCCCAAAAATATGTGGACATTGCCTTCAGATTATGATGCTTCTTAAAACCGATCAGTAGAATTGATATATGGACAACAAAAATCCTCGAGCTATACCACGTGTTATTAGATAAATGCATGGACAACTCAAAAAACATGTTGTCTGGTACCTGCCTTCAGTGATTTGCAGGCAAATTGCAGATATAGTCATTTATAGGGCTTTTGAATTAGATGCAAGCAACCAAGTTCTTCTGTTTCTGCTGTGTGTTTAGAGCACTTTTATGTTGAGATCATTTCTTCAAATGAAATGATTTACCTTTCGATTTTCACTGAGGTTTTAAAATATATTTGCAGTGGGATATCAAAAAAACAGTTTATCTTGTGGTCAAAAAGTAAAAGAAATAGTGTCTTCTTGTAAATTGCTTAAAATAACACATTGACTGACCCTTTACTCCTTTTCTCCAACACAATTATAGTAATCTATTAAAGGGATGCTGTTGTTCAACCAAAGATGAAAATTCTGTTCGTTTTTTCACAGACATTGTCACTGTGGACACAGCTCTTATATGAGAAGAGTTGTGTATTGATTCTTAAAACATTTGGAACAACATGAAGGAGAGTATATGAAGACAATTTTTCATTTTTGGATGATCTGTCCCTTTAAGCAAAACCCCTTTCTTCACCAGTTTATGTTCCGGTTTAGACTATGAGTGTAGTTGCAGTACAGTATGTACCGTGCATTGAATAGCTTCCCATTTTCTTTGACAAACCTGAGAAGACTCAAAAACCAAATAATTCCCAAATTAAGTCAAGTTTTGGACGCAATTGTAAACTTGTTCCCTGTAGAAATGTTCAGAATTGTTCTTTGTTTTCAGTGTTTTAATTGCAGCAGTTTTTTATTCAAAACAGAAAATCAACATTATAATCTATAAAATAATCTAGAATTCAGGGGTGAAAGCGAGTGTGAAGCGATGTGCTAAAAAGAGACAAAGAAAGCACCTCGCGGGTAAATTACAAATAACATTCAGTATATGTAAATACACATATATATTTTTGTAATGCTCACATGGAGAATTACTTTAAAAGACAGAAAAGTATCACCTCTATTTTTGAAAAGGCTTTTCAATTTGAGCATTACATACTTTTCATTTCAAAAAGGAACAAACCTGAAGTGTCTTTCTGAATGTATTTTGTATGGAATGAATGTAAGGAATTTCTACCAAACAAGAAAACCGAGGGTGATTGCCAGCAGTGCAAAAGAAATGAAAGATTTTTATTCTAACTGTAAGCTGAGAGAACTGTTGAAATGAGGAAAGACTTTGCTCTTGTTTAGTGCTTGATGCATATGTCCTGGTCAATAAATTGTAAAGCCCCAAATTCTCAGAAGCCCAACATTCATTTATAGATTTAGTTCATATAAATTGTATGGAACTTCTGGAAAACGAACCCCAAAACATACTTTTTGGAATTCTGTTGGTTGCTAATGGTGCAAAAATTGCGTGCTTCACCTTTAAATATCTCTTTGCGGCTCAGTTTACATAGTATTTTAATGCTGGTTGTTTTGCAACTTCATAGAGTTAGCATTCAGTTTTATCACTCTTTCAGGAAATTGCAAAAAAAAAAAAAAAAAAGTTTTCTTACTCAATTACAAACTTCATTTATGAAAAAAATGCATTTCATCTTTATCTCTCATCAGTGTTTCAGGGCTGTCAGGAGATGTTACCACAAATCTGTCAGGAGATCTTAAGTTCTACTTATCTCGTGTTTACAGGGGAGGTGTGATATAAACAGCACTTGATTAGCCAATGCTCAAAGCTCATGTTAAACTAAGTGTCTTTGTGGTAAAGTTACTGCGGTCTTTACAGCTGAGATCTGACACAGCATACAGTATGACTCACTAACATACATGTACTGTCTCATATGTCATATGTGGTAGGATTTCATTTCTAGACACTAGTCATACATTTGTACTCAGCACTTGTAACCACTGCTATACTAAATGATCAGAAGTGCAGGGCTGAGGACTTCAACTAAATGACTGAGCGATCTGAACCAAGCTTCTAACTCAACAGTGAATTTTTTTATTGTTTTGTCTGGTAATTTTGAATAATGATGATGAATCAGAATATGGACACCATGACAGCTTGATTTTTAATTATTGTCATAAATTTGTATATTTTGTTACATTATGGTCATTTGAGGTGCAGTCAGCACCCCTGTCTAATTTAGTGTTAGGAAAAGTGCTTTTGAATGAAAACTGCAAATCAGCTCTATAATACAAAATGTAACAATAATAAGGGTAAATGTAGCAACGTGTTAAAGAGTTTCCAAGAAAAACATCTTTGCAAACATTTTTGTAAAGCTTATAAGCAGGAAGTATTAAAAGTATTTAAAGTTTTCCACATACTTACCATATAAAAAATGGAATAAAGCTGAAGTGTCTTTCTGAATTTATTGAGTATGTATTACTTAGGACTCTCATATAATTAAGAAAATTACAAACACTTAAGGGAAATTGTTAGAATAAGATTTTATTGTAAATTTTAAGTATATTTCAGCAAAACAGAGAGAGAAAGACATGTGGAGCATGACAAGATTAGTTAAATGATGCTCAATGCATTCAATCATCAATAAATTCTAAATAAAGATTTAATAGTTATCATATAATTATGCAAAATCATTAAGCAAAATGGCATTTTAATATACAAAACTTTTGTAGAAAGTTGCCTTTATTGAACCTGTTTGAACTCCAACATGCAACAGACAAACAACTGTAAAACTTGTTAATGTTCAGTTTTTTCTATAGGCCAGCATTTTCAACATTGTTTTTCTTTTATTTCAGATAGCAGTGGTAAGTCTGTTATCCACTAGCGCTTCGGGTTTCCTCATCAATGGCGCTCTTGATCTTTGACAGAAAGAAATAGCATTTCTTCACATCCTTGGCCATGAATGCATAGAGGAATGGGTTTAAAAAGCTGTTTGCAGTGGCAAGAGTACCAGATAATCGTTGGGCCGTGTGAAAGACGGGATCGTGTGGAGAATCTTTAGATTTGCTCAACTCTATAATAGATATAATGTGAAATGGCAACCAACAGATAAAAAAAGTTGTAATCAGTAATGTCATGATCTTGAATGGCTTGGTGGATTTGGACATATGGTTTGCATATAGTTTGCAGATCAGGATGAAGTAACAGGTGGAAATGGTCAGGAACGGAATTAAAAACCCAAAAGTAAAGCCCATGAACACGACGGCTCTGTGGTGATGCTCATAGTTGCTATAACATATGACTGTTGATGATTCATTTGCAATATCTCTGAATTTGGCAGATGGAATGCTAAGCAAAGCAGACACAAACCAAGCCATCACAACAACTAAAGAAGCTTTCTTTGCAGTGCGTTGATTTTGGGCCCAAACAGGAAACTTGACTGTGATGCAGCGATCCACACTAATGATGACCAGGATGAAAATGCTGCTGTACATATTGAGGGTCATAACAAAAGAGGTGAACTTGCACATGAAGAGCCCAAAAATCCAGTTAGAATTAGTAACGATACTAACAATGAGGAAAGGGAGAGTAGCGCAGAAAATGAAGTCAGACAAAGCCAGGCTCAGGTACCAGGTGGTGTTCACAGACTTCTTCATCTTAAAACCAGCAATCCAGATCACAGCACCATTTCCAGTGATGCCAAGCAGGAATATGATCACATTAAAAATAACTGTGATCACACATACTGCTTCCCTGCAGTATTCAGCATGTAAATCCACAGCCTTTTCTGAGTTATTGGTCAAAACTGTCATATGACCTCCAAGTTCTTCGTCAGAGTAATCTGGTTCTGGATTTGAAGTCATTATGTCTCCTTAGAACTGAATAGGAAGTTGAGTTCTGTAATGAAAACAATAGGCAATTTATTCAAATATATTTAAAGTAAAGCCATTTTGAATATTTCTAAAAATGAATGCAGTTGCTGAGCAAAAACATCATGACACTATACCACACAAGGGATGCAGAAGTCTAGTATCAAAAACAAAATAATGTGCAATTAACTACAACTGCCTTTCCCATAATTTCATCATGTTACTTGGGGGATATTACTGAAAATGAGATAAAATTCGTTTTAACCGGCTTATTTTTTTAGCACATTGCTGAGATTACTTCTGTTAAGTCCTTTTCTGACAGGCAGCACTGGAAGGCCCATTTTTTCAATATAAACTTTTCGCTCTTTTCTGATTATTATCCTTGTTACTATTTCCTATTTCAGTGTTTAACCCACACAGAACCAACATTTGTGACTTCTTATTAACATTTGAATTTTAAAAGCAACTCACGTTGAAACTTCGACATGAAAAAATTATAGCCTATTAAGTGAGGATTATGTAAAGTTTCTTATTTTGCGATATTTCCTATATCTACAGTAAAGGTTACAATGCTACTTTTATAAAGCATCTGCAACATGGAATTGTTAATAGCATTCATCTTAATTCCTTTAGCCATAGCCTACTCTCTGTTTTTAAAATGGTAGTCTACAGAAAACAAATGTTCACAGCGTAATCTGATCTGATGCACTGGCTCTGAAGACTTCTTACGAATAACTTACCTCACAAAGTAAGCCTCAGTGCCGTTTCCCAAAGTATATTTTTTTACGTCTTTTACGCGTACGCACAATTGTATACGCATAGTCCTTTTAAGCAGCGGTTCTCAAGTTTGGGGAGCGTCTGCTAGGGAAAAAAAAAAACAGTTTGGCTCTCTGCCAGTACCTCCATAAAGCGAGATCATTTATCTCCAGACCTTTTAATTCGCACCATCGGAACAAGCCCGACATAAATTCATCACCAAAATGCACCTATTCAGTGGACGGCTTCACAATTCGGTCGAAAGAGCTCACTATAGCAACTGATAACCTATATTGGTCATACAAAGCAGGATCACTGAAATATTTTTTTATAATGTAGCCTGAATTAAATGTTATGTTCTGATCTGATCTATTATTCCCTCAATTTGGGTCAAAAAAATAAAGTGCCTTAGTGTCCTCATCAGAATCACTCAGTCATAATGAACATTATTCAAAACAATGAAATTCTATCTATCTATCTATCTATCTATCTATCTATCTATCTATCTATCTATCTATCTATCTATCTATCTATCTATCTATCTATCTATCTATCTATCTATCTATCTGTCTGTCTGTCTGTCTGTCTGTCTGTCTGTCTGTCTGTCTGTCTGTCTGTCTGTCTGTCTGTCTGTCTGTCTGTCTGTCTGTCTGTCTGTCTGTCTGTCTGTCTGTCTGTCTGTCTGTCTGTCTGTCTGTCTGTCTGTCTGTCTGTCTGTCTGTCTGTCTGTCTGTCTATCTATCTATCTATCTATCTATCTATGGATAAATAGATTTATTGCGATAATATATCTTACCTACCTACCTACCTACCTACCTATCTATCTATCTATCTATCTATCTATCTATCTATCTATCTATCTATCTATCTATCTATCTATCTATCTATCTATCTATCTATCTATCTATCTATCTATCTATCTATCTATCTATCTATCTATCTATCTATCTATCTATCTATCTATCTATCTATCTATCTATCTATCTATCTATCTATCTATCTATCTATCTATCTATCTATCTATCTATCTATCTATCTATCTATCTATCTATCTATCTATCTATCTATCTATCTATCTATCTATCTATCTATCTATCTATCTATCTATCTATCTATCTATCTATCTATCTATCTATCTATCTATCTATCTATCTATCTATCTATCTACCTACCTACCTATCTACCTATATACCTATCTATCTATCTATCTATGGATAAATAGATTTATTGCGATAATATATCTTACAGTTAGTGTTGGCGGTATGGATCTGTTCTGGGCAAAACTCCCATGCCTGTCCATGCAGCTATGCCTGGACAGAGCGGGAGAGCAGCAAGGCAAACCCCCCATGGGGTACAGAACAGAACCAGTATATGCATTATTACAATTCTCAATTACATAAGTTGAAATGAGCAATTACATGTGAAATATAATAGACAATTTGCCAAGATTACACTGTAAAGAAAACAAGTGATCAGAAAGATGAAGGTTTGGTTAGGAGGAGTTGGGGTGGGAGGAGGGAGTTTAGATGCGAGCAAGCTATGTGGGAAATGCTGAAGGAGTGTGAGATTTATGTGTGCCGCTGAGATAGATGTTGACACCTGATTGGACCACGTCATGAACAGCTGGCTAACAGCTGATGCGGGCTTGGCTGACGTGGCCTGCCTGAACTAACGCGATGCTTGATTGTAATAATGTATGATTTGCAAAAATGAAAACTGCTGCTTCTGTGTGGATGAGAGAATCAAAGTGTATGCGCGTTGTGCACACACTACATTGATTATGGCCAAGAATGCGCCCTTAAAATAGCATATGAATAACATGCGCAACGCGCCACTGAATTTAAACTATTTTTTCCTGGTTAGTGGCGCAATTGTTTTCTAAACCTGCAAAATAGCATGAAGGAACGTTTGCGCCGGAACACGCCTCCTCTTTGCGCTGAACCGCCTTGGGGAGCGCAAGTGTATTTCCTAACTTACAGACATGCATCTGTGGAGGGAAAAGTCCGCTTTGCGCGGGTGCAAAATAGGGATGATACATGCGTCGGTGTACAAAGTCAGTTGCACTGGGTGCAAGATAGGGCCCTATATGTGTTGTATTAAGGAGACATTAGGCTGTTAGAAATGCATATTGGTCAAGCTCCAGCACTTTTTATAAATTAACTGCAAGCTGACAATATAAGAGCAAACGATAAAATATGTCCACCCTGTCATGGACAAATTCATAGTAGAATAAATACATTTTCATTGCATAGTGATTATAAAATGTAGATCTGAGGAAAGATAATGTGTCCCTTTCCCAACAAAACATTTTAGTTAATGGTAAAAGTATTTTTATAATAATGAAGTTACTGCTTAAATATGTATTGCCCAATAAAATATGCGATAGTTGCACATTCTATTCTAAATAAAATCTAACAATAAAGATATTGTCAAAATTTAAAACAATACTAACTGGCCCTCATTTGTTTATTAAGAAATCACACACAAGGTTTTGTTAACTTGTTAAAATAATTTGTCTATTTTCATCCTAAAAGTTGAACATGACAGGGTGGACAACAAAATAACAGGGTGGAACTTGGCATGACAGGGTGGACAAATGCTTTAATGAGTGAAATAGAACGGGGGAACATTTTAAAAACAACAGGACCTTCAAGAAACCCTTAACCAATATAGGCAAAGGAGGGGCCTGGCTCAGGCTGATTTTCAGGAGTTGCAAATGTCCACCCTGTCATGAACCATGTCCACCCTGTCATGTGACACTTCGGACATTTTTTGGCTAAAGTTAGTATTTAATGAGCACATGGTGTACAGCAGTTAGCAAAGTGATTCACTGTTGAAGCTGACTGTGCACTGTTTAAAATATATATTTAGAATTTCTTAAAAGTTTTATATTAATTAATATTTCACAATGACAGGGTGGACATGTTAAGCTTGACAACAGGCAACTACAAACACAATAGGATGAAAATTAGGAAATATAAGTGTAGATACTTATTGTGTGTGTTGCAGATGTTTTAACCTCTGCTGAAGAAAGACCAAATGGGTGGGGGGATGTCACTGAGTACATCAGTTGGTTTCTTAAATGGGCGTTTACCCCATAATGGACAGCAATTTCAGGGACACATGCAAAACTGCTTAATATTATTATGAAAATAAAATATAATCAAAATGACTTGTTTTATTAAATAACTTGCTGAGGACAATAAGTACATTAAAAAAGTATTTTAATTTTATGTCATTTACACTCACTGAAGTTAGCTGAGCAGCGTGGGGGACATGCCAAAATCACATACATCCAATCAAAGAAAATGGTATAAAATAAAAAAAACACATTTCAAGAGACGTATCATTGTACTTTTGTGTGTAAGTGTTTGGCCATTTATAATAAAACCTCAAAATTTTATTATTTTGCATTATGTTCATGATGACTGAGCGATTCTGATGAGGAAACCAAAGGCACTTTATAGTGATATTGACCCACCTGGGTTGTCTCCAATCGACGTTCCCTTTCTATTCTATTCAAACACCTCCACGTTTTCCCTATTTAAATATAGTTACATGAGTAGTTACACGACCAAGTATGGTGACACAAAATAAAACGTGGCGCTTTTCTAAGCGGGTAAAAAGGATAACTATAATGTATGGCGGAATAGCACTGGGAGCACTTCGACTCGGCACAGTAAATGTCACGTTGGTTCTTTTTTTTTTTTTTATTATTATTACAGACAGACATACAGACCAAAATAGTGCAGTAACGAACAATCTAGTAATTCCAGAATTCCAGAATTGAAATAAAAGTGTGTAAATGTATAGGTGTGTGTGTGTGTGTGTGTGTGTGTGTGTGTGTGTGTGTGTGTGTGTGTGTGTGTGTGTGTGTGTGTGTGTGTGTGTGAGTGTGTGTATATGCATAAGCAAAGTAACCATTTATTATTTATTACCATCTTCATTACCATCACTCCTCAGTACCATCATACTGCCAACATTGTATTAGTCAATTTTTGTTTTTTATTTCTATATTTTCTCCTATATAACAATTACCATTGTCAGCCCTCTCTATAAATAAATACATTTTTAGATAGTAAAATAATAATAGAAGATAATATAATAAGATCATATAAGATAACCCTCCCCCCACATCTATTCAGTCCCTATTTTCTATACTATTCTCATATATATATATATATATATATATATATATATATATATATATATATATATATATATATATATATATATATATATATATTTTTTTTTTTTTTTTTTTTGTATGTTATGTGTAGTGTCTAAGGTGCATTAAAAGAAGGGGTACAGTGTGAGAGTGTCTCAACTTAGGACAGAGATACTGTCCTATGGAAACCACTTTTCGCCTGTCTTGCCTGCCTGAGTGTTTATGAGGTTTTTCAATGTATATATATTCTATATATATGTATATCTATTCTACGTTGTGGTGCATTAAAACACATGAAAAGATTAGGGGGGAATTGGAAATATTCAATTGATTTAACCATAGCAGTACTGATAACAGTACAATAATAATAATAATAATAATGATGATGATGGCAATGGTGATAACAATGATAAGAGCAACGACAATAACAACAGCAATTACAACAATAATAAAAATAATAATAGTAATCATAACAATAACAGTAATGAAAAAAATTACAGTGATGATGAAAGTAACAAAAATGCAGTAATATCCGTGGGTTGATTAAAAGGTGGTAGGAGTCGGAGTTTGAGAGGAGAGAAGGGATTCATAGTTGTAAGAGGTCAGAAAGTGTTGGATGGCAGAGGTCGGTTTCAGATGCATAATTATAAGGGGGAGATGTGCATTCCATTGTAATGAAGTCTGTAATGAGATTTTTTCAGTGGTTAATGTGTATGTTATTACGAGTTTTCCAGTTCATGAGGATAGTTTTCTTGGCGATGGTTAGAGCTATGAGGAGCATTTTAGAGTTTATATTTTTATCAGTAATTATTGTGAGGTCCCCCAGCAAGCAAAGAGAGGGCGATAGTGGGATGCGGCAGCCGACTATAGTGGATAGTGACTGTGTGACCTCTTCCTAAAAGTGTTTGATTGGAGTGCAGTCACGTTGGTTCTAATGACAGAAGTGAGAGGGAGAGGGTGAGAGGATTTTTCAGGCGTGACTTTTTACTGCGCCGATTCGAAGTGCTCCCAGTGCTATTCCGCCATACATTATAGTTATCCTGTATTTAAATAGGGAAAACGTGGAGGTGTTTGGTCGCTTCTAACTTCATCTCTGTTTGGTCCTTAATGAATGAACTGGGCTAAGCTAAGTGCTATCAAAGTGTCGCCGTGCGCCAGAGTGATTGAGTGCACGCATATGTATCAACTCGTCTTAGTTAAGGGAATAACATAGTTTAATATGAAAAAACGGTGGAGTGTTCCTTTAAATGCTTTAATCACGGCCGGAGGATCTCTCGAGCAGTTCTCAGAGAATCTCCCCCAAGAAGAAGCAAGGCCGAAGGCACTCAGACAAATTCCATTGAGAATCCCACCAGCTAACACGAATACAACAGTTTTTATAGAATAGGGAGGTATGGCAAAATGATATGAATTTGATTGGTTCTTCATAGACAAATCCCTTCTGTTGCTATAAGCAAACTTTGTTTGAATGATTACTTCATTGTTAATCACAAGGTTCAAATTTAGTCACCTGTCTAGTTTCATTTCCCAAATGTGTTATTTTTACACTCACACAACCAAAGTAAAAGGGGTATGGCAACACAACACACAGCATTCCAAAAGACAGGACAGAACGTTTTAGTACATTGTGTTTCAAAGTGTTATCATGTTAGGCCTAAAAAAAAAAGTAAGGTTAGATGTTAGAAACATGGTTAGTTTAATATACACTTTACTACTTTATCTATAAAAAATCCACCACAACATATTACAATGAAAAATCTCTAGAAATCTTGTTTTCTCATTTTATACCATTTTCTTTAATTACATGAAGGCTAAATTTCAGCATTTTTATTTTGGAAATTTTCAATGATCAAAGGCACTTTAGGGTGATATTGATCCTTTTATATTTGTTAATGTACAGCAACACAAAGTTATAGTCAGCCCTGTGCCCATATGCAAATAGGCTATTTTTAATGGCCCCAAACAGAAGAGGCGTTTATAGACATTTACTGTAGCTATAAGAAAAAAATACCATAACAAATTACTTTGCAAAGGACAGTTACTATATCTCGTTATTTTCATCCGAGTAGCCTGATAAATACATAATCTCTGTAAAGTAAAAGGCCATCCAGATCCAACACAAGAGTAGTTTTTAGTAATATATTAGTAATAATATGGTGCGTTCACTCCATGTCGGAATTACCATAATTGCGTGATTCTGACTTGTAAAATGCATTCACGTCCTCATAGAACTTGTAACTTGTAAACTCAGAATTTTCTGAGAGCTCCGACTTGTAGCACATGACCACTGTGCCACCATATCGCTGCAGATTCATTTTGGCATTGCCAGATTTTTTGAAGGTTTAAAGGATGTGACCAAAAAAGTTTGAAAACAACTGTTTTAAAGTATACTCCATTTGACATATAGCCTACGCGTATACACAGTTGGTTGACGCATGCTTACTACCACTAGCTCCTGTCTGCAAGAGAAATTACAGAGCAGTTAAAGGCCCACTGAAGCGCCTTGAAACACGCAGCATTATTCAATGTGTTGACGTAATTTCCACTTAAACAGGAATACAGGGTGGGACAAATCGAATAGCTATCCCCTTTTAAAAAAAACAAACATTAGTGTTCTGTTATATCACAGCTCGGCCAGAGCTAAGTAAAGCCGATTCCTCCTAATCTCTAAACTTTTCGTTTTCTGTTATTCGCCGACTCACGCATATGATCCGCTCTGGGCTATCGTGTCTATGTACCGGAGCAGACTGTGTGCAAGCTGCGGCAGTTCGCGTCACACTAACGTGAAACCAGACTTCAACGGAAAGCATATTTACACTGTCTGAATTGTTCCCTATCCCCTATATAGTGCACTATCTGTCATTCACCATGCAGAAAATAGTAAATGTGTGAACAAGTGACCTATTTTAGCCGCAGCTTCAGCGTCTATTTGGGGGCAGGACGCTGTAGATTCTAGAGAGCATTTGATTGGACAGAAAATCGGATGAGAAGCTGAAGTGCAGAGTGATGTCATCAAAATCACTTATCCATACTGGCGGAAGTGAGAGACTGTAGGCTACGTTTTGAATGCTGATATCTTCTGAATGCGAATTTTGTCATTGTTTTAGAGCACACTAGCTTATAGCTAACAGCAAGACTAAAATAATAATACAAGAAGCCTTAAAAAAAAACATTTTGATTTCATGGGGCCTTTAAGCAGGAGCCTATACTGTACCTTGAAGCCGGTTTAGCTGGATAGCCAGGTATGTTTCAATGTAGTTTGTGCCAAAACTGGGTTCTCTTAGCTAGGGGAAAATCCTTTTCCACGAGAATACTGAAGCCAACAAAATTATCCTTTAATTTTGCATTAATGTAAAACGCGTTGCGGCAGCATACAGACATAGGCGAGGCAGCTCGCGCGCCTATTGGCTGGTCTGCTGGCAACTGCTTAAGCCTATCGAGCGAGACCTAGAGTGACGTCAGACCCAATGAGGGCGCTTCGCGCCCTCTGCGTCACGTCCCGCCGAAACGGGCGTGGCTTAGGTCTATAAATACCGCTCGCAGGCATTAATTCTCTGATTTTTCATCCTTCAGCGAAGCAACTCACATCGCTGGATCCGAGAAGAAGCCGCGCTGTCGAAGGAGCACCTCAGCGGGACGAGTCGAGAAGCTGCTGGCCGCGCCGCCTTCATCGCCTTCCTGCTGCGCTATCCAGCGCCCATATCCTTTTTCTTACTCTGTGTGTGTGTGTTCGCCGGCGCGACTCACACTATCTAAAAGAGCTGCGTCTTTTTCAAGATGCCTGCTTGTGGCTCGTGCAGAGCCCCACTCAGCGACGGGGACCGCCATGTCATCTGCGCTTCCTGCCTGGGTCAAGAACACGCAGCTCTCGCGCTCGCTGATGGCGGCTGCCATCACTGCGAGCTGTTGCCTTTAGCGACTCTGAGGACTCGCTTGGCACTGTTCACCGAGACTGCGCCCACACCTGCTGTTGTGCCGCGCCGTAAAAAGCGCCGCGCTCAGCGGATCCCGGAGCCCTCTCTCAGCCGTCAAAGCTCGCCGGTGCGCCCGCCTGCTTCTCCGGTTTCATCAGCTTCGCTCACGGACGGACAGCGGCCGCGGTCTGCCGCCGCTTCTGTCGATGACGCTGATGAGATCGATGCGCTGCTTCGAGAGGAGGATTCCTGCTCTCTCATAGCATCAGGCAGTGAGGATTGGGCGGGCTCTGAGGACCCCACCCCTCCTGCCCGTGCTTCTACGGGAAAGAGAGCGAGCATTGAGGCGGAGCTCATGCGCGTGCTCACTCAGGCCACGGCGAGCCTCGGCCTCGAGTGGACCACGCCTGAGCAGCCTGCTCATAACCGGCTGGACGGCTTCTTCCTGCCTGGGGAGCGCGTTTCACCTGCATCCAAGCCAGCGCCCTTTCTTCCTGAGCTTCATGAAGAAGTCGCTAAATCTTGGAACTCCCCTTTTTCAACCAGGACTCGGTCCTCTGTCTCTTTGGCGTTCTCCGCTGTCGATGACGCAAAGAACAGAGGCTACCACTCCCTGCCGCCGGTTGAAGAGGCTATCGCAGCGCACTTATGCCCGCCCTCCGCTGGACGGCGTGCTAAGATGGCGCTGCCCTCAAAAGCCTGCCGCACGACGTCGACTCTGCTCCGCCGCGCTTTCTCCGCCGCCGGGCAGGCCGCGTCAGCGTTGCACACCATGGCCACGCTTCAGATATACCAGGCCGATCTCCTCCGCCAGATGGACGAGAAAGGACCTGACGCAATCTGTGTGCCGGACTTGAGGAGCGCTACAGACCTCGCTCTTCGCGCCACCAAGTCAGCAGCACAGGCCATCGGACGGAGCATGGCCTCGCTCACCGTGTCTGAGAGACATCTGTGGCTTACGCTCTCTGACATGTCTGAGTCGGAGCGCACCGCGTTCCTCCACGCGCCGCTTTCCCCTGCCGGCCTCTTCGGAACCTCGGTCAAAGATTTCGCCGATAGGTTCGCTGAGGTGCAGAAAGCGACCCAGGCCATGAAGCACTTCCTCCCGAAGCGCTCCAGTTCTGCAGCAGGCCGTGCGAAACCGTCTGCTCAGAGCTCACAGCCTAAGCCTCCGCCCGCCGCCTCCTCTTCTCAACACCGCCAAGCCCAGAGCTCGAGACCGCGCTCTCGCTCATCCGGCCGCCGCCCCGCCCCGCGTGGCCCGCGGCAGAAGGTTGTGTTGAAGCCAGAGGCCCCGAAATCATCCTAGCACGCCTAGGAAAGCGACGGTGTCCAAGTCCCGCTGCGGCCGGACTTCCACCAAAGCTTGCCGCTCGTCCAGTTCCAGGAAATGTGACTGGTCCAGCGTATTTAGCAGCCAACAAGCCGGTTCCATTACCCGCTTGCCTGCACACAAAAGCCGTTTTTACGGCTACCCAGATAAATCCCTTAAAGAGTGTATTTTCTGGTGTCCCGGCCACGGCCGACGGTGTTTCATGTGTAGAAAAAATGCCCGCTACTCAGCGCCCATTCCTACACACAAGCACAGCCCTTCACACAGGGCGCGCGCACATAAAATCGACTCAGATCGATTGCGCTTCAAATGTAGCAAAAGTTCCCACTACCCAGTGCCCACTAACGCTACTTCCCACATGTCTCACGGTCCCTGTGAATACAGGACCCGTATGCATATGCTCTGCTCACGCGAGCAATGCTGCAAAGGTGGTGTACGTGCCCGCCGCTCCGCGCCCACGCCCACACACAGACATGAAACTAGCCCAGCCCTCCTCCTCTCAGCTAAACACTGCGGAGGAGTCGAGCGCAGGCATTCTGCCCGCTGTTATCAGCGCGCCCCCTGCCTCAGACGTCATGAGCGCGACGCTTATGTCACAGCACACAAAAGCCGCTGCATCGCGAGCCGATCAGAGCGCGCTTCGCATCCGGCCCCTAGCTACTCGCGCACCTGCGTGGGAAAAGCTTCCCGGGGTTTCGAGATGGGTGCTGAACGTCATAAAAGGAGGCTATTCGCTGCAGTTTCGCCGACGCCCCCGCCGCTTCACGGCGCGCGTCGAGACCACGGTAGAATTGAAAGTAGCCCATCTACTTCGAACCGAGATTTTGAAACTGTTGAGCAAAGGGGCTATAGAACCCCTATCTCAAGCTCAAAGCGAGGGGGGGTTGTACAGCAGATACTTCCTGGTGCCCAAGAAAGACGGGGGTCTCAGACCCATACTAGATCTGCGGCAGTTGAACAGAGCGCTTATGAAGCGCCAGTTCAGGATGCTCACAACCAGAAAAATCCTCGCGCACGTCCGCCAGGGGGACTGGTTTGTGTCAATAGATCTAAAAGACGCGTATTTTCAAATACAGATAGCGTCACGTCACAGGCGATTTTTGAGATTCGCCTTCGAGGGCCAGGCATATCAGTACACAGTCCTGCCTTTCGGCTTGTCCCTGGCACCCCGTACATTTACGAAGTGCATGGATGCAGCGCTCGCACCCCTCAGATTACGGGGCATACGAGTGCTGAACTATCTGGACGACTGGCTGATTCTAGCCCAATCTCGCTCAGAGCTCGTAGAGCACAGGACCATTTTACTCGATCACCTCGAGAATCTCGGTCTCACAGTGAATTGGGAGAAGAGCTCACTTTTCCCCAGACATATTATATCTTTTCTGGGAATAGAGCTGAACTCGCTGCTAATGACAGCACGCCTGTCATCTCAGCGCACACTAGACATTCGTCGCGCAGCCGGCGCGTTCCGCTGCGGCGCGATAGTCCCTCTCAGAGCTTTTCAAAGGATGCTCGGCCTGATGGCCTCAGCATCTTCAGTTCTCCAGTTGGGCCTTCTGCGCATGCGCCCACTGCAGTTCTGGCTCAGAAAGAGAGTACCACGCTCAGCGTGGGCCTCCGGTCGGCTTCGCGTCAAGGTCAATCGAGCATGCATTGCAGCTTTGAAACCTTGGGTGGCAAAAGACTGGTACCAATCAGGTGTAAGCCTGGGGACTTCCTCGAGAGTGATGGTGGTGTCCACGGACGCATCCACCTCGGGATGGGGAGCGCTGCTCGAGGGCAGACCGTTTTTTGGCCTATGGTCAAAGCGGGAGAAGCTCTTACATATCAACTGCCTCGAAATGTTGGCAGTGAGCAAAGCGCTCACGCGCTTTTGTCCCCTCATACAGGGACACCACGTGCTAATACGTTCAGACAACGTCTCAGTGGTGTCCTACATAAATCGCCAGGGCGGCCTCAGGTCCCTGACTCTGTACAGGCTAACCAAGCGCCTCCTGATATGGGCCCGCAGCAACCTGCTCTCGCTGAGAGCAGCGCACGTGCCAGGGCTCCTAAACATAGGACCAGACAGACTGTCCAGGAACCAAGTTCCGACAGGGGAATGGTCTTTGCACCCACAGACAGTCCAGCTGCTGTGGAAGAAATTCGGCAGAGCGGAAGTAGACCTGTTCGCGTCTCAGGAAAACGCTCACTGTCCAGAATTTTTCTCGAAGAGCAAGGACGCGCTGACCCACGAGTGGCCTCGCCGTCCTCTCTACGCTTTTCCCCCCGTCTCCCTCCTGACTCAGGTGATAGAACGGGTCAGGGAAGAAGGATGCTCAGTGCTGCTTGTAGCCCCACTTTGGATGAGCCAACCTTGGTTCCCAATCGTGATGCAGTTAGCAAGCACCGCCCCGTGGCCAGTGCCTCTGAGGAGGGATCTCCTCTCTCAAGCCAACGGCTCGATTTGGCATCCTCACCCAGAGCTGTGGTCCCTCCATGTGTGGGCCATCAACGGGTACCCGCTGACCTCCCACAGGGAGTGCTAAACACTATCACACAGGCCAGAGCTCCGTCTACGCGACGTCTCTATGCCTCAAAATGGTCAGTGTTCTCTAGCTGGTGCACAGCTCGTGGTGTGTCACCCCTGCATTGCGGTGTGACGGAGGTTCTTTCCTTCCTACAGGAGCTGTTGGATAAGGGCAGGTCCCCTTCCATGCTCAAAGTCTATGTAGCGGCCATAGCAGTGTTCTCTTCGACCACGCTCGGCCAGTCTATTGGAAGGAATGATTTAGTTATTCGCTTCCTTCGTGGAGCTAAGAGACTGAATCCTCCCAGACCTCCCACAGTCCCTATATGGGACCTTTCTACGGTACTGGAAGCCATGAAAGGTCATCCATTTGAGCCCTTGCAGGAGATTGATCTTAAACACCTGTCTTTCAAGACGGCGTTTCTTCTGGCTCTCGCTTCAGTGAAGCGCATAGGGGACTTACACGCGCTCTCAGTAAGCGCGACGTGCATGGAATTTGGGCCGAATGACTCTAGAGTTATACTCAAACCTAAGCACGGTTATGTTCCTAAATCCCTCAATACACCGTTCAGAGCACAGGTCATTTCCCTGTCTGCCCTGCCGGTCACTGAAGGAAATATGGATGAAAGCTCCCTTTGCCCAGTCAGGGCGTTAAGAGCTTATGTGTATCGCTCGTCTGTTTTCAGACAGACGGAGCAGCTATTTGTTTCGTTCAGCGGACGTTCTAAGGGACAAGCCGCTTCGAAACAGACCCTATCCAGATGGGTAGTGGACGCGATAGCGCTAGCTTACACAACCAAGGGCATGCAGTGCCCGCTGGGTGTCAAAGCGCACTCCACGAGAAGCATGGCTTCATCGTGGGCATGGTCAAGTGGGATTGCCTTGCAAGATATTTGTATGGCGGCAGGCTGGGCCTCTCCGTCTACATTTATAAGGTTTTACAACCTAGAGGTTCCCGCACTACAGGCCAGACTACTGTCGGTCTAGTATGGCCAAAATCTCATAGCTGGCGTTGCCAGTTATGCAGCTATTGAGTACTGCAATCCTTGCTCTATGCTGCTATAAGGAAGATAGTGGCTAACCCCCCTTTTTTCTTCCAGGACTCCCTGTGGGTCCCCTGGGTGATTATGTACTGTATGAACTCCGGGCTGTCGCCCTTGAGTCTATGGTATCAGATCCCAGCACGCACGGCGTTTTACATTAGGTTCCCCTAGCGTATTCTACGCAGTACGAGAGTATCTCTCGTAAGAGAACGTACTCGGTTACTAACGTAACCTCGGTTCTCTCTAGAGAGAGGAACGAGTACTGCGTATCCTGCCGTGCCTGCACGCGCTCTGGTTGCTTCGACTATGAAAAACCAGAGAATTAATGCCTGCGAGCGGTATTTATAGACCTAAGCCACGCCCGTTTCGGCGGGACGTGACGCAGAGGGCGCGAAGCGCCCTCATTGGGTCTGACGTCACTCTAGGTCTCGCTCGATAGGCTTAAGCAGTTGCCAGCAGACCAGCCAATAGGCGCGCGAGCTGCCTCGCCTATGTCTGTATGCTGCCGCAACGCGTTTTACATTAATGCAAAATTAAAGGATAATTTTGTTGGCTTCAGTATTCTCGTGGAAAAGGATTTTCCCCTAGCGTATTCTACGCAGTACTCGTTCCTCTCTCTAGAGAGAACCGAGGTTACGTTAGTAACCGAGTACATTTTACAGTGGGCACCATGAAAGTGGCTCAGCTTTTAGCAGTGGTTATCACCATAGTAACTTACGCTCAATGGCTAACCTGCTCTGGGGCAGGTTATGTTCTAGATAAGAGATCTCAAACCGAAATTGGTCCAAAGTGACACATGTCTGACACAAAAAAAGCTCCCCAATTTCTCTTGCTGCAAATTAAATGTCATTCATACTTCTAATGTAATATACAAAAATGCAAAGGTCTCTGGAAAGAGGTTTGGTAAAGTGATATTTACATTTTACGTGGTTTAGTGAGCAGTCCGATGGGGGTGACATCTTCTACTGGTTGTGCTGGGTAACAATGCAGTGGGGAAGGAGCCTAAATCTGTTTAAACAGCCTTGAATACGAAGCTCTGTGGGATGCTAATCTCCTGGAGCACCAAAAGGGTCCTAAAATGTGGAACACTCAAATGAGGCCCTGAAGTAGGTGCAGAAGGCCCTAACAATCTGGAACATGTAGACGAAGGTACCTTGAAATGAAGCTTTGCTCCCCTGAGCTTAACCTTGTTGCGAATGTGTCTGTAGGCTATGCCTTCAGCCTCTAGGCCAGGCACTCAGAACTTGATCAATCCACTTTTGTCACTCTGGCATGGAGATTTGGGACGTGTTGTAATTGTTACTGTCTCACTGGACGAAGACTCTGAACGTAGTGTTTGTTAATGTCTCTTTCCTCATTTCCTCTGGCATCAGACCAGATGGCCCACCCTTCTTTCTCCTGTGGAACTCATTTGCACATTCTAAAGCACTAATACAGTGCATTTAAATTTGAATCAACCCTTATGAAAAATCAGTATACTTTCAAAGTTCAAGTGTATTTTTAAGTATACATTATGTAGTAGCCTTTTTACATTGTAGAGGGCTTTACCTGGGATGCGTCTTGGGAAGCATAAATGTCATCCTTACCGCCCCTTTTTGCGGGAGTTCGTCATTTATGAATGGAATAGTTTGGTGTGCTGTTTCCGCGTTATGCTGCTGTGTGCAGGCTCCCCCGAGTCTCAGTTTGTTGCCGAACAACTAGCTGCACGTTATGGTCAGCAACCACGCATTTACCGCGCTGTGAACATCTCCTGGTTGATTGCTTGACCAAGGGGTTCTTCGCCGTGTTGTGGGGTGGAACGCACGTTTAGTGATGTAACGCAGTGCAGCCTTGCCTGGGTCTCATTTCCGTCAAATTCGTTTTGTTTTTAACTTTGGAGTGGGGGTTCAATCTTCAGCTGGCTGGCAGGAGTCGCCACTGGCATGTCACGCGACCTGTCAGTGGCTGGCTGGCTGGCAGGCAGCTGCCAGTCGTGATCACGGCCATTTGACTGGTTTAATTGGGATAACTGGTCCCAAAACATCAATCATACAAAATAATAGATGCATGAGATTACATTCATAATCAGAAAACAATTTATTTCCTTACAGCGAGAGTGTCAGGCAACGCGTTACTCGCAGTTCAGCCGCGGCTGACTGGTTTGAGCATCCAGCAAAGCGTCAGTAAGCTGCCAGTCTGATTATGGCCATTTGACTGCTTTAATTGGGATAAAATTCTCTAAAACGCCAATCATGCAAAAGAACATAATCATATCAACAGATGCATAATAAATGAGCTAGAGAGGGAGGAACATAAAACCTGCCAAAAATCAGTGGTTTGTGAAACTTGCCAAAGGCAGATTGCCAGACAACTAGCCAGCCACTGACAGGTCACGTGACATACCAGTGACGGCTCCTGCCAGCCAGCTGAAGATTGAACCCCTACTGGAGTTTTGTGTTTCTTTGGGCAGAGTTAATTAGTCGCCGAGAAGTCAGAAAACAAGTGTTAAGTGAGGCCATTCTTTTCTTGTTCTTTGTATGTCTTTGATTTGTAATTATTATTGAAGCAGTTTGCTTTTTCTCAGTTTGTGTGTTTTATGTATTGAATGTAATGTAATTTATTTTGGGGTTAAATTTGTTTTGTTTTTAAGTTCACAACGTGTGACTGAGTATTGTTTCGTTTATTTTTCTTTGTTTTGGAAATTGTTGATTTATTTGAGGCTGGTTGGTACCAGCTAACTAATTATGTACAGCTGGTTAGTATCACCAAACAGTTGATGGACCCCATTGACTTCCATAGTAGGGAAAAAATACTATGGAAGTCAATGGGGTCCATCAACTGTTTGGTTACAGACATTTTTCAAAATATCTTCTTTTGTGTTCAGCAGAAAAAAGAAATTCATACAGGTTTGAAACTACTTGAGGGTGAGTAAATGATGACAGAATTTTCATTTTTGGGTGAACTATCCCTTTAAATTAAACAGAAAAATATTTTAGCAAAAAATAGAGTGATGTAAGGGTGGATTCCTGCAGTGGTTCAAGCTGCAAGACTGCCGAATTACTAAAGAAACATTATAAGCAAGATGGTAGGAAACTGCACATTTCTTGTCTATTCCACCCACTGCCACTTAATATGTGGGAGAGCGTTGCTATAGAGAGTGACAATATTGTATTGCAGTTTGTAGCACTTCAAAGTCAATACCAAATCAAAACTAGTTAGCACATTATTTGTAATTGAAACGGTTTAATGACAAAATATGGTTATGGTTACACTTAAAAAGTTACAAAATAGATGAATGAGATGATGATAACTTATACCATTAATCTTACCCAGCATGTAGATGTTACCAGAGAGAGAGAGAGAGAGAGAGAGAGAGAGAGAGAGAGAGAAATGGACCCAGAGAAGAAGAGCCAGAGCATCAAAAGAGACAGAGCAACAGTTTCAATCTTCTTTTATCCTTTCCTGACCATGTGACTAAAACCCAGATGTGAAACATTCAAACTGACCAATCAGATAATTACACTTCCCTCACTGTACTAAAGGCATGTGACAATTCATCGACCCCCAAAGTACAAACATGTTGGCCTACAGGCCTAGATCACTCTCAGAAACCTCTGTGCCTTTAGGAACTCCAAATGGTCCTTGTGGTAGAAAGAGGGGGTGGAAACAGTAAAGCAAATGTCTTTGTTCATTTAAAATAGCTTGGATTATTTTCAATCCTACAGTGAGATACGGGTCATGACAAGATTTTTTGATTTTGCCCAAATGATGCTCAATGAATTCAATCATCAATAAATTCAAAACTCCAAATTCTTTGACACCCCACTCTATATGTAGCCTATGTATGTGCATTGATCAGTAACATGCTGTTACATGTATGCCCTGGTTTGGTTTTCCCTTACGAAAAAGAAGTATACTTCAAGTTAATTTTAGTTAAGTAGTTTTACACAAGTTTTCTTTAAGTGAACTTAACATTATACTTATAGTTTACTATTTATATATTATTTTTGCACTTGCAGTAGGCCTATATATATACCTCTATATTCAAATGTTATTTTTTATACTTGAAAAATACCTTTAACTGTACTTTAATTTTAAAAACATTTTATTAGCTTCATGATCAAACACAGATGGAGTAGATCGAGTCCAACACCCCCAAAGCTTCACAGTCGTTTTCTCTTCATGGGTTACGCTTCATTTCATTTGGAAACATTAGGCAGTTTTGATTTACACGCTGTTTAATGTTTGATGATCAAGTTATTTTACATTTGAGTGAGCAATCTTCTATCACTTGTTTCAGCTTCTTCTTCTCCTGTGTTTTGATCCAGAGATTCTGACTGCAGAAGATGTCTCATAGCGCCCTCATAACAGTGAAAATATGGATAGCTGGAAAATTCAGTCAATGAGTTAAGTAGAATTAAAGTAAATTCCTATGTAGACTAGCCTAAACAAAAATTCAGATACACAGAATTAGAAGCATATCTGTTTTATATCAATATTTGAATCAACATTTTCAAAAAATAATATTAAAAAATAATCAAAAATATAATAAAAAAAATATCAATATTATTTATATTTAATAGGCTACTCGATCAAAAGAGTTAACACATCTACAAGCAAAGTATACTTTGAATACTTTTTAAATCTCAATCAAATGATTGAGTACAAGTACAGGCCAAATATACTTGGACTTTTCTCTCAGTATAAGTCAAGTACACGTGTAATTTTAAGTATATTTCTGAGAAGTACATAAAGTATATTTTTGAGAAGTATATAAAATGTAGACTGAAAGTATGCTTTCTTATATTTAGTTGAAAAGAAGTATAGAACACTTATTAGTATATATTTATATATTATTATATATACACTTATTATAAATAAACTCATTATTGTTATTGCTGTGTACAAGATCAGGTTCAGTTCCATGCTTGTTTTATGTAGCCTACTCTATAAGCTATTCCACCCGAAAGCTTGTTACTATATAAACATGACCATGTTAGTTTATAAGACAGGGTGTAATATTATGTTTTTTAAAAAAGTATTTAATAAGCTACTCAATCAAAATAGTAAACAAAAGTACAAGCCAATAATACTTAGAATACTTAATTATACTTTTAAGTATATCTCGATCAACAAGTATAGGCCATTAGACTTTTCTGTCAGTATAAGTCAAGTACACTTAAGTGCAATTTGAAGTATATTTCTGAGAAGTACATAAAAAGTAGACTGAAAGTATTCTTATTTTTAGTTTAAAAGAAGTATACTAATAGTACACTTGAATAAACTTCTTTTTCGTAAGGGTTGTTTTGTTTCATTGTGTTTTGGTTCCTTTTTGGCTGTGTCCTATAGCTGTCATTGTAAGCTGCAGCTAGTTTTTCTAGTGTGTGTCAGTTTGTTCTCTTATTGTTAACTCAACACCCTTCTCAACTAATTTTTTTTTTTTTTTATGTTTTTGGCCATTCATTTACACAACAACAGCGTTTTGGGAGCCTAAAAATGCAAACTTTTGAAAATGTTTTGATAAAACTTTTGATCACGATACAGTTGTTCTCTGTGTAGCAACAAAAACATGAATTCGTGAAAATGCTGATGTCATGCTTATTACATGTTCAGTCTATAGGCACATAGTGTTTCATTACAAAATGACATCGCAAACTACTGGCCTGGCAGCAGAATTGTTGTTAAATATGGTTTGGTTTATGTTTATCCTGTGTGTTCATGTGAGTCTTCTGGATAGTTAATAAAGCCTTTTATTTAAAATTTCGTGAGTGCCTGGATACGTGACACATGCACAAATGATAAGATAAAAACAGTAAAGATTTAATAGATATCATAGAATTCTGCAAAGTCATTAAGCAAAATGGCATTTTATACAATACTTTTGTAGAACCTATTTGCAGTCATTTATTTTTGACTTTTCAGCTGCGTTACTTGTAGGCTACATTTCTGAACTCCAATATGCAGCAGACAAACAATTGTACAACTTGTTAATGTTCAATCTTTTCTGTCGGCCAGCATTTAACAGTCAGACTTGGAAGAGAATAAAGATAAATATCTTTTGTCCAATAATTTTTTTTTTTTTTTTTCAGACAGCAGTGGAAAGTCTGTTATCCACAGAATTGGTAATGGAAGTTCTTTGGAAAGCGCTTCGGGTTTCCTCATCAATGGCGCTCTCGATCTTTGACAGAAAGGAATAGCATTTCTTCTTCAAATCCTTGGCCATGAATGCATAGAGGAATGGGTTTAAAAAGCTGTTTGCAGTGGCAAGAGTACCAGATAATCGTTGGGCCGTGTGAAAGACGGGATCGTGTGGAGAATCTTTAGATTTGCCCAACTCTATAATAGATATAATGTGAAATGGAAACCAACAGATAAAAAAAGTTGTAATCAGTAATGTCATGATCTTGAATGGCTTGGTGGATTTGGACATATGGTTTGCATATAGTTTACAGATCAGGATGAAGTAACAGGTGGAAATGGTCAGGAACGGAATTAAAAACCCAAAAGTAAAGCGCATGAACACGACGGCTCTGTGGTGATGCTCATAGTTGCTATAACATATGACTGTTGATGATTCATTTGCAATATCTCTGAATTTGGCAGATGGAATGCTAAGCAAAGCAGACACAAACCAAGCCATCACAACAACTAAAGAAGCTTTCTTTGCAGTGCGTTGATTTTGGGCCCAAACAGGAAACTTGACTGTGATGCAGCGATCCACACTAATGATGACCAGGATGAAAATGCTGCTGTACATATTGAGGGTCATAACAAAAGAATTGAACTTGCACATGAAGAGCCCAAAAATCCAGTTGGAATTAGTAACGATACTAACAATGAGGAAAGGGAGAGTAGCGCAGAAAATGAAGTCAGACAAAGCCAGGCTCAGGTACCAGGTGGTGTTCACAGACTTCTTCATCTTAAAACCAGCAATCCAGATCACAGCACCATTTCCAGTGATTCCAAGCAGGAATATGATCACATTAAAAATAACTGTGATCACACATACTGCTTCCCTGCAGTATTCAGCATGTAAATCCACAGCCTTTTCTGAGTTATTGGTCAAAACTGTCATATGACCTCCGAGTTCTTCGTCAGAGTAATCTGGTTCTGGATTTGAAGTCATTATGTCTCCTTAGAACTGAATAGGAAGTTGAGTTCTGTAATGAAAACAATAGGCAATTTATTCAAATATATTTAATGTAAAGCCATTTTGAATATTTCTAAAAATTAATGCAGTTGCTGAGCAAAAACACTGTGTCACTTTTTTTGCAATTAACTGCCTTTCCCATAATTTCCATCAGGTTATTTGGGGGATATTACAAAGACTGGGTTATTTTTGATCAGACCTTTCCTGGCAAAACTGGCAAGCCAATAATAAGCACAACGCCTCTAATTCTATCATCACTTCCCATTTTTTTTTTCATGTAAACTTCTTTTACTTTTCCGTTTATCCTTGCGACTTTAAATTACCTCCGAAGGGTTACTTGTATGAAGGAAATTGCCTAATTTGTTACTTAAAAAGCTAGTTCTGTATTTAAACCACACAGAACTACTATTTCCACAAGAGGCATGCTATTTGCATTTGAATTTTAAATGCAACTGACTCACTTTGAAAATTCAACATGTAAAAAGTATGACTGACAAGTAACTTTGTTAAGTGAGGAAAATGTTTGTTTGTTTTTTGTATCATATCTGATATCTACAACCTGTAATTGTATTTGCAATCCTGCATTTTTAAAGTAGCCTATCTTAATTGATTCTGCTGCAGAATTGGTCACATGCATCTTAATTCCTTTACGGCTCTCTGTCTTCAGAATGGTACAGAAAACAAGTGTTCATCGCATGATCAAATACAGATAGGAAAGTGTATCTTATTTATCTTTTATGCACTGGCTCATATGACAAAGATTAACTTACCTCACAAAGAAAGACTCACAATGTCGTTTGCAATGCTTTAGATATGTACTTCTGCTGCTGGGTTGTTTTCTCATCTGGTAAGTGCAGACTGAGCTACTGGCCAAATATCTTAACACCTAGTTCCTCTGTAAGATGCAAAAATTTCTGAGAACTGAGACTGTTGACGGCTACACCAGTACCCTATTAGAAGCGGCTCTGTTCATCTGATAGTGGATGGTTTGAGGTTAAAACCCGGAATCTAACACCATTTCAGTGAACAGGCCAACACGAGACAAACTCTGCCGCCTTTAACATTGTGGGAGGATGCTGAAGTGGGGTATGTTGTGAAGCTCACATGCAGCACAATAATTGCAGTCAAACAAGGGTGTTTATTAGTCACAGAAAAGTTCAGTTAAGTCATTATACAAGTGGTTATAAAGATTAAAGAATACTTGTTTACATCAGGAATCCATTTGCATTGTGCATGATGATGGTTTGATTTACTTACTATAATTCACTTAAAAAATTAACGGCAAAGCCTCAAATGAAGCTAATTCAAAGACATTACATTATTAGAAAACATGTAAATCATTAAATATATATATACTGTATATAAAGTGGCGTCAGAAGTCAGTATATTGTTTATTTCCATGTAATGTACAATAGGCATATGACTGGCCTAAAATCATGTTGGTCTGTCCTTATGCTTCGTTCACACAGGAATGGTTATTACTTTCCGTCTATACACATGAGTTTGGTCAGATATTTTTTTGTTGTTGCAGCACATTTTAAGATGAAGTGTCAAGTTAAAAGCAGTTGGTAAAAACGCATCTTGAAAACCTTGTGTACGGTTTCATTTCCCATGGTGATTTTTCACAGAAGTTTTAGCTGTATTCAAAATTATGCATTGCATTATGTCTTGTTTTTAGGGTTAAACCAACTCTTAAGGTGATGATACACAGGGCAACTTTTTGAGCAATGTTGCTGGGCAGTGCTGCCGAGCGATTGTTGCTTGGGCACTTTCCCATTGAAAATGTGCAATAAATTTCTATCTGGATAATTTAGATCAGTTGTGGGCCCTGTGTCTCATCTGGTTGCCCGTTGACGGCAACATTGCCTAGCAAAATTGCTCAAAAAGTTGCCCTGTGTATCATCACCTTCAAGGCCTGAAGTGTGACAATCACATAGACTCCATTGTGAAAAAAAAGCACAGTAGAGGTTGTACTTGCCAGCTCAGGAAGTTCAACTTGCTCACAACTGCTGATGCAGTTCTACTCAGCTGTTATTGTGTCTGTCCTCTGCACTTCATTAATTGTCTGGTTTAGCTCAGCTACAAAATCCAACATAAGAAGACAACAGAGGACGGTTTGGACTGCTGAGAGGATTATTGGTGCTCCCCTGCCCACCCTCCAAAAACTGTATACATGTAGAGTGATGAAAAGGGTCAGAAAATCACCCTGGATCCTTCACATCCAAGCCACATTCTCTTTGAACCTTTGCCTTCTGGCCAGTGCTACAGAGCACCGAGCACCAGAACAACCAGGCAAGAGAAAAGTTTTTTCCCCCAGGGAAGAAAAGTTTCTTCTACTTCATGGACAGTTAAATGTTCTCCCCACTGTGCAATGATAACTATGTGCAATATCGCTTATATCTATTTCTTATTCCAAGTATTTACATCTTCTTATTCCATTCCCTGTTAATTCTATTCAATTTGTATATAGCACATACAAATATCTTTATTTTTTATTTTACTAGCTGTATATCTATATGTTGTTGTCTCTGTTTACTGGAAGCTGCTTCTGTCACCAAAACAAAGTCCTTGTGTGTGCAAACATACTTGGCAACAAAGCTTTTTCTGATTCTGATTAAAGGAAATATCCATAAACGTAACGGATAATGTCATGGCAGAAAATTACGATTTCTTTTTTTTTTTTACAGTACACAACTAAATACAGTAGCCTATATAGGACCAGATTTACTAAACAGGGTAAATTAGCATGAGACTGGCAATTTTCCCAAATTGACTACCACAAGCCTTGTGCAACAATCATGTTGCATTATTCATTTAAAAAACTCTCCTTCCATAAATTTTGCGTCTCAAGGGGAAACTCCTACAAATGTATATGCAATAAGGTCAGCAGCAAAAATAACTGTGTCCATGCCTTTTCAGTGCTAAAGTAGTTAAGGGTTTGCGCTGGCACAAGTTGTTAGAAAATCTCGCCCTTCGTTTTCTTTTTGTTTTGTTTGTACAATTAATCAAACTAAATAAATGCATTAAATCAAATGTGTCAAGCTCCAAAACACCTGATAAAAAGTTTCTAGTAATCCTAAAGACCATGATTAGTTGGTTCAGGTGTGTTTAATTATGGTGAACTAAACTCTGCATGACAGAGGCCCTCCAGGAACTAAGTTTGACACCCCTGCATTAAATTGACATCCCTAATGCAAAATAACGTACTTCCCGTTTATGCTTTAGATATGAGTAGACGCCCTGGCATCCACTGAGCTAGAGCGAGACAAGTAGCGACTGATCGTTCGGCCATCTTCTCCAATAGCATTCTCGATCTTTGATAAGATGGAGCTCCTGAACTTCTTCCTGAAGTCATTGCCCATGAAGACGTACAAAACAGGGTTTAGGAAGCTGTTAGCGGCAGCAACAGTGGTGCCAATGTTCAGTCCGAGAGCGATGACTTCAGTGTTGAAGGTTTCGTTTTGTTCGATTAGCACAAATGTGTGGTACGGCAGCCAGCACAGGAAGAAGGTCAGAATGAGAGCCGTCATAATCTTAAACGGTTTGTTGGACTTTGCCATCTGAGTGGCTCTCAGTCTCAGGATGATGATAGTATAACAAACGATAATGAGGATGAACGGCATCACGAATCCAAAAACAAAGCGGCTTGTTGCAATGATTTTGTGGCTATACTGGCTGGACGTGTAGTTGTTCATGCATCGGTTTGTGCCTAGGTGATTCTGGACATCACGGAATACAATAGATGGGATACTTAAAGCTGCAGAGATGATCCATGCGAGTACAATTAACACAGATGCTTTTCCGATGGTGCGATGATTCTGTGCCCAAACAGGAAACATGACGGTGATGCAGCGATCCATGCTGATGATGACGAGGAGGAAGATGCTGCTGAACATGTTGAGGAACATGACAAAGGACGTGAACTTGCACATGAAGAGGCCAAAAATCCAGTCCACGGTGACACTGTAGGCAATGTTAAAAGGCAAACAGGCACAGAATATGAAGTCAGATAGAGCCAGGCTCAAGTACCAGGTAGTATTGACTGACTTCTTCATGCCAAACCCTGCAATCCAGATAACCACTGCATTTCCTCCAAGGCCCAGCAAACAGATGATCACATTGATCACCAGCAACACCAGGCAAAGAACTTGAGTGAAACATTTGGTGTGGACCGTCATGTGGGAAGAAACTCCATCGTAAGTTATATTACTGGAGTTATAATCAATGTAATTTTCATAATTATCATAGTCAAATTGAAAATCTGTTGAATCCATTGTAATTTACGTTGATTCCCTGAAAGCAGACAACAAAAATATCTTTAATTAGTTAAATTGTTCTTCCAGTATTAATATCAGTAATATCACAGTCACTGTTCCCATATTACCATTGATCAGCAATGTCATTTCAACCTAAAAGTTCAATGTAATTTAATGAAAATTCATTTTGTGAACTTTTAAAAAATAAATATAATTGTGTTAGATTAGCAACAAATCATTTGAGAGAAAATTATAACTAAATAAATAAAAGTAAAATATTAGTTTTTTTGAAAAGCTTGTCATTATGTATATCAAAATAGATTCAATATTACATAATATATGAATATTATAATAATTATAAGTACCTTTGTGGACAGAAACGTTCAAAGGTAAACACTTCAATGTGGTTTGGAGTAAATGTTTACAAGCAGTCTCTCACCTTAGCCAAGTAACAGTGTCTCCAGCATTACTTCACCAGTACGCACTTGACGTCTGACAACTGTGTCGCTTTTGCATTTATAAAGTCCTATCCTTCTCTTGAGCAACATTGTGCATGACTGCACATGCTGTACTTCCACAAAACACTTCCCAAACTGTTTTTGTTTTCCTCATCAACAAGATCCCCTACTTTCACTTCTTGATTTTGTTCCTCTAGTTTTGGAGAAACAGATTAAAAAAAAAAAAAAAACCCAAAGCTTTGGCCGTTTACAGTGATCTGACATAATTCAGTGATGAGATCAGCCTGGGTAAGAGAAGGTCACAGCCCGTAAAGACATAAATAATAATTTAATTTAAATAGCCTCATGCCTTCATTGTCATAATAGAAGTTTTCTTTTATCTCAATAAAATAATTAAAGTATCATTTAAAGTAATTTACATAGAAAAATTCCAGGTTTTTCACTTTTATTTTTCAAATCATTCTTGTTTTCTTTTGAGTATTGTTTAATAGGCAATTATTTTATAGGGTTTTCTTGAATTCAATATCACTTATAAAATGTAAAGCTTAACATTTTTTATAAAAACTTAACTATCCCCTTAAATTTCAATAAAAGCGAAATCCTCAGTGACATCATCCTCCAGGAAGTGGCATCATTTTGGTGGGAAAACAACCGCACATATTGGAATCAGTAAGTATGGATTTAATGAATTCTGTGATGATTTGTGTATTGGTTGATTGAGTTGTCTTATTAATTTCACCATGTACAACTATCAGAAAATTATAGGAACTGTATTACAAAAATCCAAGTTCAAAGATGGTTAAAATGGCCAAAGATAACTGTTGACACCATCATGAAAGATACCTTTCAATCTCTCCCTGAGGATTGGCTAACTTTATCTCTTTAATTACATCATGTTAGGCTTCAACCTGTTTGGCATCCTGTTCATTTACATGCCTACATGTTTCTGAGCTTAACCAGAGCATATTTATGACCATTCTTTGTAGAAATCCTTCCATAAATTATGGCAAAACCATACTATTTAATATTCATTGTTGTTTTTTATTTATTTTTTAAAATGTATTCAGTTCATGCAATCTCTTGCTCTGAATATGCAAAACAGGTCTTAGAAGCGATTTCTCTGACCACAAACTCGGATACATACCTTCAACTTATAAAAACTCAATTTGTAAATTTCACAAAATTACAGAATACTAAAATGTAAATTTTTTGACATACCTTAGTCATTAGACAATTTCCACAAGAGGCATGCTATTTGCATTTGAATTTGAAAAGCAACTGACTCACTTTAAAAATTCAACATGTAAAAAGTATGACTGACAAGTATCTTTGTTAAGTTTGTAATGTTTTTTTGTTTTTGTTTTGTTTTTGTATCATATCTGATATCTACAACCTGTAAAGGAGTTTGCAATCCTGCATTTTTAGAATGGTACAGAAAACGTACTCGGTTACTAACGTAACCTCGGTTCTCTCTAGAAGAGGGAACGAGTACTGCGTTTTATCAAAACGCTACGGGAAAAGTCTCTTTTCACGAAACACTGAAGCAAAAAATTATCCTTTAATTTTCATATATGTAAAACGCGTTGCGGCAGCAGCAGACAGCTATGGCGAGACGGCTTGCTCGCTCATTGGCTGCTCTGCGGCAACTGCTTAAGCCTATCGAGCGAGGCCTGGGATGACATCAGGCCAATGAGGGCGCTTCGCGCCCTCCTCACCACTTCCCGCCGAAACGGGCGTGGCTTACCTCTATAAAAGGAGCTCGAGAAGGCTGACTCACTTGATTTTGATCGCCGAAGCGAACCAGAGTGAACCGTACGCACGGCAGAGAACGCAGTACTCGTTCCCTCTTCTAGAGAGAACCGAGGTTACGTTAGTAACCGAGTACGTTCTCTTACGAGAGTCCTCTCGTACTGCGTTTTATCAAAACGCTACGGGAACCCCTTGCAAAACGCCGTGCGTGCTGGGATAAAAACACTGATCACCGGAAGCTTTTTCAGGCATACAGTGCATAATCACCAGATTGACTCACACAGAGTCAGGGAATAAGGGTGAGAGCCTTAAATCCCTAAATTTTAGCGTCGTAGAAAAACATGTCCACAGACGCAAGTATAATCATCACATAGACAGGGTAGGGAACCTGAACTAATGTGGAAAATGTAGGTCTTACACAGTTCTGCCCAAGAAGCGCATGAGTTTCAGCGGTCTGATTAGACGGCTGAACAGATTACACCGACAAAAGCTTAGCCTGCAAGGCGGGAACCTCTAGGTTATAAAACCTGATAAATGTAGACGGCGAGGCCCAACCTGCCGCCGTACATATATCCTGTAGGGAAATCCCGCTGGACCAAGCCCACGAAGAAGCAACGCTTCTCGTAGAGTGCGCTCTGACTCCCAAAGGGCATGGAATGCCCTTGGCAGTATAAGCCAGCGCTATGGCGTCAACTATCCATCTGGATAGACTTTGTTTCGAAACAGCCATTCCTTTGGAACGTCCGCTGAACGAGACAAAGAGCTGCTCTGTCTGTCTGAAGACAGCAGAGCGGGACATATAAGCTCTTAAAGCCCTAACAGGGCAAAGAAAACTCGAGTCCCCTTCCTCACTCGATGCCGGCAGGGCAGCCAGGGATATAACCTGAGCCCGAAAAGGCGTGTTGAGGGATTTCGGCACATAGCCATGCTTAGGTTTGAGTATGACTTTAGAGTCATTAGGACCAAACTCCAAGCACGCCGGGCTCACAGAGAGCGCGTGCAGGTCGCCTATGCGCTTCACTGAAGCGAGAGCCATCAAAAACACTGTTTTGAAAGACAAATGTTTGAGGCTAATAGACTGGATAGGCTCGAAAGGGGCACCTTTCATGGCCGCTAGGACCGTAGAAAGGTCCCACAAAGGAACTGAAGGAGGTCTGGGTGGATTCAGTCTCCTAGCTCCCCTGAGGAAGCGGATGACTAAATCATTCCTTCCCAGCGACTGACCCAGCGTTGAACCAAAGAACGCTGAAATAGCCGCCACATACACTTTGAGCGTGGAAGGGGATCTGCCCTTATCCAACAGCTCTTGTAGGAAGGAGAGAACCTCCGTTACCTCACATTCGAGGGGTGAAATGCTCCGAGCTGCACACCAGCCGGAGAAAACCGACCACTTCGAAGCATAAAGCCGCCGTGTCGACGGTGCTCTAGCCTGAGTGATGGTATTCACGACTCCCTCTGTGAGACCAACGGGTATCCGTTGAGCACCCACACATGAAGGGACCACAGTTCCGGGTGTGGGTGCCAAATCGAGCCCCCGGCCTGCGAGAGGAGATCTCTCCTCAACGACAGCGGCCATGGAGCGATATCTGCCAACTGCATCAGAACTGGGAACCATGTTTGGTTCTCCCAGAACGGAGCTACAAGCAGGACTGGGCATTTCGTTTCCCTGACCCGTTCCAGCACCTGTGGCAGGAGGGAGACGGGGGGAAAAGCGTATAACGGGCAGCGCGGCCACCTCCGGGACAGCGCGCTGTCGGTCTTTGAAAAGAACGCGGGGCAGTGCGCGTTTTCGCGGGACGCGAAAAGGTCCACCTCCGCTCTGCCGAATCTCTCCCACAACAGCCGGACTGTTTGTGGGTGTAGAGACCATTCGCCCGGGGGAACATTGTTCCTGGACAGTCTGTCTGGGCCCACATTCTGAAGCCCAGGTACATGCACTGCTCTCAGCGAGCGTAAGTTGTGCTGAGCCCATAGTAGGAGGCGTTTCGCCAGCCTGTACAGGGATATGGATTTCAGACCGCCCTGGCGATTTATGTAGGACACCACAGCCATGTTGTCCGAACGGACTATGACGTGTTCGTCCTTGATGCGGGGACAAAAACGTGTCATCGCGTTGTGCACTGCCAGCATTTCTAGGCAGTTTATGTGTAGGAGCTTTTCTCGTTCCGACCACAGGCCGAAGAACGGTCTGCCCTCGAGCAGAGCTCCCCATCCCGAGGTGGATGCGTCTGTCGACACCATCCTCACTCTCGAGGAAGTCCCCAGGCTTACACCTGATTGGTACCAGTCGTCCGCCGTCCAAGGCGCCAGGGCTGAAACACAGCTCTGATCGACCTTGAGGCGTAATCGACCGGTCGCCCACGCTCTGCGCGGTACCCGCGTTTTCAACCAGAACTGCAGCGGGCGCATGCGGAGCAAGCCCAGCCGGAGAACTGACGATGCTGAAGCCATGAGACCCAGCATCTTTTGAAACTTCCTGAGCGGGGTAACAGCGCCGCGGCGGAAAGACCTCGCCGCGCGCTGAATGATCAACACGCGCTGTGGTGACAGCCGCGCTGTCATAGACTGTGAGTCCAGAACGACGCCCAGAAACAAAATCGTTTGACTGGGGTTCAATGAACTCTTTGTCCAGTTGACTGTGATACCAAGATTCTCGAGGTGATCGAGTAAAATGGTTCTGTGCTCCACGAGCTGTGATCGTGATTGAGCTAGGATCAACCAGTCGTCCAAATAGTTCAGCACTCGCATGCCTCTGAGTCTGAGAGGAGCGAGCGCTGCGTCCATGCATTTCGTAAATGTACGGGGTGCTAGGGACAAGCCGAATGGCAGGACTGTATACTGGTATGTCTGACCCTCGAAGGCGAATCTCAAGTATCGCCTGTGGTGTGACGCTATTTGTATTTGAAAATACGCGTCCTTCAGATCTATTGACATGAACCAGTCTTCTCGGCGAACATGCGCGAGAATTTTGCTGGTTGTGAGCATTTTGAAACTGCGTTTCACCAATACTCTGTTCAACCGTCTTAGATCCAGTATGGGTCTGATACCGCCGTCCTTTTTGGGGACTAGAAAGTATCTGCTGTATAGCCCCCCTTCGCTTAGAGCTGGGGGAACGCGCTCTATCGCCCCTTTGCTTATCAGTTTTGATATTTCGGCTCGAAGTAGGTGAGCTACTTCCAACGAGACCGTAGTTTCGACGCGCGCTATGAAGCGGGGAGGGCGTCGACAAAACTGTAGCGAGAAGCCTCTCTTTATAATGCCTAGCACCCAGTCCGAAACCCCTGGGAGCGCTGCCCATGCTTCTGCATGGCTGGCTAGGGGCTGGATACGGAGCGCACTCTGATCGCCGTGCGACAGAGGTGCTTCGGGGGATACAAACATAGGCGTTATGCCTGTGGCATTTGAGGCGGGGCGCGCGCTTAATACAGCGGGCGAGACGCTCGTTCTCGACCTTACTACAGTGCTTAGCTGAGTGAGGGAGGACTGAGAAAGTCTCATAGGACCCATGTGAGCGAGTAGATGTGGGCTGGGAGCGGGCACATTTACTGCTTTGGGCGCGGCGTCTGCCTGAGCAGAGCGCGCGCTCACAGTTCTCGTTTTTACAGAGAGCCTGTGATGTGTTAGACATAGTGTTCGTGGGCACTGGGAAGTGGGCACTCTCACTATGCTGGAAGCGCAACCGACCTGAGTCGATTTTATGTGCGCGGGCCCTACGTGTAGGGCTGTGCTTATGTGTAGTGATGGGCACTGAGGAGTGGGCATCGAGACTACATTTATAGCACCATCGGCCGTGGCCGGGACACCAGAAAATACACTCTTTTCGAGATTTATCTGGGTAGCCGTGAGAACGGCTTTTGTGTGCAGGCAAGCGGGCGGCAGTGCAGGCTTGCTCTCTGCAGAAAACACTGGAACAGTCGCAAACCTTGGGACTGAAACAGCGGGGCGCTTGGGTGGGAGGCCGGCCGCAACGGGACTCACACACCTGCGCTTTCCCAGGCTTGCTAGGACTTCTTCGGCACTTCCGGTTTTACCACAACCCTCGATCGCGGCCCGCGCGAAGAGGGGCGCCGGGCGCTGGACCGAGAGCGGGGCCTCGAGCTGCGCTGTTGTGGCTGCTGCGAAGAGGCGGCCGAAGGCGGGGGCTGAGGCTGAGAGCTCCGCGGGGTCCGTTTGTCACGAACCGCTGCAGAACCGGAGCGCTTCGGTAGGAAGTGCTTGAAGGCTTGAGACGCTTTCTGGGCCTCGGTAAATCTCTCCACGAACTCGGAGAGAGAAGAACCAAAAAGGCCGGTGGAAGACAGCGGGGCATCGAGAAACGCAGTGCGCTCGGAATCGGCCATCTCCGTGAGCGTCAGCCATAAGTGCCTCTCAGCGACAGTGGCGGAAGCCATACACCGTCCCATGGCTTGTGCGGCGGCTTTAGTAGCTCGGAGCGTGAGATCTGAAGCGCTCCTTAAATCCGCGATGCAGATAGCGTCAGGTCCCATCTCGTCCAGCTTACGGAGGAGATCACCCTGGTAAATCTGCAGCGTAGCCATGGTGTGTAGCGATGACGCGGCCTGCCCAGCGGCGGAGAAGATTCGCGCGAGCAGCGTCGACGTCATGCGGCAGGCTCTGGAAGGCAACACCGGTTTAGTCCGCCGTCCAGCAGAGGGCGGGCAAAGGTGGGTCGCTATCGCCTGTTCCACCGGCGGAAGAGAGAGGTAGCCTCGGTCACTGGCATTATCCAGAGAGGAAAATGCGGGTGACACAGATGAGCGCGTCCGCGCAGAGTAGGGCGCGTTCCAAGCCTTCGCAACTTCTTCGTGTAACTCAGGAAGAAAAGGAGCGGGCTTAGATTCCGGAGAAGTGCGCTCACCAGGGAGGAAACTACCATCCAGCCGGGTTCGAGAGGGGGGCTCCGGTGCAGACCACTCGAGGCCGAGGCTCGCCGCGGCCAGTGCGAGTACCCGCATGAGCTCCGTCTCAATGTTGGCTCTCGTTGAGGGCTTGCGGGCAGGAGGCGCGAGATCCTCAAAGCTCGCCCAATCCTCGCTGCCTGAAGCTAGCAGAGAGCAGGAATCCTTCTCCCCCGACGCGGCCTCTGAACCGACTTCCTCTGATGAAGCGGCGGCAGACTGCGGGCGCTGAGCATCAGGAAGTGATTCGAGAGAGGCCGGTGAAGCTGGCGGGCGAACCGGCGAGCTTGGTCGGGCTGGAGCGGGTTCCGGGACCCGCTGCGAGCGGCGCTTTTTACGGCGCGGCATCGCGGCGGTGAATGCAGGCTTGGAAAAGGATGCCAGGCGAGTCCTCAGAGTCACCATCGGCAAAAGCTCGCAGTGAGGGCATCCGCCGTCAGCGAGCGCGAGCGCTGCATGGTCCTCACCCAGGCAGGAAACACAGATGACGTGCTTGTCTCCCTCGGTGAGTGGGGCTCGGCACGAGCCGCAGGAAGGCATCTTGAAAAAGACGCAGCTCTCTTAGGGGTGAGTGTTGCGAAGAACACACACACACACACACAGAAAAGCAATAATATGAAAAGGATATAGGCGTCGGAAAGCGCAGCAGGTACGGCTGTAGAAGGCGGCGTTGGCCAGCGGCTTCGAGGGCTCGTCCCGCTGATGTGCTTGCTTCAACGACGCTGCTTCCGTGATCCAGCGATGCGTGCGCTTCGCTGAAGAGATTAAAATCAAGTGAGTCAGCCTTCTCGAGCTCCTTTTATAGAGGTAAGCCACGCCCGTTTCGGCGGGAAGTGGTGAGGAGGGCGCGAAGCGCCCTCATTGGCCTGATGTCATCCCAGGCCTCGCTCGATAGGCTTAAGCAGTTGCCGCAGAGCAGCCAATGAGCGAGCAAGCCGTCTCGCCATAGCTGTCTGCTGCTGCCGCAACGCGTTTTACATATATGAAAATTAAAGGATAATTTTTTGCTTCAGTGTTTCGTGAAAAGAGACTTTTCCCGTAGCGTTTTGATAAAACGCAGTACGAGAGGACTCTCGTAAGAGAACAAGTGTTCATCGCATGATCAAATACAGATAGGGAAGTGTATCTTATTTATCTTTTATGCACTGGCTCATATGACAAAGAATAACTTACCTCACAAAGAAAGACTCAAAATGCCGTTTGCAATGCTTTAGATATGTACTTCTGCTGCTGGGTTGTTTTCTCATCTGGTAAGTGCAGACTGAGCTACTGGCCAAATATCTTAACACCTAGTTCCTCTGTAAGATGCAAAAAAATTCGGAGAACTGCATCCACACCAATGCCCTATTTGAAGTGGCTCTGTTCATCTGGTAGTGGCTGGTTTGAGGTTAAAAACAGTAATCTATTTCAGTGAACCATTTCAGTGAACAGGCCAACACGAGACAAACTCTGCCACCTTTAACATTGTGGGAGGATGCTGAAGTGGGGTATGTTTTGAAGCTCACATGCAGCACAATAAGTAAGGGATAATGTAGAGTGAGGCGGTTGTTATAGCGAATACAACCCCGACAGGCTGATCAGGACCCTGACGCGAAGCGGAGGGGTCTTGAATCAGCCTGAAGGGGTTGTATTCGCTATAGCAACCGCCTCGCTCTACATTATCCCGCTTATTACATGACTACCTACCAAATAAATCAATAATTTGACACAAAATATTGATTTAAAAAGGATTGTATTGCTTCCGCTAAAGAAAAAAGTCCGTTCTGTCTGTACGGTTAGAATACTGCATGTCCATGGCAACGCTCTGCTTTGCATGGCAACAAAGTGTTATACTTAGCAGCGGTCTGTTATCAAGAATTATTACATGGCTTGGCTGAATTCCAATATAGAATGCGGTCTGTTATTTCTTTATAACAGACCGCTGCGAAGTATAACAGACCGTTGCCATGAAAAACAGCGCGTTGCTATGGACGCGGAACTGACTATTTTCTTTAGCGGAAGCAATACAATCGTTTTTAAATCAATAAACTCCTTTTTGAATAAATAATTTGTGTCAAATTATTTATTTATTTTGTATGTAGCCATGTAATAAGCGGGATAATGTATAGTGAGCCGGTTGTTATAGTGAAAAACAACCCCTTCAGGCTGATTCAAGATCCTTCCGCTTCGCGTCGGGATCCCGTTCAGCCTGTCGGGGTTGTTATTCACTATAACAACCGGCTCACTATACATTATCCCTTACATAACAGATCGCATTCTACATTAGAATTCAACCAAGCCATGCAATAATTGAGGTCAAACAAGGTTGTTTATTAGTCACAGAAAAGTTCAGTCATGTCATTATACAAGTGGTTATAAAGATTAAAGAATACTTGTTTACATCAGGAATCCATTTGCATTGTGCATGATGATGGTTTGATTTACTTATTATAATTCACTGAAAATTGGGACTGTAAATCACTTTAAAACTTAACCGCAAAGCCTCAAATGAAGCTAATTCAAAGACATTACATTATTGTAGCAAACATGTAAATCATTTTATGTATATATATATAAATATATATATATATATATATATATATATATATATAAAACTCTTTATATTTTATATATATATATATAACTCTTTATATTTTATATATATATATATTATTTATATATATAAAGTGGCGTCAGAAGTCAGTATATTGTTTATTTCCATGTAATGTACAATAGGCATATGACTGGCCTAAAATTATGTTGGTCTGTCCTTATGCTTCATTCACACAGGATTGGTTATTACTTTCCGTCTTTACACATGAGTTTGGTCAGATATTTTTTGTTGTTGCAGCACATTTTAAGATGAAGTGTCAAGTCAAAAGCAGTTGGTAAAAACACATCTTGAAATCCTTGTGCACTGTTTCATTTCCCATGGTGATTATCCACAAATGTTTTAGCAAAATTATGCATTGCATTATATTTTGTTTTTAGGGTTAAATCATCTCTCAGGACCTGAAGTGTGACAATCACATTGACTCCATAATGAAAAAAAAAAAAAGGTTGAAAAGGCCCAGTAGAGGTTGTACTTCCCTTGCCAGCTCTTTGAAGTTCAACTTGCTCACAGGCGCTGCTGATGCAGTTCTACTCAGCCGTCCTCTAAACTTCATTAACTGTCTGGTTTACCTCAGATACAAAATCCGACATAAGAATACTACAGAGGACGGTTTGGACTGCTGAGAGGATTATTGGTGCTCCACTGCCCACCCTCCAAAAACTGTACATGCAGAGTGACGAAATAACTGTAAAAATAACTGTTTCCATGCCTTTTTAACGCTAAAGTAGTTAAGGGCTTGCGCTGACACAAGCTGTTAGAAAATCTGGCCCTTCGTTTTCTTTTTGTTTTGTTTTTACAATTAATCAAACTAAATAAATGCATTAAATCAAATGTTTTCATTAAACTCCAAAACACCTGATTAAAGGTTTCTAGTAATCCTAAAGACTATGATTAGTTGGTTCAGGTGTGTTTAATTATGGTGAACTAAACTCTGCATGACAGAGGCCCTCCAGGAACTAAGTTTGACACCCCTGCATTAAATTGACATCCCTAATGCAAAATAACGTAATTCCCGTTTATGCTTTAGATATGAGTAGATGCCCTGGCATCCACTGAGCTAGAGCAAGACAAGTAGCGACTGATCGTTTGGCCATCTTCTCCAATAGCATTCTCGATCTTTGATAAGATGGAGCTCCTGAACTTCTTCCTGAAGTCATTGCCCATGAAGTCGTACAAAACAGGGTTTAGGAAGCTGTTAGCGGCAGCAACAGTGGTGCCAATGTTCAGTCCGAGAGCGATGACTTCAGTGTTGAAGGTTTCGTTTTGTTCGATTAGCACAAATGTGTGGTACGGAAGCCAGCACAGGAAGAAGGTCAGAATGAGAGCCGTCATAATCTTAAACGGTTTGTTGGACTTTGCCATCTGGGTGGCTCTCAGTCTCAGGATGATGATAGTATAACAAACGATAATGAGGATGAACGGCATCACGAATCCAAAAACAAAGCGGCTTGTTGCAATGATTTTGTGGCTATACTGGCTGGACGTGTAGTTGTTCATGCATCGGTTTGTGCCTAGGTGATTCTGGACATCACGGAATACAATAGATGGGATACTTAAAGCTGCAGAGATGATCCATGCGAGTACAATTAACACAGATGCTTTTCCGATGGTGCAATGATTCTGTGCCCAAACAGGAAACATGACGGCGATGCAGCGATCCATGCTGATGATGACGAGGAGGAAGATGTTGCTGAACATGTTGAGGAACATGACAAAGGACGTGAACTTGCACATGAAGAGGCCAAAAATCCAGTCCGCGGTGACACTGTAGGCAATGTTAAAAGGCAAACAGGCACAGAATATGAAGTCAGATAGAGCCAGGCTCATAATACCAGGTAGTATTGACTGACTTCTTCATGCCAAATCCTGCAAATCCACCACTGCATTTCCTCCAAGGCCCAGCAAACAGATGATCACATTGATCACCAGCAACACCAGGCAAAGAACTTGAGTGAAACATTTGGTGTGGACTGTCATAGAAACTCCATCGTAAGTTATATTACTGGAGTTATAATCAATGTAATTTTCATAATCAATATCATAGTTAAATTGAAAATATGTTGAATCCATTGTAATTTACGTTGATTCCCTGAAAGCAGACAACAAAAAGATCTTTAATTAGTTAAATTGTTCTTCCAGTATTAATATCAGTAATATCACAGTCACTGTTCCCATATTACCATTGATCAGCAATGTCATTTCAACCTAAAAGTTCAGTGTAATTTAATGAAAATTAATTTTGTGAACTTTAAAAAAATAAATAAGTTAGATTAGCAACAAATAATTTGAGAGAAAATTATAACTAAATAAATAAAGTAAAATATTAGTTTTTTTAAACGCTTGAGCGCTTTTCCTCATCAACAAGATCCCCTACTTTTGTCAGCCCTCCGAACGATCCTGAACCCATGCAGGTAGGTCGAGCTCGGCTTTCCCGGGAGGAGAGGGAACGCCGTTGAACGAGGGGTCTGTGTTTGTACTGCGGTGAGGCCGGTCACTTCCTTGCTACCTGCCCTTTAAAAGACCAAGCCTGGCAGTAGGACGGAGGCTTGGGGTACAAAAACGTAGGGAGGGAGTGCGCGTGGATCCTGACAAGGTTAAGGCTGTGGTTGATTGGCCTATTCCAGATTCCCGTAAGGCCCTACAGAGGTTTCTGGGATTCGCCAGTTTTTACCGACATTTTATTCGTAATTTCAGCCAACTAGCCGCTCCTCTGACCGCCTTGACCTCCCCCAGAACGGCGTTCAGGTGTTCAGGTACCAACCTCAAGAGCCTCTTCGTTTCAGCTCCCATTCTCATAGCCCCTGATTCCTCATGTCAGTTTGTGGTGGAGGTCAACGCGTCAGAGGTGGGGGTAGGCGCAGTTCTTTCCCAGTGGTCTCCCGCGGACAACAAGATGCACCCTTGCGCGTTTTTTTCTCATCACTTATCTTCCGCCGAATGTAACTACGAAATTGGTAATAGAGAGTTGTTGGTGGTCAAGTTAGCATTGGAGGAATGGGGCCACTGGTTAGAAGGTACGGGGGAACCTTTTATCGTCTGGACCGATCATAAGAACCTTGAGTACATCAGATCCGCCAAACGACTAAACTCCAGGCAGGCTCAGTGGGCACTTTTTTTCGGTCGTTTTGATTTTTCGCTCTCATACTGGCCGGGCTCCAAGAACATCAAGCCCGACGCTTTGTCTCACATTTTTGATCGCTCCGAACGCCCATCTACTCCCGAGTGCATTCTACCTGAGAGACTAACTCTCTACACTCACATGGGAGATTGAGTCGAAGGTCCGCACGGCCTTTGAAGGGGTAACGCCTCCGCCCGATTGCCCACCGGGTTGGTTATTTGTGCCGGAGGAGGTCCGGTCCAACGTTATCAGGTGGGGTCATGGTTCCAATGGGGCTTGTCATCCAGGAGTCAGTCATACCAAATTTTTAAACAAAGAACCAAGATTCTGGTGGCCCGCTATGGCTTGTGACCTTCGGGATTTTGTTTTGGCTTGTTCAGTTTGTGCTTGCGGTAAGACTTCTAATCGGCCCCCAGATGGGTTGCTTCAAACATTGTCTGTCCCTTCGAGACCCTGGTCCCATATCGCGCTAGATTTTGTCACGGGTCTCCCACCTTCTCGGGGCAACACAGTCATTCTTACTGTGGTGGACCGGTTCTCGAAGGCGGCACATTTTATTCCCTTACCCAAATTACCTTCAGCTAAGGAGACAGCGGTTACTGTCGTTGATCGCGTCTTTCGCATTCATGGCCTCCCGACTGACGTGGTTTCCGACAGAGGGCCCCAATTTATATCCAAATTTTGGAGAGAGTTTTGTCGGTTACTGGGTTAGTTTGTCTTCTGGATTTCACCCCCAGACTAACGGTCAAGCTGAGCGAGCCAACCAAGATTTGGAAAGAGTTTTACGATGTTTGGTATCTCAGAATCCTTCCTCCTTGAGTCAGCTTATCTCTTGGGTTGAGTACGCTCATAACTTGTTACCAGTATCGTCCACGGGCCTCTCTCCGTTTCAGTGTAGTCTAGGTTACCAGCCACCTATTTTTCCTAGTCTGGAATCCGAAGTCGCGGTCCCCTCTGCTCACGCTTTCGTCCAGAGGTGTTGTCACACATGGAGAAGAGCCCGGGAGACTCTCCACCAAGTGGGGGCGCGCACCAAGGCTCAGGCTGATCGCCACTGGCTGAAGCCTCCCATATACGTCGTTGGTCAAAACGTGTGGCTTTCTTCCAAGAACATTCCTCTTTGCTCCGTTAGTAATAAACTGGCTCCCAAATTCATTGGCCTGTTCCCTGTCACTAAGATCATTAGCCCAGTGGCAGTCCGCCTCAAACTCCCTCCTGCGTACAGGACAGTTCATTCCATTTTCCATGTGTCTAAAATAAAGCCCGTGTTTCATTCCCACATTAATCTGTCCGCCCCGGTTCCCCCACCGCCACGGCTCGTAGATGGAGAACCAACATATTCGGTTCGTCGTATTCTGGACTCGAGATGGAGGGAACGCGGATTTCAGTACTTGGTGGACTGGGAGGGTTACGGTCCAGAGGAGAGAAGTTGGGTTCCTGCTAGGGACATTCTGGATCACTCCCTTATTGATGATTACAATCTACGGGTAAGTTCTCCTGGGAGCGCCAGGAGGTGCTCCTAGGAGGGGGGGTACTGTCACGGTTCATGGATTCATTGACTCGCCCTCGCTATGTGTGTGCGTGTTGTGTGAGTGGGCGCGGCTCATCAGCACGGCTTATTATCACGGCTGATGAGCTGATCAGCGCCAGCTGTTTTGAATGAGGATGTCCTATACAGTATATTGTTTGTTACCTCACCCTGTCTTTGTCAGATGGTTGTTGAGGCTCACCAAGGACAATAAACAACGGCAGCATCGTAAACAAATTTAGTCAAAGTTGTCAATAGCCTATAAATGAACATTCAAATTCATAACAGTGGGTGAAAACAATCGTTCACACAAATTGTCGCCCTATTGTGAATTTGCTTGATCATTTACAATAGAGATTGATCGCTGCTAGAAACATACATGTTGTATTCACCAAAGTTAACGCTGACTGCATAGATCTAGCTAATTACATCCTTGTGTTGGTTTGGCGAACATGAACGTCAGTTTAGAAAGAAAAATGGATTTACCTGTTCTGCAAAAACACAGCAACTGAATGTCGGATTGAAAGCCCTTCTGCTGGCGGAGTTCTCGCCACCTTTCTAAAGTTTTTCCGATGTACATTCGGGACTTCGCGCGTTCCTTATCCTTGTCCCTCTTCTTTGCAATTTGTTCATCGGAACGTCGTCTCTTTGGTCGTGTGTCAGCCATAATTCAAACTTCCCTCTTCATGCTTCTGTTCTCTCTCCTCCACACACCCCCTTCATGTGCACGCGCACTAACCCCCCAAACCCCACCCTCCAATACTTCTTGTCGGTGATTGGCTGGAACTCTGTTTATTATGTTTTGTGGTGCGGATGAGCCCAGTTTGTTTTTGTTGCCGTTTGTGGAGCCTGTGGTGTCTAGAGAGACCGCGTTTTTTTACAGTGTGTTCAGGGGCAGGCAGCTAGCGGATAGTGAGGAGATGTTTGCTGTATGTGCCAAAAAATGTTTTGGCCTAAAAAACGCATTGCATCACTTACAGCACCTTTAATAGCCTTTATTTGACATACCTTAGCAGCCAAAAGCACCATTAGTCAGTCCATTCTATGCAGATTCAACATCATACAGACATGCATTCCAAGTATGAAATTACTTTGTTTGGGAATTTACAGTTAAAGACCCAAGAACCAGATATGATGAATGAAGACCTGACAGAATTATAATAAATTGAAGAAAAAGTTTACTGAAGGATTGTTTCCAGTTTCATCAGCAGAAGCCAGCTTCAAGACTTACATGGAGTTCCTAAACCCATCACCAAGGTCTAAGCTACGTCAGTACTTCATGTTGAATGATTCTGATTGGCTAAGAAATAGATCAACATAGTAAATTTCCTCACATGGGCTGATATGCAGGAGCATATCCATATTGATTATCAGGCTGACACCCGGACCCTGGTTTTAGGCCTTACAAGTCACAGAACTGCGTTTCTAGACGCCAGCTTGTCTGGAAAAACAAGTCAGTAAATCTCCACTGTGCCAGTTGCCCACTTCCAATACTGCTTTTCTGAAATAAAGAATACTAACAAAGGATCCAGCCTCGTCAAGGTTGAAATTGGCCGAGCTCTGCTCTAAACAGGAAACTTCCCCAAAACATCCTGATAACATGTTCTTTCTCTCAGTGAGAGGCACAGACAAGTCATTCAAATCATTTAATATGTAGAAGGAAAATATTGATTATTGATTAATACTTTGATGATAAATCACTCAAAATGATGTATATACAGTACATATATACATTAAAGTGGTAGTGGATTCCAGAATCGGACCATTCAACTTCACTGTGAAGTTCATCACAGTTACAGGAATTGTTATCTTTTTGATTACCACAAAAACAGCCTTGAAAGAACTGAGGCCAGTGGCGTGATTGATGATGAGCACCACCTGCACGTTTCACCGGTCTCGTATGATAGTGAAGGACAAGAGAGAGGACCAGGCCTGGACATTATGTTGTTTTGTTTGTGTATACGGCATTCATCCGTGTAGCTGCCACTTTTACTTTCCTTTTTATGTTTATTTAATAAAGTTTGTGAAATGCTCACTGGTTCCTGCCTCCTTCTTGCCACAGATAACTTCGTTACACAGACCAGTCAGCATCTATTTGTGCCTGGCATTTGCAGAGTTTAGTTCCAACCCTGCTCCAGCACACTGTAGTTTTCAAATAATATGAAAGGACTTGGTTAGCTTGATCGATCGCATGCATTTAACTATTGCAGCGAAACTCTGCAGGGCTGTGCCCCTCCAGGAACTGAGTTTTGCACCCCTGGTCTATGTTCTGTGGAATCTTTCATAACTTTTGAGACTTCTTTGGGCGCTCTAAAGTCTGGTTACACTCACAATGTGGAAGAATTGATAAGACTATTAGATAAGGTATACTGAAGACAATTTATGCCACACATAAACTCTTACAAACCAAAAAAAATCAACACGTGCAACGTTGACATGACACTTTTAACCCCAGAACACAAAAAGCTCAAAATTAACCAGTTTTCTCTTTTCTCTAATAAAATGAATTTATGCTAAGATAGTTTTCTGTTAAAATCTAACAGAAGTAGCCTAGAAATCTAGACGCACCCTAGCGGCAGCAAAATGTATTTTGCAGCCAGGGCAGTCTAGCTACTCTCCATTGACTTTCGAGCTGCAAAAACCTAAATTGGGTCAGGCCAATCACATCGTGTATAGAGTAAGCGGGGCGGGCTTAACATAATGACAACAGAGTCGCGACGGTTCCCTTCTACTTGAAAACAAAGAATGGCGGCTACTGCTGGAGAATAGTCTTTCGAATCGGCTTTGGCCGCGACTCTGGAGGACTTGGAGTTAAGTTTATCTTTGAGAAAAGAGCAAAGAACGGCACTAAAGTCATTCTTAAAAATAAGAAAGATGTGTTCGTAGTTTTGCCGGCCAGATATGGCAAAAGTTGAATCTATCAACTAGCTCCGCTGTTGGGAAAACGCTCTAGTTGGTTGAAGCGTTGTCCTATTGCGTGCCGAGGGAATTTGAAAGACAGCCGTTTATCCCACCCCTCGGATTGAGCCGTGTCTATGGTGAGTTGCCAGACCTAACATCTTGATGTAGGTCTGGCTTGCCAGGCTATAACAGAAGAGTAATTTGAGTAATTTAAGAGTAATTTGTTGAATCAGACTACACAGGTCATGTTGCATGTTTGTTTTGGGGTTAAGTAAGTAAGGAATGCCAAAAAGCGCTGCCGGAAACACTGCTGTTCCTGTCTGCTTCATGTAAGGAATATGTAAATACATATGAGGTGTTTTTGTTTATGGTTGGCGCTAAACTCAGCAGGAAAGTGGATCTTTCCAGAGTTTCCCATCCCTGATCTGATGGATTTCTCTTCACACGTGAGTGACCACATGCTGAATATATATGCAGCTTACTCACCTATGTTCCTCTACAGCTTTCTGCATTCCTCCGCCACCTCGACTCCTCACTCTTGGCTGGTTTCCCAGCCAGAGGGACTAGGGAAGTACTCTGGGTTCGGACCAAAACACAGAGCTCTGTGTCCTCTCATCGGACAGTACGTCAAATACGCATACTTTTTACGCTGTCCGATTACTTAGTGTAAACTTGTGAAATACAATTTTATTTTATATACCATTCCAAAAGCAGAGAAATTGTGTTTTAATTCTTTCTGTAAACCTGCCAAATGCAACCCCACTTAAAAATTCAGAAGCAGGAAGAAACCTTGGGTGGAACTAAAATCCCATCCTCCTCAGGCTGTACTGTAAATAAACTTGACATGAAACGAAAATAGCAACCGCCACTTTTTCCCTATTGTGACGTATTTCTGAGCATGTCAAACAAGAAATAAATGAGGATAGTTGTATTGATGTTTCATTTAACCCTAAAACAGGCAAGAGTGAAAAATTATCAGCAAAAAAAAAGAATTTCATGTCACTTGAAGTCATCTGGAACAAATCCAAATAAATTTTTGATATATTTAATATAGTTTGGATTTCATGAGTTGTATCTCCCAGGATACGTTACCCTATTAGCATGTTTTAACATGTTGTTAACGAGAATTAGCATGTTGCTAGCATGATTTAGCATGTTAGCATTTTATCATTTCTAGAAATGTTGAAACACACTAACAACATGCAAAATAATGCTAGAACAAATTAGCATGTTGCTATCATGAATTAACATGTTGCTAGCGTTATATAACATTTTGCTAGCATGAATTAGCATTTTGTTACATGACTTAACGTCACTAACATGTTCTAGCATGAATTAGCATGTTTAACCCTAAAACAGGCAACGTGACTCACAAGTCACATAGTTTTTATTGTCTTTTTTGGGGCCTAAGAACGATTTTTTTCATCAAATCCTTTTATCATTTATCACAGCCTGGTCTGTCTTGAGTATGCTGGTCACATGATTTGCTTCAAGTTTTTTGTGATAAATTAGTCAGCCTGACCTAAATCCAACATGGCTACCGGTGGTGCAGGACATTCAGATTTTGAGGAAAGTAAATATATATTAAACTTACTTTTCTTCTGGAAAAATAATAATAATACTGCTAACATTAATTGTGAACATTGTCTTAAAGTGCTGAAGAAGAAAATTAATTAATATGTTGTTCATGTTGTTATTTAGCACGTTTTGAAATATATGTGACTCCTGAGTCACGTTGCCTGTTTAGGGTATAAAAAAGGGATTAACTCTAATTTTGACTATCTGTGTATTTTGAGTTTTTTAATTCACTATATTACAATTAAATCCTAATCTAATCATGACAAACTATATATCGTTGGAAAGGTCTAAGACTCCTAAATAGATATTCTAGCTCTGTTTTTTGTTTCCAATTATGTAGGAACAGTAATAGATGGATTTATGACAAGAGTGCGCCTAAAAAAATCTACATCATTACAGGAGTTCTGGCATTTGTCACAAAAAGTCGATGCACACACTTTTAATAATTGAAACTTTGGTTTTCATGCTAAAAGTTCATAATAAAACATATAATCTAGTATTTGTCAATAAAAAATGATAAATTAATGTTATCCTCTAAAAAGCATAACATATATATACTGTATATATATATATTATCCTCTAAAATATAATATTATCTTTTTATCACCTTTTTTATTACATCACTTTTTTTGTAGTTATCATAAATTAGGTATCATTTGAAAGCTTACAAACTCAGAATTCATCCTGTGAAAACCGCTTTGAAATTGGACGTTGCGTTACCATAGAAACGGTACTCTAAATTATTTTCTCTGGCTCCACCCCTTTTGGGCGTAATCATGTTTCATAATTTATGATCAAAACCTTTTCTAATCTTGACAAAATATTGTCAGAAAGGTCTGAGTCTCAAGGTTTGATATTTTGTGACAGAAGTGATATTTGGACAGAAATTTATTAATTTGTTACGGCAGAATACATACAATTAAATTCAATGGAATGTATGGTGGCCGGTGGCTATTTCTGGTATTACGCCTAAACAGAATCTCATGGGAACTTCAAGTTTTGTGATATCAACTTCAAATTTGGAACAAAACATGGTTAGATATATGGCTTTGATTTTATATTAATTTTAGAGTACATTTTTTTTGTAAAATAGATATTTTATATAAAAGAATATTAAGTACAGTATATTTGATTTACTGTAAATTTTAACTTCCATAACTTTTTCATACGTTCATTTTTTAAGTGCTTTCACTTCAGCAATAATCTGCTGAGTGTTTTCTTTAAAACAAGACCAAACTTCGGTCTACACCCAAAAGAATTCTTGAATTACAACCATTTAAGTTTGAATAGTGCATTTTAATGTCCATTCTCAAAAAGGGGGTGACAGTTAAGGGGTTAAAGTACCATTTTTATGGTATCGCAGGGTCCGATTTCAAAACAGTTTTCACAGGCTGAATCTTGAGTTTGGAAGCTTTCGAATGATATATAATTTGTCAACATTAGATCAGGAGAAGTATAGGATATAATTGTTTTAAACATGCAATGGCAGTTACAGTTATAGATTTGGTCCTTTTTTATACCCTAAACAGGCAACGTGACCTGGGAGTCACAACTCATAAAATCCAAAATATATCAAATATTTCAAAAATTCTTTTGGATATGTTTTACTTAAGTCCAGATTATATAAAAAATTACATGAAATTATTTTTTGCTTATCATTTTCTACTCTTGCCTGTTTAAGGGTTAACATGTTTTGACACATGCTAACATGATATAGCATGTTGCTAGCATGTTTTAACATTTTGTTAGCATTAATTAACATGTCGCTAGCATGATTTTATATGTTTTGACACATTGATAACATGAATTAACATGTTGCTAGCATGGATTAACAGATTTTTAGCACATTGCTAACACTTTTTAGCATGTTGCTAGCATGTTTAACATGTTATTAGTATAAATTAGCATATTGCTAGCATTATGTAGCATGTTGCTATCATTATGTAGCATGTTGCTAGCATGAATTAGCATGTTGCTAACATGTTCTAAGCTAGTTTCTAGGCTTTGCCAGTGATAGATATGTAATGGATGAAGCTAAAATACTCTATTAGAGTTATTGTATTAAAGTTTTGACCCCCTCGATGTAAGTCTATGGGCTTTTTATCTTTAATCTGCATTTTTAGAAAAACCATAAGTCGGATCAGTTTGAAGAGACATAGCACACCGAATTAATATATTGTATATATTTATATAAATATATTTAAAATTATACCCTTTGATGCGTACGATTACACCCATCACATACAGCACTATTGTGGCTGCGGTGGAAAGCATGATGCGTCACTATGGAAATGATTTTGTCTAGCCAACATAAATATCCTGGCTCTTCCAAGCTTATAATTGGAGTGAATGGTATCAGATTTTGTAGCCCAAAAAGAGCATCCATCCATCATAAAAGTAATCAATATGGCTCCAAGCAAAATATCCATATTTATAACTTTATAAACTATATTCACTGGCTTCCAGCAACGGCCGTACGCAGGGTCTAGTTCCGGCAGAAGAGTGACCTCTGCTGCCTGTATTTGTAAAATGATAAATATGGATATTTTTACAAAACACATTGCTTTGCTTCAGAAGGCCTTTATTAACCCCCTTGAACCGAATGAATTACTTTTATGATGGATGGATGCACTTTTTTGGGCTTCAAAATCTATGGTAAAATTCACTCCAATTATAAAGCTTGGAAGAACCAGGATTTTTTTTTTATTTTTTTTTTTTATAAAACTCTGATTGTGTTTGGCTGATCAGAGAAAGTCAGAGTAGATTCTGGAATCATTTTCATTTTTGGGTGAACTAACCCTTTAAAATACAAATTCAGCTTTGTATTCTACACTTTGCACAAACCACTAGCTAATAATAGCAGCAGCCTTGACAGGAAATTTTGTGCTCACCACAGAACACATGCATGGTGAAGGTGAAATGCATTTTTTGCAATTACTTTACTCATGCAATTATTCAGCATATGCAATTGTATTTAATGCCAGCTGTAATGTAAATGTTACATATAGACTTGTAATAAATATATATTTTAAAGAATCTAGCACTCTGAAGTGCTCTGATGATTGACAGATGAATTGTCACCATCTATTGAATGCTTTGAAAGATTTTTCCATGCATGTTTAGAGCTACTGAATGGTGGCAGTTGCTCTGTCTGCATCTTGCATCATGGACCTCATTCATGTAATGCTTGCAGAATGAAATCCTCTGTAAATGATGTTTTATAAACAAAGTTCGGGAGGAGCACGTTCAAATAAGCAATCCAATCTACTCGTCATCAAACAATTATGTCTACCCTAATCAGCATGACAAGAAGTATATATATATCCACACTGTCAACTCACCTAATATTCCTTGACAGTTTTTCAGCATCCCTCCACCACCCCGACTCCTCACTCTTGGCTTAATCTTTACAGCCAGGAATACGGGGGGAGTACTCTGGGTTCGGGCCGAATACCGAGCTCGGAGCCCTCTCCTCGGACAGCACGCCAAATACGCATTTATTCTATCTAACTTATTTGTAAGTGTGAACTAGTGAAATAATATTTAAATCTACTCTTCCATAAAATCAGTCTGCATATGTTTCATAAATAAGGCCCAATGCACACAGACATATTCTCATTATTACTTTGGATCACCGTATATTCTCTCTTTCTAATTTGAAAAAACAAACAAACAAACAAACAAACAAACAAACAAACATTTAATAATATGTTCATTTGTATTATATTCATTACACCATAAAACAGGTTTATACATGGTTACATTTATACTGTATTTATAAGATACATTAAAGTATTATGACAACACAGCAACAATATTATAATACAGCACCAATATAAAAAAACTCCAAAGAAAATCACTGGCAAAAAGGTTGCTATATAAACTTGATTCATATACAATGAAATATATATTGGGTTAATAGCAGTTCTTATTGCATGAATGAGACCAATAAGAGAATGGTTATGTAAGTGTATACATATAGAGAATCTTGGTTTTGACATTCCAGAGTTTAATTTTCTAATGGCACCATATCCCTCTCATCAATAGGATCACCATTGTGATCTGGGTCATGCCCCATCCACTTCATTTTAAAACTGCGTTCCAGTAACAAATAGATGAGTGGGCTGGAAAAGAGGTGGGTTGCGGCCAGTACGGTAGCAGCTGGAAGCACATTTTTACCCAGGCTGCCACTTACGGTGGCCTGAAGCATAGTTAAGATGATTTGAGGGCCCCAGCACACAAAGTAGGCAATCTTTATAGCACAGATTATTTGTGCCTGTTTCCTGCAAGATTTACATTTTTTGTGAGATGATGTCACACAGCAGCCGAGAAACATTACCAAAGCTGGCACCACTAACCCAAGGAGAAATCGCATGACAACGACAGTCTTCAGCCTTGCAGTGCCGTCTTGAGTTGTTCTGGATTTGTCCAAGTCATAGTCATCAATGCACCGATTATCTCGGACCTCTCTGGAAAACAGCGAAGGACATGCCAAGACTGCTGCAATAGTCCAGGAGAATGAAATCAGAATGATGTTACAATTCTTCATCTTTTTTATGCATATGTTCTTTAAAAGAGTAGATTTAATGCTCCAGAGACTCAGCATGGTTGCCGTGAAGAACATACTGCCGTAGATGATATAGGATGACAGCTTGCAGCTTGCATTTCCGTAATTCCATTCAAATTCATTGTAAGCATAGAGGAGCTGAAACACCACAGATGTACAGGAGACTAAATGTGTTACAGCCAACGCCATAATCCAAATAGCAACCCCCTGAAAACTCTTGTATTTCGGGCAGCTGATGACAATGATGGTGAAGTTGAGGGTGACACCAAGGAAGAGAACAATACAATATGAAATTAAGTAGGTCATCCTGATCTCATGTTGATGCTGCTTACTGCTTGTATTTTCTATGCTTTGAAATTCAAAGTCTATCTTGGCCGAGTTACTTTGAAGTTCACGAATTATTTCATCATAATCTATATTGGTTGAGTTACTGTGATCTGTAGACATCTTGTAAATCCTGAAACAAAATGAAATGGATTATTTCACTGTGTGAATATGCTGAAGGGACGGGTTTCTGTTCGTTTTTTATTGTGTTCTTAAAAGAATAGTGCAGACAAAAAGGCTTTACAGAGGTGGTGACTATGAACTGACAGAAGTTTTATTTTTGAGTGAACTTTCCCTTTAAGGAGGAGTAAAACATGTTTATCTGTCCAAATGACACACCAATGAAAGCATGGAATGCTCTTCTGTTCATACTATCTTAAAGGATAAAATATCATCTTATATTATAGAAATATCTTATGGCAATCCTTACACTTTGATCAGTGATGAACACATTTAAATGCCTTATATTGTAATCAGGGAAAAGACATTACATACTTCTTAGTAAGTGAACAGAAAAACTGTAAAACCGTAGTAATTCAAATATCACACACTCATATTTTCTGAAAAATATTCTTACCTTTGGCAGCAACAGTGCAGAATGAAGAAAATCAGAAGAGGTTGTCCATCTGAGTGAACTCTGAAAACGAGAGTAAAAACAGTGCACTGAATATTTGAGTTTCTTTTTGACTGCTGCAGCACAGGCTTGTTTTCGTCAGCTGCAATTTGAGCTGCAGGACTTCTCTGGTTTTTGGACAAAGTCCAGAAATCCAAACAAGTCAGTTCATGTTGGATTAATGTTTTTACACAACCGCATGTGGAAAAAGAAGTTTTATTTTTCTAAATGTAACCATATTTAAAATGTCATGCCATTTATGCTAAAAGTTGACATCTGAGTTTGTGGTTTAAAAGAGAGACTTTACACATTACAACTTCCCACATGTTGTTTACAGCAACAGCACCACCAGATTACGTTGAAAAAAATCTTTTGTTAAACATTTCTAGTAGCTTCACTTTGTTACATTTTCAAGAGCACTTTACCAGAGGCTGAAGTCTTAAAAGTCCAGCTCAGAGATAATGAATTAAAAGCAACCTACCTTTATGTCTTGCTCTGTCCCCTTCCAGTTCATGTGAGCACTGAGCTGACTGTATTGCCTGGGGGACGAATAGATGTCTAGTTACAAAAACTAGTTTAGGTTTCGTGCCAACTGCATAAGAATGAAGGATGTACAAACATTACAGTTGAAAGTTAACTAGTGTGCAGTTAATGATTAAGTGTTTTTTTTGTACAAATTACTTCTTCACCTTGGGAACTATTCTATGCGTGGGAAATGGCTTTATTGGTTTCATAAATAGTTAACTCTTTCTTTTTCTTTTAAAAAAGGTTGCCAGCCACCATCAGCATTTTTGTTCATTTTCACAAAATGGCCCACAGAATTTTTTGTTGTATGAATATCAGAGCATGCAATATAGGCCCATAAAAAACAGAACAGAGCCTTTTCAATTAAACAAAACCTGTTTTATTCAAGCTTCATGCCTTTTTATCAACACTTGAATGTGTGTAAGGTTCATAAAAAAGGCATTTTTTTAAACAAACATTGCGTTTTAAAAAAAGATAAAAAGACTACAACGTGCATTAGCAATGCTTTTATCACTTGTTTCTGTTTCTGTACTCTTTGAGAAGTTACGTAATAGCGCCTCCTAGATATAACAGTGAAATCATGCAAAGCCGTAAAATCAATGGCAGGGAACGAGATAAAATAAGACTAAAATTTTAACAAAAAATAAGCATCATGATAATATTCACAAACTAACATCTTAATGCGGTATACCCTGAACAGTCTTGATGTATAGTGTAATGATTTGATAGAGGTATTGCAAAACTTTGCTCCTAATAAAGCCTACACTGAAGAGGGTGCAGTAAACCTCTATTTAAAAGACTTTTCAGTTTCTTCAATTCTTGAAAACATTTCTCAGTATTATCTTCAAGGCAACATGTTGTATTACTCACCGTTTGAGTCATGCTGAGTCTTGAACAGTAAACTCTGTCTCAAGTGTCAGGAGAAAAGTTTGATGATAAGTGTAATAGGCCCTTTTGTCAGCAGGAATGAAATGGTTCACTTCACCTTAACAAATACCTTTATCATAGACATAAAATATTCTTAAAATGTGGAAAATCATTTATTCTTCAGAGTACAAATAAAATGCCATTTGTGTGCAACTTTTAATAGAATCATTATGGAATGAATAATATTTAGGCCTACATATCGATAGATATACAGTTGATAGAACAAAATAAGGACACAGTACCATCCCTTTTGTAACTTTGTCATTTTGATTATCGTGGGTATGCACTGGCTTTGCTATTTCCTTTGTTTTCCTTAGGGATGCTGTCCTATTTAATTGCGTGTGGGAATTCTGACCAGTTTGTAGGAATGTTTCCACGAGAGCCAATTTCCTTCTTTATATAGTTCATTGGCTTGGTTAAATAATATTACATTTTCACTCTTTATTATAGGAGAACTCCAGTCAATTTTAACATTGAGCTCATTTTTTTGTAAATTTGAAGTGGTGTCAGTACAGAGAACAACGACAAAAATCGGTGTTGCCTACACCGTGTTATCCTCTTTTTAAAATTTGCACCCTGTTGGCTTCAATGGGGCAAGTTTTAAACCTGCTTTTAGCCTCTTAAAGGGCACCTATTATGCCCCTTTTTAGAAGATGTAATATTGGTCTTGGGTGTCCACAGAATGCATTTGTGAAGTTTCAGCACAAAATACGCCACAGTTAATTTATTATAACCATTTGAAAATGTCATTTTTGGGGCCTGTTTTAAAAAGAGCTGTTTTGGCGTCTACCACTTTAAATGTAAATGAGCTGCATATCCCCGCCCTGCTGCTGGACCCAGATGATGAAGAGAGTCCGGCACAGAATAAACACGAAAGAGAATGGACTAGAAGTCTCGGAATGGTTATTTGATACATTTCTGTACTTACAAAGTTTTAATCGCGTCCCTTTTGCCATTATGGATGTGCAACACACACACACACACACACACGAACTGTGATAACGTTCGCGCAATTTTTTTAAACTACACACACACACACACACACACACACACACACACACACACACACACACACACACACACACACTACTGTGAAGTACCAACAAATTTTTTTATTTATTTCTTAAGGGGAGGGAGATAGACGTTTATATAGCCTACTGTCTATGGAGATAGAGCAGACCTTAATTTATTTACATTTGTAAATGCTGCAAAAAAATGCCTACATGACATAAAACTGTCTGACGTTGTTTGTTGAGACATCCTATGACGAGTTGACGACGACAATAAATAGCTTTAGACGCATTTGTTGTTGAACTTGCTGACATCGATTGAAATGACTATTTGCTCAAAAATCATAAAATACACTTACTTTTTCTGGAGGTGACGTTGGATCGCGAACTGTAGGCAACGATCCACACTCTAGGATTAACTTTGACCCTCGTTCACTAAACAGTCAGTCAGAAAATGAATCTCGTATTTAGGAAGTTTAAGTGGTGCCTTTTCTTCATAAATAAAATCCATCCTCTGCGTTTTCAGTGGCTCTGATGTCAGTGAAAACTAGTATGTCCATTCTTACATCCCACAACACACTTCTTAGGAGACATTACCGGCTGTCGCTGAGGATGCAGATCACCGAGGGCGGGGTCTATGCCAAAACCAGATGTCAATCAAATCACGTCGGTGGGGCTTAGCTCATTTCTACGTCACAATGAGGAAAATCTAGAACAGGGTGTTCTGAGACAGTGCTTATGATTTATTGAGATAGTAAAAAAACTACTGGGTGGATTTTTATCATTCTAGGATGGTTTTGCTCACACACTGCCAACACACATTTATGTTCAAACACCATGTAAAAGTGAATTTTGCATAATAGGTGCCCTTTAACATCCTTGATGTGTCATTACAAGTGCCCAGCCATGTGAGTGAACACGGTGAATCTGACTGCAGTAGATGTGAAAGATATGAATAAAAAGTGATGTTTATTCAGCCAGAGCACATACCAGTATTTACATCCTGTTTTTCGGGTTGAAGTCCACAGTAGTCGATTGTCGAGTTCATGCGCATAGGTTTAGTACGTACGATCATGCGCCCGAACTTGACAATCGACTACTGTGGACTTAAACCGAAAACAGGAAGATAATACAGGTATGTGCGCTGGCTGAAATAACATCATTTTTATTCATATCTTGCACATCTACTGCAGTCAGATTCACCGAGTGTTGACTCTGAAGGAATCACTCACATGACTGGGCACTTGTAATGACACATCAAGGATGTTAAGAGGCTAAAAGCAGGTTTAAAACTTGCCCCATTTAAGTCACTTTTTGCTTGTCAATCATTATGCATCAATGTCAGACTGAATAAATGCTTCAGGGCAAATTAACTAAAGGCATAGTGTAATCACATGAAGAAGATTAAATTTCAATAATAAATCAAAACACTTACACTAAATGCAATCAGGCAGAAAAACAGAAACCGTCTCAGGTTACGACTGTAACCCTAGTTCCCTTAGTAGGGAACGAGACGATGCGTCGAAGACACCAGTTTGCAGAGTGGACGCGAACGCAGAGCCCCCTGACAATGTGTGTAAGAGACCACCGATGTGTTGTCTGTACGGACAAGCACATGATGGCCCCTCAGATCTGGGAGGAAATGTTTCAACGCATTGAAGACTGCCATCATGTCCAGGCAGTTTATGTGCCAATAAAGATGATGACTCCTCCACAGACCCTGAGCTGAGCGGCCTTCCATTACCGCTCCCCAGCTGGTGAGGGACGCATCTGTCGAGATCGCAACTCGATGGCAAAGAGCTCCCAACACCGGACCTTGGGATAGGAACCAGTGTTTCCTCCATATAACCAAGGCGTGGAGACACAAGCCGCGTGATCTTGATTGTACGAAGTGGGTTTCCCCTTGGAGAGAATCCTCTGGTTCTGAGCCACCACTGCAAGGGTCTCATGTACAGTAGGCCAAAGGGTATCACATTGGACGCTGCTGCCATGACCAACAGTTTCTCGAACTGTTTCACATTGCGTGCCTGGCCTAGCTTCAACTCTTTTGTGGCTGAGAGGATAGCAGCTACACAAACGGACAATAGTGTGTCTCGCATCGTGACTTAATCCCATACCACACCAAGGAAAGTGGTTCTCTGTAGTGGAGAAAGCACACTTTTCTTGGCATTGAGTCTTAACCACAATTTCTTCATGTGAGCGAGGACGACATCTCGATGCCGAACCGGTAACTGCTCTGATTCCACCAGAATCAGCCAGTCGTCGATGTAGTTCAGAATGCGTATGCCCTGCAGCCTGAGCGGGGCCAGAGCTGCATCTACGCACTTCGTGAACGTTCAGGTTGATAGAGCTAGTCCGTATGGAAGCACCCGATATTGGTATTCTTTGCCCCAAAAGAAAACCTCAGGAACTTCCTGTGTTGAGGGAGGATGGAGACATGAAGCGTCTTTTTAATCTACTGTGACAAACCAGTCCTCGGATCTGATTTGGATCACAATCTGTTTGATTGTGAGCATCTTGAACTTGAGTTTCATGACTGAGTTTCATCCTTTTTTGGAACAATAAAGTAGCGGCTGTAAAACCCCGATTCTCTGTCGGACGGGTACACCTGCTCTATAGCCCCCTTCACTAATAGAGACTCTATTTCTTGCTCCATTACCTGAGCCTGCTCGGGATGAACTAACGTGAGTAACACCCCATTGTAGCGAAGAGGAGGAGAACCAAACTGGATTCAGTAACCATTCTCTATTATCTGCAGGACCCATGGAGATATATTCGCCAGATTCTTCCACTCTGTCAGAAAATCTACCAAGAGTACCAGTCTCTCGAGACTGGCCTCTGGTGTTATTAACCTCTGCTACCTGAGGTTAACAGCCACCTCGGTGACCTGAAGCATCTTGGCAGGAAACAACAGAGCTAACTGTTTTTGAACCCCCCTCAGAGGGCACGAGACTGACGCAACGTCGATTTGACGCTAAGCCAAAAAATCACTGGAGACCGAGGGTGGCGGGGTTGGCAGAACGGTCCACTGCAGACCTCGAAGTGGAACGGGCACCATATACTGAGGTGAACACCGCTCCTCCCTGGCTGGGGCTGTCCTCAGTGGTCTACGAACGTGGCGTCAGGACCTCTTTTGAGCCGAAGCCTTCTTCGCCAAAAGAACTGTCCTCAGATTCGGCTTTGACTTGGAAGACTTCGGCTGAGAGTGCCGGCTCTGCCCCCATGATTTATTAGGAGGAGCACGAGATGCGACACTCTCTTTCTGTTGTGCACGATATGAGGAGCTTGGCTGGGGATGCTCACGGCCAGCATACCCAGGGGGCTGGACTCGGCGAGGGAGAATTTTTTTAAAGGGGTGGTAAAACACCTTTTTTCGAAGGCTTGATTGTGTTTGTGGGGTGCACTGTAACATGTGTTCATGCTTCGTTTTTTAAAATTCGCATTATTTTTCACATATTTAACCATTATTCTACACTGCTCTGTCCCTCCTTGTAAAAACGGTCGGATGATTTCCTGGTTCTAAGAAGCCCCGCCCTCAAAAATACGTAATGGGCTCAGATTGGTTAGCTGGCCCAGTGTGTTGTGATTCGCTAACCGCCAAGTTCACGTTGTTTCGGAAACGCCCCTTACCCTCACCGGTAGTTTGTGCTTCAGTAAACAACGGCGTTAATATTCCCATACCAGTTTGAGCCCGAATCAGACCCAGAGAATGTTAGTGGAGAGGATCGAGCAGAACCTGTTCAAGAACGGCTGTTAAAGGACGTTTCAGAAAGGTATGTTTTTTTTTTTTTAAGACTGCAGATCTATTGTGATCGCTATATGAAGCTGTTACTTTTGTATATTTAAAACGATTGTAGCTAAATATCTGTCGCAGAACTATTAACCCAATACGAACACTAAACATCGGCTTTACAACAGTAGCCAAATCAAACACAAACCATGTTTAGCATGCCTGTAGATAAACAATACATAAAAGCTATTAATCAAAGAATAATTTACAGTGATCACATAAACGACAACAACCACGAACATTCCAAGTTCGCTGCGCTGGTGATATTAAACAGAAGTTTGTATGTGTTTGTCGGATAAGTATGAATTAACGTTAGCATTTAACAAACTGGTTTGTGGAGACAAACAGCGTTGTCCTTCGTTTACTTCCTCACTACAATGTACAATTAACAATACGAACTATTACAGGAAAACTCATCAACGAAAAAATCATACTTACATGTTGTGGCTCGTAAACAGCTTCTGTTTTTAAAGTTGGAACTGCTCGATCTTTCAGGACAAGCCGTTGTGTGAATCCTGCATTGTAACTCGTAGATTGAGGAAGCTTTCCTCCAGAAAATGTGCAGCACAGAGAGCGACATTTGGATTATAATTATGAGGGACCGAGTTAAAAATAAATTGTAACCGTCCTTAGGAAGACTGAACAAAGTGGACCTGCAATCTGGGTGAAAATAACAGCGTTTCGACGGCTTAGCGGCAAAGACTCTCTACTACCACAACAACTCTTCTCCAAAGCAACATAAAATGGCCTCGCCCCCTCTATGTATTGTGTTCCCAGAGGAGGGGTTTATGTAAATGTTGGGCTTAGTGATGTCAGCAAGCCCACAGGAATGTCGTGTAGTCCTTCTCAGCCGTTTCTGTAGTTCTTAGAAATTGATTTCTTTAAAAGCAAATATCTCCCTTTGCTTTAAACTTTGAACGTTGTAACTTTGCAGATGTTGTTTATGCTCAAACAGCAACATCACACACTAACTAAAGTTAGAAAAGTGAAATCGTGTTTTACCACCCCTTTAAAAGTTTTTTCGTTTCTTGAAATCTTTCAACGACTGCATTCACAGAGTCACCAAAGAGACCAGAAGGCCAGATAGGGGCATAAAAATGACTGATCTCTCTGCTAGGTTTAGCCATAGATGTCTCTCAGTAGCTACGAGGGCTGTCATAGACCGCCCAATAGCACGAGCGGTCTCCTTCGTAGCCCTGAGAGCAAGATCAATGGCCCGACGAAGCTCTCGAATCGTCGGGACTCACTCCCTCAGTCCTATCTGAGGGATCCCCCAACAGATCTGCCTGATAGGCTTGAAGCACTGCCATGGTATGCAGAAAGGCTCCAGCTTGACCTGCCGCCGTATAAGCTTTGCCCACTAAATTAGAAGTTGTTTTTAGAGGTTTAGTGGGTAACACAGGAGCATTCAAGGACGATGCTGACCCTGGGGATAGATAGCTGGCTAGCGTCTGTTCCGCCAGGGGCATCGATCCATAACCATATTCCTTCAGTCCTCTTATATCAGAATATGTGTGCACTTGAGGACTGAAGAGACGTGACGAATATGGTTTATTCTACGATCTACACAGCTCACTATGTAGATCGGGAAAAAATGGTAGGGCCCGTGATGGAGATGATAAACTAGAAGTTAAAAAGCGCTCGTCTAGCTTACTTTTAGTACGAGAACCTTTTCTCTCTGCTGGCCAATCAATTTTTTATTTATCTACAGCTCGTGTTATCACCTCCACAAGCTCCTCATGTGCGTGGGAAAGAGATGGCGAATCCTCTTCCCTACTTATGTTTGTGTCACTGTCAACAATACTCAATACATCTAACTCCTCAGAGCTAGAGCACTGAAGCATTGGGCTCTCTCCCGGGTCGGAAGAAGCCGCAGGGTGGGCTTCCGACACCGGGAAGAGAGCACTGAATCCCTCGGGTAAGGGAGGAGATATGGAAGAGCCTGTCTCCAACCCTGCCGAGAGATCCATTTGCGGACCCCAGGAATGCATTCTCCAAGCTGCCTCGGCAACCGCGGGTCCTGCACCCCGAGGTTTGCGAACCTGACCACTCTGATCAAACATGGACAGGCGCGAGCGGAGCATGCGGAGCATGCGGAGCGGGAGACGCTCACAATTCTGACAGTCAGCCCCCTCGAAGGCTGACATAGCATGCTCCACTCCCAAACAAACTATACAAAGACTGTGTGTATCCCTACCCGTAAGGAAACGAGGGCAGGGAGGAACACATTTCTTGAATAGTTGTTTCGCCATACTTATATATAAGGAATGTGACAGACAAACAATAAATATAACAGACAGTTTGAAACAGAGCGCTTTGCTGAGGCACCGGATGTGCTTTTATCCTTTTATCCTGGTCATGACGTCACCCGCCTGTGACGCTCATTCTTTCCATTGGACTAGTTGACATACGCGCTTCAGACGTAATCACATGGAGGCGTTCCCAAAACGTCATCGATGCATCGCGAGTTCCCTCGAAAGGGAACCATACTTGTCGTTTACACAACATCGATCTCAACTAAAAACTTTAAACCTCTTATGTGTTTTGGCCACACATTTACAAGACAATGGCGTTTTGGTGGCCTGAAAACACAAGCTTTTGAAAACGTGTTTCAAAGTGCAAGTTTTTGAAAACAATACCATAATCGTCTCCATGTAAACAGCAAAATGCGAATTTGTGAAAATAGTGACGTCATGTACATTCGTATTACGTGTTCAAACTAAAGGCGCATAATGTTTCTTTACAAAGTGACATCATCAACTACTGGCCTGGCATGAATAATACAGCATTTTTAATCGTTTAAGGATCCGTGTGAAAGTGGATCGTTCTGACAACGTTGTCGTGTCGCTGGCGTTTTAAGTGCATTGTTGTCGTGTAAACGTACCCTTAATGTTAACAAGAACTGACAAGAGACTGAACTAAACAGGAGGTATATATAACAGTACACAGGTGTAAATGAGTTAGTTAACAATGGGTGGGTTGGTTACTATGGTAACAGCGGATATCCTCAACTTTCGGTTCCAAAAACAGAGGTAACTTTCAGAGTATAAGTAGCCATAGCAACTAACTCGCTAAAACATAACTTGCTCCGAAGCAAGTTCTGTTCCAGAGTTAGTTTACTTTAGAGCCTCTGAATCAGAAGTGTTCAGCACATGCATGACCTATTGATGAGGCTCCAGTTTATTCTAATAAAATGAGCGTTATATATATATATATATATATATATATATATATATATATATATATATATATATATATATATATATATATATATATAATTCTCATCTCGCACATCGTTGATATGCATTCTGACGTTTTTTTTTTTTTTTGCAAAAGGATGTTTTCTATGCTATAATGTATTTCTATAATAAAAAACAAGCAATGTGGAAGCAAAATAATTAAACATTAAACTTTACAGCCATGTTATCTTTGTAAACACAGATTGTTATTTAGTTTAATCAATCTTTCTTTTTTTTATTATAATTAGCATCACACACACAATATAGTTCTACCAGAAAGACTCGGGAGAATTATTTCAACAAATCGTACATTTATTGACAGCTCAGCAAGCTGATAATATACAAAGTCATTTGGCGTAGGCCCCGTCCGTAGTGCATAATCCGAGGGTATCGGATCTGCAATTCCTGCCTGAAGATGAAGGCAGGGGCGCAGCCGACCCCCCGGGGCGTTATGGACAGGACCATCCTGGTGGTGGTGGGGAGGATGGGGGTAATCGTCGCTTCAGTATCTGCGAACTCAAACATGTGTAAGTACCGCTTTTATACAGTGAGCATAATAATATGATTGGATAGAAGTGAAGGCAATAGGTGACGTAGTAATTGAGTCTTCCCGGCAGAACTTATGCTAAAGCTTTCATTTCTTATTCACAGTGATTAAAAAACGAAAAGAATGAAAAAAATGATGGCGATATGCACTATGTAAAGTAAAGATGAAAAACCGCACTCTCAGGTTCTATTTTCATACATTTATTATTACCATGTCCTCACAGACGCGTTTCGGCCTAAGCCATCATCGGTGTGTACTATGAAACACCGAAAAGATTGTTTTTTAAAAAGAAACACATCGCAGGTGAACCTCATTCCGCAAATCATCACCTTCAGGTGCATCAAGTTACCAACATTGTGGAAACACCAGGAATAACACAACATCCCATATGTAATGTCCATGTGACCCTTATGAACAATTTATACAAAAAAAAAAAATAATAATATTATTTTCAAATTACATGATTTCATAAAAAACAATTCAGAGACAGTTCTTCATTTAAACCATTAAGGTATACTGTTTAAAGTGTAAAAACAAATTAATTTCAGAATACATGATAAATACAAAAAAAAAAAAAAAAAAAAAAAAAAAAAATAAATAAATAAATAAATAAATAATAATAATAATAATTTCGAATTACATGATTTCATAAACAATTCAAAGGCAATTCTTCATTTAGACCATTAGGGTATATTTGAACTGTATAAAGAAATTAATTTCAGAATAGGTCTACATGGTAAATACATTTTTACATGATTTCAATGACAAATTACATGATTTCATAAAAAACAATTCAAAGGCAATTCTTCATTTAAACCATTAGGGTATACTGTTTGAAGTGTATAAATCCAAAATGCCTCTCGCTGAAGAAGGTAACGCTCCCTATTTCCACCCCGTTGAAAAGGTTTAACTAACTCAATGCCTTGAAATTTCAAAGTACAGATATCATGTCCAAACTCATTAAAATGTCTCGCCACGGGTGACTTAATATCGTGATTGCGTATGTTACTTTTTTTACGATATGCACTATGTAAACAGTCATTAAAGCTGGAGACCGTAGTTTTTCTTCTTTGTCGTCATCTCTGTTCGAAATCTGTAATTGCAGTTATTAGTAAATTGCGATGATTAAATCTAATGATCGCTTATATCACATCAGACCATGCAAATTATACTTTGTTCTCAAATTGTTAATCTTAACAACATTAGCATTGCGTGACAACATTTAATGCCCTTCCGATATTCATCCTTGTTTTCGCATGGGCCCGGTTGCAGTTTCTTTTTTTCTGTAGCCAGTCCGAAGTCCGAAGTCTTTTGCATTTTACAACTGGTGAATCTCCAGTTGTCAACGGTGATATCGTTTGAACCTTTCTGGACCCGCCATCAAATTGATAAGTTTATATCAAGTGCTGTAAGAAAAGGCTATAAATCTCCACTTCCAACATCCTCACACGCAACATAGCCTACTAGCCGAGACACCTTCTTTATGTGTACAGCGGAAATCCACCAGTATCACTGGAATTGAAAACAAGCTATTACAAGCTTACCTTTTGAATCGAGCTAATTATTTTTAACCCAAAAAAGTTACAGACTGCAGCTTTAAACAAAAGAAGAAGAAAGAAGCAGTATAGCATGCTTTTTCTTAGCGTCCATTTTCATGGTGACTCGTTGACTCCTCACTCTGTTGTGAATGTCTTGTGTGTTAACTGTGAACATACTCTGGATTGGCTGATTTTACTCCCGGACATGTTTTTGGAACTAGCATACCCCGAGTAAGCAAGGTTTGGGTTTATCAACCAAGAGTTCAGTGTATGTTTGACTGTAAGATAACCTAGCTTTCTGGAATACCTCACTGGGCTGGGCTTGCTTGTTTGTTTTTTAATAACAAAAACACAGCAATAAAAAAATTAAACACAAATATGATATCTAAAAGTAATTTTGCTTATTCGTATGGTTGAATTGGATCATCTAAGGACAGCAACAAAGACATTGGTTAATAAAATATTATTTAGCATATTTGCATAATAGTCTGAGTTTGCATTCCACTGTTTTTCTATTTTTTTATTTTTTATTTTTTCTATTTTTTTACATTAGTCCAGATCTACAATAAGCATCATGTTCACACAGCACTCTACACTTACTCCCAATTTCTCTCAACATGAGGACACGAGAGCTGTCAATAAATAAGAAAACAAACGCAAATAAAAACTTGCGTTACTTATTTGAAAAAGTAACTCAAAAATGTTGTTGTACATTTAAAAGTTACTTGTAATGTGATATCCCCACATCAACACTGATCAAAACACTAGTTGCTGAGATACATCCGTTGTGACAACTTCCCCATGTGACTCCCCTTTATACACTTCCTTAAACATTTTGTAAAACCTTTGGTATACTAGTTTTGGTTTTAAAGTGTATTTTCTAGACAAAACAGACTATAACCCAACACTCCCTGCAAAGATACAGATAAATCTTTGTTTGATGCATCTGAATACACTGAAGTAGGTCTTTGTTATTGTGTGTGGCCTCAGATGAATGACAACATTCCAACTCCAGCCGCTCCTGCTTCAACCCTTTCATTGAGCACAGATTGAGAATTAAAACTCTACTGTGGGTGGATGGTGATGCCCCCCTTAGTCTATTATATGTGCAAAGAAGGGAAAAACAAACACATTCCAGGTCACAACTGGCAAAAAAGAATAAAAAATAAAATAAAAAAAGCAATTTATGATTTAACCATTGTCACCATTATGTTCTGTTCTTAGACTTTTAGTTGTTTTCATTCCTCACTTGTGTTTCCCTGCCACTAATCTGTTACCATGATAATAATAATAATAACAAATTGAATTTGTATAGCGCTTTTCACGAACTCAAAGTCGCTTTACAGGGCAGGTAGATAATAATAACAATGCAAAACAAAACAAAACAAAACAAGAATCAAACACAAATGAAAATGGAGGGGGCGAAGGGCTGGATCTTGAAGAGATGGGTCTTGAGGCGGGACTGGAAGATGGTGAGGGACTCAGAGGTGCAGATCTTGGAGGAGGGAGTTCCAGAGCCTGGGAGCTGCCCTGGAGAAGGCTCTGTCCCCAAAACTGTGGAGGTTGGATTTGTGGATGCAGAGGAGACCGGCTGAGGTGGATCTGAGGGACCGTGAGGGCTGGTATGGGGAGAGGAGGTCAGTGAGGTATGATGGGGCCAGACGGTGAAGGGCTTTGTAGGTGAGGACCAGGATTTTGTGATCCGGTGGGAGATAGGAAGCCAGTGGAGTTGTTTTAGGACTGGAGTGATGTGGAGCCAGGATTTGGAGCACGTGATGAGTCGGGCAGCTGCGTTCTGGACCAGTTGGAGTCAAATGGACACGGATCACTTCCTCACAGCTGCCTGTCGTTTGTGTTAATCATCACTGTGTATTTAAGTTCCTGCCTGTATTCTGTTCATGGTCCGGTATTGATTGTTCATGTCTCACCTGTTTGCCTGAGTTTATATTATTAAAGAAAGTGTTTGAACTACTTTCATCTCCGTCTTCCTTGCTACGAGCCGTGACAACCATTTTGTTTTGCTTCAGACACCATTGAGTCATCCACTGGTGTCATCTGGATTACAGTTGTGTTCGCTTTGTGTAAAAGAGAAGGATAAGTTTTCTGAAAATCTTTGTTTGTGTTCAACTGAAGAAAGAAAGTCATTCATCTGGGACAGCATGCGGATGAGGGCAAGGAATGATGCTTCAACTTTAAGAGTTACGGTTTACATTCCTGTTCTGAATACTGAAAAATGGTGTCAGGTGCTAAGTTCCTGTCTAAAGATATGCCTGTGCCAAAACTCACAATCATAATATACCTCACAACACTGGTTTTTCAGCACCTGTTTGAGACTAAACTACTATAACTATTAGGTCTGGTCAATCACAGCAGATAAGTATTGAACTTTCTCTTTTACGTTCACAATTGATGATGCTGATGTTCCCTTCCCAGTCTGGGAAATAGCTTTCTTATAATAAATTAACTACATATTTTTATTCAAAATTAAGCTTCTGTGAAAATGTGTAAACTATGTCCCTTTCGCGATGCACGCTATATTATTGTGATTATGTAATTAACACAGGAAATGTTAGCAGCAGTCATTTGATTGTCCTACTCTGGTGTAAAAATGTTAATAATTTTAACAATGAAAAACGTAAAATGCTACAGCGGTGATTTTAAGTCCATGTCAGCCTATCATTCCGTCGAGTTAAAGACCCACTGAAGTGCCTTGAAACGTGCAGCATTATTCAGTGTATTGAAGAAATTTCCACTGATTCAGGAAAACAAGGCAGGACATGTCGATCAGCTCCTCCCCTTTTTTTAAATAGCCAATAGCATTTTGTTTATATTAAAGCTCGGCCAGAGCTGCTGAACTGGTAAAGCTGCAGTTTCCTCCTAATCTCTATCCGTTTATCCTCATCACCTTCATATCGCATATAAAATATAGCATTCTGTGCAGAATTTTTGTGTTATGCATTAGTGTCTCTGGACTGGAGCAGACTGTGTGCGCGCTGCGGCAGTTCACATGAGACTAACGTAAAACAAGACTTCATTTGCCCCAATTGAAATCATAATTTACACTGTCTGAATCATTCCCTGTCCCCTATAGTGCACTATGAGCCATTCACCATATAGGGGAGACCGGGGACAGTTGCAACATGGGGATGGTTGCAACATGTCATTTTTCTCCAGTCAGAAACAAGCTAGAGTGATGACACTCATACTGAACATGCACAGTTAGACCCTCCCCCCACCAAGAAGACAGTAGACATTTAATGAACAAAACTTGTTTTGGAGGTATGAAAGTATTTTTTTTTTCATGAGATATATTTTTTGTCATACTGTCCTGACATTTTGTATGAATTAATCAACTTACTTAGTTTGAATTATTGTTTTGTTGACTTCTAAGTGACATGGTTAGCATGTGTCAAAGGCAGAGTGTCTAGCAGGCATATGATGTTCTGTAATGGCTGATAGGGTTGGGGACGGTTGCAACAAGTTATAAATTGCATGTTTAATAAAAGTTTGTTACATTGCAAATTGCTCAATTCTTCCTGTCTGACACTGAAATATGGAGAGATTGAATAGCATCTGTAACACCTGCACACTGAATCTATGTAGGCCCAGAGGTTAAATTGGGCAGGAGCGCACCGGAGCGCAGCTCCGCCTCGTCAGGTCCACAACACACCCTGACAGAGCTCAGCTCCGTCTCCTTCAGCACCAAATATTGTTTTTCCACTTGAATTATTTTTCATCTCCTGGAAAAAAATACATGGCATGTATGAGACTGCATAATTAGCAAGACTACACAGAGACTGTTATGATGCAGGAATGAAGCGGAGAGAGAATCCATACGCAAGCACTAAATTTAATAAAACAACAAGGAAAACCAGGGCAAACAATGGAAAACAAAACTCAGGACAGAAACATGACAACAGCTACAGCAAACAACGACCGACACCCAACAACTGAAGCACAGAGGTTTAAATACACAGGCAAACAAGCTAAACAAGATAACAAGGGGGTGTGGTTAATCATAAACACCTGGGAGACTAATAAACAAGAAAAACTACAAAGGACTACAAAACATGGCACAAAACAGGAAATAACAAAAGTCCACACAAGACAAGGGGAACACAAGACAGGAATCATGACATAGCCCCCCACTTAATGAGCGGATTCCAGACGCTCCTCAGCAAAAGTCCAGGAGGGTGGTGAAGCGGAGGCGGACCCGGGGGCGGGATGGAGGGCCAGGCCCGTGGAGCGGAAGAGGGCCCGGATACTGCAGCAGGACAGGAGGCCAAGGCGGAGCAGGCAGTGCAGGCGTCCGAGGCGGAGACGACCCTTCATGTGGCCAGGGAGGAGACGACCCTTCGGGCGGCCAGGGCGGAGACGACCCTTCGGGCGGCCAGGGCGGAGACGACCCTTCGGGCGGCCAGGGCGGAGACGACCCTTCGGGCGGCCAGGGCGGAGACGACCCTTCGGGCGGCCACGGCGGAGACGACCCTTCGGGCGGCCACGGCGGAGACGACCCTTCGGGCGGCCACGGCGGAGAAGACCCTTCGGGCGGCCACGGCGGAGAAGACCCTTCGGGCGGCCACGGCGGAGAAGACCCTTCGGGCGGCCACGGCGGAGAAGACCCTTCGGGCGGCCACGGCGGAGAAGACCCTTCGGGCGGCCACGGCGGAGAAGACCCCTCGGGCGGCCACGGCGGAGAAGACCCCTCGGGCGGCCACGGCGGAGAAGACCCCTCGGGCGGCCACGGCGGAGAAGACCCCTCGGGCGGCCAAGGCGGAGACGACCCCTCGGGCGGCCACGGCACAAGAACAGACACCGGCTCAGGAACTGGAACAGACACCACCGGCTCAGGAACTGGAACAGACACCACCGGCTCAGGAACTGGAACAGACACCACCGGCTCAGGAACTGGAACAGACACCACCGGCTCAGGAACTGGAACAGACACCACCGGCTCAGGAACTGGAACAGACACCACCGGCTCAGGAACTGGAACAGACACCACCGGCTCAGGAACTGGAACAGACACCACCGGCTCAGGAACTGGAACAGACACCACCGGCTCAGGAACTGGAACAGACACCACCGGCTCAGGAACTGGAACAGACACCACCGGCTCAGGAACTGGAACAGACACCACCGGCTCAGGAACTGGAACAGACACCACCGGCTCAGGAACTGGAACAGACACCACCGGCTCAGGAACAGGAACAGACACCATCGGCTCAGGAACAGACACCACCGGCTCAGGAACAGACACCACCGGCTCAGGAACAGACACCACCGGCTCAGGAACAGACACCACCGGCTCAGCGGCGGCCATCTTGTCAGGGGACATAGGCTCGGCGGCGGCCATCTTGTCAGGGGACACAGGCTCGGCGGCGACCATCTTGCTAGGGGACACAGGCTCGGAGACGGCCATCTTGTCAGGGGACACAGGCTCGGCGGCGGCCATCTTGTCAGGGGACACAGGCTCGGCGGCGGCCATCTTGTCAGGGGACACAGGCTCGGCGGCGGCCATCTTGTCAGGGGACACAGGCTCGGCGGCGGCCATCTTGTCAGGGGACACAGGCTCGGCGGGACTGACTTGAAGCTCAGGCTCGGCAGGACTGACGTGAAGCTCAGGCTCCGGCTCGGCAGGACTGACGTGAAGCTCTGGCTTGGCAGGACTGACGTGAAGCTCTGGCTCTGGCTCAGCATGACTGACGTGAAGCTCTGGCTCATCAGGCCCAATAAGAGGAGGAAGATCGCTGAAGTCATCAACCTTGAACATAGGCTTGGCGGGCACAACGCTGTCAGTCACAGGCGCGGCGGGCACGACGCATACTGCCTTGGCCTCGGCAGCTCTGGCGTGAAGTGCGGGCTCGGCTGGACTGGCGTAAAATGCAGGCTCGGCTGGACTGATGATGGGGAGTTTTGGGACCACCGGACTCAGGACCACCGGACTCAGGACCACCGGACTCGGGACCACCGGACTCGGGACCACCGGAAACCAGCATGGCTCTGTGCTGGACGGAACCAGTGGCGAATAGGGCCCTGGGCTGGACATCCCCAACCCAGGGTCGAAGAGGGGCCAGAGTGGAGAGTGCTGTCGGGACTCCTCTCGACCACCTCCTCTACTGCGGCCTCCACGGATCCCACGAAATATGACCAACCGGGTCCCCTCATAAGATTGTCCTCTCTCTGGTGGCTGGGGAAGAGACACTGGCAAAAATGCTGCTGGATTCATCATTTGGTCGGTCGTTCTGTTATGATGCAGGAATGAAGCGGAGAGAGAATCCATACGCAAGCACTAAATTTAATAAAACAACAAGGAAAACCAGGGCAAACAATGGAAAACAAAACTCAGGACAGAAACATGACAACAGCTACAGCAAACAACGACCGACACCCAACAACTGAAGCACAGAGGTTTAAATACACAGGCAAACAAGCTAAACAAGATAACAAGGGGGTGTGGTTAATCATAAACACCTGGGAGACTAATAAACAAGAAAAACTACAAAGGACTACAAAACATGGCACAAAACAGGAAATAACAAAAGTCCACACAAGACAAGGGGAACACAAGACAGGAATCATGACAGAGACAACCAGGCTGCATGGAATTATCAGACATCATAATGCATTAATCTCTGCGTTCTCTGGTTCAGCACCCCGCCCACAGCCATCAAAGGAAAACTGTCACAATACGCTGATTTCACGCAGCCCTTATTTTGAAATCGAAAGCGAGGCTCCGGTGGGAAGAAAACCTGAAGTGTCGCCTTTAATCACAGGAGAGTCGTGAATGCGATGGTGTATTGTTGTGTTTAATGATGTTGTGTCAATTCTAAAACTGTACATACATTTCTTTTATACTTTAGACTATATACAGTGAAATTAATTTATAAATAAAATATTTTTTATATATAATTCAGAAAGTAAAAAAAGAAGCAGGAATGAACTATATACATATCCTATATTGGATATTAACATCCAATAGTGTAAATCGCGGCAGCAGCTTCAGGTTGGTAGTCCAAAGGCATTGTTGTTTATCTTTACTTCTGGGGTTTTTCCCACCGGAGCCTCACTTTCGATTTCAAAATGGCGGCTGCGTGAAATCAGCGTAAGCGTAACAGCGGCATTACCATGGAAACCCGCAAACAGCTAGAGCGATCGAGCAGCTACCACTGAAGTCCTCTGTTTACAGTCTTGAATTATTTTATTTTTTGCCGTTTTCAAAAGTTTTTTTTTTGTCCGAATCAAATGTTTTATGGTTACGATTCATCTCGTAGCTGGCTGCCTTGGTTCCAGACTTAAAACTCTTTATATCAGCAGTTTAATGAAACGTCAACAGAGATATTGAACGGGGGAAATCACTTTGGAAACAGAGCCGTTAAAAAATGGATGTCACTGTTGATATCTGGGTCAAATGAAAGCTCATTTATAAAAATGCTCATAATAATAATAATAATAATAATAATAATTTGTTACATTTGTATAGCGCTTTTCTAGGTACTCAAAGTGCTTTTTCATGGAAGGGGGAATCTCTTCAACCACCACCAATGTGCAGCATCCACCTGGATGATGTGACAGCAGGCATATTGTGCCAGAACGCCCACCACACATCAGCTTACTGGTAGAGAGGAGACAGTGATAAAGCCAATCAGTATACAGTATGGGGATGATTAGGAGGCCATGATGGACAGAGGCCAAGAGGCAAATTTGGCCAGGATGCCGGGGTTACACCCCTACTTTTTTTTCGAAGGACATCCTGGTATTTTTAATGACCACAGAGAGTCAGGACCTCGGTTTAACATCTCATCCGAAGGACATAATAAAGGTATATTTAAACAATGTATTATTACACTGTATTAAAGGTATAATTACACATTTATTATTACACTGTAATAAAGGTATAATTACACAATGTATTATTACACTGTAATAAAAGTATAATTAGATATTTATTATAAAATTGTAATAAAGGTATAATTACACAATGCATTATTACACTGTAATACATGTATACTTACACTGTAATAAAGTTATAATTACAGTGTAATAATACATTGTGCTATTATACCTTTATTACAATGTAATAATACATTGTGTAATTATACATTTATCACAGTGTAATAATACATTGTGTCATTATGCCTTTATTACAGTGTAATAATACATTGTGTAATTATACCTTTATTACAGTGTAATACATTGTGCTATTATACCTTTATTGCAGTGTAATAATACATTGTGTTATTATACATTTATTACAATGTAATACATTGTGAAATTATACTTTTATTAAAATTTAATTCATTGTGAAATTATACCTTTATTACAGTGTAATAACACATTGTGGTATTATACATTACAGTCCCATAATTCATTGTGTAATTCTACTTTTTTACAGTGCCATAATACATTGTGAAATTATACCTTTATTACAGTGTAATAATACACTGTGCTATTATACCTTTATTACGTAAGGGATAATGTATAGTGAGCCGGTTGTTATAGTGAATAACAACCCCGACAGGCTGAACGGGATCCCGACGCGAAGCGGAGGGATCTTGAATCAGCCTGAAGGGGTTGTTATTCACTATAACAACCGGCTCACTATACATTATCCCGCTTATTACATGGCTACCTACAAAATAAATAAATAATTTGCCGCGAATTATTGATTTAAAAAGGGGTTATTGATTTAAAAACGATTGTATTGCTTCCGCTAAAGAAAATAGTCCGTTCCGCGTCCATAGCAACGCGCTGTTTTTCATGGCAACGGTCTGTTATACTTCGCAGCGGTCTGTTATAAAGAAATAACAGACCGCATTCTATATTGGAATTCAGCCAAGCCATGTAATAAAGTGTAATAATACATTGTCTTATAATACCTTTATTACAGTGTAATAATACATTGTGTTATTATACATTTATTACAGTGTAATAATACATTGTGTTATTATACATTTATTACAATGTAATAATATGTGTAATTATACCTTTATTACAGTGTAATAATACATTGTGAAATAATACCTTTATTACAATGTAATAATACATTGTGTAATTATACATTTATTACAATGTATTAATACATTGTGCTATTATACATTTATCACAGTGCCATAATACATTGTGTAATTATACCTTTATTACAGTGTAATAATACACTGTGCTATTATACCTTTATTACAGTGCCATAATACATTGCGTTATTATAACTTTATTACAATGTAATAATACATTGTGTAATTATACATTTATCAAAGTGTAATAATACATTGTGTCATTATGCCTTTATTACAGTGTAATAATACATTGTGTAAGTATACATTTATTACAATGTAATATTACATTGTGAAATTATACTTTTATTAAAATATAACAATTCATTGTGAAATTATACTTTTATTAAAATATAACAATTCATTGTGAAATTATACCTCTATTACAGTGTAATAATACATTGTGTTATTATTAGGGCTGGGAATCGATTAAAAAAAATTAACTAATTAATTGCACAATTTCTGTAATTAATTGCAATTAATTGCGTTTCCCCCAAGCTTGTAATCATCAATATTTAAAGGAATAGTTCACTTTAAAATTAAAATTCTGTCATCACTCACCCTCATGTTGTTTTAAACCTGTATGAATTTCTTTCTTCTGCTGAACACAAAGGAAGATATTTAGAAGAATGTCAGTAACCAGACAGTTTCTGGTACCATTGACTTCCATAGTATATATTTGTCCTACTATGGAAGACAATGGGACCCAGAAACTGTCTGATTACTGACATTCTTCTAAATATCTTCCTTTGTGTTCAGCAGAAGAAAGAAATTCATACAGGTTTAAAACAACATGAGGGTGAGTGATGACAGAATTTTAATTTTAAAGTGAACTATTTCTTTTAACTCAGAATCACCTAATTAAACAACACAGGGGAAAAAAGGAACAGAAAATAGCCCTATATTAAACATCAATATCAATATTTTTTTTTTCAATAATCAATCAACATAATCAATTTAACAGATTATTATTTTTTTTTTTAACTAATTATCAAAATAAAATATAGTCCTACAAAGCTATTATTACCAGAGCATGTAATCAGAGCAGGTAATTTTACCATTGCTGCCCAGCATGGCTATACCAGCTCAGCAAACAGAATTTCACGTTATTTGAGTGGACTTTACTTTTCCAGTGCTCGGTACATGATTGAAGCGTTTGGGCCGTTGTCGACAGAGCCGCCGACACACACACACACACACACACACACACACACACACACACACACACACACACACACACACACACACACGTGACACACACACATACACGGAACGGAGAGCGCGCCGCTGGGCCGTTAGAGCCGCCGACACACACACACACACACACAGAACGGAGAGCGCGCCGCTGGGCCGTTAACGACAGAGCGCGCCGACACACACACACGCGGAACACAGCGCGGCGCACACACGGAGCGGAAAAGACCAGCTCATGAAAGCTGCGCGAGAATGAAACGTGATCGCCGAACACGGAGGGGCGGGACGGCCTTTTCAATAGCAGCCGCAACAGGAAATCATTAAAACGAGGCAAAAAAAGTGTGCTGCGTTAAATGCGTTAATTTTTTTTAACGCGTTAAACATTTCAAATTAATCGCAAAGATTAACGCGTTAATTCCCCCAGCCCTAGTTATTATACATTTATTACAATGTAATAATACATTGTGTTATTATACCTTTATTACAGTGTAATAATACATTCTTATTATACATTTATTACAGTCCCATAATACATTGTGTAATTCTACCTTTTTACAGTGTAATAATACATTGTCAAATTATACCTTTATTACAGTGTAATAATACACTGTGCTATTATACCTTTATTACAGTGTAATAACACATTGTGGTATTATACCTTTATTACAGTGTAATAATACATTGTCTTATTATACATTTATTACAATGTAATAATACATTGTGTAATTCTACCTTTTTACAGTGCCATAATACATTGTGCTATTATACATTTATTACAATGTAATAATACATTGTGTAATTCTACCTTTTCACAGTGCCATAATACATTGTGCTATTATACCTTTATTACAGTGTAATAATACATTGTGTTATTATACATTTATTACAATGTAATAATACATTGTGTTATTATACCTTTATTACAGTGTAATAATACATTCTTATTATAAATTTATTACAGTCCCATAATACATTGTGTGATTCTACCTTTTTACAGTGCCATAATACATTGTGAAATTATACCTTTATTACAGTGTAATAATACACTGTGCTATTATACCTTTATTACAGTGTGATAACACATTGTGGTATTCTACCTTTATTACAGTGTAGTAATACATTGTGTTATTATAAATTTATTACGTAAGGGATAATGTATAGAGAGGCGGGCGTTATAGCGAATAACAAGCCAGACAGGCTGAACGAGAACCCGACGCGAAGCGGAGGGGTCTTGACTGCCTGAAGGGCTTGTTATTCGCTATAACGCCCACCTCTCTATACATTATCCCGCTTATTACATGGCTACCTACAAAATAAATAATTAATTTGACACAAATTATTGATTTAAAAAGGAGTTTATTGTTTTAAAAACAATTGTATTGCTTCCGCCAAAGAAAATAGTCCGTTCCGCGTCCATAGCAACGCGCTGTTTTGCATGGTAACGGTCTGTTATAGCTCGCAGCGGTCTGTTATCAAGAAATAACAGACCGCATTCTACATTGGAAATCAGCCAAGCCATGTAATAAAATGTAATAATACATTGTGTTATTATACATTTATTACAGTGTAATAATACACTTATACCTTTATTACAGTGTAATAACACATTGTGGTATTATACCTTTATTACAGTGTAATGATGCATTGTCTTATACCTTTATTACAGTGTAATAATACATTGGGTTATTATACATTTATTACAATGTAATAATACATTGTGTTATTATACATTTATTACAGTCCCATAATAAATTGTGTGATTCTACCTTTTTACAGTGCCATAATACATTGTGAAATTATACCTTTATTACAGTGTAATAATACACTGTGCTATTATACCTTTATTACAGTGTAATAACACATTGTGGTATTATACCTTTATTACGTAAGGGATAATGTATAGTGAGCCGGTTGTTATAGTGAATAACAACCCCGACAGGCTGAACGGGATCCCGACGCGAAGCGGAGGGATCTTGAATCAGCCTGAAGGGGTTGTTATTCACTATAACAACCGGCTCACTATACATTATCCCGCTTAATACATGGCTACCTACAAAATAAATAAATAATTTGACACAAATTCTTTATTTAAAAAGGAGTTTATTGATTTAAAAACGATTGTATTGCTTCCGCTAAAGAAAATAGTCCATTCCGCGTCCATAGCAACGCGCAGTTTTTCATGGTAACGGTCTGTTATAGCTCGCAGCGGTCTGTTATCAAGAAATAACAGACCGCATTCTACATTGGAATTCAGCCAAGCCATGTAATAACACATTGTGGTATTATACCTTTATTACAGTATAATAATACATTTTGTTATTATACATTTATTACAATGTAATAATACATTGTGCTATTATACCTTTATTACAGTGTAATAATACATTGTGTTATTATACATTTATTACAATGTAATAATATACTGTGCTATTATACATTTATTGCAGTGTAATAACACATTGTGGTATTATACCTTTATTACAGTGTAATGATACAGTTTCTTATTATACCTTTATTACAGTGTAATAATAAACTGTGTTATTATACTTTTATTACAGTGTAATAATACATTGTCTTATAATACCTTTATTACAGTGTAATAATACATTGTGTTATTATACATGTAATAATACATTCTTATTATACATTTATTACAGTCCCATAATACATTGTGTGATTCTACCTTTTTACAGTGCCATAATACATTGTGAAATTATACCTTTATTACAGTGTAATAATACACTGTGCTATTATACCTTTATTACAGTGTAATAATACATTGTGGTATTATACCTTTATTACAGTGTAATGATACATTGTGTTATTATACATTTATTACAATGTAATAATACATTGTGTTATTATACATTTATTACAATGTAATAATACACTGTGCTATTATACCTTTATTACAGTGTAATAACACGTTGTGGTATTATACCTTTATTACAGTGTAATGATACATTGTCTTATTATACCTTTATTACAGTGTAATAATACATTGTGTTATTATACATTTATTACAATGTAATAATACATTGTGTTATTATACCTTTATTACAGTGTAATAATACATTCTTATTATAAATTTATTACAGTGCCATAATACATTGTGAAATTATACCTTTATTACAGTGTAATAATACACTGTGCTATTATAACTTTATTACAGTGTGATAACACATTGTGGTATTATACCTTTATTACAGTGTAGTAATACATTGTGTTATTATACATTTATTACAATGTAATGATACATTGTGTTATTATACATTTATTACAATGTAATAATACACTGTTCTATTATACCTTTATAACAGTGTAATAACACATTGTGGTATTATACATTTATTACAGTGTAATGATACAGTTTCTTATTATACCTTTATTACAGTGTAATAATAAACTGTGTTATTATACCTTTATTACAGTGTAATAATACATTCCTATTATACATTTATTACAGTCCCATAATACATTGTGTGATTCTACCTTTTTACAGTGCCATAATACATTGTGAAATTATACCTTTATTACAGTGTAATAATACACTGTGTTATTATACCTTTATTACAGTGTAATAACACATTGTGGTATTATACCTTTATTACAGTGTAATAATACACTGTGTTATTATACCTTTATTACAGTGTAATAATAAACTGTGTTATTATACCTTTATTACAGTGTAATAATACATTCTTATTACACATTTATTACAGTCCCATAATACATTGTGTGATTCTACCTTTTTACAGTGCCATAATACATTGTGAAATTATACTTTTATTACAGTGTAATAATACACTGTGCTATTATACCTTTATTACAGTGTAATAACACATTGTGGTATTATAACTTTATTACAGTGTAATAATACATTGTCTTATAATACCTTTATTACAGTGTAATAACACATTGTGGTATTATACCTTTATTACAGTATAATAATACATTTTGTTATTATACATTTATTACAATGTAATAATACATTGTGCTATTATACCTTTATTGCAGTGTAATAATACACTGTGCTTTTATACCTTTATTACAGTGTAATAACACATTGTGGTATTATACCTTTATTACAGTGTAATGATACATTGTCTTATTATACCTTTATTACAGTGTAATAATACATTGTTATTATACATTTATTACAATGTAATAATGCATTATGTTATTATACCTTTATTACAGTGTAATAATACATTCTTATTATACATTTATTACAGTCCCATAATACATTGTGTGATTCTACTTTTTTACAGTGCCATAATACATAGTAAAATTATACCTTTATTACAGTGTAATAACACATTGTGGTATTATACCTTTATTACAGAGTAATGATACATTGTCTTATTATACCTTTATTACAGTGTAATAATACACTGTGCTATAATACCTTTATTACAGTGTAATAATACATTCTTATTATACATTTATTACAGTCCCATAATACATTGTGTGATTCTACCTTTTTACAGTGCCATAATACATTGTGAAATTATACCTTTATTACAGTTTAATAACACATTGTGGTATTATACCTTTATTACAGTGTAATAATACATTGTCTTATTATACCTTTATTACAGTGTAATAATACACTGTGTTATTATACCTTTATTACAGTGTGATAACACATTTTGGTATTATACCTTTATTACAGTGTAATGATACATTGTCTTATTATACCTTTATTACAGTGTAATAATACACTGTGTTATTATACCTTTATTACAGTGTAATAACACATTGTGGTATTATACCTTTATTACAGTGTAATAATACATTGTCTTATTATACCTTTATTACAGTGTAATAATACACTGTGTTATTATACCTTTATTACAGTGTAATAATAAACTGTTATTATACCTTTATTACAGTGTAATAATAAACTGTTATTATACCTTTATTACAGTCCCATAATACATTGTGTGATTCTACCTTTTTACAGTGCCATAATACATTGTGAAATTATACCTTTATTACAGTGTAATAATACACTGTGCTATTATACCTTTATTACAGTGTAATAACACATTGTGGTATTATACCTTTATTACAGTGTAATAATACACTGTGCTATTATACCTTTATTACAGTGTAATAACACGTTGTGGTATTATACCTTTATTACAGTGTAATAATACATTGTCTTATAATACCTTTATTACAGTGTAATAACACATTGTGGTATTATACCTTTATTACAGTATAATAATACATTGTGTTATTATACATTTCTTAGAATGTAATAATACATTGTGCTATTATACCTTTATTGCAGTGTAATAATACACTGTGCTTTTATACCTTTATTACAGTGTAATAACACATTGTGGTATTATACCTTTATTACAGTGTAATGACACATTGTGGTATTATACCTTTATTACAGTGTAATGATACATTGTCTTATTATACCTTTATTACAGTGTAATAATACACTGTGTTATTATACCTTTATTACAGTGTAATAATACATTGTGTTATTATACATTACAATGTAATAATGAATTATGTTATTATACCTTTATTACAGTGTAATAATACATTCTTATTATACATTACAGTCCCATAATACATTGTGTGATTCTACTTTTTTACAGTGCCATAATACATAGTAAAATTATACCTTTATTAAATTGTAATAACACATTGTGGTATTATACCTTTATTACAGAGTAATGATACATTGTCTTATTATACCTTTATTACAGTGTAATAATACATTCTTATTATACATTTATTACAGTCCCATAATACATTGTGTGATTCTACCTTTTTACAGTGCCATAATACATAGTAAAATTATACCTTTATTAAATTGTAATAACACATTGTGGTATTATACCTTTATTACAGTGTAATAATACACTGTGTTATTATACCTTTATTACAGTGTAATAATACATTCTTATTACACATTTATTACAGTCCCATAATACATTGTGTGATTCTACCTTTTTACAGTGCCATAATACATTGTGAAATTATACTTTTATTACAGTGTAATAATACACTGTGCTATTATACTTTTATTACAGTGTAATAACACGTTGTGGTATTATAACTTTATTACAGTGTAATAATACATTGTCTTATAATACCTTTATTACAGTGTAATAACACATTGTGGTATTATACCTTTATTACAGTATAATAATACATTTTGTTATTATACATTTATTACAATGTAATAATACATTGTGCTATTATACCTTTATTGCAGTGTAATAATACACTGTGCTTTTATACCTTTATTACAGTGTAATAACACATTGTGGTATTATACCTTTATTACAGTGTAATGATACATTGTCTTATTATACCTTTATTACAGTGTAATAATACATTGTGTTATTATACATTTATTACAATGTAATAATGCATTATGTTATTATACCTTTATTACAGTGTAATAATACATTCTTATTATACATTTATTACAGTCCCATAATACATTGTGTGATTCTACTTTTTTACAGTGCCATAATACATAGTAAAATTATACCTTTATTACAGTGTAATATATTGTGGTATTATACCTTTATTACAGAGTAATGATACATTGTCTTTTTATACCTTTATTACAGTGTAATAATACACTGTGCTATAATACCTTTATTACAGTGTAATAATACATTCTTATTATACATTTATTACAGTCCCATAATACATTGTGTGATTCTACCTTTTTACAGTGCCATAATACATTGTGAAATTATACCTTTATTACAGTGTAATAACACATTGTGGTATTATACCTTTATTACAGTGTAATGATACATTGTCTTATTATACCTTTATTACAGTGTAATAATACACTGTGTTATTATACCTTTATTACAGTGTAATAATACATAGTCTTATAATACCTTTATTACAGTGTAATAATACATTGTTTTATTATACATTACAATGTAATAATGCATTATGTTATTATACCTTTATTACAGTGTAATAATACATTCTTATTATACATGTATTACAGTCCCATAATACATTGTGTGATTCTACCTTTTTACAGTGCCATAATACATTGTGAAATTATACCTTTCTTACAGTGTAATAATACACTGTGCTATTATACCTTTATTACAGTGTAATAATACATTGTGTTATTATACCTTTATTACAGTGTAATAACACATTTTGGTATTATACCTTTATTACAGTGTAATGATACATTGTCTTATTATACCTTTATTACAGTGTAATAATAAACTGTGTTATTATACCTTTATTACAGTGTAATAATACACTGTGCTATTATACCTTTATTACAGTGTAATAACACATTGTGGTATTATACCTTTATTACAGTGTAATAATACATTGTGTTATTATACATTTATTACAATGTAATAATACACTGTGCTATTATACCTTTATTACAGTGTAATAACACGTTGTGGTATTATACCTTTATTACAGTGTAATAATACATTGTCTTATAATACCTTTATTACAGTGTAATAACACATTGTTGTATTATACCTTTATTACAGTATAATAATACATTGTGTTATTATACATTTCTTACAATGTAATAATACATTGTGCTATTATACCTTTATTGCAGTGTAATAATACATTGTGGTATTATACCTTTATTACAGTGTAATAACACATTGTGGTATTATACCTTTATTACAGTGTAATGATACATTGTCTTATTATACCTTTATTACAGAGTTATGATACATTGTCTTATTATACATTTATTACAGTGTAATAATACACTGTGTTATTATACCTTTATTACAGTGTAATAATACATTGTCTTATAATACCTTTATTACAGTGTAATAATACATTGTGTTATTATACATTACAATGTAATAATGAATTATGTTATTATACCTTTTTTACAGTGCCATAATACATAGTAAAATTATACCTTTATTAAATTGTAATAACACATTGTGGTATTATACCTTTATTACAGAGTAAGTATACATTGTCTTATTATACCTTTATTACAGTGTAATGATACATTGTGTTATTATACCTTTATTACAGTGTAATAACACATTGTGGTATTATACCTTTATTACAGTGTAATGATACATTGTCTTATTATACCTTTATTACAGTGTAATAATACATTGTGTTATTATACCTTTATTACAGTGTAATAACACATTGTGGTATTATACCTTTATTACAGTGTAATGATACATTGTGTTATTATACATTTATTACAATGTAATAATACACTGTTCTATTATACCTTTATTACAGTGTAATAACACATTGTGGTATTATACCTTTATTACAGTGTAATGATACAGTTTCTTATTATACCTTTATTACAGTGTAATAATAAACTGTGTTATTATACCTTGATTACAGTGTAATAATACATTCTTATTATACATTTATTACAGTCCCATAATACATTGTGTGATTCTACCTTTTTACAGTGCCATAATACATTGTGAAATTATACCTTTATTCCAGTGTAATAATACACTGTGCTATTATACCTTTATTACAGTGTAATAACACATTGTGGTATTATACCTTTATTACAGTGTAATAATACATTGTGTTATTATACATTTATTACAATGTAATAATACATTGTGTTATTATACATTTATTACAATGTAATAATACACTGTGCTATTATACCTTTATTACAGTGTAATAACATGTTGTGGTATTATACCTTTATTACAGTGTAATAATACATTGTCTTATAATACCTTTATTACAGTGTAATAACACACTGTGGTATTATACCTTTATTACAGTACAATAATACATTGTGTTATTATACATTTATTACAATGTAATAATACATTGTGCTATTATACCTTTATTACAGTGTAATGATACATTGTCTTATTATACCTTTATTACAGAGTAATGATACATTGTCTTATTATACATTTATTACAGTGTAATAATACACTGTGTTATTATACCTTTATTACAGTGTAATAATAAATTGTGTTATTATACATTTCTTACGATGTAATAATGCATTATGTTATTATACCTTTATTACAGTGTAATAATACATTCTTATTATACATTTATTACAGTCCCATAATACATTGTGTGATTCTACTTTTTTACAGTGCCATAATACATAGTAAAATTATACATTTCTTACAATGTAATAATACACTGTGCTATAATACCTTTATTACAGTGTAATAATACATTGTGTTATTATACCTTTATTACAGTGCAATAACACATTGTGGTATTATACCTTTATTAGAGTGTAATGATACATTGTCTTATTATACCTTTATTACAGTGTAATAATACACTGTGTTATTATACCTTTATTACAGTGTAATAATAAACTGTGTTATTATACCTTTATTACAGTGTAATAATACATTCTTATTATACATTTATCACAGTCCCATAATACATTGTGTGATTCTACCTTTTTACAGTGCCATAATACATTGTGAAATTATACCTTTATTACAGTGTAATAATACACTGTGCTATTATACCTTTATTACAGTGTAATAACACATTGTGGTATTATACCTTTATTACAGTGTAATAATACATTGTGTTATTATACATTTATTACAATGTAATAATACATTGTTTTATTATACATTTATTACAATGTAATAATACACTGTGCTATTATACCTTTATTACAGTGTAATAACACGTTGTGGTATTATACCTTTATTACAGTGTAATAATACATTGTCTTATAATACCTTTATTACAGTATAATAATACATTGTGTTATTATACATTTATTACAATGTAATAATATATTGTGCTATTATACCTTTATTGCAGTGTAATAACACATTGTGGTATTATACCTTTATTACAGTGTAATGATACATTGTCTTATTATACCTTTATTACAGAGTAATGATACATTGTCTTATTATACATTTATTACAGTGTAATAATACACTGTGTTATTATACCTTTATTACAGTGTAATAATACATTGTGTTATTATGCATTTATTACAATGTAATAATGCATTATGTTATTATACCTTTATTACAGTGTAATAATACATTCTTATTATACATTTATTACAGTCCCATAATACATTGTGTGATTCTACCTTTTTACAGTGCCATAATACATTGTGAAATTATACCTTTATTACAGTGTAATAATACACTGTGCTATTATACTTTTATTACAGTGTAATAATACATTGTGTTATTATACCTTTATTACAGTGTAATAACACATTGTGGTATTATACCTTTATTACAGTGTAATGATACATTGTCTTATTATACCTTTATTACAGTGTAATAATACATTGTGTTATTATACCTTTATTACAGTGTAATAACACATTGTGGTATTATACCTTTATTACAGTGTAATGATACATTGTGTTATTATACATTTATTACAATGTAATAATACACTGTTCTATTATACCTTTATTACAGTGTAATGATACAGTTTCTTATTATACCTTTATTACAGTGTAATAATAAACTGTGTTATTATACCTTGATTACAGTGTAATAATACATTCTTATTATACATTTATTACAGTCCCATAATACATTGTGTGATTCTACCTTTTTACAGTGCCATAATACATTGTGAAATTATACCTTTATTCCAGTGTAATAATACACTGTGCTATTATACCTTTATTACAGTGTAATAACACATTGTGGTATTATACCTTTATTACAGTGTAATAATACATTGTGTTATTATACATTTATTACAATGTAATAATACATTGTGTTATTATACATTTATTACAATGTAATAATACACTGTGCTATTATACCTTTATTACAGTGTAATAACATGTTGTGGTATTATACCTTTATTACAGTGTAATAATACATTGTCTTATAATACCTTTATTACAGTGTAATAACACACTGTGGTATTATACCTTTATTACAGTATAATAATACATTGTGTTATTATACATTTATTACAATGTAATAATACATTGTGCTATTATACCTTTATTACAGTGTAATGATACATTGTCTTATTATACCTTTATTACAGAGTAATGATACATTGTCTTATTATACATTTATTACAGTGTAATAATACACTGTGTTATTATACCTTTATTACAGTGTAATAATAAATTGTGTTATTATACATTTCTTACAATGTAATAATGCATTATGTTATTATACCTTTATTACAGTGTAATAATACATTCTTATTATACATTTATTACAGTCCCATAATACATTGTGTGATTCTACTTTTTTACAGTGCCATAATACATAGTAAAATTATACATTTCTTACAATGTAATAATACACTGTGCTATAATACCTTTATTACAGTGTAATAATACATTGTGTTATTATACCTTTATTACAGTGTAATAACACATTGTGTTATTATACCTTTATTACAGTGTAATAATACACTGTGTTATTATACCTTTATTACAGTGTAATAATAAACTGTGTTATTATACCTTTATTACAGTGTAATAATACATTCTTATTACACATTTATTACAGTCCCATAATACATTGTGTGATTCTACCTTTTTACAGTGCCATAATACATTGTGAAATTATACTTTTATTACAGTGTAATAATACACTGTGCTATTATACCTTTATTACAGTGTAATAACACATTGTGGCATTATAACTTTATTACAGTGTAATAATACATTGTCTTATAATACCTTTATTACAGTGTAATAACACATTGTGGTATTATACCTTTATTACAGTATAATAATACATTTTGTTATTATACATTTATTACAATGTAATAATACATTGTGCTATTATACCTTTATTGCAGTGTAATAATACACTGTGCTTTTATACCTTTATTACAGTGTAATAACACATTGTGGTATTATACCTTTATTACAGTGTAATGATACATTGTCTTATTATACCTTTATTACAGTGTAATAATACATTGTTATTATACATTTATTACAATGTAATAATGCATTATGTTATTATACCTTTATTACAGTGTAATAATACATTCTTATTATACATTTATTACAGTCCCATAATACATTGTGTGATTCTACTTTTTTACAGTGCCATAATACATAGTAAAATTATACCTTTATTACAGTTTAATAACACATTGTGGTATTATACCTTTATTACAGTGTAATAATACATTGTCTTATTATACCTTTATTACAGTGTAATAATACACTGTGCTATAATACCTTTATTACAGTGTAATAATACATTCTTATTATACATTTATTACAGTCCCATAATACATTGTGTGATTCTACCTTTTTACAGTGCCATAATACATTGTGAAATTATACCTTTATTACAGTTTAATAACACATTGTGGTATTATACCTTTATTACAGTGTAATAATACATTGTCTTATTATACCTTTATTACAGTGTAATAATACACTGTGTTATTATACCTTTATTACAGTGTAATAATACATTGTCTCATAATACCTTTATTACAGTGTAATAATACATTGTGTTATTATACATTACAATGTAATAATGCATTATGTTATTATACCTTTATTACAGTGTAATAATACATTCTTATTATACATTTATTACAGTCCCATAATACATTGTGTGATTCTACTTTTTTACAGTGCCATAATACATAGTAAAATTATACCTTTATTACAGTGTAATAACACATTGTGGTATTATACCTTTATTACAGAGTAATGATACATTGTCTTATTATACCTTTATTACAGTGTAATAATACATTCTTATTATACATTTATTACAGTCCCATAATACATTGTGTGATTCTACCTTTTTACAGTGCCATAATACATTGTGAAATTATACCTTTCTTACAGTGTAATAATACACTGTGCTATTATAACTTTATTACAGTGTGATAACACATTTTGGTATTATACCTTTATTACAGTGTAATGATACATTGTCTTATTATACCTTTATTACAGTGTAATAATACACTGTGTTATTATACCTTTATTACAGTGTAATAATACATTGTCTTATTATACCTTTATTACAGTGTAATAATACATTGTCTTATTATACCTTTATTACAGTGTAATAATACACTGTGTTATTATACCTTTATTACAGTGTAATAATAAACTGTTATTATACCTTTATTACAGTGTAATAATAAACTGTTATTATACCTTTATTACAGTCCCATAATACATTGTGTGATTCTACCTTTTTACAGTGCCATAATACATTGTGAAATTATACCTTTATTACAGTGTAATAATACACTGTGCTATTATACCTTTATTACAGTGTAATAACACATTGTGGTATTATACCTTTATTACAGTGTAATAATACACTGTGCTATTATACCTTTATTACAGTGTAATAACACGTTGTGGTATTATACCTTTATTACAGTGTAATAATACATTGTCTTATAATACCTTTATTACAGTGTAATAACACATTGTGGTATTATACCTTTATTACAGTGTAATGACACATTGTGGTATTATACCTTTATTACAGTGTAATGATACATTGTCTTATTATACCTTTATTACAGTGTAATAATACACTGTGTTATTATACCTTTATTACAGTGTAATAATACATTGTGTTATTATACATTACAATGTAATAATGAATTATGTTATTATACCTTTATTACAGTGTAATAATACATTCTTATTATACATTACAGTCCCATAATACATTGTGTGATTCTACTTTTTTACAGTGCCATAATACATAGTAAAATTATACCTTTATTAAATTGTAATAACACATTGTGGTATTATACCTTTATTACAGAGTAATGATACATTGTCTTATTATACCTTTATTACAGTGTAATAATACATTCTTATTATACATTTATTACAGTCCCATAATACATTGTGTGATTCTACCTTTTTACAGTGCCATAATACATAGTAAAATTATACCTTTATTAAATTGTAATAACACATTGTGGTATTATACCTTTATTACAGTGTAATAATACACTGTGTTATTATACCTTTATTACAGTGTAATAATACATTCTTATTACACATTTATTACAGTCCCATAATACATTGTGTGATTCTACCTTTTTACAGTGCCATAATACATTGTGAAATTATACTTTTATTACAGTGTAATAATACACTGTGCTATTATACCTTTATTACAGTGTAATAACACGTTGTGGTATTATAACTTTATTACAGTGTAATAATACATTGTCTTATAATACCTTTATTACAGTGTAATAACACATTGTGGTATTATACCTTTATTACAGTATAATAATACATTTTGTTATTATACATTTATTACAATGTAATAATACATTGTGCTATTATACCTTTATTGCAGTGTAATAATACACTGTGCTTTTATACCTTTATTACAGTGTAATAACACATTGTGGTATTATACCTTTATTACAGTGTAATGATACATTGTCTTATTATACCTTTATTACAGTGTAATAATACATTGTGTTATTATACATTTATTACAATGTAATAATGCATTATGTTATTATACCTTTATTACAGTGTAATAATACATTCTTATTATACATTTATTACAGTCCCATAATACATTGTGTGATTCTACTTTTTTACAGTGCCATAATACATAGTAAAATTATACCTTTATTACAGTGTAATATATTGTGGTATTATACCTTTATTACAGAGTAATGATACATTGTCTTTTTATACCTTTATTACAGTGTAATAATACACTGTGCTATAATACCTTTATTACAGTGTAATAATACATTCTTATTATACATTTATTACAGTCCCATAATACATTGTGTGATTCTACCTTTTTACAGTGCCATAATACATTGTGAAATTATACCTTTATTACAGTGTAATAACACATTGTGGTATTATACCTTTATTACAGTGTAATGATACATTGTCTTATTATACCTTTATTACAGTGTAATAATACACTGTGTTATTATACCTTTATTACAGTGTAATAATACATAGTCTTATAATACCTTTATTACAGTGTAATAATACATTGTTTTATTATACATTACAATGTAATAATGCATTATGTTATTATACCTTTATTACAGTGTAATAATACATTCTTATTATACATGTATTACAGTCCCATAATACATTGTGTGATTCTACCTTTTTACAGTGCCATAATACATTGTGAAATTATACCTTTCTTACAGTGTAATAATACACTGTGCTATTATACCTTTATTACAGTGTAATAATACATTGTGTTATTATACCTTTATTACAGTGTAATAACACATTTTGGTATTATACCTTTATTACAGTGTAATGATACATTGTCTTATTATACCTTTATTACAGTGTAATAATAAACTGTGTTATTATACCTTTATTACAGTGTAATAATACACTGTGCTATTATACCTTTATTACAGTGTAATAACACATTGTGGTATTATACCTTTATTACAGTGTAATAATACATTGTGTTATTATACATTTATTACAATGTAATAATACACTGTGCTATTATACCTTTATTACAGTGTAATAACACGTTGTGGTATTATACCTTTATTACAGTGTAATAATACATTGTCTTATAATACCTTTATTACAGTGTAATAACACATTGTTGTATTATACCTTTATTACAGTATAATAATACATTGTGTTATTATACATTTCTTACAATGTAATAATACATTGTGCTATTATACCTTTATTGCAGTGTAATAATACATTGTGGTATTATACCTTTATTACAGTGTAATAACACATTGTGGTATTATACCTTTATTACAGTGTAATGATACATTGTCTTATTATACCTTTATTACAGAGTTATGATACATTGTCTTATTATACATTTATTACAGTGTAATAATACACTGTGTTATTATACCTTTATTACAGTGTAATAATACATTGTCTTATAATACCTTTATTACAGTGTAATAATACATTGTGTTATTATACATTACAATGTAATAATGAATTATGTTATTATACCTTTATTACAGTGTAATAATACATTCTTATTATACATTTATTACAGTCCCATAATACATTGTGTGATTCTACTTTTTTACAGTGCCATAATACATAGTAAAATTATACCTTTATTAAATTGTAATAACACATTGTGGTATTATACCTTTATTACAGAGTAAGTATACATTGTCTTATTATACCTTTATTACAGTGTAATGATACATTGTGTTATTATACCTTTATTACAGTGTAATAACACATTGTGGTATTATACCTTTATTACAGTGTAATGATACATTGTCTTATTATACCTTTATTACAGTGTAATAATACATTGTGTTATTATACCTTTATTACAGTGTAATAACACATTGTGGTATTATACCTTTATTACAGTGTAATGATACATTGTGTTATTATACATTTATTACAATGTAATAATACACTGTTCTATTATACCTTTATTACAGTGTAATAACACATTGTGGTATTATACCTTTATTACAGTGTAATGATACATTGTCTTATTATACCTTTATTACAGTGTAATAATACATTGTGTTATTATACCTTTATTACAGTGTAATAACACATTGTGGTATTATACCTTTATTACAGTGTAATGATACATTGTGTTATTATACATTTATTACAATGTAATAATACACTGTTCTATTATACCTTTATTACAGTGTAATAACACATTGTGGTATTATACCTTTATTACAGTGTAATGATACAGTTTCTTATTATACCTTTATTACAGTGTAATAATAAACTGTGTTATTATACCTTGATTACAGTGTAATAATACATTCTTATTATACATTTATTACAGTCCCATAATACATTGTGTGATTCTACCTTTTTACAGTGCCATAATACATTGTGAAATTATACCTTTATTCCAGTGTAATAATACACTGTGCTATTATACCTTTATTACAGTGTAATAACACATTGTGGTATTATACCTTTATTACAGTGTAATAATACATTGTGTTATTATACATTTATTACAATGTAATAATACATTGTGTTATTATACATTTATTACAATGTAATAATACACTGTGCTATTATACCTTTATTACAGTGTAATAACATGTTGTGGTATTATACCTTTATTACAGTGTAATAATACATTGTCTTATAATACCTTTATTACAGTGTAATAACACACTGTGGTATTATACCTTTATTACAGTATAATAATACATTGTGTTATTATACATTTATTACAATGTAATAATACATTGTGCTATTATACCTTTATTACAGTGTAATGATACATTGCCTTATTATACCTTTATTACAGAGTAATGATACATTGTCTTATTATACATTTATTACAGTGTAATAATACACTGTGTTATTATACCTTTATTACAGTGTAATAATAAATTGTGTTATTATACATTTCTTACGATGTAATAATGCATTATGTTATTATACCTTTATTACAGTGTAATAATACATTCTTATTATACATTTATTACAGTCCCATAATACATTGTGTGATTCTACTTTTTTACAGTGCCATAATACATAGTAAAATTATACATTTCTTACAATGTAATAATACACTGTGCTATAATACCTTTATTACAGTGTAATAATACATTGTGTTATTATACCTTTATTACAGTGTAATAACACATTGTGGTATTATACCTTTATTACAGTGTAATGATACATTGTCTTATTATACCTTTATTACAGTGTAATAATACACTGTGTTATTATACCTTTATTACAGTGTAATAATAAACTGTGTTATTATACCTTTATTACAGTGTAATAATACATTCTTATTATACATTTATCACAGTCCCATAATACATTGTGTGATTCTACCTTTTTACAGTGCCATAATACATTGTGAAATTATACCTTTATTACAGTGTAATAATACACTGTGCTATTATACCTTTATTACAGTGTAATAACACATTGTGGTATTATACCTTTATTACAGTGTAATAATACATTGTGTTATTATACATTTATTACAATGTAATAATACATTGTTTTATTATACATTTATTACAATGTAATAATACACTGTGCTATTATACCTTTATTACAGTGTAATAACACGTTGTGGTATTATACCTTTATTACAGTGTAATAATACATTGTCTTATAATACCTTTATTACAGTATAATAATACATTGTGTTATTATACATTTATTACAATGTAATAATACATTGTGCTATTATACCTTTATTGCAGTGTAATAACACATTGTGGTATTATACCTTTATTACAGTGTAATGATACATTGTCTTATTATACCTTTATTACAGAGTAATGATACATTGTCTTATTATACATTTATTACAGTGTAATAATACACTGTGTTATTATACCTTTATTACAGTGTAATAATACATTGTGTTATTATACATTTATTACAATGTAATAATGCATTATGTTATTATACCTTTATTACAGTGTAATAATACATTCTTATTATACATTTATTACAGTCCCATAATACATTTTGTGATTCTACCTTTTTACAGTGCCATAATACATTGTGAAATTATACCTTTATTACAGTGTAATAATACACTGTGCTATTATACTTTTATTACAGTGTAATAATACATTGTGTTATTATACCTTTATTACAGTGTAATAACACATTGTGGTATTATACCTTTATTACAGTGTAATGATACATTGTCTTATTATACCTTTATTACAGTGTAATAATACATTGTGTTATTATACCTTTATTACAGTGTAATAACACATTGTGGTATTATACCTTTATTACAGTGTAATGATACATTGTGTTATTATACATTTATTACAATGTAATAATACACTGTTCTATTATACCTTTATTACAGTGTAATAACACATTGTGGTATTATACCTTTATTACAGTGTAATGATACAGTTTCTTATTATACCTTTATTACAGTGTAATAATAAACTGTGTTATTATACCTTGATTACAGTGTAATAATACATTCTTATTATACATTTATTACAGTCCCATAATACATTGTGTGATTCTACCTTTTTACAGTGCCATAATACATTGTGAAATTATACCTTTATTCCAGTGTAATAATACACTGTGCTATTATACCTTTATTACAGTGTAATATACATTGTGTTATTATACCTTTATTACAGTGTAATAACACATTGTGGTATTATACCTTTATTACAGTGTAATGATACATTGTCTTATTATACCTTTATTACAGTGTAATAATACACTGTGTTATTATACCTTTATTACAGTGTAATAATACATTGTGTTATTATACCTTTATTACAGTGTAATAACACATTTTGGTATTATACCTTTATTACAGTGTAATGATACATTGTCTTATTATACCTTTATTACAGTGTAATAATACACTGTGCTATTATACCTTTATTACAGTGTAATAACACATTGTGGTATTATACCTTTATTACAGTGTAATAATACATTGTGTTATTATACATTTATTACAATGTAATAATACACTGTGCTATTATACCTTTATTACAGTGTAATAACACGTTGTGGTATTATACCTTTATTACAGTGTAATAATACATTGTCTTATAATACCTTTATTACAGTGTAATAACACATTGTTGTATTATACCTTTATTACAGTATAATAATACATTGTGTTATTATACATTTCTTACAATGTAATAATACATTGTGCTATTATACCTTTATTGCAGTGTAATAATACATTGTGGTATTATACCTTTATTACAGTGTAATAACACATTGTGGTATTATACCTTTATTACAGTGTAATGATACATTGTCTTATTATACCTTTATTACAGAGTTATGATACATTGTCTTATTATACATTTATTACAGTGTAATAATACACTGTGTTATTATACCTTTATTACAGTGTAATAATACATTGTCTTATAATACCTTTATTACAGTGTAATAATACATTGTGTTATTATACATTACAATGTAATAATGAATTATGTTATTATACCTTTATTACAGTGTAATAATACATTCTTATTATACATTTATTACAGTCCCATAATACATTGTGTGATTCTACTTTTTTACAGTGCCATAATACATAGTAAAATTATACCTTTATTAAATTGTAATAACACATTGTGGTATTATACCTTTATTACAGAGTAAGTATACATTGTCTTATTATACCTTTATTACAGTGTAATGATACATTGTGTTATTATACCTTTATTACAGTGTAATAACACATTGTGGTATTATACCTTTATTACAGTGTAATGATACATTGTCTTATTATACCTTTATTACAGTGTAATAATACATTGTGTTATTATACCTTTATTACAGTGTAATAACACATTGTGGTATTATACCTTTATTACAGTGTAATGATACATTGTGTTATTATACATTTATTACAATGTAATAATACACTGTTCTATTATACCTTTATTACAGTGTAATAACACATTGTGGTATTATACCTTTATTACAGTGTAATGATACATTGTCTTATTATACCTTTATTACAGTGTAATAATACATTGTGTTATTATACCTTTATTACAGTGTAATAACACATTGTGGTATTATACCTTTATTACAGTGTAATGATACATTGTGTTATTATACATTTATTACAATGTAATAATACACTGTTCTATTATACCTTTATTACAGTGTAATAACACATTGTGGTATTATACCTTTATTACAGTGTAATGATACAGTTTCTTATTATACCTTTATTACAGTGTAATAATAAACTGTGTTATTATACCTTGATTACAGTGTAATAATACATTCTTATTATACATTTATTACAGTCCCATAATACATTGTGTGATTCTACCTTTTTACAGTGCCATAATACATTGTGAAATTATACCTTTATTCCAGTGTAATAATACACTGTGCTATTATACCTTTATTACAGTGTAATAACACATTGTGGTATTATACCTTTATTACAGTGTAATAATACATTGTGTTATTACACATTTATTACAATGTAATAATACATTGTGTTATTATACATTTATTACAATGTAATAATACACTGTGCTATTATACCTTTATTACAGTGTAATAACATGTTGTGGTATTATACCTTTATTACAGTGTAATAATAAATTGTCTTATAATACCTTTATTACACTGTAATAACACACTGTGGTATTATACCTTTATTACAGTGTAATGATACATTGCCTTATTATACCTTTATTACAGAGTAATGATACATTGTCTTATTATACATTTATTACAGTGTAATAATACACTGTGTTATTATACCTTTATTACAGTGTAATAATAAATTGTGTTATTATACATTTCTTACGATGTAATAATGCATTATGTTATTATACCTTTATTACAGTGTAATAATACATTCTTATTATACATTTATTACAGTCCCATAATACATTGTGTGATTCTACTTTTTTACAGTGCCATAATACATAGTAAAATTATACATTTCTTACAATGTAATAATACACTGTGCTATAATACCTTTATTACAGTGTAATAATACATTGTGTTATTATACCTTTATTACAGTGTAATAACACATTGTGGTATTATACCTTTATTACAGTGTAATGATACATTGTCTTATTATACCTTTATTACAGTGTAATAATACACTGTGTTATTATACCTTTATTACAGTGTAATAATAAACTGTGTTATTATACCTTTATTACAGTGTAATAATACATTCTTATTATACATTTATCACAGTCCCATAATACATTGTGTGATTCTACCTTTTTACAGTGCCATAATACATTGTGAAATTATACCTTTATTACAGTGTAATAATACACTGTGCTATTATACCTTTATTACAGTGTAATAACACATTGTGGTATTATACCTTTATTACAGTGTAATAATACATTGTGTTATTATACATTTATTACAATGTAATAATACATTGTTTTATTATACATTTATTACAATGTAATAATACACTGTGCTATTATACCTTTATTACAGTGTAATAACACGTTGTGGTATTATACCTTTATTACAGTGTAATAATACATTGTCTTATAATACCTTTATTACAGAGTAATGATACATTGTCTTATTATACATTTATTACAGTGTAATAATACACTGTGTTATTATACCTTTATTACAGTGTAATAATACATTGTGTTATTATACATTTATTACAATGTAATAATGCATTATGTTATTATACCTTTATTACAGTGTAATAATACATTCTTATTATACATTTATTACAGTCCCATAATACATTGTGTGATTCTACCTTTTTACAGTGCCATAATACATTGTGAAATTATACCTTTATTACAGTGTAATAATACACTGTGCTATTATACTTTTATTACAGTGTAATAATACATTGTGTTATTATACCTTTATTACAGTGTAATAACACATTGTGGTATTATACCTTTATTACAGTGTAATGATACATTGTCTTATTATACCTTTATTACAGTGTAATAATACATTGTGTTATTATACCTTTATTACAGTGTAATAACACATTGTGGTATTATACCTTTATTACAGTGTAATGATACATTGTGTTATTATACATTTATTACAATGTAATAATACACTGTTCTATTATACCTTTATTACAGTGTAATAACACATTGTGGTATTATACCTTTATTACAGTGTAATGATACAGTTTCTTATTATACCTTTATTACAGTGTAATAATAAACTGTGTTATTATACCTTGATTACAGTGTAATAATACATTCTTATTATACATTTATTACAGTCCCATAATACATTGTGTGATTCTACCTTTTTACAGTGCCATAATACATTGTGAAATTATACCTTTATTCCAGTGTAATAATACACTGTGCTATTATACCTTTATTACAGTGTAATATACATTGTGTTATTATACCTTTATTACAGTGTAATAACACATTGTGGTATTATACCTTTATTACAGTGTAATGATACATTGTCTTATTATACCTTTATTACAGTGTAATAATACACTGTGTTATTATACCTTTATTACAGTGTAATAATAAACTGTGTTATTATACCTTTATTACAGTGTAATATACATTGTGTTATTATACCTTTATTACAGTGTAATAACACATTGTGGTATTATACCTTTATTACAGTGTAATGATACATTGTCTTATTATACCTTTATTACAGTGTAATAATACACTGTGTTATTATACATTTATTACAGTGTAATAATACACTGTGTTGTTATACCTTTATTACAGTGTAATAATACATTCTTATTATACATTTATTACAGTCCCATAATACATTGTGTGATTCTACCTTTTTACAGTGCCATAATACATTGTGAAATTATACCTTTATTACAGTGTAATAATACACTGTGCTATTATACCTTTATTACAGTGTAATAACATGTTGTGGTATTATACCTTTATTACAGTGTAATAATACATTGTCTTATAATACCTTTATTACAGTGTAATAACACATTGTGGTATTATACCTTTATTACAGTATAATAATACATTGTGTTATTATACATTTATTACAATGTAATAATACATTGTGCTATTATACCTTTATTGCAGTGTAATAACACATTGTGGTATTATACCTTTATTACAGTGTAATGATACATTGTCTTATTATACCTTTATTACAGAGTAATGATACATTGTCTTATTATACATTTATTACAGTGTAATAATACACTGTGTTATTATACCTTTATTACAGTGTAATAATACATTGTGTTATTATACATTTATTACAATGTAATAATGCATTATGTTATTATACCTTTATTACAGTGTAATAATACATTCTTATTATACATTTATTACAGTCCCATAATACATTGTGTGATTCTACCTTTTTACAGTGCCATAATACATTGTGAAATTATACCTTTGTTACAGTGTAATAATACACTGTGCTATTATACCTTTATTACAGTGTAATAATACATTGTGGTATTATACCTTTATTACAGTGTAATAACACATTGTGGTATTATACCTTTATTACAGTGTAATGATACATTGTCTTATTATACCTTTATTACAGTGTAATAACACATTGTGGTATTATACCTTTATTACAGTGTAATAATACATTGTGTTATTATACCTTTATTACAGTGTAATAACACATTGTGTTATTATACCTTTATTACAGTGTAAAAATACATTGTCTTATAATACCTTTATTACAGTGTAATAATACATTGTGTTATTATACATTTATTACAATGTAATAATACATTGTGTTATTATACCTTTAATACAGTGTAATAATACATTCTTATTATAAATTTATTACAGTCCCATAATACATTGTGTGATTCTACCTTTTTACAGTGCCATAATACATTGTGAAATTATACCTTTATTACAGTGTAATAATACACTGTGCTATTATACCTTTATTACAGTGTAATATACATTGTGTTATTATACCTTTATTACAGTGTAATAACACATTGTGGTATTATACCTTTATTACAGTGTAATGATACATTGTCTTATTATACCTTTATTACAGTGTAATAATACACTGTGTTATTATACCTTTATTACAGTGTAATAATAAACTGTGTTATTATACCTTTATTACAGTGTAATATACATTGTGTTATTATACCTTTATTACAGTGTAATAACACATTGTGGTATTATACCTTTATTACAGTGTAATGATACATTGTCTTATTATACCTTTATTACAGTGTAATAATACTCTGTGTTATTATACATTTATTACAGTGTAATAATACACTGTGTTGTTATACCTTTATTACAGTGTAATAATACATTCTTATTATACATTTATTACAGTCCCATAATACATTGTGTGATTCTACCTTTTTACAGTGCCATAATACATTGTGAAATTATACCTTTATTACAGTGTAATAATACACTGTGCTATTATACCTTTATTACAGTGTAATAGTCAAGTCAAGTTTATTTATATAGCGCTTTTCACAACACAGGTTGTATCAAAGCAGCTTCACAGTAATAAATTAGAACAATACATCAATGTTTGTTTCTAGTGGAACGTCTACGTTCGGTAATGCTGATCAATAGTATCGTTGATTGATTAATTCAATTAAATATCCCCAAATATCCCCAACTGAGCAAGCCAAAGGCAACAGTGGCAAGGAACCGAAAAACTCCATCAGGTGACCTAATGGAGAAAAAAAAAACCTTGGGAGAACCCGGGCTCAGTCGGGGGCCAGTTCTCCTCTGGCGTTTATGAACTAGAGGTCGGATTTAACTGTAGGATTAAAAGTATTATATGAATGCCTGGCTGAAGAGATGCGTCTTTAATCTAGTTTTAAACTGGGAGAGTGAGTCTGAGCAACGAACAGTATCCGGAAGACTATTCCAGAGTTTTGGTGCTAAATGTGAAAATGCTCTCCCTCCTTTGGTGGATCTGGATATCCTAGGTATGACCAAAAGCCTCGAATTTAGTGATCTTAAAGAGCGCGATGGATTATAGGGCGATAGAAGATCGGTTAAATAGACTGGAGCTAAGCCGTTTAGGGCTTTATAAGTCAGTAGCAATACCTTGTAATTAATACGGGACTTTATAGGTAACCAATGTAGGGATGATAAAATCGGTGTTATATGATCATATTTTCTTGATCTAGTTAGAACTCTAGCGGCGGCATTTTGGACTAACTGTAGCTTGTTTATTAAGGATGCAGGACAACCGGCTAATAACGCATTACAGTAATCTAGTCTCGAGGTCATGAATGCATGAACTAACTTTTCTGCGTCAGAAACTGATAGCATATTACGTAGCTTAGCAGTGTTTCTAAGGTGGAAAAAGGCTGTTCTTGTAACATATGAAATATGATTTTCAAAAGACAGGTTGCAGTCTAATATAACACCCAGGTCTTTTACTGTAGAGGATGAAGTAACAGGACATCCTACTATGTTAAAGTTGTATTGTGAGAGGTTTTGTGGGTGGTTTTTTGAACCGATAAGTAGTACCTCTGTCTTGTCTGGATTTAATAAAAGAAAATTATGCGTCATCCAATCTTTTATATCTTTAACACACTCTGTCAATTTGGATAATTTAGCGTTTTCATCTGGCCGTGATGAAATATAGATTTGAGTGTCATCAGCATAACAATGGAAACTAATTCCATGTTTCCTTATAATATTTCCAAGTGGCAGCATATATATTGAGAATAATAGAGGGCCTAACACAGATCCCTGCGGCACTCCATAGTTTACTGGAGTTATGATAGATTTTTCTCCATTTAAATAAACAAAATGGTAGCGGTCAGATAAATACGATCTAAACCAGCTTAATGCTTGTCCTTGAACACCAGTATAATTTTGTAGTCGATCTAAGAGTATTGTATGATCTATAGTATCGAACGCAGCACTAAGATCAAGTAAAACTAATATTGAGATACAGCCTTGGTCAGAAGCTAAAAGTAAATCATTTGTGATTTTAACGAGCGCAGTTTCAGTGCTATGATGCGGCCTGAATCCAGACTGAAACTTTTCATAGGTGTCATTTTCTTGTAAGAAAGAGCCCAGTTGAGCGGACACAACTTTTTCTAGTATTTTAGACATAAAAGGTAGATTTGAAATGGGTCTATAATTTACTAGATTATTCGGATCTAATTGTGGTTTCTTAATGAGAGGTTTTATAACTGCCAATTTAAATGTTCTTGGAACATGACCTAAAGATAAAGATGAGTTAATAATATTGAGGAGAGGCTCTTCCACTACAGGTAACACTTCTTTCAATAGTTTAGTTGGTATGGGATCTAATAAACATGTTGTTGTTTTAGAGGAAATGATAAATTTATTTAACTCTTTTTGTTCTATAGTTGAAAAGCACTGTAATTGTTCTTGCGGCGTGATAATTGAGGCTGAATTATAAGGCGCGATTGAGGATTGAACGTTTACAATTGTGGTTCTGATGTTTTCTATTTTCTCAGTGAAGAACTTCATGAAATCATTACTACTAAACTGTAATGGAATACTTTGTTCAGGAGACATCTGTTTATTTGTTAGTCTCGCCACGGTGTTAAATAAGAACTTAGGATTGTTATGGTTGTTTTCTATTAGTTTGCGAAGATGCTCAGCCCTGGCCGCTTTTAGGGCCTTTTTATAACGTGACATACTGTCTTTCCATGCGATTCTAAAGACCTCTAAGTTGGTTTGTTTCCATTTACGCTCTAAATTACGGGTTTCTCTCTTTAGAACACGCGTAGTACTGTTGTACCATGGTGCTTTACTTTTCTCTCTGACCTTTTTTAATCTAATGGGCGCAACAATATCCAATGATCCAGAGAGAATGGTGCTCATAGTGCTAGTTAATTCCTCAAGTTCATCTGTTTGTTTGGGTTCACTGAGCAGCTGAGACAGATCCGATAAGCTGTTTGAAAAATTATCTATGGTGGATGGAAGGATTGTTCTGCCTAATCGATAACGCGGCGCAGCATGATATATTACAGGAGTACGTAATATGCAAGTTACCATGTAATGGTCAGTGACATCGTCACTTTGTGGAATGATATCTATATCGGTTGGATCGGTTCCATGTGATATAATTAAATCGAGTGTATGATTAAATCGATGAGTCGGTCCGGTAATGTTTTGCTTGACCCCAAAGGAGTTTAATAAATCAGTAAACGCAGCCCCTAACGCATCATTTTGATTATCTACATGGATATTAAAGTCTCCAACAATTAATGCTTTATCGAAGTTAACTAATAGGTCTGAGAGAAAATCTGCAAACTCTTTTAGGAAATCAGCGTAAGGCCCAGGCGGTCTATATACGGTAGCCAAGGCTAGAGATAATAGGGATGTTTTTCTATCATCTAAGAGCGTAACATTTAGTACAAGTACTTCAAATGAAATAAACTTATAACCCGTTTTCTGAGTAACATTGAGAAAATCTCTATAGATTGTTGCAACACCGCCGCCACGACCATTCAGACGGGGCTCGTGCTTATAGGAGTATCCTGATGGAGTAGACTCATTTAAACCGAAATAATCATTTGGTTTAAGCCAGGTTTCAGTAAGGCAAAGTACATCGAAGCTATTATCTGTGACTATTTCATTTACAATAACTGCCTTAGGTGTGAGTGATCTAATGTTTAAAAGACCTAGCTTTAAAAATTGTTTTTGATTACCAATAGCAACATTTTCTGGTTTAATAACAATTAGATTTTTTCTAGATCCTGCAGTAGATTTATGATTTGATCTCACTAAACGAGGAATAGACACAGTTTCTATGCAATGTTCTACACTATTTATATCAGTTAAATTGGTGCAGCAGAGACTATGATTTGGACTTTTGTTTACTAGTCAAAAGGTATTTAACATTTTGGAGATGTTATCTGACAGAAGATCCGATCCGAATCTGTTTGGGTGTAAGCCATCAGCACGGTAAAGCCTAGGACGCTCCCAAAACAGATTCCAATTATTTACAAAGAGAAGTTTCTGCTCATTGCACCATGACATTAACCATTCATTAAGCGCAAATAATCTACTAAACTTTTCATGACCTAGTCGGTACGTGGGAAGCGGTCCTGACACAATAATCGTTATATCAGGCGATGTGCTGCGTACCGTATCGATCAGATTCCTGAAGTCTTTCTTCAAAACTTCCGTCTGGCGCAGTCTGATGTCGGCCCCTCCCGCGTGCAGGACAACGGTTCCGACGCGCTCGTTCAGAATCTCGGGAACGTGAGCAGCGACTTCGGAAACACGAGCACCAGGAAAGCAGTGACTATGCACCTTACTTTTATTTAACGTAACGTGTACGTGTCGAACGATGGAATCGCCGATGATCACAGCATCGCGTTCTGTTTCGCGAAGAGGGGAGAAGCGGTTTTGTGTGGATATCTCGAAAACCGGGAGGGTCGGAGAGAGTTTTCTTGGTCTAGACCTGACTCGCGACTTCCGCTGCGGAAAAATCCAGGCTTCGTGATGGCATGTTGGAGCCGGAGTGAACGAGACCATGGCTGATCGCGACCTCGACGTTCGGGACCGATGTTGAGGAACGCACGGAGTAGACGAGGTCGGAGTCAGCGGGTTAGTAACATTAATCTCTGATTTGTGTGCCTCGGCGCGCGATGTTTCGAGAGCCAAACGCCGGTCTATCAGCTCGGCTTTTCTTACTAAAAGGTCGTGGATCTGTTTCTCAACAGCTTCCAGCTCAGACTGCACCGCGTGCAGCTCAAATGTGTCCTCACCTGCACCAAAAGGTAGACTACTTACATTTGATATATTCGCCATTTTAACAGATGGACAGTAAGTTAAGTTAGCAACGACGCTACCAGTGGTGCTATCAATATTAATACTAATTTATGGCTTAAGTCTTGGATATAATCCGTCTTTTCAGTGGTACGGGTGTAGAGTAGACGCACGATAGGTGAAAAATGTTTGTTTGTAACTTAAATGAGTGCGGAGAAGACGCGTTCAGCCGTGATCCACGGACGTAACCTATAAGAGTATCCAGCGTTGGATCACAAGGCTTGAGACGCGTCTGCTCAACAATCCGCGTTATAACTATGAGGTGAGGAAAAGTAGAAAATGTTCGTTGTAAGTGAGTTTAAAGAGAAATCAAGAATTATAAATCAATCGATGGAGCTCCAAAGACAACAACGCGCTCAGGTATTATAATAATACTAACATAATACACGTTGTGGTATTATACCTTTATTACAGTGTAATAATACATTGTCTTATAATACCTTTATTACAGTGTAATAACACATTGTGGTATTATACCTTTATTACAGTATAATAATACATTGTGTTATTATACATTTATTACAATGTAATAATACATTGTGCTATTATACCTTTATTGCAGTGTAATAACACATTGTGGTATTATACCTTTATTACAGTGTAATGATACATTGTCTTATTATACCTTTATTACAGAGTAATGATACATTGTCTTATTATACATTTATTACAGTGTAATAATACACTGTGTTATTATACCTTTATTACAGTGTAATAATACATTGTGTTATTATACATTTATTACAATGTAATAATGCATTATGTTATTATACCTTTATTACAGTGTAATAATACATTCTTATTATACATTTATTACAGTCCCATAATACATTGTGTGATTCTACCTTTTTACAGTGCCATAATACATTGTGAAATTATACCTTTGTTACAGTGTAATAATACACTGTGCTATTATACCTTTATTACAGTGTAATAATACATTGTGGTATTATACCTTTATTACAGTGTAATAACACATTGTGGTATTATACCTTTATTACAGTGTAATGATACATTGTCTTATTATACCTTTATTACAGTGTAATAACACATTGTGGTATTATACCTTTATTAAAGTGTAATAATACATTGTGTTATTATACCTTTATTACAGTGTAATAACACATTGTGTTATTATACCTTTATTACAGTGTAAAAATACATTGTCTTATAATACCTTTATTACAGTGTAATAATACATTGTGTTATTATACATTTATTACAATGTAATAATACATTGTGTTATTATACCTTTAATACAGTGTAATAATACATTATTATTATAAATTTATTACAGTCCCATAATACATTGTGTGATTCTACCTTTTTACAGTGCCATAATACATTGTGAAATTATACCTTTATTACAGTGTAATAATACACTGTGCTATTATAACTTTATTACAGTGTGATAACACATTGTGGTATTATACCTTTATTACAGTGTAATGATACATTGTCTTATTATACATTACAATGTAATAATGAATTATGTTATTATACCTTTATTACAGTGTAATAATACATTCTTATTATACATTTATTACAGTCCCATAATTGTGTGATTCTACTTTTTTACAGTGCCATAATACATAGTAAAATTATACCTTTATTAAATTGTAATAACACATTGTGAAATTATACCTTTATTACAGTGTAATAATACACTGTGCTATTATAACTTTATTACAGTGTAATAACACATTGTGGTATTATACCTTTATTACAGTGTAATGATACATTGTCTTATTATACCTTTATTACAATGTAATAATACACTGTGTTATTATACCTTTATTACAGTGTAATAATACATTGTCTTATAATACCTTTATTACAGTGTAATAATACATTGTGTTATTATACATTACAATGTAATAATGAATTATGTTATTATACCTTTAATACAGTGTAATAATACATTCTTATTATACATTTATTACAGTCCCATAATACATTGTGTGATTCTACTTTTTTACAGTGCCATAATACATAGTAAAATTATACCTTTATTAAATTGTAATAACACATTGTGGTATTATACCTTTATTACAGAGTAATGATACATTGTCTTATTATACCTTTATTACAGTGTAATAATACATTCTTATTATACATTTATTACAGTCCCATAATACATTGTGTGATTCTACCTTTTTACAGTGCCATAATACATTGTGAAATTATACCTTTATTACAGTGTAATAATACACTGTGCTATTATACCTTTATTACAGTGTAATAACACATTGTGGTATTATACCTTTATTACAGTGTAATAATACATTGTGTTATTATACATTTATTACAATGTAATAATACATTGTGTTATTATACATTTATTACAATGTAATAATACACTGTGCTATTATACCTTTATTACAGTGTAATAACATGTTGTGGTATTATACCTTTATTACAGTGTAATAATACATTGTCTTATAATACCTTTATTACAGTGTAATAACACACTGTGGTATTATACCTTTATTACAGTATAATAATACATTGTGTTATTATACATTTATTACAATGTAATAATACATTGTGCTATTATACCTTTATTACAGTGTAATGGTACATTGTCTTATTATACCTTTATTACAGAGTAATGATACATTGTCTTATTATACATTTATTACAGTGTAATAATACACTGTGTTATTATACCTTTATTACAGTGTAATAATAAATTGTGTTATTATACATTTCTTACAATGTAATAATGCATTATGTTATTATACCTTTATTACAGTGTAATAATACATTCTTATTATACATTTATTAGAGTCCCATAATACATTGTGTGATTCTACTTTTTTACAGTGCCATAATACATAGTAAAATTATACATTTCTTACAATGTAATAATACACTGTGCTATAATACCTTTATTACAGTGTAATAATACATTCTTATTATACATTTATTACAGTCCCATAATACACTGTGTGATTCTTCCTTTTTACAGTGCCATAATACATTGTGAAATTATACCTTTATTACAGTGTAATAATACACTGTGCTATTATACCTTTATTACAGTGTAATAACACATTGTGGTATTATACCTTTATTACAGTGTAATGATACATTGTCTTATTATACCTTTATTACAGTGTAATAATACACTGTGTTATTATACCTTTATTACAGTGTAATAATAAACTGTGTTATTATACCTTTATTACAGTGTAATATACATTGTGTTATTATACCTTTATTACAGTGTAATAACACATTGTGGTATTATACCTTTATTACAGTGTAATGATACATTGTCTTATTATACCTTTATTACAGTGTAATAATACACTGTGTTATTATACATTTATTACAGTGTAATAATACACTGTGTTGTTATACCTTTATTACAGTGTAATAATACATTCTTATTATACATTTATTACAGTCCCATAATACATTGTGTGATTCTACTTTTTTACAGTGCCATAATACATAGTAAAATTATACCTTTATTAAATTGTAATAACACATTGTGGTATTATACCTTTATTACAGAGTAATGATACATTGTCTTATTATACCTTTATTACAGTGTAATAATACATTCTTATTATACATTTATTACAGTCCCATAATACATTGTGAAATTATACCTTTATTACAGTGTAATAATACACTGTGCTATTATACCTTTATTACAGTGTAATAATACATTGTGTTATTATACCTTTATTACAGTGTAATAACACATTGTGGAATTATACCTTTATTACAGTGTAATAATAAACTGTGTTATTATACCTTTATTACAGTGTAATAATACATTCTTATTACACATTTATTACAGTCCCATAATACATTGTGTGATTCTACCTTTTTACAGTGCCACAATACATTGTGAAATTATACTTTTATTACAGTGTAATAATACACTGTGCTATTATACCTTTATTACAGTGTAATAACACGTTGTGGTATTATAACTTTATTACAGTGTAATAATACATTGTCTTATAATACCTTTATTACAGTGTAATAACACATTGTGGTATTATACCTTTATTACAGTATAATAATACATTTTGTTATTATACATTTATTACAATGTAATAATACATTGTGCTATTATACCTTTATTGCAGTGTAATAATACACTGTGCTTTTATACCTTTATTACAGTGTAATAACACATTGTGGTATTATACCTTTATTACAGTGTAATGATACATTGTCTTTTTATACCTTTATTACAGTGTAATAATAAATTGTGTTATTATACATTTATTACAATGTAATAATGCATTATGTTATTATACCTTTATTACAGTGTAATAATACATTCTTATTATACATTTATTACAGTCCCATAATACATTGTGTGATTCTACTTTTTTACAGTGCCATAATACATAGTAAAATTATACCTTTATTACAGTGTAATAACATATTGTGGTATTATACCTTTATTACAGAGTAATGATACATTGTCTTTTTATACCTTTATTACAGTGTAATAATACATTCTTATTATACATTTATTACAGTCCCATAATACATTGTGTGATTCTACCTTTTTACAGTGCCATAATACATTGTGAAATTATACCTTTATTACAGTGTAATAACACATTGTGGTATTATACCTTTATTACAGTGTAATGATACATTGTCTTATTATACCTTTATTACAGTGTAATAATACACTGTGTTATTATACCTTTATTACAGTGTAATAATACATAGTCTTATAATACCTTTATTACAGTGTAATAATACATTGTTTTATTATACATTACAATGTAATAATGCATTATGTTATTATACCTTTATTACAGTGTAATAATACATTCTTATTATACATGTATTACAGTCCCATAATACATTGTGTGATTCTACCTTTTTACAGTGCCATAATACATTGTGAAATTATACCTTTCTTACAGTGTAATAATACACTGTGCTATTATACCTTTATTACAGTGTAATAATACATTGTGTTATTATACCTTTATTACAGTGTAATAACACATTTTGGTATTATACCTTTATTACAGTGTAATGATACATTGTCTTATTATACCTTTATTACAGTGTAATAATAAACTGTGTTATTATACCTTTATTACAGTGTAATAATACACTGTGCTATTATACCTTTATTACAGTGTAATAACACATTGTGGTATTATACCTTTATTACAGTGTAATAATACATTGTGTTATTATACATTTATTACAATGTAATAATACACTGTGCTATTATACCTTTATTACAGTGTAATAACACGTTGTGGTATTATACCTTTATTACAGTGTAATAATACATTGTCTTATAATACCTTTATTACAGTGTAATAACACATTGTTGTATTATACCTTTATTACAGTATAATAATACATTGTGTTATTATACATTTCTTACAATGTAATAATACATTGTGCTATTATACCTTTATTGCAGTGTAATAATACATTGTGGTATTATACCTTTATTACAGTGTAATAACACATTGTGGTATTATACCTTTATTACAGTGTAATGATACATTGTCTTATTATACCTTTATTACAGAGTTATGATACATTGTCTTATTATACATTTATTACAGTGTAATAATACACTGTGTTATTATACCTTTATTACAGTGTAATAATACATTGTCTTATAATACCTTTATTACAGTGTAATAATACATTGTGTTATTATACATTACAATGTAATAATGAATTATGTTATTATACCTTTATTACAGTGTAATAATACATTCTTATTATACATTACAGTCCCATAATACATTATGTGATTCTACTTTTTTACAGTGCCATAATACATAGTAAAATTATACCTTTATTAAATTGTAATAACACATTGTGGTATTATACCTTTATTACAGAGTAAGTATACATTGTCTTATTATACCTTTATTACAGTGTAATAATACATTCTTATTATACATTTATTACAGTCCCATAATACATTGTGTGATTCTACCTTTTTACAGTGCCATAATACATTGTGAAATTATACCTTTATTACAGTGTAATAATACACTGTGCTATTATACCTTTATTACAGTGTAATAATACATTGTGTTATTATACCTTTATTACAGTGTAATGATACATTGTGTTATTATACCTTTATTACAGTGTAATAACACATTGTGGTATTATACCTTTATTACAGTGTAATGATACATTGTCTTATTATACCTTTATTACAGTGTAATAATACATTGTGTTATTATACCTTTATTACAGTGTAATAACACATTGTGGTATTATACCTTTATTACAGTGTAATGATACATTGTGTTATTATACATTTATTACAATGTAATAATACACTGTTCTATTATACCTTTATTACAGTGTAATAACGCATTGTGGTATTATACCTTTATTACAGTGTAATGATACATTGTCTTATTATACCTTTATTACAGTGTAATAATACATTGTGTTATTATACCTTTATTACAGTGTAATAACACATTGTGGTATTATACCTTTATTACAGTGTAATGATACATTGTGTTATTATACATTACAATGTAATAATACACTGTTCTATTATACCTTTATTACAGTGTAATAACACATTGTGGTATTATACCTTTATTACAGTGTAATGATACAGTTTCTTATTATACCTTTATTACAGTGTAATAATAAACTGTGTTATTATACCTTGATTACAGTGTAATAATACATTCTTATTATACATTTATTACAGTCCCATAATACATTGTGTGATTCTACTTTTTTACAGTGCCATAATACATAGTAAAATTATATATTTCTTACAATGTAATAATACACTGTGCTATAATACCTTTATTACAGTGTAATAACACATTGTGGTATTATACCTTTATTACAGTGTAATGATACATTGTCTTATTATACCTTTATTACAGTGTAATAATACACTGCGTTATTATACCTTTATTACATTGTAATAATAAACTGTGTTATTATACCTTTATTACAGTGTAATAATACATTCTTATTATACATTTATCACAGTCCCATAATACATTGTGTGATTCTACCTTTTTACAGTGCCATAATACATTGTGAAATTATACCTTTATTACAGTGTAATAATACACTGTGCTATTATACCTTTATTACAGTGTAATAACACATTGTGGTATTATACCTTTATTACAGTGTAATAATACATTGTGTTATTATACATTTATTACAATGTAATAATACATTGTTTTATTATACATTTATTACAATGTAATAATACACTGTGCTATTATACCTTTATTACAGTGTAATAACACGTTGTGGTATTATACCTTTATTACAGTGTAATAATACATTGTCTTATAATACCTTTATTACAGTATAATAATACATTGTGTTATTATACATTTATTACAATGTAATAATACATTGTGCTATTATACCTTTATTGCAGTGTAATAACACATTGTGGTATTATACCTTTATTACAGTGTAATGATACATTGTCTTATTATACCTTTATTACAGAGTAATGATACATTGTCTTATTATACATTTATTACAGTGTAATAATACACTGTGTTATTATACCTTTATTACAGTGTAATAATACATTGTGTTATTATACATTTATTACAATGTAATAATGCATTATGTTATTATACCTTTATTACAGTGTAATAATACATTCTTATTATACATTTATTACAGTCCCATAATACATTGTGTGATTCTACCTTTTTACAGTGCCATAATACATTGTGAAATTATACCTTTATTACAGTGTAATAATACACTGTGCTATTATACTTTTATTACAGTGTAATAATACATTGTGTTATTATACCTTTATTACAGTGTAATAACACATTGTGGTATTATACCTTTATTACAGTGTAATAATACATTGTCTTATAATACCTTTATTACAGTGTAATAACACACTGTGGTATTATACCTTTATTACAGTATAATAATACATTGTGTTATAATACATTTATTACAATGTAATAATACATTGTGCTATTATACCTTTATTACAGTGTAATGATACATTGTCTTATTATACCTTTATTACAGAGTAATGATACATTGTCTTATTATACATTTATTACAGTGTAATAATACACTGTGTTATTATACCTTTATTACAGTGTAATAATAAATTGTGTTATTATACATTTCTTACAATGTAATAATGCATTATGTTATTATACCTTTATTACAGTGTAATAATACATTCTTATTATACATTTATTAGAGTCCCATAATACATTGTGTGATTCTACTTTTTTACAGTGCCATAATACATAGTAAAATTATACATTTCTTACAATGTAATAATACACTGTGCTATAATACCTTTATTACAGTGTAATAATACATTCTTATTATACATTTATTACAGTCCCATAATACACTGTGTGATTCTTCCTTTTTACAGTGCCATAATACATTGTGAAATTATACCTTTATTACAGTGTAATAATACACTGTGCTATTATACCTTTATTACAGTGTAATATACATTGTGTTATTATACCTTTATTACAGTGTAATAACACATTGTGGTATTATACCTTTATTACAGTGTAATGATACATTGTCTTATTATACCTTTATTACAGTGTAATAATACACTGTGTTATTATACCTTTATTACAGTGTAATAATAAACTGTGTTATTATACCTTTATTACAGTGTAATATACATTGTGTTATTATACCTTTATTACAGTGTAATAACACATTGTGGTATTATACCTTTATTACAGTGTAATGATACATTGTCTTATTATACCTTTATTACAGTGTAATAATACACTGTGTTATTATACATTTATTACAGTGTAATAATACACTGTGTTGTTATACCTTTATTACAGTGTAATAATACATTCTTATTATACATTTATTACAGTCCCATAATACATTGTGTGATTCTACCTTTTTACAGTGCCATAATACATTGTGAAATTATACCTTTATTACAGTGTAATAATACACTGTGCTATTATACCTTTATTACAGTGTAATAACACGTTGTGGTATTATACCTTTATTACAGTGTAATAATACATTGTCTTATAATACCTTTATTACAGTGTAATAACACATTGTGGTATTATACCTTTATTACAGTATAATAATACATTGTGTTATTATACATTTATTACAATGTAATAATACATTGTGCTATTATACCTTTATTGCAGTGTAATAACACATTGTGGTATTATACCTTTATTACAGTGTAATGATACATTGTCTTATTATACCTTTATTACAGAGTAATGATACATTGTCTTATTATACATTTATTACAGTGTAATAATACACTGTGTTATTATACCTTTATTACAGTGTAATAATACATTGTGTTATTATACATTTATTACAATGTAATAATGCATTATGTTATTATACCTTTATTACAGTGTAATAATACATTCTTATTATACATTTATTACAGTCCCATAATACATTGTGTGATTCTACCTTTTTACAGTGCCATAATACATTGTGAAATTATACGTTTGTTACAGTGTAATAATACACTGTGCTATTATACCTTTATTACAGTGTAATAATACATTGTG